>NC_142821.1:9702142-10326428 GCF_057945365.1 Rhopilema esculentum
ATGCAGTGGAAGTCCATTTGCAAACCGCTTGTGTACCTCTACTTGTGCGGAAGACCACATACTGTTGTACTTAAGAATGTCGTTGTATGAGATGGAGTGGCCGAGGCGATGAAGATGTGTTGCTGCCTCCTTGCTGCCCGTAAGCCTGTGTAATATTAATCGAAGCAACGCTTGTTTTGCAGTTTTCTGCCTTGTGATCATAGATTGCCAATGAGATGCTATTGACCAAATCTTATTGGCAATGTTGCTTGATCGTGTAATATCCATCCTCGTTGAGCTTGAAATTAGAATATATCATAGCATAGAGCATAGACAGTATTGCACAGCTCTGACATCGGTCTATTCTCGAAACTTAGCATCGTGTCATCAGGACTGTTTGGTAAGCTTTGAGATATTTGGTCTTTGACTTTACTCCTGATGAAGTTGGCGAAAGACCGAATGTGATCTTCATCTCTTAGTCCTTGACCAAGCGGGTCGCAGCACTATATTGACAAGGATTCATAAGTACTGAATGAACAATAACGTATTTTCCCGTTGGAAAGAAGTTAATTTCGTCTTCAAAATGCTTGTTTAGCTCTTTCTTTAGCACAACAGTGTGCTTGATGAATGACTCTGCATCATTGTCTTGAAATCAACCAACAACCAATGAAGAAGAAAAGTTTCTTTCTTTCCGACCATCTTCTAGCGAATAGAGCGACAAAACTTCTCTCTTACGTCAGCTTCCTTTTCATTTTCGAAAAATTCTTCTTCTTCTTCGGCATTCAGAAGTTTGTTCACAGCATACTTTAGATAGCAATTTCTGTGATAATAGATATCAATGGCAAAAAGAACAAGTGGCTGTCCATTTTGCAAGACTTGGAGTATTTTTGCTGCCTCGTGAAATTTGCAGGCTGGTTTTGAAAGAAACAATTCTGTTTGTTGCTGAATTCTTTGCCTAGAGTTTTCTTGTTCGCATCTTCTTAGGCCAGCTTCCCTATATGGTTTACAGTCTGATCATCTAATTTCGTTACATACATAATGAATTTTTTCCCTTTTTTGGTTCCTCTTTATGACTTTCTTCTTTGGTAATATGATGTATCAACGTCAACATTAGGGTCATCTTCAGGCACAGTTGTGGCAGTTTTGCCGTATCTTTTCTGAACAATAGAATTCATAAAGAATGATAGCTAGACGGCAACTTTCGTGAACTTTCTCAAACGCTATGCAAAATATTCTTCGTCAGCTCAAAAGAAGTCCAGTTTTTTGGGTCTGTTCTTTTCAACCTCTCCCATCCTTGCTGCTTCAGAGTTCTTGCTGAGTTTTTCTGTCCAATCGAAGAATCACAAAACAAACACTTCTAGCCTCTCGTAGCATCAACATTTAAGAATGAGGACGATAAAGAAATCTTGTGTGAACATTCTTAACCAATTAGGAGGTTTTTAGAGACAAGCAGGCCAATCCAGTAAGCTAAACAACGCTTAGGCCGCTCCATTGCAGGACACTGGCAAGGTCGTTACCATGCAAATTTTCAATGCAAATGCAAATTTTCGAATTCTCTGACGTTAGCATTCGATTTTCGAGTTCGAAATTAAATGTTCTTAAGACACTTGCTGACTTTACATGGGTATGGGGTCTAGAAATAAAGTCCAACTCCCCCTAGCCCCCTCCTCTCCGCTTCCCTACCCTTTTTTAACTCAAATTCCTTGCCAGGCCTTGAGGCATCTAAATGACTTTTAAAAACCTGTTATTTTCCATAACGCTTTCAGATAATTCACTGTACATAAAATATATGACGTCATAGTTCAAATGCTGATATCAGCAAAACTAGAATATTTATATATAATTCCAAAGATCTCTTTGAGCTAATTTAAAATATGCAAGTTTTATTCAATTATCTCATTTCCATCAAAAGTTATGACATTTTAAATGTTGAAATTTGTATGAAAATGACGTCATCAATCACGTGATAACAAAGAATTTCCATTAAAGATACCGGACAGACTTTGAAAGTCCATAGCTTAATCTATGAGATAACGTCGAGAAAACGAAGGTTAACGAGATCGTTAGATAGTTATACTATATGCCCTGTCTATTTGCATATAGAACATTTCCTAGCCCTAAAATCTCTACGGGCAATGAAATTAATCTGATTCATCTTATATTTCAACAGATTATAAGTAAACCCCTACAATGATATCTTTATTACAAACCCTGATAAAGTGTCTGGAGTTGTAATTTTGAACATAAAGGACTACATAAAAGATGGAGATAATTATCCACGACAAAGAAAAATTTGCTAAATAGGATGATGTCGAAACACAGGACAAAGCGGCCAAAGTAAAGCGTAAACTCCAAAAACTTTTTTTTCAACTGGTCAACTCAAAAGTCTTGGCTACAGAAATTTATGATAGGATATGACCCGCGGGCTCTCAACGACTACAAATGTATGGCCTCCCTAAAATACACAAGCCAAACGTCTTGTCTATGATTGGCTCAGCACAACACGAACTGGCTACTCTAGTGTCGCTAATAGAAGGGGGAAGGTGATAGAAGGGGGGCGTTCATTCCGGCCGATTTTCGTAAGAAAGGGGGTGCTAATAGAAAAAGAGGGGGTTTATGGCGACCAATTTTCAATAGAAGGGGGATGCTAATAGAAGGGGGGCCAGTTTTCAATAAAATGTCAGCAAATTTCAACAGCAAAGGGGAGCTAATAGAAGGAGTTGATGTTGGTAAATTATTTAATAAAAAGGTAATGGGATTAGTAGGATGGTGACACTGGTTACTTGATAATAGATAGATAGTTAGAGATAAAGAAAGGAGAAGATCGCAAATTTTTCGGCTGTTCAAAAGTTTGGTCCGCGAAAGTGCCCAGTTCATTTGAAACTACCATGGATTGGTAACACTTCCTTGCGAGTCGATAGTCAGATTAGACAAGCCATCATAAAATGTTTCTTTGCTGCCAATCCTCGTGTTATTTACAGCACCAGGAGAGCCCTTTCACCCTATCAAAAGGATTGCGATCCTACCAACCAAAAATTTCCGTTATTTAATGAATTTACCTGCCACTGTGATTCCGGCTACGTAGGATGCACAACCCAAAGATTTGGGGATAGGATAAAACTGCATGTTCCTTCCAACATAAGGAACAAAACTACCCCTCAAAAAGAACAGCCTCCTCGATCTTGTAGGTCTAGAAACACTGTTAAAACAAGTGATTCTGCCGTCGGTCTACATCGTTTAAACAACATTGATTGTGGTAAACTCTATAATGACGACATGTTTCGGATAATTGGCAGAGCCTGGTCGTCTTTTCATCTAGCAGTTTTGGAATTGATCTACATACAAACGAAAAAAGCCGCCATTGTGTAGGCAGAAGGAGTTAGTTTTCTCCCTTTTTCTTTAGGCACGCGGCACTGACTGGGTATATATTTTTCTTTGTGTTCTTTTGACGTTTTATGCTCTGAGGGGTGTCAGACGAAATAGCTTTTAGCCAATGTGTTGTAAAATGTTTACTTTTTCAAAGCCATTTTCAAGGCTCTTTTAGTTTATAATGAATTATTCTTATAACATTGGTTATTCTAAACCTGCCATTGTTTATCGCGAATCACATCACAATTCACGTGCGCATGGGCAGATAGAGTTTATATAAGAAGTTCGAAATTTCTCCTTGTCAATGGGAATCCTGGTATTTGTGTCTCATGTCAAGAGAATATCATGTTACGTCAGATATTATTTACGAATCTTGTTTGTAAAGAGACGACTACTTACCCATTGATCTGTTTTCAAGTTGGTCCAACATGAAGTCGATGGTGCTAGAAAATCTGTCTTCCAATGCCTTAGCTTTCAGAAGAAATCACAAAGTTTCATTACCAAAAAATATGAAGCTGGTTATAACATAATTTACGTGTGTTTGTTGTTACTTTTTCTTGGAGCGTTGAAGTGTTCTTAATTTACTACATTTTAATATAGTACTTATTTGTTTTTTTGCTATTACACCTATGAAAACCTAACACTTTCAAAATGTAAGGAATAGTGAAAATTGGCAGAATCATTTCAACTGTTAAAAAGTTAATTTTTCTTGAAATTGCTTTCCTGGTATCTGGAAAAAGGCTTTGAAAAGAGCATATCTGCTTACTTGAATGTCTGGTCCTCTTAATATTATTTTCTAACATTTGCTGTTAAAGTGGTTGATTACAGAACTGAAATTGTGTCGAATCTGGGTTGCAATGTTTGGAGAGAGAGGATTAAAGTTCAAATTTACTAAAAATCCCAACAAAGAAGCAAAATTTCTGAACATTTAAGAGGAGTTTTTGGGTTTACTTTAAGTTTTTGGGTGGCTCCCTTCCTCCAAGACATTGCATCCTTGGTACAAATCAATATGTTCACCAGGAAGTAGACCCTTAATGGATAACTGATGGCAACACTGGGTAGTGTAAAGCCAGCAAGAAAAGGAACTAGCTACCTTCCCATGCCACATTATAAGACTGGTACAATACAAAACCATGGTTCTCACTAACTGAAACTTCCCTACTTTGACCATCATTCCTTATTCAAATATTGACATTGATTGTGCATTGCAGCTGACTTTCTGTTGGCATGATAAAAACTAACCCTCGGTAATTTTAAATCAAAAGCATCATTCAATTATTTCCAGGAGCATAAAAACGACTAATCATTTTGAATAAAAAAATTTCCAAATTTCCCAAAGCAAATCTTGAAAATGTTCTTCTCCAAGCTTCAAAACCTTCTTCAATCCAAAATTTTCAATCCTACGTTGACAAAGAATTCTCTTCCTGTCCTTTACAGGGTTGTACTTAACAGATTTTTGTCTAGTATCGAGAAACCACAAATAATTTTGAAGCACATGACAAGATTTTTGCGGACCAAAGAGATGAGATTAGAGAAAATTTTGGACATCAAACTGTGAGCCAAATTGAGCAAGAAGAAGTCCATTTTGCCCTAAACTGTCCATCTCCAATAGATTTTTCCATATACTGGATCACAGGAGCCTCCATAATTTACTGTGCATAATCAGTATTGTACGTCGAGATCAACAAGGACACTCTGCGCACTTTCAAGGTAATTCAAAGTCGCAAGCAATAATTTGTAACATTGTTTGCCAGAGAAAAAATCGCTATGGTGAATGCTGTTAATGGATCTTTCAGCTTGTGTAAGGATCTTTCAAATCTATCAAGATCTTTCAGAACCTAGAGTTGATATTGCTTTTTAGAACTGCTGAATTCGGTTCCCTTATTTCCTTTTCCTTGGAGTTTTTTAAGCTACCCTATTTCATAAAGCTCATGGAACTTGAAGATAAAAATTATTTGAAGATAAAAATTATTTTATAAAATTACCATTGACAATGTTACTAGAGCTAATCAAGTCTTCTCCTAAAAAGCAATACTTTAATTAGCTCAAGATCTGATAACGTGGACGGGATAGTATTTCCCCTAACTATTTTGTTTTGGTACTTCCACTAACATTCAGTTTACGTTTTTCCTACGATCAAGATCGGTTTAATGAAAGGCAAGGACCGGTAGGAATTGAAAGCCTTCAAGGTGCAAATTAATTATACATTCATCTAAAGCCTTGTAGCAAAATTTTGAAAGACTAGCCCAAATTGGGATACTGCAGTAACGATATCAACATTTAAAGCTTTACCCACCTGACAAATCATTTCCCAAAGCTTCTTTAACTGCAATAGCGCAAAGCAGAACTTGAAGGATAATTGACTCCGCCATAGCTTCAATCTTGATGTCTGACTTGTTCTTAATTGCTCCTGGCTATGTTTATGGTGAAGCCACCCAATGTTCTTGTAGCATTCAAAATGCTTCGTCCAATGAAATGACAGCTTTGCAATATGTGACATGATTAAATGTCATATGGGCTTGTCTTCTGATAGGATCTCTATATCTCCCTTGTAGCTACGGTGGCCCATAACTGCCACGCACTTGAATTAAACTGATTCGAATATAAGCAAAACAGATTTACATTGAAACAAACCGATTCACGTAGAAAGAAAAACCACTCACACAAAATTCAAGTGAGTCGCACAAAAAGAAAAAAGACTCGCAGAAAAATGAAACTCGTCACACATTTATAGTTTCAGTCGCACAAAATACAACAAGTCGCACATAAAACAGAATGAGTCACCCAATTAGAACAGAGGTCGCACTTAAAGAAGAATGGGTCAAACGTTGCTGAAGGGTAGGTTTTTTATTGAATTGAATTTCTGTTCAGCCTCGGCCATGATGTTTTAACCAAAGTGCGGGAATTTCAGAGACAAGACCTACGTTCATCATCGGAATAGAGTAATATGCGCGTATTTTTGGACCATTGGGACTGACAGCAGTGACAGTGAGATATGATAGCATGATATTAACACTTAGCTCCATTTGCTAAAAAGAAAGCTCAATTCGATTGACCTACGAAAACCTATTTTTGGAGCAATCAATCCGGCTTTTAGGGAATTTGTAATGTTGATGAAAAGTAATTACAATTTTCCTTTTTGGTTTATTTTTATTCACTATAAGCAAAAATCTAAGGCTAGTCCGATTTTTAACTGTCAAGTTTTAACCTCAAGTTTTAAAGCTCATTGTTAGTTCTGTTTCCATTGTCACAAAGAAACCTCTTATTTTACCTAGTTGTAGATACATAGGCAGATAACTTAGTGTTAATTGATTTGCATTGAAGGATGTTGACAGTGAGTGCTACTCATGGGGCAAAGATTAACAGGCTAAGTTTTTAACGATGATTGATTATGTAATATGTATACTCGGATCAAAGGAGAAGGCTTTAGAGAAGGGAGTACAGTAGGTTCCGGCATATAAGAAACCACTTTTTGAATTGAGGTCTCAGAACGTTTCTTATTTTAAGATACCTTTTTATAATCAGGGTAAAAGTTTCTTATATATAGGTTGCTCATTTTTTAAATAAGCAACTAAGCTTTAAGTGTTGGACCGTGTTTTGTAATGCCAAATTATGTTATTTATTATTTGAATAATGGAAGGATAATGAGCCTCCAAGAGAAGGATAATGATCACAAACTGGGTAGGAGCTGCTTGGGAAGAAATGGGAAGGTATTAAAACTACAGGCAAAGAATATTTGAAAAAACTGGCCTCTTAATGACTGCAAACGGCTCTCGTGATAGGTTCATCAACCCACAGGGTTTTAAAGACAATACATTTTGACACTCCAAGCAAGATAAATTTTTGTTTAATGAACTGTTACAGTATTTTTCGGCACAGTACTTGTTATAAAAAAACAAATCTTTAGTTTTAATAATTTTGATTCTGCTTGAGAACACACTACATTGCATTACACAATTTAAGGGATTACTTTCTGGCATACAGGAATAAAGTATGACGGATTTGAAAATAAGAAACGTTTCAATTTCAGACCTAAAATTGTTTCTTATAAAAGGAGCACTTTGGAAAGAATCTGAGGCTGGTTTCTTATACAAGGGGGTTTCTTATATGCGGGAACCTATTGTAGTGGACTTTAACGGCAAGTTTTTGCAAGTTTCATCGAGTAGCGGTCTTTAACGGGATCCTGGGAGGCAATCATATTATATAAGGAATACAGGAACATCCTGGGAGGAATACGGGATCCTGGGAAGCAATCATATCATATTATACCTTGTGGCCACCCTATATTTCAGTAGTAGAATCCCACCCATCCACCCTTTGTTTAATTTATTTTGTCTAAAAAAACCTCATTGACGTCAAAAGATCCTATTGACCTACCATGCTTATTGATCTCACTATGAAAATTACTGCCGCCTATATGAAGATGCTAAGGTAATATGATCAAGATGTACAGTTACTTTATATATTCCAGTCTCCTCAACTTCATTACGAAGACCTGATGATAAAAAAGATCAAGAACGTATTGGATTAGAGTATTGCCACCATGAAATACAGCCGTTGGCTGCAGATTGCCGATTCTCTTTAAGGTCGCTCTGGTTCAATTCTCTTGACTGAAAAACATATTTTATATCCATTGCGGCTGAAACTGAAAGTTTTTACAACTGACCCTCTCTAGCAGGAAGAGGTTACTAAGGACATTTGCGCCAAAGCTCCAAATATAGATGATTTTGGGGAGGGAATGGACAAGAAAAGCACCTTTACTAGTGCCTTTACTTTACAAGAAAAGTACTAGTGCAACGGATTGGTCAGTCCTATCTAGAACCTTGTCCCACTGGTACAATGGACTGGTCAGTCCTATCTAGAACCTTTTCCCACTGGTGCAACGGACTGGTCAGTCCTATCTAGAACCTTGTCCCACTGGTACAATGGACTGGTCAGTCCTATCTAGAACCTTTTCCCACTGGTGCAACGGACTGGTCAGTCCTATCTAAAACTTGGCCCACTGGTGCAACGGACTGGTCAGTCCTATCTAGAACCTTGTCCCACTGGTACAATGGACTGATCAGTCCTATCTAGAACCTTTTCCCACTGGTGCAACGGACTGGTCAGTCCTATCTAGAACCTTGTCCCACTGGTACAATGGACTGGTCAGTCCTATCTAGAACCTTTTCCCACTGGTGCAACGGACTGGTCAGTCCTATCTAAAACTTGGCCCACTGGTGAAACGGATTGGTCAGTCCAATCTAGAACCGTTTCCCACTGGTGCAACGGACTGGTCAATCCTATCTAGAGCATTTTTCCAACTGGCGCAACGGACTGGTCAGTCCTATCTAGAACCTTGTCCCACTGGTGCAATGGATTGGTCAGTCCTATCTAGAACCTTGTCCCACTGGTGCAACGGATTGGTCAGTCCTATCCAGAAGCATCGAAACATGAAAGTATAAAAGTTGCACATAGTTTAGATGATTTTTTTATGCTAAAACTGTTTGGGTTATTCCGAAAAGGCAATTTTTGTAAAAAGAAACAAAACGAGGGCTGGTTGGCTTTGGAAAGAGCGAACAAGACTCTTGTAGTAAGGCTACACCATGGAAATTGAGACTCGCTCTATGTTGGGCCCATAAATACCCCTAGTGCAGCTATGAAACCATACACATTATACGTAAACTTATGCGACTTCATGTCCCTATTTGGATATCCAGGAAAGTTTCCTGCCAACAAACTGGCTCTGATATGTTAAATATTCAGCGTTCAATATGCAATGTTAACAAATGTCAACAATCAAAAGGTATAAACTGCACATATATTACTTTAAAAGGACAGTCAGAAATTAAACAATATCTACGGTATCAAAATCGTTAATATTATGGTACTATTTAATATCGTACAATATCAACATTCAAAAGGCATAATTGGCAGAGATATTATTGTGAAAAGAAAGTCAGAAATTTTGAAACTATCTACGGTATCAAAATCGTTAAAATTATGGTACTGTTTAATATCGTACAATATCAACATTCAAAAGGTATAATTGGCAGATATATTACTGTGAATGGAAAGTCAGAAATTCTGAAACTATCTACGGTATCAATATCGTTAAAACTATGGTACTATTTGATATCATACAATATCAACATTCAAAAGGTATAATTGGTAGAGATATTACTGTGAATGGAAAGTCAGAAATTCTGAAACTATCTACGGTATCAAAATCGTTATAATTATGGTACTATTCAATATCGTACGATATCAACATTCAAAAGGTATAATTGGTAGAGATATTACTGTGAATGGAAAGTCAGAAATTCTGAAACTATCTACGGTATCAAAATCGTTATAATTATGGTACTATTTAATATCATACAATATCAACATTCAAAAGGTATAATTGGCAGAGATATTATTGTGAATAGAAAGTGAGAAATTTTGAAACTATCTACGGTATAAAAATCGTTATAATTATGGTACTATTTAATATCGTACGATATCAACATACAAATAGTATAAATAGCAGAGATATTATTGTGAATAGAAATTCAGAAATTTTGAAACTATCTACGGTATCAAAATCGTTAAAATTATGGTACTATTTAATATCGTACGATATCAACATACAAATAGCATAAATAGCAGATGTTACTTTGAATGGACAGTCAGAATATGACAATATTGACGCTATCTAAATCGTTAATATCATGGTACTATCTAATAGCGTACAGAGAGGCTCCAGTATGTAAGCTAGTGAAATCCTGATGTATAACTTACATATCCGTTTTTAAGACCTTGTCTTAATTTACCTTGGCTATCAATTTCTAGCAACTTATGTTTTCCTTTGAACACTGTCGAAAGATATTTCATGTCTTTTTGTTGGTAAATATCATTGAAATGATATGACCTGCAAAACATTAGCTAGTCTTCCGACTGCATATTTCATATAAAGTTACAAAAACCCTAATAAGAATGTCTAGTTCCTCTGTCGATGTCTTTTAGTTCAAGAGCATTGCTACAGTGATTCAATTTGACGGGTCATTGATACTGCTATGATTGTCATCTCTCATTTTACTCTTGACATTGCTCAATTTGTCTTGTCTGTCCTGAATGCTGAAAGACGACAGACACGCACATACAGTTTAGATAAAAATAACACAGGTCATCACTTTTTCTCATCAAAAGTCTTGTTATACTTTATCTTGTGACTTTTTTGTGTGTCGTTATCACAATCCGTTCCTTCGATTTCCAAAAAGCCAAAATGGTCACTGTTGATCAAAACTTGTGGCGCTGTCAATATTGTTTGTTGCAGTGTTTGATGAATGGCATTCTTTTTTAATAGATTTTCCAAACCGTCCAGAAAATGCTGTGTGCATCTGAAGTGCTATATCTAGGTGCAAAGGCTCATTGTCACTTTCAATTATATTACAAAGCCTTTCTATATATTTTACTAGCTCTACACTACTGCTTGTAATTTATTCTAAGCAGTTGTCATACAGACTTGAACTGTCTTTTTTGGTCAAGAACGCTAACATCTAATCTATAACAAATTTTAATAAAAAGCGAAATTTTTATGCATTAAATATCTCAAAACATGGCCTAACCAAGTCAAATTTGAGATTAACATAAAGCATTCTGCATTTTTCATAAAACATCTCTGAAGATTGTAAAACGCTAAAATTTGATGCCTTGTGTAGTTTCTCTAATGCAACAACTGCAAAATAACAAACAGTACAAACAGTTACTCTCTACCCTGTTGCAAATTGTATAACAACGTCTCAAACCTCTAAAATAATAGTTAAAGTGCTTTTCTTGGAAAGAACGAGATAAAAACTACCGTCAATGTTCAAAGTCATGGTGAAAGAGCTCTTGAGAGGTAGTTGGAGAACAGTTTTCGAACGTTTTTCGTACATTAAGTGTCGGCTTTGGACCTTTAGGGGGGGAGGGAAGTTAGGGGGATGGGCTGGGCGATAGACCATAACGTAAATGGTGATGTAAAATGAAGCGTGTTATTCTAATTTGTTTTTTTTGGCCGTCAAACCCAGCTTATGTTGGCAGATTGAACTAGATTGTGATTGTAAGGCGATCGTGGTGAGACAATCAATTTGTTTAAGTGATTGTTATTGTCCTAAACTATTTCATAAAATGCAGACAATATTGAATTTATTTCAAGCCACGGTCATCAACGAGCTTTGTCTCTGAAAAGTAAAGGTGGTTCAAATCAGGTTACTGTAATATAAATGAAGGCAATTTTTTATAAGCCCTAAAGGTCTTGGTGAATTTAGGACTTTATAAAGGTTTTTGGTTTTTTGCCACTCTATAGCTTTCAGAAACGCATATAAATTCTTTTGAAAATCATCTACTTGTTTTTATATATCTGTTGATTTGATATCTTTGTACAAGAAATAAATATCGATTAGTTTCTTGTTTTTTCAAGGGTGGAGCAGATGCGTAGCCAAACGGGGCGCCGCACCCCAAATTTGGGTTTGCGGGTAACTTTCAAGATTCTAAGATTATTATCCATTGCTATAGAAATTATAGTTCGAAGATACTTTAGCAATAAACACATTTATACATTTTTTACTCCATTCCTGCTTAAAATTGTCGTATCTGTGTCCTCAAATGGCACAAGACTTTTTGTATTTGTTTCTACCAAGCCTCAGTAGGTAGTTTTTAGGACACTTCCTCTCTATGTGACCACACCTCGTGATTCCTATGCCTTGAATTACAGAGAGCTGGCAACTCTCCTCACTCTGGGCAAAAGTTTGGTCATGCCAGGGACTCGACTGGGTCTGTAATTAATGGCAGATTGGGGATCCGCACCCCTCCTCCTAACAATTTTCTCTAGCTACGCCTATGAAAGGGAATGGCGATGAAGTGTACTTTCAAGCAACATAAACTTTTTAGAAGGAATCTTTGAACCAAAACCTGCTATGCTATTTCAATTTAATCAAAGTGTGTTTAATACCTAAAAACGTTTTCTTTTTTTGCAAAAATCCCTTTAATATGAATTTTCGTTTCGAAGAATCTGGATAACACACTGCAATAGCAAAGGGTTTTAAACTGCGCATCGACCAACCAGTTCATTAAACCCGTTTTCCTGAAATTTGTATAAATTTCCAAATTTTCAGAAATTTACAAACTTTTCCGCTGAAACAGGACAGGGCCCGCACCACCGGCGGGCTGGGGTGTCCATGTCCCCTTTTTTGCGAAGCAAGTAGTTTTAAAGCTGCAGTAAAAGGAGTAAGAAGCATTGGCCCCCTACTTTTTGAGCTTTGCCTCCCCACTTTAAAATTCGTGGCGCGTGCCCTGCAGGAGACAGCATTCGCAAAGTGTATGCTAGCTTTGTGAGTGCTTATATCATACAACTTCCTTATTAAACATGGTAAATTTATGTTATTTGAGCTTTCCCAAGCCTTATGCTTTGTGTCATTTGTTCTCGTTTCATTTGAAATTGTTGGCGTTAAAGCGGTTGTGAAGGAAAAAAGATTGTCGAGGTCAGATAGAAGTTAGTTTTCCTTTTGCTAGATTAATATGACCACAAGTTCTTCCGTATAAAGATTCCATTCAATTTTCATCAAAATCCATGCTAACTGCAATTTTCACATGATTTACATTTGCGTTTTGAAAAACAAGTTCTCAAACGAATCATTAAAAAACACATAAGATGAAAGCATTTCTTATCAGAAGAAAATCTGGATTCACCAAAGATATATATTTTCTTCTCGTACCACATAGCTTTGTTAGAATGGATTACTTTTATTTTGAATTTTTGCTCGATGAATCAATTTTTTCTTTCATTCACTAATTGATATTTCTACCACTGCATCCCTTGTATAATCGTTATCTTTCAAATCCTTTTTGAATTCAAATGCAATTGATTTTTTATAAAAACCCTTTCAATTAATTAAATGAAAATTTTTTCAGTGATCGATCAAATACAACATAAATTTTTTAAACGTCATAATCACGAAAAGCAATAAAGAATCGATCGGATTAATGAACAAAATTACCTTTCATATGATAATTCGTTTCAATACATTTCCTTGACATTTAGTCAGTCATTTTAATGCATATTTTTTAAATGAATTCTTCAATTCAATTATGTGGAAGACAAATGTTCTTTTTTACTTTATTGATATAAGCGAATCATACAAACTATGTTGATTCCATCGTTCTTTTGATATCCAGTACACCAAACAGCATCAGTCTTAACCTTGTTTCTACCAGCATACGATGTTCAATCAATTCATTTCAATTCAATTCAATTCAATTCAATCTTATTCGTGTACTGCAGTTGTAGAATGATAACACCATAATGTCATATAAACGATCCTTTTATGGATGAAATATTTTCCAATAATTAATGCCCATATTACTCAGTAAATTCCAAATTCAAAACACAGAGCCAAATTAAAAAATAAATTGATTTAACACCGTATCATACAGATATAGCCAAATATGGAACTCAGTTCCAAGCGAGATAAAGTACTCCAAAACTTTTTAAACATTCAAGAAGATAATCTCAGAATTTACATCGTTCAATTGCACTTATAATCTTTGCAAGGAATACGTATGCAACATCGGTTATATTTGATTTACATTATATTTATTTGGTAAGTTAAATTAGTTGGTTTAAATTAGCTTTGGTATAGCTAGAGATTCTACCAACATTAAATAAAAAAAGAAAAAAGCAATCTGTGAAAATTGTGGATTTACCTAGCTTAGGCCGTTAACAAAAAGGTACGATTAAAAACACGATAAAATTGACACTGACATAAATAAGATTGGTTATATACTGGTTATAAACCGAAACATCCCTGATTTCATAATTCTGATATTTTGATAGCATTTGTTTTTTCCGTGATAAGGACAATTTTTTTCTTATCTTATATCCTTCATAGGCTTTTTGAGATAATTCCATAGTTGTGCAACCTTTTTTGTAGCATCAAATAACCTTAATGCTTATTCGGTTTAAACAATTATTTGACCGGTTCTTATCTATGTTCACAATAGTTTTTTTAAAAATGATTAAATTGAGCTTACAGCACCTCATAATTTGGTGAGGAACTTTAAAGTCATCCAGGTCTCGTGGTTCTAGGAAGCTCGATACCTTCTGTAGAGAATCAAGAGCCGCATACCAGCCTAAATGTGGGAGGGCTGAAAAAGGCCACGCCCACTAGAACGCCGGGAAACGTCACTTTTTAAAAGTACTGGCTTATTTCTACTGGGGTTTTATAAACAATCTGGTTCAGAGAAGATATCAATAGCTACAAAGATAGATAAAATCAGCTTGGGGATAATTAAACAGCAAGAAAAACACCTAGAAAATAAACAGAAAGGGTTCTCAGTCAAGAAAAACTGCTACTCCTTAGGAGTATACGATTCAATGTTGCGTTAGAGCATAGTTAGAGTAAACTTTCCAAAACGTTTTCTAACCTATTATTGCAAAAAAGTGGAGGGGCTATAGCCCCTGCTAGCCCAATGGCTGCGCGTTGCTTGTTGAAAAACGATAGTATCCAATGAGTAAGATCCTTAATATTCTATTTTGCATCCTCTACAGCTCTTTCAAGTATTTCTTTCCTTAGACATCAGGGCAGTAGCTTATTTTTGGAAGCAGGCAAAAATCCCCAACAATTTCGGACGGTACAATTTTCGGGCAAATACACAGTTCAAAAAGTTTACCGTCCGAAAATTTTACTCTGCGAAAATTTTGCTGCCATTGAACTATATGGAAACTTTGAAAAGTAAACTTCCATAAGATTCTGATATGTTTTTTTGACCAAGCAATATTGACTGCAATACCGAGATAGGTGGACACGAAAAAGCAATCGCAAGAGGGTGTGAATATATTTGACTTTGTTATCTTTCACTTAAAAATTCATGTAAAGTGTATTTTCAGTCTTCGAATACGAAAAGATCAGGATTGTTCTTTGCATTTGATTTTCTTGATTCATCTTCATCGTTAACAGTGGCAAAGGGGGTATGGGTGTAATTACCACCCCACCACTTTTGTCACATATTTCTTATAAAAACGGATTAAAAAGCGCTAAGTATGGGTAGTTCAAATTTCCTAAAAAAAATTAACCTGGTACAAAGCACTGAAACGAAGCAAAAGGGACGTGGTCTCACTGGCTACGCCTCTTTTATCCTCCCATTTTGCAGTAGCTGGCACCGCAAATGGTTTTTAGTATGCTCATAAATACAAAAACAAATAAGTGAAATCTCTTGAGGTACCTACATGGCCCCCAATATCTGGTACGAGCTTATTCACCCTTAACACCCTCTTAATTAGGTATGGACCTTTATAAACAGTATGGGTTTCTATCTTTCAGTACAAAAGGCCTATCTTCTCGTTTGGGATTAGTTCACACACTTTTACCATACACATGATATTCTCTGCAATTATTACTTTCTGAAAACTGGATTAAGTTTTCAGAACACTTACACATTTAGCTGTTAAGATAAAACTAAGAATGGTTACTGCTTTATGCAAGAAAATCGGAATGATATCTAGCAAGTCAGTACATGCAAGTTGATTGACTGGTGTGAATGATCATTTGAGGAAGAAACTATATCTTATATAAAGAGGTTTTGATGTATCTGTAATTAATGACGCTTTTGAATCAGAAAACCGGTTTCTTGATGTTGATAAAAATTAAAACAATATTCATATACTCAATCATTAGTGTTTTGCTGTGAAACTTGAAGATATTTTCCTAAATTCCTTACGGTTTTTTACATTTTGTCCGAAAATTTTGTCCAAAATTGTCCGAATTGGTCTGAAAAATGCCGTCTGAAAAAAAATTCGAGAATTAAACTGTCTGAAATATTTGGGGATTGATCCAGTGTTTGGAGGCAGTCTTATGCCCCAGGATGGCAGTCTTCTGAATGTTATGCCTCAGTTTTGCAAATATGGATGCACATCTAACAATTTCGTTTTTCATTTTAACAACGTGCATTTGTCATGATAGTTTGGTATCAGTTTTGATGACAAAATATCTAGCCTCACCTGCCTGCTTCAAAGACCCCCCATTTTAAAAACAAACAATTTGGTATTTAGTTGTTTGTGTCTGTGTGACGGTTTGAAAAAAGAGTACGTAGCTTGTTTTCTCAGCAGTGAACTAGTTTATCTGCTTTGAACCAATCATGGACTTTTCAAAGTTCCATATTTGTTTCTTCAGCCCAGGTAGGATCATCTGTAAAAGGTATAGGTTATGAAAATGTTGCATTTGGGATATCATTAGTATGGAGGGTAAAAACGATTGGTCTTAGAATAGATCCTTGAAGCAATCCAGGTTATTTATATAACTGGCAGATATTTCCGTGGAAGCCATAAGACATAATCAGTAACTGTTGCAACCAAGATTTTGATAAATGGTCTATAATGTTTCGAGAGCCGCGTGTATGATATGGTTGTGTATGAGGTTGTGTATGATATTGTTCTGGTTCAGAAATGAGATCTGTTTTGCTACGAGAAGTACCATGCCCTTTTCAAAATAGAAAGAACTGTTACAGGCCGGATAATGTTTGGTCTGCGTCTTATCACCAGCCTTGAGGACAGTGAAAAATTTTCCATATTACGTTCTTATTGCATTAGGCTTAATCTTGTCGTGTCCTGGTGCCATATGGCAGAGGTAACTTCAGAAAGGCTTATCATTATCTGCTTCAAATAAATATGGTGGGAAACGAAATTTTACGCTGCCTAGTTTAAAAAATGATTGAACATAAGTGAAAATTCCTACTTACTCATCTTTTTTCCATATCAACCAAACCTCGAGTGATCTACCTTATGAATTCACATCAACAAAAAACCATCACTGATGAATCTACTTCCTTTTTAACATCAGCCAATCACCATCGTGTGCATCTTTTTTTTTCTAGACGAAAGAAATGAGATAAGCTCTACCATAAGTTTCAATGCAAAAACATGAGTATTTATTAACACCAAACATTCTGATTTTGCTACCTCTTAACACGCTTTTTACTTTGTAGGGATCCTAGCTACAGAAGTTATGAACCTCAAAAGAAATCGTTTGCATTGAGTTGCATAAGGTTCTAGATAACTGTGTTAGGGGCTGTAGATTTCACATGTTTGATTGGAAATTTTTAAAATCTTGTTGATCTGAATTTAGGCCTAATGCTAACGTTGGTGAATATCAAGTAACAATATGAGCAGAAAAGCATATCATTTTAAACTTTGCCAAGACCAAATCGCAACAACAAATAATGCCAGAAGATTTGAGGCTAAATTCAATAATAACAAGTCATTGCCACCAGATCAGGCTTTAAGAATTGCTGGATAATTTTTATCTATCATTTGGTTGATCAACTTCAGTGACTATGTTTTGACTAGTTGATGAAGAAATCAGAATTCCCTATGTTAAGCGTGGTCACCATGCTGTTAGCCTTGTTTGGTACAAGCTGGTCGCTGTCTAGCTAAATTTATTTTTAACTCTAATAGTTTTGAAGATGTTTGGATCACTAAAAGAGCAGCATAAGATGACTACTCGTGATAAGGTTGTCAAGTCACGTATATTAATCCTCTTTATCCCTTATTTTTCACGGTTGTTTGAATGGCTCTAATCTGCTCTTTCCTCTATGATTTGCATTCCATTTTCTGCCCTATCCGACCAACATTCCTCCCATGCTCTTTCCGAACAACTCTCTTCTTGCTCTCTGAGACTGGCAAATATGTTACTCGCTTCAGCAACTTCTTTTAACCTGAACATGTTGCTGATTTGAAATAGAAAGATAGATGTGACGTGCTTTCCGTTAACAGATGTTTTGAAACCAGAATTGGTACTGCACACTGTTTTACAACGCAGTCAACGCACTACATTTTTGGTTTTGAAGGACAACTGTGATTTCTATTTAGCATAGTTTTGACAATTCAGCATCTTTTAAGAGCAAGTATTATATTATGACTTTTTCTTTTAAGTTATCGTAATCAAAGACATTTGCAAGAAGCATTATTTGTAGTAGTTGTCAGGTTGATATCCAGGATTTTATCACAGTAAACTGTTGATATTGTATTGTATTGCATTGCATTACATTGCATTGCGTTGCATTGCATTGCATTGCACTGCATTGCATTGTATTGTATTGTATTGTATTGTATTGCATTGCATCGCATTGCATCCCATTGCATTGCATTGCATTGCATTGTATTGTATTGTATTGTAAGACTAACATAAAGCAATTTCAAAGATTGCATAAGGCAAATTATTTACTGCAAAACGTGAAAGCGCACTTGTTTTCAAGGAGACAAGTTTTGATCGAATTCTTAAATTGTTTAGTATTTTTTGCTGTCTTTATTGATTTTGGTAGTGAATTCCAGATTTTTGATACCATCTGATACCATTATTCTGGTAGTTCTGGCTTTTGGAATGTCAAGGGGGTTTTGATTCGAATGTTATGACCTGTTGTTTTGTGTATAAAATAGTCTTTCATAAAAACAGGATTAAGGTTGTTTAGTGTTTATAAACTTCGAGCGCTAAACTTCTAACTGATTGGACAAGTATGGTAGTTTCTTTTGAGTTAGCAAGTACATCTTTGTACAAAGATGAATAGTCCGAATAGGTTAGTCTTAATGCCCTCTCGTTAATTTTCTTAAGCTTATCCTGACTTCCTTTACCACATAGCATCCATATCAATGGACAATGATTGAAGTGACAAAGTAAACATGAATTCTTAGTTCCTCTTTTTTTCTCAGTCGTCTATAAATCTTGCCAATCTTTTTAAAAAATTTAACTGTTTAGCTGCTATTTTACAGATCTTATCAATATTAGCTTCAGACTTCAAATTTTCACCGATCTGAACACCAAGCAAAGTAGCGTTTTTCTCTATTTTAGTTACAAATTCTCGGTCCATTCCCAAACTCATTTATGCATTTATCTTTGCTGCCGATTGTGATAGCATGAAATATACAGGCAATTTCGCAATCATTTCATTAGATTTAAACCAATCAAGACATTTCTTAGTGTTAATTTTTACAAGTTGCAATAGTTCATCAGTATTTGTTGCAGTAACAGATATCGTGTTGTTATCAACAAAATAACATAAAGACCCTTAAGTAAGGCTGTAAAAATATTTAGGAAAATATTGAAAAGTAGAGGTCCAAGTATTGATCCTTGTGGCACTCCTTGTCCAAGTTTACCCAAGGAGCTGTAATGACCTTTCACTTTGACTCTTTGCTTTCTATTAGACAGGAAGTTTTATATAAGCAAAAGAGAATTTCTATCTACTCCATAGGCATGTAGTTTTGCTAAAAGTAGGATTTTTGATAGACAGTCAAAGACTTTTGACAAATCCATAAGGACAGCACCAATTTGTTTGTTCTATTCCAATTCTGTTTTCCAGTCTTCAATAAGTCTAGAAAGAGCGTGCTGGGAAGAAAAGTGTTTTCTATATGCGCTCAGGATAAGTAAACTAATATATTTAGCTAACTTAATACTTAATACTAAACAGTTTCAATAAAATTCAAAATATTCAAAAAATTGCAAAAAAAATTGAGCTCGGGCAGAGGAATAGAGATTTTCCAACGAATCTTAAAGGAAAATAAAATTGTCACACAGGAGAAAATATGGTAAAGAGTTCTTTATGAATTTTCAGAATCTGCAAGGACACAATTTTTATGTGAAACAGTCTAAACCATAAAAGTGTGTTCGGGACGTGTCTCGGTACGTTTATAGATGAGTGAGTATGAAAATATACCTTACATGGTTCAGTGTACATGACAACATGAAACAAACGCAGATAGTATACATGAAACTTCATTAGAGCTTTGTCTGCTATGGCAGAGAATACAAACAAAAAGGTTCAGTACGTTCCGGTGACAACATGACAAATAAAAAGTTACTGTTTTTTGCGATCAGAACCGATGACAATGGGAAAGGGGGCATGGGAGGGCGCGTTGGCTTCCTATTAAGCCGTTTGTCGGAAAATCTGAATGCTTGTCGGAAAATTTTAGGACTCTCCAAGTCACATTCAAACAACTTGCTGATGATAGTCTCCTCACCCTCCATAAGCTATTGTTAGCAATTTTTCTTTAAATCAATTATTCTATGTCGCATTGGCTGAAAATAGCCAAAGTTAATCCTTTCAGAATAATTTAATGGTTCTTTGTCAGGAAACACGTGAGGATTCTTTTTGCGAGAACATCCGGGATTTTTCGGGTCGATCATGGAACCCTTACAGTGTGAAGCATGAAGCAAGTGACAAAAACAATAATTAAAATGTATATTCGGAATTTTGCTATATGTTGAAGATGTCTCTCTGGATGGAATCTGCACAGAAATGGGTTGAAGGTTTCAATATTTCGATGGAAATTGGTTCCAACTTGAACTTTCCCCCAAAAGAATCCTCGATGAAGAAGTAAGGTCTCATATAAAAGCAAATTCTAAAAGTTACTAGAAGGATGCCAACACTATCAACGAATTTCAAGATTTCCAACCTTACTATAAAACATTGATTGTTACAAACATAGAAGAAAATTATCTCAAAACATCAAAGGGCATCTGGAAATCTATGGCAAAAAATTGCGAGGCCATGGCTACAGGGGCCCGTAAATGATTACTCAATTAGAAATTTTTTTAACTATTTAATCAACCTCTTCACTATCAAAATCTGCCAGTCATAAATAATCATAACAGAAGGTTATAAAAGAAATAAGGTAGAAGCAGAAACAGTAATAACCCCATAACGTGGTTTCTCTAACAAAGCATGTAGCTTTGGGTATTGTTTTGGTTAATTATCAAAAAAATTTCTTTTTGTCAGTGTTTGGCGTTTGCATTTTTCTTGCGTTTGCATCTGCAAAATATTTCAAAGTTTTCAGCAATATCAGTTTCAATGGACATTGAAGCAAGTGAGCTGAGCCAGTTTTGGTCGATGTTAGAGCGATGGTAATTTGTTTATGACTTCGTGTTAATGGATGATCTTCGAGTCGTCCTGAATGCATTGAAAACCGATGAAAATATTTGGAAGTAAGAATTGCAAAGTCGAATGCTAGACATTGTTCAACGAACTGCATTGGTTGGAGCAACATATCAGATTTGGCATCTTCAGTAACATTTGCAAAATGGATGCTTTTTGATAAAAGTGACTCATCAGTGATGTAAAGAGATGTAAAGGTTCTGGGGGTGTGACATCCCCCGCTTCTTCTGCACTTATCAGTAAATCTTCAGATGGTCCAAAACAATCCTTAGTTTATCGGTACAATTATCAATCGTTAGGTGAAAATTTGTGATAGTGCCTAAATTTTTCTTCTGAAGATTTTGAAATCACCATATGCTTGTTCCTTTTTCCCTCTAAGATAGAGATTGACTTTTCTAGAACGCCAATTTTTGGGACTTTTAGCTCCTCAGCGACACGAGAAGCTTCTTCAAGGTCGAAACAACCTGTTTTTGAAATAATTTGAATGGTTTAAAATTTATTTGCAACAGTGAATGCTTTTTTAGCGATGCTGGCAACTGATCCTCGGTCGTTTTCCATATCATAGACCTTTAAAAAGAGAAAAATTTTATATTTAACGATTAAGAGCTCATTATGCATTCTGGCGTTAATATATCAGTTATGTTTAAATTACATCAAAATAGCCAACAGAAGTTGTAGTCACATTCACAATTCTAGCAACCATCGTCTTCAAGAGTTCCTGTCGGACCCTCCCAGAAGAGTCAGTCTCCGGCAGGCCTATTTTTTTATCTTTCGTCTTGGCCCTTGGCCCATAAATTCTCTCCGCCGTCCCGAAGACGATTGCGGTACTTATGATCCGTCTATATGAAAATAAAAGAAAGATGTTATGGCAATTGGTGCGATGAGAAAACGAAGATTGACTTAGTAGTTTTAGGTTGGCATGGAAAGGAAGACTGACTTAGGGTTTTCGAAAAGAAAGGAATAGAATATACATGTAGTTATGATCGGTCTATATGAAAAAAGAAGAAAGATGTGATGGCAACTTGTTGATATGAGGAAACAAAGATTTACTTAGTGGTTGTAGATAAGCATGGAAAAGGAAGGCTGACTTATGGTTAAGATAAAAAAGGAATAGAAGATACATGTAGTTATGATTACATAGTATGAAAGAGAAAGATAAATGAAATGATATTCGGTTTATGTAAAACCGAGGGGAATAAATTTGATGTTGTTTTTTGCATTGCAAAAATATAGATGTTTTTAAAAAGGTGTTTTAAAAATAAGGTTGTGGTAAATTTTCCGTGGATGCATGCATCATGGAAACAAACGAAAAATTAGGTTATGTTTGAAAAATATGAAAAAAATAAATCCAAACTTTTCCAGAGACCCATACATTAAAGAATTAGTATGTTATTATCATTCTTAAACTTAAGTATATTAATAAAATTTGATTGAATTGAAATGAATAGAATGAACATTGTATGTTGGTATCAATAAGGATAGGGATGATGTTGTTAAGTAAAATGGATAAAAGAAGAACGGTAAAATTAACATGATGATTTGCTGTGCTATCTAAAGGAGAAGATTTGTTATTTTCATAAGTATACTGAAGAATTAATTCACAAGAAAGTAAATAATGATATGAAAAATGATCTGAAGCACAATTTTGCTTGTTAAGACGATCGATTATTTAATATTTTGCAGGATTATTATTTTTAGAAAAATCCTTGTGGTATTTAATCTGTCAATATGAATATATTAATCAAACTGATTGAAATCATTTTTATAAAGAATCATTTGTTATTGAGTTCTGAAAGGAATTAAACATGTTATTATTATGATCAAAATTATGACTGGAAATGAAGAAAAATTTTATTTTTACAGCTTGCTGTGAAAAAAAGATTGAAATGGTGGTTTTTTATTTGTGGATATGAACGATTGGTCGGATGATGTTTGATTTATCTGGGAAAGAAGAAAGACGTAACGGTGAATGGTTGAAATAGAAATATGAAAATATGATAGATGTGATTGATAGTGTTAGGTTGAATTAGAACTACAAAAGGATAAAATTGCAGCTGATTGACACGAGGAAGATAAAAGATTCGATTGTGACAGGTTGCTGTGAGAAAAGAAGATTGATGTTGTTGCTTTCTCTTCATATGGATGCTTTGTGAAAATGGGAACTGGATGGATGTGATAGAGTTAGATTGAATTAGAAATATATAAGGATAAAATTGCAGCTGATTGACACGAAGAAAATAAAAGATTCGATTGTGACAGGTTGCTGTGAGAAAAGAAGATTGATGTGGTTGCTTTTTCTTCATATGGATGCTTTGTTAAAATGGGAACTGAATGGATGTGATAGTGCTAGGTTTAATTAGAAAGATAAAAGGATAAAATTGCAACTGGTTGACACGAGGAAGATAAAAGATTCGATTGTGACAGGTTGCTGTGAGAAAAGAAGATTGATGTGGTTGCTTTTTCTTCACACAGAGACAAACGATATTTGGATGCTGTCTCGTTAATATAAAAAAGCAGATTGATGTGACCGTGTTTGTTAGAAAAACAGAGAGAGAATTAAGTGCGATTGTCTGACTAGAAAAAGAGGAAAGATATATTTGTGAAAATTTGCAGTGAATACAGAAGACTGCCATGGTTGTTTTCTCTTAATGTGGAGACGAAAGATAGATCGGATAGTGTTTGGTATATATGGAAATTGGATAGATGTATAAGTACTTAGTTGAAATAAAAATATTTAGAGACGTAATCGTGAGGTATTGAATCAAACAAGATGATAGTGTGATTGTGACAAGGTTCTGTGAATATTGAAGACTGCTATGGTTTCTTTTACTTCTTGTTGAGACTAAAGATGGATTGGATGATGTTTGGTTAAATTGGCAATTGGTTAGATGTGAAGATGTTTGGGTGAATCAGAAATGAGTATTTAATTGTGACCGATTGATATGAGGATAAGAAATATTTTAATTCGATAAGTTACTGTGAGAAAAGAAGATTGCTATTGTTGCATTTGGTAGATTGCTATAGAAGATTGCTATGCATAGAGACAAACTATACTTCGAACGATGTTTTGTTGATGTGAAAAAAGTATTGATGTGACTGTGTTTTGTTGAACTAAAAATAAACAGAATTGAATATGTACGTTGCGTGTGGTACTTCATCCAGAATAAAGATTATATAATTTGCAAATGAATTCAGTACCAGAATGAAAATATAAGAGTTGATTGTTAAAAACACGACGTTTCGAGGATGTACTCGTTATCAAGTACATGCTCGAAACGTCGTGTTTTTAACAATCAACTATTATCTTTTCATTCTGGTACTAAAATTTATTTGCTAACTTTATTATGGTAAAAGATGTATAGAGATTTAATTGCGATTGACTGACTAGGATCAGAGAAAAGATTTGATTGTGACATGTGGTTGTGAATAAAGAAGACTGCAGTTGTTATTTTTCGTGGAGACAAACAATATAACGTTTGGTTTATATGAAAGTTGGATAGATATGACGGTTTTTTTTCATTTAATATAAAATGTCACAATTACAAGCTACTCTCTATACAATGTAGTATCTATTTGACTATATTATACGACGATCCTACGGAGTGGAAGACACCATACAATCTCTGCAGCCATAAACATGAATAACACGTAACGAAACACAATCAAAAACGCAGCTACAAGAATTACACATAAGTGATCCGTACTAATTAATACTAGGTTTTGTTTTATTTTGTATGCTGGGCTAACCTAAGGCAATCAGGTTTTTTTCACGTCTTGCCAAGAAAGGGCTAATCTGTTAATGGGATTTTTGAGCTAAAAATATTTAAAGATGTAGTCGTGATTCATTGAAATGGGAAAGAAGATTCTGTGAATGTGACAAGTTGCTGTGAATATTGAAAACTGCTATGGTTGTTTTTACTTCATGCAGAGACGAGTCATAGATTGGATAATGTTTGATTTATATTGAAAAATAGATTGGTGTGACGGTATTTGGTTGAATTAGAAATATTTAGAGAATGAATTGCAATTGACTGATTAGGAACAGAGGCAAGATTTGATTTTGACATTTTGCTGTGAATAAAAAAGGCTGCTATAGTTGATTTTTTGTGGAGACAAACAACGTGATGTTTGATTATATGAAACTTGGACAGATGTGACGGTGTTTAGTTGAGCTAAAAATATTTAGAGATATAATCGAGATTTCTTGAATTGGAAAAGAAAATAGATGTGATTGCAACCAGCTGCTGTGAATATAAAATAATTTTGTTTTTGCATTTTTTCATGTAGAGACAAACGACAGAAAAAATGGTATTGTGTTAATATGAAAATTGGTTAGATGTGAAGGTGTTGGGGTGAATCAGAAATATATAGGGATGCAATTGTGACTGGTTGACATATGGAATTATGATACGTGATAAGATAAGATTAATGTAAAGAATTTTGGTTGACGTAGAAGAGGGCAATAGATCAGATGTTGCTTTTTATGGAGCAGAGAGTAGATGTGATGGTGTTTGGTTGATATAGAAACAAAATGTGATGTAATTAAAATTTGTTGATATGAAACAAAAATTAATGCGGTTGTGTTATGCTAATTTAGAAAAGGAAGCTAAAATAGTTTTCTACGATGACAGAAAGCCCGAAGAAATTGTTTATTTGTTGATATTGTTTCGACTTAATTTGGCTGTCCCCAGTCTCTTAATTTCAGCAATAAAAGTCAACACCTATTAGTGGCAATAAATATCAGTGGTATTAGTGGCCTAAAAATTGTATTGTAATAAGTATACTTCGTGAGCTAGATTTGTACTTTGCGCAATGGAACGAATAAATTAATGTTATAAGAGAGCAAAGTTGATGATATAATATTTAATTGATGTCGAAAGAAAGAATGCAACAGAATGTAGTCTCGAAAGAACATCAGTACTTGGTAGATGGTTTACTTTCTTGTTATGTTTTTATAGTTTAAGTTTGTGTTTTTATACTTAAACAATGAAATATATAGTTTAAGTACCAAAAGGTTTCTTGGAATAAATCAGAAAAACCTAGGACATTTCATGTTATTTTAGAAAATCAACATAATTCTACTTGTTATATAAAATTTAAACTTTGTATAAAATTTTTATAAATCATTGATAGGTCTGATTTATAAATTTCCTTGTATATTGCCCTTGTCTGGACATCTAATCCTATCAGAAAATCTAATATTTTATAAAAAGCAATACCGTAAACTCATCATTTGGGTTTGACATGATTCTCAACTTAATCGACGTCTTGTTTAGTAAGCCTATTCTTTAGATTGGCCGTGACAGCAACAGTCACCCATTCCACTCGTTCTTATTGGGTACTACCCTTCTTTCTAAAATTTAGAATGAGGAATGAGCCGATGACAGATGATCTCGCTGGGTGAAAATTATCGGTGTAGTTAATAAATTGTTGAAGATCATCCAAAGGACGAGATGTTGCTCCGATAATGTCACCGATGTACCTTTTCATGAGGCGAGAAAAAGGGCCATTATAGGATTCGTAGATAAGCTGTTCTTGGTGGCCAACGAAAAGGCAGGAATAGCTTGGGCCAAGTTTACTTCCCATCGCAACACCAGATGTCTGAAGATAAATTTGACAGTTGAATGAAAAGGCATTAGTTGTTAAGACTAGTTCAGCAAGGCGAAGAAGAGTAGTAGTTGGTGGGCTTTGAAAACGTCGACTGTCGAGAAAATTTTTTTAGTGCTTGTAGACCATCATTGTGTTGAATGCTTGTGTACAGTGATTTGACATCCACAGTGAAGAGATAATTTTCATCCAGCCTTGCAGTTCACACTCTTTATTACAGAAGAAAGCTTGCCCTTTTTGGACATCCTCCTTACTATCTCTGGCAACGAAATCTCCACATCCATCTACTACAAACCTACAGATGCTCATTGTCTCCTTAACTACGACTCATCACAGCCTAAGAAACGCAAAGACTCGATACCCTTCTCTCAACTCCGCCGACTCTGCTGTATTTGTTCAAGTGATGAAAATTTCGCTTTAAAAGCAAAGGAAATGTCTTCTTTTTTCAAAAAATATAATTATCCTGAAAATATTACCCAAGCAGCATTCAATAAAGTAAAGCAACTTTCTCAAGATGATGCCCTTCTAAAATCCAACAAAGAAAACAACAACAACCGCGTTCCTTTCACCTTGACCTACCACCCTCTAAACAACAGCATAAATAAAATTATTTATAACAATTTCCATTTTCTTATTAATGACACTGAAACAGAGAACATGTTCAATGCACCACCACTACTGGCTTCCCGCAGAGACAAGAATTTCAAGGACCACCTGGTCAGAACAAACATAAACCAAGCATCACAACAGCTTGGTACTTTCCCCTGCCAACATCACCTCTGTCGTACTTGCACACACATTAACCAATCGACCACTATCATCAACCATAACCAATCCTTCCACACCAGATCTCACTTTACCTGTTCTTTTTCCTGTGTGATCTACTGCATCATCTGCACCAAATGTCAACCTCTTTACATCGGCGAAACCTTCCGTCAAATTAACAACCTGACAGAAGAACACCAAAGCGATACAGATAGCAACATATCTAAACATTTTAACTCCTCCAATCATTCTACTGCCGACATGTCCATCCTTGGGTAATTGCATGCATCGCAAGACACCACCAAACGGAAGACTTTGGAGAAACATTTAATTTTTAGCCTAAAATACTCTTTATCCTAATGGTCCTAATAAAAATTTTAATTTCCTTCAATAATTTCTTTCTATATCTATTTACTACTCTGTAGTAATGACGTATGTAATGTATGGAACACAGGGGTAAAAGGATTAATTAGAATAAGCAAGCATGCGAGCACGTTAGATGCACATTAGAATTACAGATTTTGTTGTTATTCGAAGAGAGTATTTTCTTTCCATCATACTACAACTCACAGAGTTTATATACTCTTTTCTTACAATCCTCCCATTCCCTTATTCTGCTTTTTTCGGTTGTGTCGCATCTCGCATTCTTTTCTATTTATCGAATTTCGCCTTTCCTTTGCTCGGCTCGTTTCTTTTCTAGGCACTTGATGACGAGTATATGCTCGAAACGTCGTGTTTTTAACTATCAAACTATTATATTTTCATTCTGGTACTTAATTTACTTGCTAGCTATATTATCATTATTTACTATAAACACCAGAAAAACACTCATCAATAAAGAGGAATACACTCATTTTTTAAAGGAAACAAAGGTCGATGTTGAGTACTCCAATTTTTTAATGTTCTGAAAATTTCAATGCTCGTTGTTTCTTAAGAGTTTTTTGATTATGATGTCATGAATGATGTTATGAAATTTTGTGACTTTTTTATCACGTCAAGAGATTCGCTTCCATTCTGATGCTGTATTTAGATGTGGGAAGTATATTTTTATCCCTTGTGTCTTAAGTTCCAGGCCAACAGGGTAATCATGTTCTTGGATTTTACAAAATTTCGTTATTCTCAGTTTTATCACGATTTAATAGTTTCTTAATTTTTTGCTTCGAGTACTGAAGTTTCTTAATTATTTCTGAATGTCCACTACTCGTTTGTTATACGAAGCTGTTTTTTATAAAAAATGAGTATAACTGTACATTGTTAGTTATTTTGTATGTTAATTTACGTTTGCTATCACAATTGATATTACCATTGAACAAAGATATTTTTATACAGTTCTTTATATAGTTTTTTGAATATGAATTATTTCAAATATCAAGACAACAACTTTCTTCAGCCTGCAAATCAAGATATTATTTTTTTGCTAGATAGATTTGGCCAATCATTTATTTTACGGCACTGATTGGTCAATCTTCACATTTATGTTCTCGCGTTTCTGATTGGCCTTTTCCGATCCACACCTGGGTATACATATTTCCTAGCGTAGAGTTTTTGATCGATGTTCTGACATTTTAAACTCTGAAGAGTGTCAGACGAAAAGCTTTAGTTTATTCAAATGTTTGCTCTTTTCAAAGCTATTTTCAAGTTTTGTACCATCATAAGATTGTTTGCAATTTATTTTCATTAAACCTTCTTTCTGAGTAAATTGTAGAAAAATCACACCATTAGTTCCAAATGATATATAAACTTTCATATTTATCTTGAACATATATAATTACCGCTGAAATGACAATTATCTTATGTAAGCTTGGTGCCCAATTTAATCACATTTTAGTTGAAATCATGAGGAGAAGTTTGCACTATTCCTAGATACCTTGATAACACTAAAAGTTAGAGCCAAAATATGCTATAATTTTTTTTATATCAATTAAGAACAACTAAAACTACTAAAACTACAACTACATCAAGCTATGCACTTCCATGGCGAGGGAAAGACACAAGGTCACCGAGTCCTCACCATGAATGCCACATACAATTCAACAACAAGTTACATCATCTATGAAAAAAAGAAAGAGAAAATAAGAAAAAATAAAAGTTAGAGAAAGAAAAGAAAGGGGTGCTGCTGCTGTATTTCGGCATTAACTTAACCTTGCAGAGGCCTCAACGAAGGAAACTGTTGCTTCTAATATAATTCTGTTTGCAACTGTACCCAAATTCTGAACTCCAAACAAGAGTAAATGGGAGTAAATGACAAAGGTCTTTCATATTTACATCAGCAACATTGAATCCATCGTTACCTGAGAGCTGATCAAAGAGATCCTGGCGCTTTCATGCTGTATAGAGGGCAGTGCAGGAGAAAATGCTCATTGTCCTCTTTACCAGTGCCACAGACACACATCGGACTTAAACAAGCAAAGTTATGTTTAAGTCTATGCTAATTCAAAGCGCTGAATTCAACCCTAAGCATGGTTAGAAGTCTGATACCCAGAATGTCATGAATGTTTTAGCTAGGATTGTTAATTGGCCTTATGATAGCAAGCAGATTGTTTTTAAACTGGGAAATCGAAGGAGAATTTCGTACTTTGTTATTCAGAAGATTCCATTCAGATATGGTAATTTGGAAATACGAGTTTAAGTACCAGACTGTTCTTCCAGTATGTTGTTCGTAGCTATGTGGATTTCTTAGATTATAGACCAGGTTTCGCTGCTGAGGTATCTCCAAATAGAGGTATTCTGGTTCTTTAGCTTTGCACAGAGAAAAAAAATGGCACAATCCTCGGTACCATCTACAATGGTACAGGGTTTCCCATCCTAATTCGTCATAGAGCCTTTGCCTATTTGTACCTCTCCAAGCGCCTATACTATAAATGATCGTCGAGCTGAGATAGACACCTTGATAGAAAGCTGATGTAGCAAAAAGGTTAATTCAGGACATTCTGAACAATACTGCATTTCTTTATGTCAAGCAAGTAAAAGGGAGTAACAAAGCAACTACATTTTTGAATTTTGCATACCATTTCTTAAAGCAACATGGTTATGTGCAACATACTGTTTGTCCATACCACGTATTATTTACAAACTGATTTGAAGAAAGAAACAAAAATGATTGCAGTAAGTAAGGTGGCTGCTAATGCCGCCTTTCTCTAGTCATGTGACCATTTATGTCAGTATGACAGGCAATCAATTATTAGATACTAAAGGCACTTTTCATTCAAAAATTAACCAATCAGTGAGCGTAATTCCATTCACACGCTCATTGACAGGCTAATATTGATTGGCAGATAGGTTAAGCCACTTTTATGTCTTTTGATTGTCTTTAATCCTCTCTACCTAGAATTCGAGGGCGGTTTTACGAAATTAAGAAGTTGCACTTTTGGAGCAGTGCCCTTGTCATGCCTCTTGATGTGATCACAACTTGCGAATTTCTTTACCAGTAAGAACAGAGAGCTGGCGACTTCCTTCTCTCTCCAAATGAAAGTTTCCTCATAACAGGCAATCGAATGTCAGACCCTTGGACTTGCTTTGTTGATCTCAACCATTGAACCACCTTCACATTCTAACTGATGCTTAATTATTGTCGAACAAAATATTTATGGTCTATCGTTAATATCTTTCAATATCTCAAACCTCGATCAGGCATTTGTTTCTTCGAATAAAAGCCAGAAAGATTTTTTTTTATTTTTTCAACTGGATTCCGACTTCCTGTAAATTTTGCCAAACAACTAGCCTGTAATCGTTGATAACACACTTACGAACTTAAGTCCCGAAGATTACCTTACAATCCTCTTAGTCCTGTTAAAGAACATCATTTGGACATGTTCCAAATAATTCACTAGCTTGTGTCAATATAAAAGCAAATAGCATGAATATTTTACTTTGCTATAGTATTTTGATTTCCTGCCTAGCTTTTCTAGTTTTCAAAATCCAATTAGCTTGATACTTTTTGGGCGTTGTGGTGAATAGAATTTCAGGGAATATTTCTTGTATTTCACTGTAGTAAGCAGATTAAAAGTATAGTCAAATGTGCACACAATTAGATTAAATATCCATTCACCTGGATAGGATTTTTTGTAAATTTAATATTCAAATCTTTTTATGCTATTAAATGTTTCGCCCTCTCATTTGATCAACTTTACGCTTGTAGAGTGTCAGAATGACCAACGCTTGTTGTGAAAGAGACAAATGTATTTATATTTTCAACTGGTTGTGCAGACGTAATTGCCTTATATAAACTTCTAGCAAATGTATCTGACCTGAAGCGTATGGACGTTGAAAAAGGTCTTAATGCTATTTATGTTTGAAATATCTTTAATTGAAAACGTTGTTGCATTCAATAGTAGGAACACATGTATTTGTACTTTTTTTCGTTGAAGCTGACGGTAATACAGTAACTGATTCTCTTAATCCAATACAGTTTTGATTCTGGAATATTTAACTCTGTTATGCTCTGAAAAGTTGTATGCTTTGTCCACTTTGGACTTGATCTGCCCCTGAATACAACAACAGTATCCACGCCCAGAAGGGCCTTCGGATTCAAAACATACAAAAAGAGCCCTATCTTTGTTTTAGGGAAAAGAAAAACTGAAATCTAAATTTTTGACATCTTGGCCTAATACGTACAATCCCTTCCCTCTTCGTCCTACACACAACACTATATACGATGCATCAACAACTTTTCAAAGTGCATTGCATCTCAACGCCAATGAACAGCAAGGTCGTTTGATAAGAGAAAACACTCTAGCAGAAGGGATGCAGAAATTTAGTTTTGGTTTATGTTGCCTTTTGTCATTCTGTTTCGATACATAAGGTAGAATAATGGATTCAAAATTTGTCAAAGTGAGCACCTGAAGAACATCTCTGAACACTTTAATAGCGGCTTCATCACTCAATTTGCTGACAATCTGTAGATTCATTTCAAGTCGGGAAGGCAGTGTTTTTCTGCAGGTGACCCCGTAAACCACTTGACCCTTCTCCTCTACCGAGAATTAATTTTAGGCTAATAGTGTGCAAATTCGCGGCTATTTACATTCTCTGTTTCGTTGAATAAATTCCAGGTCCTTTTTGTCGGAAAATCCTGCGATTCTTACAGAAGATAATGATCGCAAACTGTAATTCTTTGTGCTTCATCCTATGAATTATCCTTCATCCTATGAAAGCTTGTCTGCATTAAAATGAAGTTGAAATCTGTTCACATTAGATGTACTCGCTCATAAATATTACTGAAATTCATTTCACACGGATATCTTTCACAGTAGATAATCTCTGAGAATCTTCACAAATACGGGCAAATTGGACTGATACCTTAAAGCTATAGTCATTATTAATCCTGCTTGATGAATATGATTAACAAGAAAAGGATCTTTCAACTGATCTGAGTCATCGTGGACCTTGCATTTTAAAACGCTAGACTGGTAGCCCCTGCAAAGGAACCGAGGCTGCAGATGAATTCATTATACGAGGCTGCGGATGAATTCACTATACAGAGTGAGCTTACTCAATTTCATCAAAAACCTCTTTTCTAGTCAAAAAAACAAGAGAAACAGGCAATTATATCAAATCATTCAGTCCACTAAAAAGCTCCCCACTATGGATTTTCTGGATGCCTTCATAATAAAAATGCAGTTACTTGACGCTTGCAAAAAATGTTGAGCATGTAGTGAGCTATTAGTTTTTCTGTAGTAGAGAAACTTGTCGATGAACTTTTGCTAATCTCTTCTAACATTTAAATTTTAAGAGGCATTTTGTAGATGTTGGTAGCACTGGGTTATCATGTGATCACATGCAGGTGCTACTAGGTGCTCAATATGCAGCCTTGAAAAAGTTGCCTGTTGAAGAAGATGTATATTCAAACACTGTGATTCAAATGTTTTTAAGAGCAATTCTACAACCATACATTTGTCCACTGCAATTTTGAGTTTGAAGAAGTTTACTCGAGACACAATGTTGTAATAATTCCAGAATTTTGAAACTATATCTTACTATTTTCTCTAAGGTAGAATTCTTCATTTTTAAAGATTGATTGCTTAGCGCTAGAAAGAAGCTATTGTATAATTGGACATACAGCCTAAGTATTAAGGAAATTAACATTCTATTTGATCTTAAAGAAATAATTTTTTGTTTCGATTGTGTTTGAAACTCTTCCAAAAACACCTTCACTAAATTTGTCCTTTTACAGATTTCCGGCAAGCAGATATGAACTGTGATAATACAAGCTTGTGGTGACATGTTTGAATCACGTATACGACTGTTAATGGGCTTTCTCTAGAGTCCAAATTATCTTCTATGGCATTTTTGTCATCATGCAAATAGTCTGTGCATCATTCACTCTCAATGTCATCTAATTTGCTGGATTAAACAAAAAGAATTACTATGTCAAATTTAAGGCACTAATCAAATATGATATACTTAATTTTAAGTGATGAGGCGAATCTGGTTTTGATATAGCAGAATTGACGCGGGTGTGGTGAAATGACAATGTGGTGAATATAATTTTGGCGTAGAAGTAATGATTTCGGGTCAAGAAGTTTATTTCTGACATGGTACGATCCAGTAAAAATATTTACATTTTTCTGCGATTTCGGGCTTCTCAAATGACAAAATTCTCCAGCTGTAGTGATAAATGCTCACCAGTGAATGTTCGTCACCAAACCTAATAAGCTACAAAAAAGCTTTACTACAAAATGTGACGCAAATATGTGACCTAACCTACATTCATTCATTTTTCTTTGCGTAATAAGATAAAGCCATACATTTAAGCCACGCCCAAGACTATAACACTTGCCTGTTAATAAGTCTGGCAATCCAGCTAATGCTGGCTCGTTTCCTAGCAACCTGCGCATTCTTACGATAGTCGAGCCTCTTTTCGGACACTCAATATTTCAGAAATCTGTACAAATCATTGTACTAAACAGCTTTACGTGTGCTAATCGCATAAATCTTTAACAAATTATTTCTTAATTCCAATAATACCCTGATTCATTTAGTTGCCTTTGTTCTTCCTTGTTTTAAGTTTCCCATTCAAAGAATTCTGTATTGTTACCTTGCTGCAACATCTTGACTCAAAGAAATAGTTTTAAGTCAAAGTATCATCGTCCTGTTAACTCCAAAAGCGGTTGTTCACTGGTGAATTTTTTACAAATGAAATAAGGTTTAAATCATCCTTAGCTTCTTATGGATTTTCATCAGCTCTTGAACTTTAATGTTCATTCAGGAATATTCTCGAGAAATAACAAACGCAGTGACCAGTTTGTAAAGCTAATAAACTGCAAAGAGCTAGATAATTGGGTGGGAAGGTTGAGAATAAACGTTTGCTAAATGGCTGTAAGGTTTTGCACTTGCTTATAAAGAAAATGGCAGTACGTTAAAGACAGTAGAATCTTTTAAGGACAGATTTGTTGAATTTTGAGGGCTCTGCACAATAGGACGCTCGAAATCCATTTTCAATAAAATAGAAAATGTAACTGAGTCGATGACGATTGGCAGTCATATGGCCAACGACCTCAAACGAAGGCCAGAACTCAAAGCGAACGTATTTTGTGTGCCGCACCCATTGGCCGGGAGTGGTTTGGTTGCCCTTGGACTTTGCCTTGGCCAAGAGGCCCAGTGAAAGAGTAAGGTCGAGAAGTGGAATTTTATTGCTTGACTCCAATATTCGACTGTTTGGATAAACCTTTTTAGGCTCTGGTACCCAAAGTAGAAGGCTGGACGTTTCATTACGCTAACAATTCACTCTTTGGCTTCGAATTCTTGATTAAGATGTTTCGCAAGGCGGAAGGACTTTTCTACAAAGCTGACAAAGAAGCTTTGGTATTTTGCCAAACAGGTGCATTTTGCGGCTTTGCAGTTAGAGGACTTTCGTTTTCAAGAGATGATACAGGAAATTGTCATCCGATGACGTTTTCTAAAACCAAGACTTCAGTCTAACATCCTTGCAATAGAAGACATTCCCGTAAAAAACACTAAACTGAAGTATCCTACTGTTTGTGCTAAAACCTTTAATACATAAGTTTTGTCATACACATAGCTTTGTTTTTGATTTTCCGAGCGATTAACAGACACCTTTATGATGTATCGCTTTAGTTTAAGGCAAAGAAAGCAAGGCAAAGATTGGACGTCGTAATGTAACCTTTTCATTATTTGCCTTCCTCGTGGTTCCCACCACATGATGGCCGTGTCTTCTCCACGTGCATAATAAAATAATCTTCGCTTTTAATGAATTTTCCTTTTTGTTTCAGTCATAAGACAATCAATTCTGTTAAATCCCACATATCAGAAACTCTTTTTTTCAAATTAGATATCAAAGTTTCTTGATAAAATTTGGAAAAAGGTAGACATTTTCAGCTTGAAGAAGAGTTTTTAAAAAATAGTGTAAAGTAAAAATGCAGGACCTGCCTGGAGAGTAATGACATTTATAAATTTGGACAGAAAGAAATGAATTTTTTAAGAGCAGTTTTCTAAATTCAAAAAATTGAAGTCTGGCTTGTTGCTAGAAATCTGTTCCCTTCGTTTATTTTATTTTCACAAGCTTTGGATTTGAATAAGAATCTATAAGAAACTTAAGGAAAAGTTTTAACAACAGTTTCTTTTTTGGTACAAAAGTTGGCAGCCTGCAATTTTCATGAGTGGGCTTCCTGTTGGTTTTTATTTTACAATGAGTAGATGTAGCACATCATTACTGCATTCCATAAAAGGTATTCTATATATTTAACAAGGAACTAAGGCTGCGACTCAGAGTTTTCTTGCTATGAGAGTCAAAGAAAATAATCCGCTTTCAAGTGACTTATTCATTTTGGTAAATAGACGGTCTTATCGAAAAGCAGTCACTGGTAACTCGGGTTTCCCCTTATAAATTTTTGTATCTGCAAAAATACCAACACTTTATACTATATCGTGATTTTTTGACAATTTATAAATATTAGGATTCAATCAACAAGCTAGAATCTTTATTATTTTTGATAAAACTTATAGAATCACCAAAAAATTTCTGAACTATATTTTTTACGTCGCAATAAAGAATTGCGCAATCAAGCTAGTATGTCCCCAGTGGGTTATCTCACATTATCAAATGTAAGCACACCTGTCTGAGGATCTAGAAAACTGACCCTTATCTCTGATATTTGATCCCAATTTGATTCCACCTTTTCTTTGAAACCGAAGAAAATTTATACCCTTTTCCTGAAATCAAATAGTTGAGATGAGGCCAAACAAAGATGTTTTCGACCTACGTTTTTAACTATGAAGAGTGTGAGACGAAAAACTTTAGTTTACTCAATGTTTGCTTTTTTCAAAGCCATTTTCAAGTTTTGTACCACCAAATGATTGTTTACAATGTTCTTTGTTGGAGCTGACTTCAAACCATTGTAACTTAGATCGATCTATTTGTTTGTTTATATTTACTCTTTTGATTCATACCCTCTTTTCCAAGGCCAATGAACATTTCGCCATCGACACGTAGCAACAGAAGAAAATTCACAGAAATCATCTTGGCATTTATGCATACGTGGCAAAAAAAATAGTGGACAAGTGGAACGAAATCAAACGAATTTTTGCATACAACAATAAAATCAAGCGAAACATAGATGCTACACTTTAGCCCCGTCTAGCTTTCTTTCCTCATCTGAGGAATGCTTATAGAGCTGTAGAGAGTTATTTGTTAGAAGTATCACTTTCCATGTTTCCTAAGAAACATAAGGATAACGTTATATTACGTCTCTCTTTGCTGTGAAAGTCTTAGGAATTTTATATGCGATCAGATAGCTTTCAAGGAAGCAAATTATAATTTATAAATTGGTTTTTAAAAGTATTGGTGATGAATCATTGTTGGTGATGATTTGATATTGGAAACGGAAAGAAAAGGCTGTTGTGAATGGAATAAACTTAGGCATGCAAGAATTGTGAAAATTGTTTTCTCGACCCAAAAATGCCTGCCTTTTACGTTTTCAATAGAACCTGTAGCTTTTTTATATGATTAAAAATGATAAAAACGCACATGTATTTTGGTAGGAGCTTCTTCCGGATGATTATTATGCATTAAATGGAGGTTTTTTAAATCAATTTTCAAGCCATAAATTTGAACAAAAGTCAATTTTATTCAATCGCTGTCATACAGAATATAAACGTTTTTAATAGGCAGTTGAAAAAGTGGAGAAACGCTATTTAAAATCTTAATTGGAAATGCGTACAAAATGCTTGACTCAGTCTTAATAGGTGTACACACACAAAACCAGTCGCATTCCCTTCATTCTCAGAAATCCTAATGTGTCACGCCCACGTCATCAACTTGCTAGAATTTTTTAAGACTGACATCATATCAAGATGTTTTTAGAATTTTTAACTTATGCCAAGGTAGCTTAATGGGAAACCAGGATATTCCTCTGAAAATGACATTTTTTTGGTTAGGCAAAGAAATTTGAGATGCTGATCGTATACGCTTGCATGTTGACTCTTTCCTAACCTGGATACCAGAATCACGCATAAATTCGAAAGAGGAAAGAGAAAGAGAAGAGGAGAAGGAACCAATTTTCCTTCTTCTCAGCTGAACGCTTCTCTGCTCCTCCGCTCCTCCGCTCCTCCGCTCCTCCGCTCCTCAGCTCCTCAGCTCCTCCGCTGTACTCTTCTGTTTTCACTCTCTTTATGTGGCTCTGAAGCCCACGGTAACACCTTCCTATCTACGCTGGTCGACGTGTCTTTTGGCACATCCAGAAATTCTGCAAACTTTACTGCTGATGAAATGATTGCCTGAAATATGGCCCAAAAATCTGTTTTTGATGAATCTATGCCTGTGTTTACCTTTCTGCTTTCAATAACGACAAAATAGTTCTTGAATTTCTTAGACAAACTTTTTCTATAAGCCAATTCATTGATATTGAATATATTTAACGCTGCTGAACGGCTGTTTTCTATAAAAAAATTGTGTCCAAGCAATATGTGTACATTATTCCAAATTGCTAGTAACGGTTTGTGGCAAGTAAAATTGTTTACATATTGGTCCTGACACTGTGAGTAATTCTACGATACCCTAGCACAACTTTCTGGCAGATGGAAATAATGGCTAATAGCAGGGAAGCCGAAGGCCATTAGCAAAAAAGCTCAAGTGACCAAATAGTAGTGGAACAGAATATTTCAATAATTATTTAACAGGACTTCAAAGGGAACGTAATTTATAATTCATAAAAAGGGAGGCCTCCTCTGACCATGACTCTATACCTAGTTCTTGTTTGTGATCCAATGCAGATGATATACATGTATTACGTCTTATGGTACTAGTCAATTTACAGAGGGTTGAGACAGAGGTTTTTAAGGCACCACAGAGCAGGGGGCTGGGCAGCTATAGCCCCCACCTTTTGCCAAAATATAAAGTATAACAAAATGGACTATCATTTTATTCGGTTTCAGCACTGCGTTAACGGACTGCGGTACGTGTTGTTGGATATTATTCAACCTTCAAGTACTTATATCTTTTAAGCAATGTGAAGCCTGGTGCATACAGAATTAAATCCACATAGGCCACGCTTATTAAATTGTAGTTCTTACGGTGCTATTAGTTTGAGAAATTCTGTTATGTCACCATTTATTATCTCGTAATTTCTTTGAAAAGTTCTTATCACCGACGACTATCAAAAGAAGTCACATGACTTTTTAGATAACCTCTGGAAGTCATTTTTCCTCAAACTTTTCCTTAAGAGCTCAATGTTCAAATTGGTGCGAATTCATAGCAAAATTTTTGGGCAGGTCCATACTTGCATATCTTTCTGTAATATAGGATAAGTCTTCTACCTGCATACCATAACAAAACTTTACTGTATAAATTTTGCGGCCTAATTAATAACTTTGTTTGGATACGGAGGTATATTGTCGGCGAAAACAAAATGAAATGGTTCTTAGAAATCATCCAAGTGATTGTTAGTTGTTCTATAACATCTCTTTTAAAGGCATGTACATTGATAAATTTTTGAAATTGATTTGCTTTCCGTAAATTAATCTTTTCGTCACATGAAATAACATCGTTCTAAAATATTTGAGAAGTAATTTTCATTAGATTTCCTTACCGTCCTACACACTCAGCACGAAGATCTAAATCAACTTATGCATTCACACGCAACGCATCCACGCAAATTCTAATTTATCGAATAAGACCGGTCCATCCAAATCAGCCCTGCATTACCCTTACAGCCAGGGATGTAGAGCAAGGGGGGCTTGGGGGGATGGGGGGATGGGTTGCTGAGCTCCCCTTGTTGATGCCGAAAATTGACATATCTCTACTTTTGCTATTTTTTTTCGAAAGATTTTGGGCAAGAGCCCCCCTTGTTATTTCGATAGCATTACACCACTGCTTAAAGCTTCCAATCAGTGGCATAATTCAGTTTAGGGGACTTTAGTTCGATAACTAAGGGCTTCAAAACAAAACGTCCCAAATAAAGCTTCATCTAAAAACGGAACCCCAAGACACGATGAGTTTAAAGTATGCTTGAGTTTGGTCACGTGAGTTTAAAGGCCGAAAGCATTGTTGTCTTGTTGCTTTGCCCTCAAACAAATTGAGGGTGCTGATAAGGGGTATTCTTTAGCCTCGAAGTGATGAATAAAAAAGGTCATCAATTATAAAATATGATCCGGTCGCCGTTCACCTTGACATAGATAGTGAACTGAAAAAAGGAAAAATTTTCTATCAAAAGGTTGTGTTTGCAAATACGAATTTAAATGATAAGTTGGTTTATTTAGTTTCGCTTATTGTCTAAATTGTATTTCTAAGAAGATTGTGACTTCATCTTGCCCCTCCCACCGGCGTATACTGCGGTCCCTTTCTCATCTGTCAACAAAACCGGTACTCCATGATTAACCCTGTTAAACAAGGAACTGTTTTGATGACGTAACATTCCATTTGTTAATAAGGTCATGCGCAGTCAAACGTATATAAAGAGAGCCATCGGCCGTCGAAACGGAACAAGACGTAGACATTGTCGAGTTAAGACGATTTGCTTCTCAGCCTTGAAAGAATTCATAGAGAGATTTCAAAGATTGGTCAAGATGGAAAACCTTGTATCAATGCTAGCTATATTGTGCGCTGTGCTTCATGCAGTAAACAGTAAGTTACATATCAGACATCTGCAATAGTATTTACCAAATGCCTGGGCAATATTTATTTTAAATATCTTGTAACTTGAAGTATCTTTTGAACTGATATGATGGAAAATTTTGTGTTGGTACCGAAATTTTAATATCGGGCTATTTTCAGTTTATTACAGAAATCTTTACATAATATCTGAGAAGAAAAAAGTAATTTTGTCCCAATTATGATTCATTACATAAGCGAGTTGATTGCATTAGGAGAGCGAGTTTCCCAGTCAATATGTTGTACCTCCCATGTGTTTGCTAACAATATGTTGTGCCACCCTTTTTAAAAAAAGCTCAGGTAGTGTAGTCAAATCAAATCGTATGAAGCATTTTAGTTTCCGTCATTTTATGAAAAAGCCATTGGTTATGAATATAAGAGCCTTGAGGAGGTTATCTGAGTAGCAGTTGGATGTTTGATGCCGGCTTAGTTTCTGATGATTGCTAAATTAACTCTAATAAGCAGTCTAGATCGCTGTCGAACATTAAAAGATCGTTTCCATGCTAATGCGCAAAATACCCTGAAGCGTATAACATACTTTGTACTATGAAATTGATGTTATAATCCTTTTAAAAGAAGCCCTGCATAAATTACAAACGTTTAAATATTTTATGAGCTAATTTTTTGCATTTCCATCAGCCTTCTAGTTCTTTCATTAGGGGGCGGCGGGTTTTAAAATCACTAGAAGGCGAGGCAAGATCGTTTCACGAAGTGCTGTTTATGGGTAATGAATGCTTAATATCAAAGAGCTATGTTCGTTTTCAAATTTCTGCCTTTCCTGAAGCGTTTTGTGTGTTCGGTTACTCCAGTCACGGACAACGAGAATAGCCACCTTTGAAAAGCCTTGGAGAGTATGACATTCTATCAGCCTTATCATTCGAATATTCTCAACAATAGCTTCTACTTCAAACCGTTAATAACTAATGCACTTAATAACTAATCTATGTCATATTTTTGAAAGGGGATTACGTAAACATTGACGCCTACTTCATATACCACCTTGTAATGTATGTTCATTTTGGTGACCATCTGAAAACTTGTCTAGAAATATATATTTATCATTCTTTGACTTCTCTTATGCGTTCAAGGCAGACTTATTAAGGTTTATAATGCATTTCTTTACGCTCCATCCAACCGATATGTCCTTTAAGAAACTCATATGAAGTGTGTCATGGATTTTAATACGGTAAATTAGTGGGATTGTTTTCACAGTAGCAGTATGTCCTTGCGCATTGTCTGATAAATTCTTCTGCAATAGAAAGAATATGACGAAACGCTACATTATCACTCATTGTTTCAAATGAAAGGAATTTGTGTTACTTGGTTTTTCTTTCACAGTTACTTAAATTCCAACAACATTTCAAAGGGGTTATGGATTTCAAGGTACAGATGCATGTACCTTGGATGCTTTTCTAAACATCTTTCCTCTGCCACTAGTTTCATTATTTTATGCGCTGTACCTCCATATTTCCTTGCCTTCGCCATGTTTAAAAGTTTAGTTCATTATTTAATAAATCGGGAATCAAACGACATTGGCTACATGAAAAGTTTTCTATACTTTAAGTCAATGAAGCGGTTAGCCCTTCGAAGAAAAACCCCTTCAAGGCCTGGAAGATGGTGAAGCGTCATTCCCACGAAGTCCCTTCGGCTACGTTTTCGGTTACTTCTTGTCAGTTAAACAAACATTGGACATCAAAAGATTAGCTCTGCACTGTTATACAAACATTCCCTTTCAACTGTTTATGCCTGAATTCCGCTGCATTTTAACCCAGAGGGTTTAAGATGATTTTGGTTCAGCGGTCGTATCCATGCCTTCTAGAGTGTATAAACTTGCTTTGATATATGGAATTGGACGGTTCTAAGCAGTGGTGCAGATCGACCTTCCAGACAGGAGAAGAGGGGTGGAGGGGGAGTAGAGATGGAGTAGAGGGGATGTGGAGGGTAATCAAGAGCAAAATTTACCGACGAGGACAAAGTCTATAAATATTTAGTTGCTATTTCACCTATCGATAGGCGATTTTAGCGACGAGCTAAAGATTTTGTGAACCAATTGATGATTAACGAACAAAATCATGCAAAATTAGGGGTGTCTTACCCCATCATCCTCTGCTAGTTACGCCCCTGGTTTTAAGTTGCAACGTCGTGTTTCACGCCTGATACGATCACCAGGGGACGAACAATACAGTTCTACCTGATACAACATCGAGCTCTTTGTAACACATCGATAGAGCAGTAATGGTAATTAAATTTGTAACTGTACCAATATTTTTCTGTATATTTTTGTTGGGGCAAGTGATTATTGATGAACGACTAAGTCAAGAGTGAAATCTTACAAAATGGTTTTGCAGATATTTGCAAGGAAGCCCCTGTTGCTATATTGTTTCATTCAAGAATCTTTATTTACAAATTATAGTTACCTGCAGTTTTTCTGAAAAGAATTCTACGTCTTATGAAATTTCATTGACGATACAACCAAGCACACTGTGTCTGTTTTAATGCCGCCAAGCATTATTTAGCATATATTTAAACAAGAGGCGACAGATTAATAGATGTAATGAAAGTATTTATCTTAAGGCCATTGGTAAGCTATATACTTCCGTTTTATCAAGGTCCCAAGCAAAGTGCTTATCGCAAGAAGACTGCAATGACCATAATCACATCTGTGAGAATAGGGCTTTTGCGAGAAAGTGTCCCCTATGAAAAGGCTGCTAATACAAGGCTCAAGACATTTAAGTTCCTAGAGTCTTTTGCCAGTTCTTTAGACTTTTCTTTGCTTTGAGGAAATGGCCTAGATTGAAGGTCCCATTTGATCACTTTTTGTCGCCAAAAAAGTATTTATGACATTCTTGTTGAATATCCAAACAACAAATTCGGCATAGTCGAGAGTGAGAGTCTGGGGCAGCCACTGTAAAATATTTTTATCCTGTCTAGAAATTTTCCATAATGTATCATTTCATGTTCAATCCTATTAGAACTAATTCTTCATAAATGGTGCGCTTTTAGTCAGAAGCCGCTTATCTTTGAAATGACGAAAAGTAATAAATTACAGTATTCATTGGTACAGTGAAATAGCCGAACCTCGTTCCAGGTGTCACAGTAATTAAGGTGTGGACGCCTTGAAAAACTGGGGTATCTCTAAGCTCCCAACCCTTTTCTGCAGATTGTCAACGCATACAAACCAAAAACCGTAGCGTCACTCGATCTTCTTTCAATTAGGCTTCTTTCTACATCTTCTGTAAAAAGCTGTTCTGCCCTAGCGATTTCTTTTATAACATGTGGTTGAAATATTGTTATCATGAAAATAAATTTTATAGACTTAACTTTAAATTGCCATGAACTGTAAACGGATAGCGAAAAGTAATTTTGAAGGTGAAAGATGACGAGAACACAATGTCGAAGCACTAAAGAAAAATCAACTGATACAATTGAAAGAGATACTGCTAAAATAAAAGTGTATCACAAGGAAACCACCCAGGTCATACAGTGAATTTTGAATAACAGATTTTCAGATAGGATCGAAGAGTTACACAATTCATATGCCAATACGCTTAATTGTTTTTATTGGCTAAATGGATTGGTTAGCCAGCTCACATTTTTGCTTTAGAAACCAGTCTTTACAAGGAATAACAAATAAAATAACGCAGTAATAGCAAATGCGGCTATTTGGAGTAGAGTGTCCACACTCCATCCTCCTGCCTATTTTGATAACTTTAGTGTGTTATCGGAGAAGGGGATAGAGAATGGGCAAAATGCATTCGTGCGATGCAGATATTAGATAGTGATCTTGATTATTCCAGAATACATTTGTTTATTTTGATAAAAGTTAATGTCACAGTTCTATTATCTGTAACGTGATGAAAAGAAACAAGGTATTATGTTTATATTCGATTTTCAAAGTACCAGCTTGCATAGATCTTTAAATAGATTTAATTTGAATTTCACTTGATAGATACCTTTTTACGAGTTATTTGAGCCATCCAATATTTTGTTAGTACTTCACTACAATCGCTGCCAAACGTCCATATTCCTAAGGCGGATCAATAAATAATTTAACTTTTTTCAAAGCATTTCACCCTAGCCTTTACCCCGCTCTAAGCTCAGAAGACATTCTAGATAGGTAACCAGGGATAGCGAACAAAAGTGAGCGAAGGATCTAATCCTGAAGGCTACTGAAACATGCATTGATGCTGACTTAAAAGAAAGACCCAATGTGGCAATGCAATTAGAAGTGTTCTACTCGCGTTTTAGGAACTATTCTACAAAAAACTTCTTACTTATCTACGAAAACTTTTCATCATGAAAAACACGGACGCATATATATGCTATATTCTCGCCTACATTAGCTCCCTGCATTGCAAGATGGACACGAAACAGTTTCTTTATGTGAACAGTAGGTTGCTGGCTAGCGATATTCCTAAGCTTATCTATCTTTTTTCTGTTCTTTATCTCAAAATGAACAGATACACTTAGATCCGGTGTCATTTACTTCCAAGCTTTGTGCACGTTTTTCCCCAAGCCCCCAAAGGGCTGTATCTACACATATGCTTGTCTCACACTAATCCCTTTGAATTTTATAAACACTAACCCAGTTATTTCATAATGTTTGTTTGTTTTTACGATATGCTAGAACTGTCCATTCAATGACATTCCCTCTGTTTTTTCATTCAGTGACATTTCAATGACAATATGCAGATCAAAGCATTTTTCAATTAAGCTTAAAGCAAGGAAACAAACGATTCTTCTCGAGATCCTAAATATTATCTTTTGCATATTTAAAAACAAAATTTTCCAAAGAGAGAATATTTTCAAATTATTTTCATTCTTTAATTAAAGAAAAAATTTTCCCTGACCGGGTATGCAATAGATAGGGTTAGAGTAAAATGAACATTCGCCTAAATTAAAAGGTATTTAACTATTTATCTATCTAATCCACAAGAGTCATAAATTATAGGTGTTGCAAATCTTGTTTCTCTAAGCCGCGTGGTCAATAAAAATTCTTTTATGATAATTGCAATCCCAACGATGCAGGATTATCCATCATATCAACAGTATCTGACATTCTTTACCAAACTGAGCTACTTTCAACAATATTTGCAATAATTAGCTCAATTGATTAGCAAAAAGGAAAGACACACTTTTAGAAGTGTATTGGGCACGGTAATGCAAGTTTTCCATTCAAATTCATGTCTGTGATTTTTTGAAATCCAATTTGTATCAAATAAGGCAACTTTCCCCCGTTTCAGTTAAAGGCCTTATCCTTTACTTCATGCAAATGTGGAGTTTCTCATTATCATTCTTCCACACCCCATTTATATTCCTAATTCTCCTTTAAATATCTTACAATAAGAAATCTGCATGGTGTGAATGATTTGCATGATCTTGCAAGTATATATATATTTAACGAGCTTGGTAATGCTTCTTTCTTTACCAGAGGGTCGGTACAATTGCATAAAAGTATAGAGTAAAATATTTTCAGCATCTTTTAGCACGCGACAAAGCAATGCATCGTCTCATAGTTCTTTAATCGTGCGTGCCCTTTCGTAATCAGTATGTTGATAAAACACAAACAGTTTCTGATTTTTCATGGCAATATCATTCTAACAATATTGCATGTGCTTCAGATAATCTTGCGCTTATAGTCTCACACAGCTTCTAAATTTCTAACCCAGGACTAATAACTTCAAGAGCTTGTTTCAAAGTCTTTAAACCTTCAAGAGCTTCTTATAGCCACTTAGAAACCTGAACTGAGTCTGCATCGACACAATCGTACAACATCACAAACATCATCAAAACAAAATTGTCATCTTCATCTTAATCATAATCACCATCAGTATGGCATAAAGGTGGTTTTAATAGCAGTAATCTTCCTTTGGGTTGAAGATAAAGCTTTACCTTATGTTGGAAATCGCACAACAAGAGTGTAAATCGTTGTAAGAAAGTTTAATCTTGGTTGTACTTGAGCCTTAAAGTTGTTTATCTTAATTGAAAAGGGTTACCTGGATCAAATAAACTTTGAAGCACTTTACTGATAAGTTGCTCAGCCCTGGTGACTGAAAAATAAAATTTTGGGTCAATCTTTTCTATACCAGTATTTATTAAAATGTAGATTGCTTACTTCCCCGTAACTCTTTTTCTTAGGACTCGATTCCTTTTTTGCTGAAATACTAGAACAATCCTGTCAAAGCCAGAAAGTCTACCTCTTTCTACCTTCAAAACAAGTGACCTCTTTTGATATTCCAGTGACCAACAAGTGACAATTTCTTCACCATCGATACGCGAAGAAGAATATTGATAGGCGAACCATGTAGCGACTGGGTATAAATTGAGTGGTAGACGCAAAGTTCTGAAACCCAGAGACCGGTGAGCACATCCTGAGTTGGAAGAGGGGGAGTGGGGGGGGGGTGAGCCTTTACTTTTTATGATTCTTGGGAGCCAAGAGCAAGATGATTCGTTGTTTGGTTTTAAGTACATCTCAAGAATTATTCGGAGGGGCCTGTAAATTTCCCGCCACTCACGCTGTTCCTTCCTTCAACACAGCTCCATTTCTCTCAACAAAGGTTGCAGACACCAACAGAGAAATCTTACCATGTCCACAACAAGGTTTTTGAAAACATGGGGCGCAAACCGTAGTTAGCTACGATTGAAGATTTTGCACTGTGGTTTGTGGTTGGACTGAGAATGATTATCTGCTGCATTATGTCGAGATAATAATATTTAATTCCTACTAAGAGTAATGTTTTTCTTTTGGCTTCGGTTTCATTTCAGTATTTCTAGATAATGAAAATATTTAGCAATCTAGAATGCTGGCAAAATACCACACGCCTTTTTTGCGGATTTCCCTCAGGTGTTTCCCAGTATGTGACCCAGGATGTCTCTGTAATATCAAGTAATTGCCAATTTGGTTGCAAACGCACACGAGGTACTAATAGTTTATACAGGGTAGAATATCATTACACTGCTAGCTAGATAACCTTAGTGATACAACGAGGATCTAACCTGAATAAACTGATAAGCTACTGTGTTAACAACGTGTAAACCAAACCCAAGTCAGAAACATACTTCTCAAAACGTCACAATCCTGCACAAATAAACCACCCCACACAAACTCAGCTTTTGAAAAACCAGCCAACGTAACAAATAAAGACAAGTTGTTATGCTCGAATAATTGGTATTTCAAAACATCTATTTTTGATCCCTTTTCAAAACAATGACCTTGTGAGATATAGGAAAGAGCAAATTCCTACTCAAGAAATCCGCGTCGACATGAATCGCGCGGTACCTGCGGGAAATAACTCGTCAGCCGTAGAGAGCGCTGAATTTCGTTTAGTTAGTTGCTATGGACTGGAGAAAAATGTAAAAAGGTGAACACGAGAGAAGTTTTTTGTTGTAAGGTCAATTTTTATATTCTATTGGTTGTGGTGTTTGATATCAATTTTACCTTGAGGGTAGTGAATCATCGCTTTATAGAAAACAAATGTTCTCTTCCCCCTTTCATTTGATTATCAGAAAACGGCACATTTCACACATACAACCACACACTGGCAGCATTTGCAGTGGTCATTTACAATATCCATTTACTTTTTAGTAAGAAACAAGAAATTAAGACAAGTTGCATAGATCTGGCTGTCTCGGCTTGATGGCTTGCTGTTTTAGTCCTAATGAATTTGTGCAAGGTTAGCGAGCCATCTTTAGCATCTCCCAAAAACTGGCAGTGATCTACAATCTTTTAAATAAAATTAAAAGGTTCGATTGCTTCACCATGGCAAGATCAATCCAAAAATCCCGCAACCGCTATGGGTTAACCACAGTGATTTCCGAAAGTTTTCTTGTTAAATGAAGCCTGTTCCATAGTCTCTTTCTTCGCAAAAACTGTATTCTAAATATTTTATTTAGACTTAAAACAAGGGTCATTTTATGGTATTAGAACTGTTATCTTGGACGTAATTGGATTTCGTTTAAATTGGATGTGAACGGCAATCCTAGTTTATTGGAGAAGATAAACAATGGGAGTACAGATTCCGCCTTTGCATAGGCAGACCTGTGCCTCTACTCTTACCGGTGGAACAGGTCATGCCTTTTATCGGCATAAGCAAAAATTATTTGTTTTCAATTACCAAAAAACCTTTAAGGTCACCGCAAGAAGATAGAAGGAGATAGAAAAAGCTCTAAATGCCCTTAGAAATTTTTCAGAACTCATTACATTAGAAGTATGCCACAGCACTTTAATTTGAAAGCTAGTTACTTATTATCAAGAAAATGTATATGAGATGGTATTCTTGATATCAATGACAGCTTTGATGAAAATACAAAGTTCTTCATTTTTGAGTATCAATAACGGAGAAAAACCTATTTTGGTGAGCTCATTAGAGATAATTGAACTCAAGAAACTGACCCACGAATGAATGATTAGGCTCTTTGTGTATTGGAGACTAACCTTATCATGAATACCGTAAATCCTCAAATTAGCCCTCTGGGGGCTTATGTATTTTTTATATTTTTGGATGGGGGCTTATTCGAGGGGGGGGGCTTATACGAGGGGGGGTTATACGAGGGGGAGCTTATAAAATTATTGTGGACATTAAGAAGACATTATTAAAAGACCTCGTAAATTTTGGTGGGAATTTCTTTATGAACATTTAATTAATTATTACCAAAAGTATGAATTTGTTGTGGTAATTCAATAAAACGCCATAGGCAACCTCAGATGGCAAAAATCATCAAATGGAGTGGTCCAATTCGAGAATTTACGGTAGCAGTGGGGGCTTATTCCAGTGGTGGGGGCTTATTGACAATTTGCAGTTCTAGGGTAGGGGTTATTCGAGGGTGGCTTTTTTTTTGGGGGGGGGGATCAATTCGAGGATTTACGGTATTCATGCTTAGAAATATAGAGTTGCATGGATTTGAGACTCTGTTCCAAGATCAAGCACCAATGAGATGAGAGCCATAAATATTAACTAAATATGCATAAACTGCCTATTTAAAAAAGCATAAACTGCATAAATACAAAACAAGTACAGCATTCTTGGCCATGAAAGCATAAAGTTACCTGTTAAAATGTTAAGACAGTTTGGAGAGCACTAGTAAACGGTATACAACAAAGTCCGGTTTTTTACTTAAAACGTAGACAGACATTGAGAATCTGTTTTGTACCAAATTATCTGAAACAGCAATATTAGATCTTGATCTTACGATGCATCTTTGCCGGCTCACTTTCAACTTGAATATTTCTTTTACACCAAGTTTATGTTTATAAATAGGCGAAATCAATTGCTCGTGTACTTCTTTATGCTTCTCGAGTACTTCATATTCACGCATAATGTGTCAGGCCTGGTAGGTATGCTGCACTTTTGGTTTCAAATGTTTCATTGCTTCATGATAGATGTTTTTTTAAAAGAGTGAATCAGAGTTATTTATGGTCCTTTTTTGGATTAATTGGGGGGTATTAATGAGACTTTATATCGGCTTTTAGGTAATTGTTTGGACAGAATGTCGAATGCTCGTTGTAAGAAGTATGCAAAGTACAGAGCATGCAAATACAGGCCAGTGAAAATGGCTGTTTTCTGCCCTAAGACATGTGGCTACTGCAGTAAGTAATTTTCTTTTTTACAACTTTAAAGGCTTTTACACAAAGATTTTCCAATACTTCTCTTGCACTAATGATATTAGAAATAAAACTTCATTTAGGAATCTTGCATTACATGTGGTAAAGAATTGCAAATCACTAGATAGTTTTATCAATTTAAAACAATACCAGAAATCGGTAAAAAGCATGTGAAAGTGAAATCCATTTTTTAAATTTTTACCACGATGACCCTAATACTACACCCGTTATTTTTTGTAATGTGCTGCTGAAATACTTAGATATTAATCGTTTTATAGGCAGGGAGAAATGAAACCTAGCAAAAATATATAGTTCTCCGGGGGTGTCGTTAGAGGAAGAATGGGGAAACTTCTTTTCTGTTTTTAGCATTCAAAATGTTGCTAGATAAAGAAAAGACAACAGCAATGTTGCTGATCTTCAACTTTGATGACCCACGTCCATTGAGACACACCCTTTTATTAAGATGATAGCTAAAAGCCCTCTCTTTATGAAACTACAGAGACGACAGCCCAGCCACTTCATTTTCTGAAATAATGAAAAGTGTATCTTGCGCAAAGTTTATTCCTTCTTTTACACTTTCACTGCATTCTCTCTCTTCTATTCACCCCCCTCTCCCCCCAAACATGTTAGATAACGGCTATCCAGCACCCATTTTCTTCTATCTTGTTCGTATGCCATTGACTTTTAGCTTCTAATTTTTGAAATTTAACTTATAGAAATTGTTACACACTTTTCACTCTTGACCTTCTCATGATAGAAGATAGACCTGTTTGCACTGACATCAAGTGCCCACCATCAAAGATCTGTGTTATGGATGAAAATGGAAACCCAGGATGCCGCTGTTTGGTAGAATGCAAGAAAAAGTTTGGAACAGGCCCTGTTTGTGGTCACAATGGCGTCGAATACCCTGATCTATGTGACTTGATCAATGCAGAATGCAAAACAGGAGACTATATTTTAGTCAGGAAATACGGATCATGTGTAAGAAAAGGCAAGTTGATATTTTTGATATGGCTTTAATTTTCCTAAGAGCATGTTTACTGCGAATGTGAACTTTAAGAAAAGCAAATCACATTGTGAACGAATTCAATTTACCATAGATTTTCATCATTACAAAATCCGATTTCTTGAGCCTGAAAATGTTTTGAATATACTTTCTTATCTTTCATACAGTTACATGCAAAGATCGGGAGAGAGAAGCTAAATTAGGCCTTTGCAAATCGTGGCAAAAGATGAATGCCTGTTTCGACCACCCTGTCTTAATGAGAACCTACTGCCCAAAGACATGCGGATTTTGCAGTAAGTATCCGACTTTGTTTGCCTTTCTAGCTGTTGCATTCCTATGCTATTACTGTACTGAATCCTATATAATCTATTTAGGTTAATTTTCTTCGGTTTCAGAGCATTGCTTTATACTTGCATACGAGCTTAAACGTAATGTTCTCAAAGACTTTTATTGTTTCCTTGTCTGAATGTAGCTTTCAAAATTTGTTGCTACAAAAATGCCACGTGACATAGCTCTTGCATTGTCGAATCGAACGTACTAATTTAATGTGATTTCTAGTTGTAGGTGTGGTTTATAAACTTTAAGCTATTTCTTATAATAATAATGGGTCCAGTAACTCTGTCTGGGCAGGGTTACAAAATGTACTCGTGGTCTACTTTGTCGTGCCGTGTCGTGCGTCTACAATTGTATGCGTATACAAGGAGCCAAACAGTCTAGTGGTTCTTTGGCGCAGTACGTCCAAATTAAAGCATTATAGATAGACACGCTTATTATTTACAATGAAACTTGCATTCAGGGTAAGGTTTCACCTTTTGATGGAAAAATAGAGGCAAGAAAATAAAAATAACCTTGAATTAATTCATATAAATGTTTTAATCATTTTTCCCTCCCCACGAAAAGAAAATAACCTGCCTTTATACGTTCATTTTAAAACTTAAAAACATTTAAGAGTTTAACGCCCAGCACAATTTTGAGGTATTTACTAAAATTTGATCTGAATTTTTTAACGTCTCTCTCTTATTGACAGGACAGCCAAATGAGCCAAAATGCGAAAGATCAAAGTACGGCTGCTGCTGGAGTGCACCAGGAGATAAATCTGCTACTGGACCATACGGGCAAGGATGTGGTGGTAGGGATCACTTTCATTAAAGCTAATGCACGTAATATAGGGCTATCGGAGCTTTTGGGACGAAATTTATGTGCGGAGTTTGGGAGTTTGAAGGAAGGCTGAGATAAAAAACGAGCCTTGGTTGTTTCACGTTTAAAAATATTCGCATTGTTGAGAAATTTCTGAAGGGACTGAAAATTTTGGTTCTAAGTTTTTTAAGTTTTTTTCTTTCTTTGATGAAGTCTGTATCAATTTTGGTTTAATCCTCTTTATACTTTATCATACTGGCAATTTCCGGGTTCAGGAAAAGATAACGTTTTTATTCTATTACAGGGCATTTTGCATGCATTACAATTGAATTTTTAAGGTCAATTTTAGATAGAGTTTTACATTTAAGAAGGTGTTTCCTGCAGAATTACAGGCATTAAAACATGAATATTTACATTAAGCTTCAGTGCGAGGGAGAATAAAACTCTGGGTCATGGCAGTGATTGTTGAACAATGGTATGCCTCGTTGAGAAAAACTCCATCCCAATCCTATGTCAATTCTTTTTCCCCTAATCTCCCTCTGCAAAGCAGCTACCAGGCGACAGTTGCTACCAGTCCTGTGATTCTGCTTACCAGCCCTATCGAAAAAAACTTTAAGATCAAATTCTATATGCATCTTTGCAATTATAACTATTCCACTCAAGCGGACCTTGCCTCACATTTCACTTTTTTTCACTCTACGTTTTGCATATTTCTTTCTCCCTCAAGAATGCAAAGATGCGCCATTCTGCAAGTACTTCAAGCAAGGATGTGGAAGTGAACGCGCTTCAAACATCAAAGTGATGAAGAAAATGTGTCCTTTTACTTGCCATTACTGTCGTAAGTTCAATACATTTTCTAAATTTCCTTATCCTAGGGACCCAGGATCATTTCAATAATGAAATAGGGATCCCTATCTTTTTTCATTTGCCTCCCCCCTTTAAACTAACTAATAATAAATTAGAGTTGACCAAATTGATAAATCATTCAACTTATCATGTACAATGAATCAACTGGAGGGGGTTTAAGGTTGACGGCAAAAACCAATGACAATTAGCCTTCACTTCTAACTGCATGTTTTCTTTACTTTCTATTTCCAAAGATATCTTGAAACCCAATATAAAGGTTCAGTTTAGTTAAAACGTTAATGTATTCGCAGCTATAAAAGTTTATGTGCAAAGAAAGTCAGCAACCTGAGTATTAACGTTGGTCTTATTCTTTTTTGAGTTAACTAGCCCGTTTGAAGGTCGAAGGCTTCAAACCAAATTTCAGAACTGCTTTCAAAACAGAAGTACTTTAAAAAGATCTTTTCTTCATTGAAACCTTCCTGTTTTGTTTTCTATAACTTATTTAAAACTGTAATCCGAATGCCTTTATTTTGCGGTAAAGCTATCCGATAAAAGGGAGCATTAGAAGTTGATGTAAAGTGATTCTTCTTTGTAAAGCTTTTTAAACTGTAGCCAAACGGGCAGACATTTTATTATGTATTAAGATCTTCAAATATTGCTTTATACCCGAGTTAAGCCGCGTTAAAATGTAAATAATTGCTTTAATTCGAGTAAAAGGGCGATTGAAGATGATTTCAAAGACTTGCAAGAATGACAGTAGAAAGTACAGCGACATGCTAAAATTAGCCCGAGCTCTTTATAATTCTGACACAGTCAAGTATTGTGATCTAGGAAATGAGCAAAAACAGATTTTTCATTATTATTTGATGTTTCATGTTTTAAGAAATAATTAACATTTACTTGTTGCTTCAGATGATTTTTAAAATTCTGCTAGTTGTTGTCAAAACGACATTCAAACCTTTCTTGTCTAGAAGGATTTTGTTTCTAAACCCATAATGTCATTCAACAAGACGTGATTTGTTGTACTAAAGGCAGGCTGATTTTCCAAATCACCATTGCAGCATTTTTTATCAATTCATATCTGGGCCAGCGTTGTAGACTATTTGGACAAGGAATGAAAACAAAGGCAACCACAGACGGTAATTTCTACTCCCTTTCGCTAAAGAGCCTACAACACAGGCCAAGCCTATCTGTTCAACTGACGTATTCTTGTTTCTCATTTCTCGACAGAACCAGCAAGACTCATTGGAGGCTAACATCAAAAGTAAACAGAGGATGGTTCTATTTCAAATCATAGACGTTTCTGCACGATAAATATCGCTAAGATATAAACCAATTTATCCCGACAACATAATAGTGGCCAACTGCATCGTTAAACGATGGTTCAAGAAAGTAGGCGGTTTAGTCTGTGACTATATATGCAAGTAACTCGTCAGGGTAATAATGTTGAAGGTTGATACATTACAAGTTAGCTGTTATTTGCACAGATTCTGCTGTTCCAGAAACAAGTTTTCACCAATAAGCTTTCTTAGTCGTTTGTACGATTTTGATGATAAACAGAAATTACAGAATTGTTCAATGACTATCCTGGTTTTTAAACTGCACTTTTTAAGAATCAATTTTTAGCTATTTTTATGGGAAGACTGGCACTTAAAATTGCCCCTGCTAGAACCTATGAATAATACTAAGATGGAAAATTTTTGCCAATTGGGAATTTTTTTCAAATTTCAGAGCATCAAGCAGTCATAATTAAAAAGAAGCATTTTTCTTCTTTACTAAAAAAAATTAGAAGGAGCTTCGTGCAGCTCCTTTACAAAAATATTGACAATCATTGTAGAATTTTATTTTGGCTTGTTAATGTTCATTTTATATTCGTAACTTAAACTTTTTAAATTTTCTATAAACAACAGTAAAAGTAAGCTGTATCTAATATCGTGTTGCTTTTTGCTGCTCTTTTTTTGAGAAAAAGAGTTTGCTTTTAGACTTTGTATTATGTAACAGTAAAGTAAGGTCTTCCAAAATTATCCACCGATCTCCTGCCTTCGGGTATATATCCATTGTTCCCTTTTAAATATTTAAAGGGGATTCAAAAACCACTATATAATGGAGGCTTGATTTGGCATTATTGTAATATTTACCCTGAAAATCGTCTCTGAAACGTCTGTGAAACCAATCCCCGCATTTGTTCTTTTGTCGTTTCACTTTCATTTATTTTCTTGATTGAAAAAAGTAATATTGGCTTGCAGATTACTGGTAAGGTATGTTTGCTATGTAATCAGTGCAAGGGTTAGTTATCTTAATTTTTTATGTAAATTCACTTAGGCTCTGTGTAACTGTAGAAAATAAATATAGCTTATTGGCGGCAATTATTTAAAACTTTCCTAATTATTATATTGCTACAGCTATCTAGATTATACAAATTTTAAACAGCACTTATTTTAATGTGTAGATAGTTTTTAGTAATAATTGATAAGGTATTGACAATTAAAGGCAACGAGTGAATGTTTACACCGCTGTACAGATTATAGCGTGGAATGAACATTTTTAGATACTACGCCAATGTTTTCTTTTCTTTCACGTGCCTACACTAATTGAAATTCCTTCACTATTTGCACTCTTAATATTTTGTGTATAAGTGTTTAGCTGCCGAATTACTTTGAAAGTTAACTTATTACGCTGCGTATCATTTCTATTTTACATTTTCTGTAGTTTTTGAAAATAGACTGGAATATGCAACTGTTTTTTAAGTTGCCAAGCCATTCAAATGTATCTGCTTGAATCTGTTTTAAATGAATCTGTTTGCCGACTGCTTTCCATTTATGAACGCCCCAATAAAATTTTCATGGTGTTCAATTGAACATTTCCTTGTGAGAAGCGTTTACAATGCAGGCAAGACATTTCCAGCCAATATTTTCTGTAGGTGAATGTCAGTGAATAAAATATAAGTAAATAACATGCCTCCAATTATACTGAGAATGATAAACAAATAAAGTTATGATACAAAATCTGACGATTATGCAGGGGTCAAAGAAGGTTGGAAGCTTGTGGTTCCCCAGTAAGTTAAACTTAAAACACTACAGGAAAGTCGCCTTTATCTTGACTTTTTAGCATGTCTAGACATTTTAGACTAACAGGACAAAGAATGGACTAACAGGACAAATGGAAATGAACTCTTTCAAGCATGTCAAGATAGAGAAATTTGGAGGAGCATGATCGTCAACGCCTTAGCGCACGACACAAAAATAAGAAGAAGAAGATATTTTAGAACCCTGAATTCTTGACATGCTATTTGTATTTGTATTTGTATTTGTTTCTACCTAGCATCCAAAGGTAGTTTTTAGGAAACCGAGAAGCTATGTCCTGGTCCTTCGTCTCGATGTGACCACACATCGTGATTCCTAAGCCTGGAAATACAGAGAGCTGGCGACTCTCCTCACTTTGAGTGAAAGTTTGGTCACGCCAAGGACTCGAGCTACGGACCCTTCGGTCTGTAGTCAGCGTCTCTAAAAATGAGCCGTCCTTGCACTTTGTCATATTAACATAAAGCAAGGACTTGGGAAAGTGACTAGAAATTTACTGGAAATCATTATCGAAAAGAAAGTTGACTAAAGTATATGCTATGGTGCAATATGACTACAGCGTAGCAAGGAACTACCTTGAGTCAAAAGCTACTACAAAACTCAAATAAAGACTGGCACTTTCTTTCAAGAATATGTTTGAACTGAACAAATAATCATGCAGCCCTGAAATAGAACTGAAAATCATTTTTGACATCAATATAGCCATTAGAAACGATGAGATGAAAAACGATCTAATTTCCTAAATAAGACTAAAATAACTTTGAGCAGTTTAGCAGTTTTTAGTTCTGTAGAAAACGAAGAGAGCTCCCAGGCAAAGTGTCTCAAAAACAATTGCAAAGGTAGGAGATGGGCACTTTTTGGCATTTAAAGAGTAACACAACCCAAAGTCACAACTTAATCTTTATTCAAATTTTTCTCCTACGCCTTCTCATTGCACTTTTCATAGAAATAGAATGAAAATTGAAAATTTTGGAATGAACCTTGAAAAGATTTGGGCAAAAATCAAAATCCACTTTCGTTGCATCCAATTTTCCGTCCTTCAATCATTGGTGCGTTCTATGTTGTTTCGAAACGAGGCTACCTGGGAAACATTCAGTAAAATGGCTGACTCAAAGGAAGAAGATGGAGATCGTTTGTTGGTGAGAATTCCGTATTTTATCCGATATTGCGTGCAGAAATGCTTCAATCCTTCCTTAAGAAAATAAACGAATAACCAATTTAATTTAGGTATATTCCAATGCATTTTTGGGATCGATCTTCGTTCAACTGCAGCGGCTATGTTTTCCCTGGGGTCACCAAGTCGATTTTTGCGTCCTACATCTACATCTACCTCTACATCGATACTGAGCAGGACCGAGTATCGGTATAATGCTCAGAGTGCAAGAAATAATGAAAATTATGAAGTTTAATGGATAAAATGTGCTAGAAGAGTCCTATCCATATATCGCGGCTATGTAAAAGCATGTGTTTCTAGAAGGGAAATCGATCTTTGCAACTTGAATCCAAAATTTCATCAATAAGTTTTGACTTAAAATGCGAATATGAATGGAAAAAGTGATATAATCCTAACATTTGACCTTCTCGATCGTGGTTCGGTAAAATATCAAGCTATTTTGAATTGGCTTATTTTCGAGAGTCGGCCTATTTTCGAGGAAATACGGCAGGCAAAACATAATATACCAATAAAAGACATTCTATTCAATTACACTGATGTTTCATACAGGCTGACGGCCCTGGCCTTGAACTCGTTTATCATATCCTGAATACCAACTTCAAAGTAAATAACGTAGAACAAACCTTTATTTCCGGCTCTTTAGATTTTAACTAAAGGTAACCTTAGTCCATTTCACCACTGCTTATGAGCGATTTTATCAGCTCAGTGTCATCGTATATATGATGTATGATATACAAACATTGTTGCAAGTTTGTTATTCTTTAGCAGTTATTAAATAGCAGTTCTTTCAACAACTTGAAAATTTCAATCATTGAGACACACTATTCAATCGGACAGAGGTGGCAGCACGAAATTGAATCTGGGGTTGGATTAAAGATCAAGTTTAGCGATAAAGGAGGACCCATCATGGTTGGGGCCGACGTGGAAGAAAACCTTTGAAATCAAGACTTCAAGAATGACTAAAAATGCATCTCCCAGACTAAAATTTAACAAATTTCTACACCCATCAGAATAGACAGTTTGACGGTGCTCAAAAAAGCATTGATTTTTGATTTTTAGAAAGAATTTGGGAGGGGAGGATTCATGCAATGGATAAAGAAAGAAAGAGTGACCTTTGGTTCACATCAATGTTAATAACAAGAAGCTGCTGTATTGATTGCCATGGTGCATTCCATGTACTTAGGCCCGAAGATCTTTGGCATACACTCAGGCTTTTTGGCGTTCCAAGTGCAAACCAATAGAAAACATTTTTGGCATAGGTAAAATCTTTGTAAGTTGACATGCTAAACATGAAGCCATGTACTTAGTTAACACGAAAACATATGACATAAATATTGACTGGGTCATGGCAGCGCAATGTGCTTCGATTGTAGAATCACACATTTTATTAGATTGTCCACAGCAAGTTACAGCGAAGTGTTTGACCCGTGTATGACCAATTTTGATGTTCCCAGCCAAATATCTTCATTTGCGCCCCTATTCAGGGGGGCATGACCCCCTGGCTCCCCCTGCCACCACGTCACTGTTCAATTGTTAACTTGTTCTGCTATCACCAGGTTGGGAGGAATTCTGTGATTCATTTTTGGCATATACAATACAATGATAAAAAATTGCCCGGAACAGAGAATATTTGTATGATTTTGGCTATGTGCAGCCAAAAGCAGCATGATTTTGGTTAGTAGCATAATAGTTATACATAGATATAGCTTTGATTGATATTGATGGCTGTGCGAGCACAGGAACTAGTATCAAATACAGACCTGTCAAGTTTCAGTTTTGAAAATGAGTGAGTTCTTTTAAAGGAAGGGAAAATGTTTGGTTGTTACCCCAGATGAACCTCCCTTTCGGTGCTACTGTTTAACTGCTACCCCAAATATCACTCTTGAAAAAAGGTTACTCTGCTCTGACTGCTTCGATTGCAATCTAGAAAAATGAAACTCTAAGGGTGATTATGCTTCTCCTGTCATATAATTATCTTATCGCTGTTATCGTGCTAACATGCCTTGTTCGGAAATAGGGATTTTTAGTGTACATTAGATCGGCAATTAATGTAGTCATTAAATAAATCCATCCATCACTGCATGTGTCATTTCCAAGCAGTGCTGTGTCTTATTTTACATGCAGAGGACACAGAACCAGAGAAAAGACGATGTGTCTTGATTCTAACTGAACTAAATACAATAAGGGCATATACACATAAAACGAGGGGACACAACGAGGTGTTAACGGCAGTGATCAATGGAAGACACAATTACATTTGACAATGGTCACTACAGATTCTGCTAGGAATTTTGTAAAAAATTGAAAATTAAAATAAACTAAGAAGTTTGTTGCAAAATGCGTGAGAATTGTGCTTTGATGTATGTGAGTGTGGGAAAGCATCAAAATGCGTGTGTCTCATGCAAAGTGCGTGTGACTTGGTAGGTCTGCAAATATAATGTTTCAAGATACTTGTTATATGAAAAATAGCTGCTAACATGATGCTTTATAAGTGTTACATTTTTCAGTTCATCTTGCATAATTACTAAAATGATGCCCAACAGAATGCATTTGGTCTAAATGAGTGTATTTGGTCAATCCTGCTCCTAATGCATGTGAAGATTTCCTCATGCCCCCTTATTGCAAAAGCTTCTTTGAGCAATTTTTTGATTGTAAGAAGCATTACCACATAGTGTACTAGTCTCTGAATTTTCTTTGAGGGAAGAAATGTCACTCTATGTCCACCAGTCTATGTTGTTTTCTAGTAAAGCTTGCTAAAGATTTGAATATGGGAAATAAAATTGCACCAAATCCAATCCTCTAGATCAATTGAAATGCACACAAGCAAACTGAACATTGTTCAGTAGAAGGGCAAAAATACTGCACATTTTTCTACAACATCTGTGAACAAAAGAAATTTAATCCTGTCTACTAAACAGTTTCAAATGCCTTCAAAATCGACCCAAAAATGCTCAACATTGCTGAATAAGACTGGACAAGGTGGCAAATTGATGCAACATTTATACTTGACATTTTTGTTAATGTTCAGTGAAAATGTCCAATCGTTTCCAGGGCTTGAGACATGTGTCCACTATGTTCGCAATAAAAAAGCATTAAGGTGTTCAATCAGGATTGAATTTTGAAGCAATGCCAAAGCCAATGGTAGTTGAAAATAATATCAGGATGTGATGGTTTCTCCACCAACAAATATTCAGCCATATATTTTAAGTAAGCAGCTACATTTAAGAAGTCAGTACGGCTGTACATAATTGACATTGATCAAGTTCATTGTGAATGATAAAAAGCAGAATTGCTTGCTTGCTTGCTCAGAATTGCTGACTTAAAACAATACAATTTATGAAGTTGTTTTAAAAGCTACTGAAAGCCATTATTATCATTTTGTTTGGACAAAGAAGTCCCTAGTGTGAGAGTGTGCATGTTTTATGAACCATGGGCATATAGGCTTGTTCTGAAGTCAGTAGAAGATGGATGTTTGGCTACGAGTTAAAGGCTGCAATTTGTAAAAAATACTATGATTTATAACAGAATGGTAAAAATGATTTGAAATGACTTCCCGTGTGAAGTAGCTGAGACTTTTGAATTCCTCCCTGCAGGGATATTCGAAGCAGTCAAAAAGGTAGGCCCACATGTATGGAAGAATGTCTTGTAAGTTTTTTAAAATGTTGGGGCACATGTCTTGTGCCCACTGATTGCAACATCCTTGGCCCCAAAAATAATCTTCTACTCAAAGTAAGGTGTTGGGGTGCCACACCTCCCAGTATTTTCATACCGTCTGGTAAATTTTTTCTTGATTCGGTAAAAATCTGGTTTGGCAGTTATATGTAAGTCATTAGCTTATTTGCTAATTCTATCATTGTCTATCTCCCCTTCACCTCAACCCTGTCTCTGAAATTTGCCCCTGGTTGGAGCACTTCAAAGCATAAACCTAATGTGATGGCTATTCCAAAGATAAATAAAAAACAAGGTGAAATCAAAAAGTGGACTGGATAATGCTGGGGTCATCCAGACCAAAACCCCTGAAAAGGACAGCTTTATCTTTCATCATGTTGTTTTCTGAATCAGAAATCTGATTTTTTTTCTTTGGGTTTCAAGCCTTTTCACCATCTGTAAACCAGTGCTATAAACATGTCACTGGGCAGACTATGCACATGGATGGAAACATTGAATGAAATGGTCTGCAAAATATTGGAAACATTTAACCACCAACTTAAAACTATCAACAAACTTTCAAAGTTGTTGGAAGTATATTTTGGTTGAAATGTTTGATGCGCTTGACCAAAGCTTTAGTTAAAAGCACACAGCCGTAGTTAGTTATTCAGGTGATATTCTATTTAGTACCCTGGACAGCTTTTGTTGTTATTTTACACCCCCCCCTTCTCTCTGCTACTAAATACATATGCTCCAACTTTGAAGGTGGGGAGGGGGTAATAACTGGACTTAACATGCATATTACCTGGAACATCTTTAGTGGTTCGTATCAGCAGCTCTGTCAAAGATAAAAGGATGTTTTGGCATAAGTAGCTCAGTGTAGCTCTTTGTTAATTTTTTGGTTCCAATTGATGGCAAGTGTTTCTTTACTTTGAATTTCAAAGAAGAAACCAAGACTCTGATACACATTGTTACCTGCTATATGCCTCTTCAAAGAGATATTCAAATATTTTCAAAAATGTACTTAGCTTCTAATGTCGATTTGTTTACTCTATTCTGAATATTGTCTTATCTCATGTGTAAAGGAGCAATGCTGTATACAAAAACACCAAATTACAGTATGTAAAAACACCTAATGAGCTTTGTGAATCATAACATAACATTGGAAAAATTAGGTAATCTGGGCAAGCAATTATTAAATATTTCATACTGTTCTCCAGTCATCAAAAAGTTTGATCAAAATTGGAGTGAATGGGGAGTTTCTTGTACATAGGAAGATGAATTTTCCTGTTGGGAATAACCCAGTTTATGTGGATGCAAACTTGAAAACATCTTTAAAAGGATCTGCTGCCTGCAACATAGCATTCAGAAATGGAAAGCTTTAAACACAAAACAAGATAATAATTATTTATAAATTTTCCATGTTCTCTTTTGTCATTGGATCTGTCTTGCATAGATGATCAACTATGTTGAAATGGCAAGCTTTATACCTAGTACTTGAAACTTACTAGAATTTGTGTATACCCTGAAATTCCAAACAAAATTAATGCTGTGTTGGTGCTTTTTATGTCTACAGTCATGATTTTGAAAGAATAATTTTGTGCTCTCTACTTGTAGAATTTGGAGTTTGAATGGCTGCTTAAAGAAGAAGTTCCATTGGTCCTCAGTCAATTAAAAGATATCCTAGAGGTGATTAGAGTTTCACAGTTGTCCTTCCTAGGTGCCATATTCTAGTTTTGTGCAACAAGAAAATTTATCAGGATTTAGACATTGCTTTTTCTCTGTTTAGGTTCTCCTTTGGCATTCCTGTGCTGATGTAGGAGTTTCACATTACTGATCATTTTCTAGCTCTAAAAATTTCGTTTTAAGGAAGAATCCCAGATTTAGGGAAACCTTTCTATGAGAGATACTGTGTGATGAAATCTAATGTTATATGAAACTTTCTTTTGTAATCTGGAAAAAACAAATTTTTGTTGAATCATTTGAATTTCAAGAGTACATGTAATTGTAAAAAATGTTGAGGACATAAAGCATGCAGATATTTCTTTATGATGTTTCAATATTCAGGACCCAAATATGAATTTTCTGAAGATGATAATTTATTGTAATTTTTGAGTTTTTTGAGCCTAAAGTGTTTGCTTATCATGCCTAGATAAAGCAAAAACATTGCCTGATATTAGCATCTGTTTCAAGAAACTGAAATCTTATATGAAAAATTGAGAAACCACAAAACTGTTCACCCTCAACATTGAAAAACTGCTCAAAGATGATTATTTTAATGATGTGGTAGCAATGATTCTTTTCGACAATGAAGCACCAACTCCCTGTTTTATTATCAAGGATGAGTAAAAAGAGGGCTCCTTGTGGCTTGCTAGATGTCCTATTTCTTGTTATTGTATGTTGCATTATTGTGTTGCCAAAAAGTAGCTTTAATTATAACAATTTTTAGAACTAAAATCAACGAAAAATTAGAAACTGGATCCTTGTCCTGAGCTTTGTAGCTGTATTGCTTATTACCTTGTCTCGTTGTTATTTTAAGTAGAGGAATTTGAGGGGTTGGAACAAGGGCTAAGTATAAGGTAGGCTCTATCTAGAATTGTTTATAACATTGAGCATGCTTCATCTTTTGAACCGTAAACACGAAGAGAAGCGATTTTTTGTTTCTTGCAGTTTATTTTACGTTTAGATATTGTCGTTAAAATTTCCTTATCGTAACTAGTTCTTATTGTTGACTTATCTAAAGCTTCTTGGCTTGTTCTGCAACAAATACAGACTGTATTATGATATATTCAAAATTCAAGATAAGTATATTGTCTAAGAATTATAAAAAAATCGGCCTAACAAGCTTAGAAACCATTATGGTAAGACCCAAGTTCGCGTCCCTGACATCTGCATATTTTTCAACTTAACATGTCGATATTGCTGATATAACGTCTTCACGGTGTATCATTCTTTTGAAATCACCGTCACTTTGATCCAGCTGAAGCTATTAATCAGACTGGGCTTTATGTTATCGAAGCTCATCATGATTAGAATTGTCAGTATGAAATTTGACAAGGTTTCTGTACTGAATTGACTCTTCATATCGATTGAAACGCGGTTGACATATGGCTAAATGTTTTGGTTTTTCATCTTGCCTCATCACGTCTACAAGACCACAACTGCATTGTTGACATTGTTGTTTTATTGAGTTCGGCGAAAAATTTACTAAATTCAAGAGAAATGTCTACATTTGTTCCAATATTCTTTCAGCTCTGTTGTTTTTTACTTTAACAGACCTGTGTTGAAATAAAGCAATGCAGCGATATGTCATTTTATGATAACCCACAAACGCTTGAATTCCTGCTATGCCAATTACGGTTATCAGCATCAACACTTTCATCCTTTTAGCAAAATGACATTAATACTCACTGCGTATTGTAATCAACAAACATTTAATTATTTTAGCTAAGTACTGTATTGGTCTTGTGCTAAAATATGAAGGCAGTAAGCTACAAGGCCCATTGCCCACCCATGAACCATACACAAAGGTTGTTCCCTGTGGTGCATTGTACCACAGGAAACTTTGCAAAGAGCAGACATAAAGGAATTTGCAGAGAAAACTAGCTTTGACAGATTTATTTTGAGTTATTGGATTGTGCCCTCTCGCGTATCATGTTCTTATTGACTTAATGCTTAATTCATAGTCCGTCAAAGGTTTGAGGAACCTTATCGAAATATAAAAGATACGAGCTAATGCTGCACAACATTGAACTCTCGTCTAAGGTACCAGCTAATTGGAGGACTTGACAAGAAATAGATGGCAGGAACTTCGCGAATGACAAGAAACGATATGATATAACAAATAAGTTTTTGGTACTGAAAAATTTGGCATGAAATAGCGGAATTATCGCATACTGAAGTACTTTTCATCCGGCACTCTTCATAGTATAAACGTCGGATTAAGACCAAACATGAGCAGAAAATTTAAATCCACGTGTGGATCGATAAGAACCCAAGGAGAAGAGAGAAACGTTTGATATAAAATTCTAGATAAATTTCAACACTGTTTATATAGCAATAGGATGCCGGTTTACAAGATGAAAAGGAAAAAAGAAAGTACTAAAAACAATGTATAATCTAACGTAAAGTTTTTAATTAACGATACTAGATGAATTGTTTCTATTGTCAAAATCACCAATTTCACCAACAGGGACAACATCTTGACGGGACCTCTAATGCAAAATTGCTGCAGTTCTAAGTAAACAAAAACTCAGATTTTTTTTGATCCAGGTCGAAATTTCTCTAGAATTTTGGTGATGTTTTTCTGCAATGTGTTTGAATTGTTTTTCTTCACCAATCAGCGACCGCTCAGCCATATAGTGTAAATGAAAATGATTGATAATGTGAAAATTATTCAAGGTGTAATAATTATACTGAACAGAAATGCCTACCCCTTTGAATGCCAGAGCCTAATGATTTCAATTGTTATACATTAAATGAAATGATAGATAAAATGAAATGAAAAAGCCTTATTTCGGACTTATTCCTGTTCATCGCACTTCAAAATTTCAAATATGCCAGCTTATGAAAGAATTCCTATGATCTTTTCACTTAAAGGGTTAAAGAATTTTAGATTTGCAGTCAACAGCTACTTTTGAAGTTTTGTTGAAGAAATAGTTGAGGCTTAATTTCATCCAAATAATTTCAAGGTTTCGTTTCATTTTGTAAGCTAAAGGTATGTAGATGTCTCTATTCTTGTCTCCCATATTTAAAACTTTAACCAAACCTTTTCATACAGCCCTTACATTTCTAGCCTTCTTTTTAATTTTGGATTATTTTGTTCACAGGGATGTCTTCAAAAGTTCAACGTAAAAAGTACGTGAGTTCCTTTTGTTATATTTCCAGCTATTTAAACAGTTTGCCAAGTTCAGGTCTACGTTTACAGGCCTGTATGATACTTTCATAGTATTATATTTAGTTCAAACAAAATATACATGTTGGAAACAAAGAAACTGCTTTGTTGTGTCCTCATTTGAACAGTATTCGCCACCAAACATTATATTTGTTGCCAGTCATCAAATGACAGACAAAAATACCTTGTATTGACTTTCATCCTTGTTTCCATTATGGCTACTGTTGTAAGATTCTTTGCAGGCAATTCAGTGAGAAATTTGACAGAGAGCCGTCTTAAAAAAATTTCTCAAAAGCAGAACCAGAAAATATGCAAACTTTCCGTAGGCTTATTAGTCATTTTCCTATTTTTCAGAAATTTCTTTCCTCGATGGCGATTTTTAGTTTTTGAGAGGGTATTTTCCCAATTTTTTACCGATTTATTAGTTCAAACAAAATATACATGTTGGAAACAAAGAAACTGCTTTGTTGTGTCCTCATTTGAACAGTATTCACCACCAAACATTATATTTGTTGCCAGTCATCAAATGACAGACAAAAATACCTTGTATTGACTTTCATCCTTGTTTCCATTTTGGCTACTTCTGGGATATGGTCCTGTATCTCGTGAAACTGTTGTAAGATTCTTTGCAGGCAATTCAGTGAGAAATTTGACAGAGAGCCGTCTTAAAAAAATTTCTCAAAAGCAGAACCAGAAAATATGCAAACTTTCCGTAGGCTTATTAGTCATTTTCCTATTTATCAGAAATTTCTTTCCTCGATGACGATTTTTAGTTTTTGAGAGGGTATTTTCCCAATTTTTTACCGATTTATTATGGGTTTCAACCTACTGAGAAAATAACAAAAAGGAGAAGACCAAATCTTCAAGATATCATAGATTTCATTAAAGTTATAGTTAAAAGAAAGTACGGACTAATGTATACATAACATGCTAATGTACTTTATTGTTTGACACTCTTCGGAGTATAAACATTCGGTAATGACTGAAGGTAGACTAAAGTTTATATCCATATGTGAATCGAAAGTAACATGAGAGGAAGATTAGGCAAGCAACCATATCTGCCCTCTTTATTATTAGTGGATTTGTACGAATTTGGAGATAGCTAATTGAGTTGTTTAAGGTCACGTTTGTAACCATGTCAATCACATAGCCACTTCTTTATGAAATATCTTCAGCTAGCAATCTAAATGCTAGACAATGATTATTTCAGTTTTCCGTTTCAAAAGTATGCATGGATTCTTTTCGAATCAAGACTTTTTTGTCTGACTGATAGCATATCTGGTTGTATTGCTTGGAATTTTAAAGTCTTGGTTAACCTGTTAGCCATCTGTCTGAGGTTGGCCGGTGAACACAGGTCAATGATCTCACAAATGTCTTTTCATACTTTCTCAAACAAGATAAATATAATCTTTTTTCTTGTATTGATATCGTTGTTTGGTGTCCTATAGTGTTTGTTTTTTCTCACAACAGTCTAGATTAATCCGGCTGTGTGCAGAATTTGGAGTTGGAACCTCCGCAGTGGATGGTCTCCCATCTTCAAGTTATAACATGTGGTGTCTTTTAGTTAGTTTCCATGTTAAACCATTGTTGCTTGATTTTTGCTGTCGCCTGTTCTCGCAGCTAAACGAAATCCTTTAGAAATTACCCACCTACGTTCTGCAAGCACCATCTGTCGTTTTGCCCAAACACATTATTAGCAATTGAAAGCCTAGCATCTCCACTCTCAATCATATTATTACTTTCAACCAGTGAAGAACCAATTTTTTTATCTCTATAATTGTTTTTACGGTGCTTAAGAATATTTTCCCCTTTTTTGAGAACCACTGTATTGGAATATAAAACCGACATATGTCCAAAGGTTCTTTGGTACATTTCATTGTTTTCTCTTACAACTCATTTCATGCACATCGTTATTGTCTCCTAAGCTTAAATTTCATGTCTTATGATCAATAGAGAATCTATGACAGAATCTGTTCAACGTGTTGTGGGTAACACTTGTACAGTTTCCATGGCTTCTGCCAATAAAATAGTGCCAACGTTATTGCGCCTTAGCGTGCTTGTTGCTAGTTCTAATCTTTATTGTTAGATGCCTTTGAATTCACTTAAAAAGTCGCTGGTTTTTAACAGGTGGTTCTCCACTGCCTTGAGTACTTAGTTCCAAAGCTGGATGGTTCAGCAGCATCGAATAACAATCATGATCTGTCCATTCGGCATTAAACATCATGCAACATTATGCTTCGTAGTAACGTTCTTGTCATTGTATGTGCATGTATGTTTATTTGCGCTATTGACAACTGTTGATCAATCGCAGTTGCCTGATGATTGCATTTATCCTCAAACACGGAGTAGAACCGACTTAGAACCGTCCTGTTCTATACACCAAATAGCATATACAGCTCTGCTTTTCCGAGCACTTTATGACAGACCGGTAAAACTGTAATTTTCTTTAACATATTTTGATTTAAATGAATGGAAGCCTGATTTTTGCACTTTTTATTCTAGTTACCATACAGAATACATTTAAATTCAAATAAATGATTCTCATTCTTTATCACAGAAAGGATTTCACCGGGGAATGTGTATAAGGCAGACAATTTTCTATTATCACTCCCAAAGTAAGTTAACAGCTTCTTGTCTCAATTTTTGCAACTTCCTTTGTAATACAAAGCCTTGCCTTGGATTTGTGCTGTTGATTTGTGATTTGTTGATTTGATTTTTGATTTGTTGATTTGATTTGTGATTTGTGTATCACAGTGGCAATTGATGGAGACTTCAAGTACGATATAAACGAATGGCAATGGGAAGAATCTATTTTCCTCAGTAAAAATTGGAATTTCGCGGTCAAAGTCTATACTTTACTCGTTGGCAGTGGATATTAGTTGGAGTATAAATTATGATTTGGACATTCAGAATAAAAGGGCAGTTCATGTTTGACAACTTTAAAGAGAAAAGGTTGGATCAAAAATGATAATTATAACATTACAGGATCTTGATTACAATACGAAACTATTTGAGCAGACCTAATTCCAAGCTTAAATCACAATCTCTGTCCTTATTTAAAACGCAATCTTCAGTTTACAGACAAAGTTGGCTGATGTTAAGTGACCCATAATATACGACGCTACTAGATTTTTAGTGTTGAACCTGGTTTTATCTAGGGAATTATGGTTGAATAGCGAAGTCAAAGTTTTTGAATTTTGGAAATTTTTAACACTTGTATGACTTTTCAAGAAGTTAGCTATCATCTGTAATAAAATCAGAGATAGCTTGACTCAAAATTATCCGTTAACCCAAAATGACATTTGCAGCAAATTTTAGATCAGCTATCTATAAGATCAAGACCTACAGAAGACGTTTTGTTAAGCAAGTAATCTCCGTAAAACTACCTTTTGACCTAAACAGTAAGATATCCTTAAGGACAAGAACAATTGCCCATTCAGTTTAAGTATTTTGGTTTGCCTGTTTTAATTTCAAGAAATCATAGCTAAGAATAGTAAATCTTACGTAGAAGCTAGGTAAGATGAGCTAGGGCTCCGTATACGATCTTTATAAAAAGGGTGCGTCCCTTGAACTTACTATCTGTCTGCTTTATGATTCATGACTGCTAGTTTCTATTGCTTCTTTGGCCCGCCCTGTTATTGTCAACTGGTTTCAGTTTACTCATAAACCTATCGTGTTAAAACTGCATCTAAAATTTTGGCAATGAGGAGAAAAGCCTCAAAATTAACCTTGTTTAGATAATACGTGGTTTTTATAAGACTGATAGTTTTATTTCATTGATTAACCACAAAATTAGTCAATATTGGAAATCCATTAACTATCCAAAAACGAAATATGCACTTTTGTTTCTTACGAATTGAAGGACCTATCGAAAGTTGAAGTACTTCCAAAAAAATTTATTTCAAAACAAGAACTGTGAAAATCCAAATGTTTTAGCCAGGAGCGAGAATGTGGCCAAACCTGGTTTTTAACCAGTGAATTCTATCTGTAATGTCTCTTTGCAAATTGCTAAACCCCTTCTAACTTGATTTTTGCAAGTCGATTAGTCGTTAATGCTACAAGGGCGGACCAATCCCTAAAAATAAGTAAAATTTTGATTATTTGATGGGTTCTTCCTGTTTTGTAGCAGATTTCTACACTGCTTAGTTGAAATTTCACACAAAGGACCTTGCAGCTCTGGTATGATTACCACTTAGACCGAGCAGTGTTGCGCTCAAATGTTTTTGCCTTACTTGTGGCTTGCAAGAGAACCGTCTTAAGTGAGCTAAATGTTTCATTGTGACATTCAGTGGCTGATATCTGGCGAATCTGCTACCGCAATTATAAATATTCTGTAAAAGGTTTTTCATGGCCGCATTGTGCAGTCTTTCATGGACGTTATTTTATGCTCCGTTTTATAATAATATTCGGCAACAAAATTGAAAATAGACCGCTAGACGTACTAAGAGGCATACATTATAACATTTTAATCTGCTTAAACTTTGCCAAATATCATAAACATTTATTCTCTTAGGGACAATTTGTTTTGTTTCGCATTTCAAAGTGGCTCATCTTTGATAGCTGAATGTACAATAATATCTACCGGCGATCTATGCTATATCAATTCTCAATGAAATATATTCAGCTTTAAAGAAAATGCTTTGAGATCAAAGACAACAGCATTCAGGAGGGCCTGCACTCAAACAAATAAGGGACTTGCTTAACGTTATTCATGCCTTGATAAGCTGAGATTAGTGAACAAAGTTGTTTTCTGCCTCAAGCTTGAGTCTTTGTTTGGCTTATAACTGTTTTATCACTGTCTTTCGTTTGTGCTACATGTGCCTGTGTTTTAATAGCCTTACGGACACTACTGTTGGCCCAGTTACATACCCTCATATAATCAATTAATTTTTCCATAGTTTGTGCAATTTCCCTTCTGTTCCAAGGTTATGATAAAGGTCCTTTGTTCTTTTAATATTTTTTGGAAAAATTCTTACATTTTAAACGAAATAACATTACAATAGGGAATTTCGTTCCCATTTTACATATGTCTTACATCCATTAATTGTTGTTAATATTGCATATGGTCGCAATTTTCGCGAACTGGGAGACATTATCCCCCTCTTATCTCCAGTAAAAGTGACCCAAAGAAACGTTTGCAACTGGCTCACAAAAGCTGTTCAAAAGTTCATTCTTATTGCTTGCATAAGAGCAACTTTAGATTTATTTCTTGACTGAATAATATCCTGCTCTTGTTTATGTCGTTCATGTATCCTTTCTCGTTAGACTTTGTACATTTCTTCTTCTAGTTTATTTGAGAGATACGAAAACCTAGCAAATCTCATCCTTGTAAATATAAGAAAACCTGTTCTCATAGAGATTAGGTATCAGAATGACATTAGATTCGTGTTTTTCTTTTAATTCTGTAGCTACAATTGTTGTGAGATCTTAAAGCATGTCATTTCTCAAAACCAAGCTTTAGTTCAAAGGGAACTTTCTTGCATCAAGGCACTAGAAAGTCCTTGCAATAAGTATATAGCTTAGTTTATAACTGATTGTTTTATTATAGCTCTGACATCGTCAAGGGACTTATTAGCATTGCTGGGGACAGTGTTGTCAAGGCAGTAAGTGACAATTGTATTTCTCTAGTCCTTTAGTCTTTTTACCTTTTAACACATTTTCTGTCTTTTTAACACATTATCACATTTTATCACAATAGTTCAAGATTTAAGGAGATCACACAAAGAATCTCACTTCATACACTTCATATTTTTCCTTTATTTTTCGTAATTTTTATGGGTTTTGTGTGGCCATACTAAACTCTTGATTCGCATCACTTATGGTCATCTCTGTCTTCAGAACCATCTGACAATGCATGTAATTTTCATTTTGCCTTCAGTTTCATTTCTCTTTAAAATTCTACTAAGTACAATAAAATCAAGACTAACTGGAATAACAGAACTAAAATTTAAATAAAGAAATTAAGAACAGTAAATATTGTACACTAAAGAACAGTAAATATTGCATGTAAAGGAATTTTGTTTAAAGCCCTTTTTATTGCTTATAAGAATACTTGAAAAATCTCCTCTACCAAAAATCACAATGGAGAATAAGAATCATGCAGCTTTGAATTTAGCGTTGTCTAATCCGTCTCGTGAATTTTAATCATTCAAAAAATTCAAAATTTCCAAAGTTCAAACCCCCTGGTATCAATTCTGACTACATTAGGTCAATGTGAACTACGTTACGAAAACTCATTTAAAGTTTTAATTGTGGTACAATTATATTTGATCTTTTTAAAACGTTTTAGTTGTGGTCTTCACATTTATTGGAATCCATCTTCTGCATTTCAACAGAACTCTTAATTAATATTTCTATTCCATTCATGTTAAAGGTCCCCGTTAACAGCGACTCATAACCTACACTGTGAAATGATTATGTCAGAGCTATTGCAAGGATCTTAATTTTTTTGAAATCATAAAAAAACTCGAATTATTTTTTGATTAGAGAAGTTGTTAACTCTCGTAAGATTTGCCTAAATGAGCCCAATTTCTTGAAGGCTTAATATTTATTAGGTGTGGAGTTTATTGTTTTAGATTATAAAAGATCTTTATGAAAATTTTATTTTATTTTTCAATTTCAAGAAGATCCATAGTAGATTGAGAGTATTTTTGACAAAAAAAACTATAAAAGATGATGTTCCCTTTTCCATTTTTTTATCTTATATTCCTTTTACTTTCATCAAAATCAAAAGGCTTTTTTATCGAAAAATTAATTTCAGCATTGCTATCAGAGTGCAGTTAATATGCATTTAAATTGTTGGATTGCATACGGTTGTTTGCTTATTGTTCAACACTTGTTTGGAGGTTTTGTTAATCATTTGCGGTGAAAAGCATATAAAAAAGAACCTAAGCTTTGTACCAATTCCTTAGAGTGTTACATCGTAAATCAGTAAACTCATTGCAGCTCACAGCATCAAGGTTGATTGTTATCTAAACTGCCTTATTATAGCCATTTTCGGTATTCCATCTTAGCTGATTTCTGGAACAGTTATAAAAGAAAAAGGAAATTTTAGCTATAAACAATTATATGTCACTCATATCTTACTATTGCACTGGTGTTTCACATAAGCTGGGTTTTTTGATCCACTCCAGAAACAATCTGTGAAATTTTAAGCCCTCTATTGACAATTTTTGCATCGCGTATTGATAAGACAACTGTTCTCTCGTCTTAGCCAAAAGCTTTTTCCAATGTAGATAAATTTCCTGTTGTTTTTTTGCTTTTCTATCTTTTTTATTTTTAGCTAAGTTTATTAATTTTTGTTATTTTGCCTTTTAGTCACATTTTGTCAGTGAATCTACTTTCTTGATATATAAATACTCGAAAGTCAAATAGACCAGTGTAAGGTAATTGTGGTAGACTGATTATAAAAATAATGTTTTTACGCCTTTTGGGGGTCTTTTTGGTTCCACTTCATAACAAAGTATCTGACATTACATCACATTACAGTACACCAAATTGTAACACCTAATTTGAAAGCAATTGAAACTCCAGTGATTCATATTTGCTGTTGGTAACGTAATGCACATCTCAAGATCGTCAGATTCTTTTTGTGAAATGGTGATTGCGATCAACATAAATGGCAGCTAAAGGAACTTGTATCGCTCACTATGAACAGTAAGCAAGTCCGAAAATCTCGTTAAAGAAAGCGTTTTAATTTTAATCTTTGATTGGGTACAGCAAAATTCACCAAAACGTTGATGGAAAGAATTATCACAGAAAACAATGCGAGAACCTTGCACAAAATGTTGACCATAATGAGTTTTTCTACGATCGAGGATGCTATCAGAGATTCACTTATGCAAAAGCATTGATGAGGAGAAAGTTAATAGAAGGCGAAGAGTCTTCAACACTGGACGTCGAAAAGAGAAGAGCACTAATCGGTCTTCTTGCCTTTTCAGGAAATTACTATTGTTTCTATTTTTTGAAAAGGGAAAATAGCTTTTTGGAGAAAAATGGTAAAAAGACGGATTACGTTAATATATCTGCAAATCTGGGGACCACGCTTGAAGTAACCGAAAAAGTTGTGAAGGGATTGGAAATATTTTTGCCCGCAACTCGCGCGCGACAGCGCGCGAGTGAAGGGCTTATAGTCTGCCCCGCGTATAAGTAGCATATGGAAGCTTCAGTTCATGTTGTCAGCACTTTGTCAGCAGATTTAGTCACTTTTCTGCTGCCATGACAACTGTCAATCAATTTCAGTGTCAATCAATCGGCTTTGTTGTGGAGGTCGTTAAGCGCCACCTCTTTGTGCGGAAGGCAATTATCTTCGGAGCGTTGCTCTGCCAAGACTCTGCTATAGGCCTTCGGTTTTTTTGGCACGAAAACGGTGCTGCATCACAGCTCGGTTCTCCGCAATGGATGGAAGTTTTGATTCGAGGTTTTGGGAATCAAAACCAGTCGAATGCCACACCTTTCTCCCAAAAACTCGAGACCGTACGAGCAAAAGTTATGATTGTCATGATTATCGCCGGTACATCGCTGTACGAATCCTTTATCACAATCGATTTTTGCTGTACCCGTTCTATCACGTGTCCATTTTCATACGTCTTTGTTTACTTCACGAAAACGAAAAATAGATGTCAAACCCTCGAAAAACTTCATGATTTTCAAAAGGGCGCTGGACATAAATCAAAAGCAAACTGAACACCAAAAATTATTTAAAAAAAGATTAGTTTAGCATCAACTAGAGCAGCTGTTTTTATAAAATTGTGAAAACCCAAGATGGTGTCTTCTTCGAATTTCCTCTTCAAATTAAATTTTCAAAACAATCATTATCAAGGAACTGCCAAAAAACAGGTCATAACCTTCGACTCAAAAACCCCCTTGACATTCTAAAAGCTAGAACTACCAGAATAATGGTATCAGATCATTAAGTTTTCAAGGGCCTAAAATCTGGAAATCACTCCGGAATCAATAAAGACAGCACAAAATATTAGACAATTTAAGAATTTGATCAAATCTTGGTTCCTTGAAAACAAGTGCGCATGCTCGTTTTGCAGTAAATGAGCTGTCTTATGCAATCCTTGAAATTGCTTCATGTTAGTCTTAATTAGTGTATATGCACTATTGTAAAAACTAACGTTAAATAATCTACAATACAATGCTACCCAGACGGTGTCGCAGAGCTGCTGATTAACGAAACTTTGTCTACCTATGATAACGACGGGGCAAATCTAATTGACGGCAATGATAGAGAAAACGATCTTAATAAAGATACCATTGATTTGTACAATGCGTCATAATAATAAATTTATTAAAGATACATTTTCTATATATAGATTGAAGGAAACTGATTTAATTTATGATAGATTATTTATAGTATAGTTGAATTAAATAGCGGCTAATGGTCAAGAGCGTTTTTTGAATAAGAGACTTTGTTAGGAAGCCGAGCCAAAAAGACCTCCAAAAGGCCTTAGAATCAGTACACCGCATTTACCCTATTGCGCTAAATTTGGAAAAATTTCTTAATTGGGTGGAATCTTATCAGGCCTTTTTTGTCCTTTTTGCGTAAAATCAAGATTTAAACATGGAATTGAGGCCAAAAGCCCCTTTATACGTACTTATAATAACGAATTTTGGAATCAGCGTCCTAAAATTATCTAGATCCAATGAATTTTAGAGACTTCACCGAAGGGTGGATCCTTAAAAAGCAGCTGCCTCTATTTTGATTGAAAACGAGACTTTGACATGAAATAGAGGCTGGAGGCCCCCAAGTTGCTTGTATAACATTGATTTTCGGAATCAGCACCCCAAAATTACCAAAACCCACCTAATTAGAATTAGATCCCCGAGGGGGGACCTTACCCCCATTCTCCGCCTGGTGTAAAATAAAATATTTGTTTTTATGATTTTGGGTTCCACTTTTCAGAAACTTTTGTTCTTACAACTCTTACTGTTAGGAGTATTACATTTAATTGTTTAGCCTATAGTTCCCACGCAATTACATCAAATTGCTTGGAGAAAACCTTAGCGCCTATATCTCATCTTTTCTAGAATTTGTTTTTTTTAGCTTTTCTAGAAAGTGCCTATGCAGCGAAATTTAGCATTCCAATATTTTAAAAGAAATTTATATCAATAAAAGAAATGGTTTTTTATTGAGTGTCAATGTATGCACATTTTGCAGTTGCATTGCTATATTTTATTTCCCGCTGTGACGTCACAGTGATGAGTCGAGGCGAAACCGTTTAGTCAGGTCTGTTAAATCATTTATTACGTCGAATTGTGCAAATGGTGATACTAGCATGAAACTATGCAACAAAGAAAGTTTGATAGGCCGAAAAAGAACGGATATGGACCCCCACTGAAAATTGCCACCTTCAGCTATTTTTAGCTGGGGTACTTTGCCTCCAGACTCTAGCAGCGATAGTACGATATCTCTGCTGTTAGTAAATACAATAACATGAAACTTTATAACAAGTGACAATCTGATGCGCTAAAAACTATAGGATATAGACCCCGACTGAAATTTGCCCCCTTTTCTATTTTTAGACTGGGTTTTTTGCCCTAGATCTTTATTGACGGTATTATCGTATCCCAGTATTAAGTATAATAGCATAAAACGTTGCAATAAGGGACAGTTTGATACGCTGAAAAAGAAAGGATATGGACCCGACTGAAAATTGCCCCCTGAAAATTGTTCACTTTTTAGAGTGGGGCACCTTGTCACAGACAATTACAGACGGTAATATCGTCTCTCAGTCTCACTTTGGTACCACAGCGTGAAACACTGAAACAAAAGAAAGTTTTATACGCAAAAAAGATAGGATATGGACTCAAAGTGAAAAATGTACCCTTTTGCTATTTTTAGACTAGAACAAAGGATTTTCATAATTCTTTTGGGATTGGGCCCCTCATTCACATGCCATTGGTGATAAAAAGGAAAACTGCTCGTTGGTCATGCCAAAATGATAGGCAACCAAGGATATGCCTTGGTTTTGAACACACAGGCATATGCATGCAACTGATTTCTAAATGCATTCTAAATTATTGGTTCCCAGATCGTCCGTACCTAAATTTAAAACTCCGTAGTCCTCCTCAAATTCACTGTGTGTCACAGAAGTTTTGATGAATTAAATGCCAAGTGTGCGGTATTGGCCAGTTCTGAATCAGTTTAAGTAGAATTGTTGGCGAAATGCTAGCGGTGGTATCTTGCTCTATCCATGTTGTAACCTTTGTGGTCTTTTGCTGATAAATACCAATTTTTTTTTATTCTCTCAATTTTAAATTGCGTTACTCTTGGTTAAAAAAAATCTCAAGTTGCGACTGCAAATGTACACGATTTGATTTCGGAATTTTTATAATTAGATTTTCCTCTTCGTTTCCCTCACAATCTAAAATAACTATATACAACCAGACTCGCTGGAGCCAGCTATAACGACACATTTTTCGTTTTGTCTATATGTGCAAGAATGGGTCACATGTTTTCGTTTTTGCTTTCGAAAACAGTACAGTATTAATAAAATACATCCAACTTTTCTGTATTAAAAAAGCTCAACACGGAAGTATGAAAGAATGATGTGAAGGATTATATTAAAAATGCCCAACTTAGAACTTTGTTGTATAGGATTTGCTCAAAACTGAGCCCTTAACCCCCTTTTGGTGGTGCTGCTAACTGCTGTCCTATATAAAGCTATCAGCATAGCACAACAGCACTTTTTGATTAGACATGAAAAGCGTTCAACTCCCTCAAGAAAGAGAACAAAATATATTTCTAGTTTAAAAGTGGAAAATAAATTTGGGTTGTTTCAGTTCCTTCTATAGTCTCTGGAGTCAAAGGTTTGCTTCGAAAAGTTGTGCTACGTCACAAATGGAAGAATTGAATTTTGGTGTTCCACATGGATCTCTTCTTGGATTCCTCATATTGATGATTTGTGTCAATGAATAAAGCACAGATTAAAGTATTTCCGATTGTAGGCATAAGCTAGATCAACTCTATTTCCATTGATCTTTGCAATTATTTTGGATTCGATTAAGCTTTCAGAATTGTAGAGAGATATCACGTAACTGCTTGAATGTTCTATATGTTTTTATTTAAGCATGGAATTTGGTTACCACTTTCAGAAACATATTTCCATTAAAAGTTATTCTTGAATAGACAGGGGGCGCAGTCGAAAATTAACTTTTTGTACGGCGTCATTTGAGTATTTGTGCAAAGATAAGACGGAGATCTGAAAATAATAAGCCGTCAAGGATTACATCAATTTAGCTCATTGCTCAGCTTCTCATAGGTCCCCTTTGCCCTAGCGCTATACCCCTAGGATTCATAGGCAAAGTGTGACTCCACATCTAGTGAGAAAATATGGTATCATAGATAAATTTAGTGAAACTGCAAACACTAAACTGTTTAGCAACCGAAAATACTACTAAGCTTCTAAGCACTAGGGAAAAACCAGTTGTATCCATCAAGAAGACTCTGAAGGGTAAATTGTCAGAGTGAAAAGCCAGCTAAATGTGGTGAAATTTTCAGAGAATTTATGTTAGAAAGATTGAAGAAAAAGGGTCCTAAACGAGCTTCATATTTCTTGGGTGCACAAGTTTTGGATTTGTTATTATAAACTTTCCTCTGATATATGGGCATATATTACGTGCTTCAATCTTGACGATTTCCCCAGAACTTACTCGAAACTTCAATAAAATTAATTAAAATTCAAACTGTAATGTATTCGGTTATTTTAATTTTGAAAACTCGGTATTACGGTAATATCAAAATATTCTTGCGGAATTACGGTTATAGGTAAATTTTCTTGTGGAAAAACGAAATTTGATACCCCCTTAAGCCCCCCTTACAGCTTCACTCAGCTAAATCAAGCTGAATCAACGTCTCCCGTTCTATGCCTAGATCTCTCTTTATCACATTGCATCATCCTTTCGTCATCCTAACTGATCCATAATTAGCATTTTGATTTTTATATGTAAGCATGTTAATTTGTATGTAATTCTAGTTGAGTTCAGATCAGAATTCTACAGATAACACACTGTCTCTCTATCTGGCTCTGTGTTCTCGACACGTTAAATAGGACTCGCTGGGTTTGGAAAAGGCCGGTAAAGACACATTTCTCGATCGATTGTTTATTTACTATCAGTGCCTATCGTTGTTTCGATGTACACTCAAATATTTAAAAATCAACAGACAAAACCGACTTTTATACGATCGCACTAAACGATTGCCTATTAAGTACAACCACAGTTTCCTGATTGCTGTTGACCCTTGGTTTTCGCAAGTACTACATAATTTCAAACTTTGATTAAACACACTTTCGCTGGTCAAATTATGATGTCAAGCGTATGATTATGATTATGATTTTGATTTTGGTGTCAAGCGTATTAGAAAAGATGGGAAAATATAACTCTTAAAAAAACGGGAAGTAAAATTTCGCTGCATAGACACTTTAATATTCTGTCCAACACTCTGCTCTTATAAAAGGTAGTCGAACCGCCTTCAAGAGCAGTTTCAAGTTAAATTATTTAAGCAGCTTTCTATAATTGTTGACCCACATTTGCACCTATGATACATTGATCCTTTTGTGGTCGAGCTGCTACCATCTGTTAGGGCTAACCTGCAAACAAGATTCAAAGTCTTGGTTCAGTAAGAGACTTTTGGGTTAGCAAATAGTCTATTACGGAACTGACCAATGAATATTGTGACCTTCGACACAAGTCCTTCCTTGCATCTTGGTATCTCCGTAGCCTTTCTGGTGCAAAATCCTTTGTGGTATTTTTCATCCCTTTCAATTTGCACCCTTGTATTATTTGACCATGTTTCGGTTATGATTTGTAATTTAATGACTTTGTTCTCTATCAATTGTAATCATCAACTATTATCAACTCAGCTTAAAATGTGCTAATAAACTCACTGAGAAAGTTGCATATGGGCTGCAAAGTATTTTAGACAATGTTAACAATTTATGACTGAATCATTGCACGTGTTTTTAGAAATATTTTCAAAAAGCAAATTTACTAAAGTATTGTAAGCTATAATTGTATCTAGATAATAAGTTGAACAAGGCCTACCTTTATTTTTTGTCGATAATAGAAAGATAATTTTTTACATTCAATTGCTCTTTTCATTTCATGGTAACCATAAATTACATAAAACTAAAGTTAAATTTTGTTTCTAGGATTTAAAATTCAAAATTCCGAAGCTTTCAAATGGTACTTTTGGAACTTTCATTTTTGACCAATTTCCCTGGAAACTCCAGCAGGTATGCTATATTTCCATGATTATTTCATATGTTTTCACTTCTTTACTAAATTACTTGTTCTTTTCATGTGCCTTTTGGCATACAGCTCAAAACATTGTGTTTTTGAACAAATTTCTCTGCTGGCATTTGAAAAATTTGAGTTTTGCATTTAGAAAAATTTTGTCGCCTTCAGCTACAAGATGCGCACAACCATCTGATACTTGCCCTTGAAGAAGTGAATGAAAGAGAGGTTGGTGGTATTTTCACATCTGGTCAAGAAATAAACCAGGTAGGTGCCTGATCCTCGTTTCTGTGTAGTCCTGTATCTCATCACTTTGATGCAAACGAGACAAATACAGCTTTACCTGTGGACATTAAATTACCTTCTTCGGGACTACAGCTTCAAAGATCAAGTCTTATAGAATAGAAATAATATGGTATTTTCGCTTACAAAGAAGGATCTATCGGGCTTGGGGTACAGTTTCTTTCTAGCTCATACGTTAAGAAGGCCTTCGGGTGTATAGGCATAATTGGGCATTACAGTTCGTCTACATTTCACAGTCTCAGTGCTTATGCAACAACAAGTATGGGAAAGGGGTTGTGAAATAGACAATAAGTGTTTATAGAGCCAAAGTGATGGCAAGGACCAGCCGTGAGGTTTTAGATAAGGGGTGGTCTCAACAAGAAATTTAGGTTCGATTCTTTGCTTTTAATTATGGTGCTAGTGGTAATTTGATGCAATGAATAAGTTCGTAGAGGGTATTTGCGTTGGGTTCTTTAGCAAAATATCGTTTTCATCATAGTAATGCCCTGACAGTGCAGTACTTGCCAACCGAACCAAAAAGAAAATTAGATAAAATGCCAATAGCTAGCCCTTTTAAATTTTGCTATTATCCCCCTTTTTTCATCAAGCCCCATCAAGCCACACCCTGCCCCACCCTTTTGTTTAATAAATAATACCCAGTTGAAAAAGTCACGTTACGTTACATTATATGATAACCATACCTGAAGTTACTTAAATTCAAAAATGAAGGTATTTGAGAAATCTGATTTAAAGCAAAAAGAGAGAAAGAATAAGAAAAAGCAGATGAAGAATATGCTTATTAAGTGGAAGCAGAATTTGAAGAATGAGGAGAGAAAAGAGAAGAATACAAACAAGAAAAATAATAAGAAGACAAAGGATAGGAGGTCAAAGTAGAAAATGAATTAAAAGATATCGATTAACTTGATTTTTAATGAATGAAACAGTAAAAAAATTGTTCATTTTGATGCCCTTTATGGAACCAAACTTTGTTACTTGTAAACTTGGATAAGTGTAGTGTTCTTGCTGTAACTAACTAACTACATTCATTGATTCATTGATTCATTGATTCATTCATTCAATCATTCATTCATTCATTCATTCATTCATTCATTCATTCATTCATTCATTCATTCATTCATTCATTCATTCATTCATTCATTTACATTCATTCATTCATTCACTTTTATTTATTCATTCACTTTTATTCATTCATTCACTTTTATTCATTCATTCATTTTTATGCTTTTATTTGTTCATCAATTCATTTATTTATTCAGTCCTTTGTTCATTATATCTATGACCTATTATTTCCCTACTCAAATACAATGCAACAAAATCAACCATCTGAAATGACATAAATATTAATATACTTTGCTTCATTCTCGCTTTCCTTCTTTCAATATATATTGTATATCAAGAATATTTTTATTTTTAAGCTAATGGAGAGCATTATGTGCAGTTTGAGTCGTGGGAAATCTCTGCTCTTAGTGCCACCGAAACAACCATTGCCTCATTTGATATCCAGTGGTATGCAGGTGGGGTACGATCTGTCAAAACTTGCTCGTAGTGTTAATCTAAAATTTAAAGAGCTTTTAGCTACAGTTGAAGTTTACAATCCGCGACAAAACTATTGAGACAAAATGCAATTTTTGCAATTTCGTACTTCATGTTGCCCGACGAAATTGGAACCCCCTCTTCCTCTGAATCAGTGATGGATTTCCAGTTCTATCATTTCTGCTTCAAAATCATGCATTCAATATTTAATCGTGGGAAAGGGCAATTTTTTGCGAAGGAAAGAGAAACTATCAGGTTTTCTTGAAAAGTCTTTTTGTCCAGCATTGCAACTATGCTAAAACCAGTTTAAAATTTTGTTAATTGGTTGTTTAGATCTCTATGGTTTAAAGAGTTTTTTCGATTTAGATTTTTATCAGTTACAAATGGCAATCACGAGGTTTTCTGGCTCTCAGTCACTTATATATATATATATTTCTAATCATTTAGGCTACTCTGTTTTTCTACTGAAAACTAGCACGCAGCATACAGTTTTGTGTAAACTATTGAATTGAATAAAATGAGACAAATTGTATAAATTTAGGGGAATCATTGGTTTAAATTTTATCAACAATAAATTTTATCAACAATCAAGTAAAACCGGCAGTCTTTTTAATCTTTATCAATTTTCAAAGTTTGTTATCTTCTCCAATTTCAACAATATTTACAATATGCATAAAATCTTTTTACTGTGTGCAGAAATATGTGATAATGTCGAAGAAGCTTGACGATGACATTTTTGCGAGAAATTATTAGATAAAATAGACTTGAAAGATTGAGAAAGACTAGAAAAATTATTAGGAAATATAAACTTGAAGCTAAGAAATGGCGCATTTTGTTTGTAGGACCAATTATTGATAGTGGAATGTTTTTCCTAGAGTTTCGGGGTAGAGATTAATGTTGGTAATCATTTTTTTGAAATGGTGCACTTTATGAACAATACTTTTTCTTTCCTAGCGTGTTTTAAACCCACCATTGCCCGACGAAGTACTGGTCAATTTTCACGTCAATTGTGACAAACTTGTGTTTTGTGCCTATGTACTAAACTGTTTAACAGGACCTCCGTCAAACTTAGTAAGTCTTAGATTAATAACCCACATTTTAAATTTATTGGAAAATGTTTTTTAAGTTGTATCTTAGGGCAAGTTTATAAGTCGTGCTCAAATCACATCAAATCAAATATGTTGTTTTGAACCCTGTAGATATCAATTAAGTTTGAGAAAAGGCGAATTAATTTTGTAAATTTTAAATTAAGCTTATGCCAAATTTAATGCGTGACAAAAGCTCTTTTTGTCAGTCACACTAACTGACCAAAGCGCTACTTGGATTTAAACATTGTGATTCTGATGGATCAGATCAATTCAAATCAAGTTAACCCCTCCCCCCCCCCCCCCCGGTACTTGCTACTTGCTACTTGTAGCGCTACTTGGATTTAAACATTGTGATTCTGATGGATCAGATCAATTCAAATCAAGTTAACCCCCCCCCCCCCCAGTGCAATTTGCGATTCTAGCGAATGCGTAGAAGCATTATTCGAAGGATGTAACACTTAAACAGAGTTACAATGCACGGCAGATGTACGAAGTTTGAATCTAACCAGATTTCCTTACGCGCTTTTGTTTGGCTTTTGTCCCTCACAATCCTAATGGATTCTGTACGCGTTAAACGGGACGTGTAAATTAAGCATTGCAACTTTTCTAATTTTCTTCCAAGAATTTTCTTAAAAACCAATTATTTTTCTCCCACTGCTGCATCTTTCTTCTCAGTATTTATTTGTGTCTTATTTTGAAAATAGAAATTGATTTCCATAGGGGTAGAGTAAGCGTCTTTTCCTAAAGGATTTTGTCAATGAAATGTTTCAAAATTCACATGTAAACAAGGAAGCATCCGCTAATAAATCCGGAAAAGGCAATTTGCTTCAACATCTCAATCCGGAAAAAACTAAAGCTATACCTTGTTTAAACTTTGAGAAGCATCCATGTGAATATTGTAAGATTATTGTAATTTATCTCTAAGGAGATTAAACGCTCATTTCATTCAGTTTCTTGATTTTTTGTTGAGCCCATTGCTTGACGTTTATAATGAAGAGCTCCTTGAGGTTCTTAAAAACCAAACTTTGAAAAGCTCCTTTTTAGAAACATAAAAACGTAGCTTAAGATAACGTTAGTTAGAGTACGTTATAAGTCACAATAAGCTCTTCTTTCTATGAATATTTTTCAATCAGACGGGAAGTAGGTACCCAATTGGGAAAGAATTATTTCCACTTCATCTTAATAAGAAAATTTTTCTAGCCATTGCTTAAGGTTTACCACTATGGATTTATTTTGGTCATCTTAGGGCGCGGTTTCGAAAGTTTCTTATAAAAAAAATGCAAAGTTGGTTACTTATAGAAAAATGATGGTATGTCCTAAACCTATCGTCGTTAACACTAAGGATAGATTGGGTTATTCTCGTGCCATCCACTTGCATTATTCGTCTTTTTATCATTCAGCAAATCGCAGTATTTAAAAAGGGTTACTTTGCCATTTGAATTCTCATACCTCCAGCTGTTAAAGTTTTTAGAAAAAGTTATTTCAAATCGTACTGAATTTAATGACTTGATGGCATTCTGCACTACAAAGGACTGTTCATTACAGGCGACACAGAAAGACAAGACCTAATTTCTTAAACTTATTTGCTAAGTCTTATAACGTTAGTTTATAGTTTTAAAAGCCTTCATTACGCAACCACTCTTTTTTCTGGTCACCATTGCCTCTTAAATTCGCTACACGATACAATAAACAACTTTGCTGGATAGTCAGACAAGACGGTACAGGATAACATCAAACTGTACCATAAACTGATACGCGTTTTTCTGACGGACAGAATTGGAGCAAAAGCTTTTTTTCTGAAAAACCTCAACTTGACCGTCTCCATTGTGACATTCGTGACACCAATTATTCTATCTTTATTTGTGACTTTCTACTCATTTTATAATTCGATTTTCCTCTCTGTTGTAGAAAAACTTACCTCAAGATCCAAATAATATTGGCCATGTTTTGTGAGTCATTGTGTATTTTTCTTTACATTGAGGTTCCTAAATACTAATTTTGCTAGCGAATTTTGTTGATATATTTAATCTGATTTGGAATTGGCTTTAGCACCATAAGGAAAATCATAACAGATTGAAGCCAGAAAAAGGTCTCCGTGGTTTAGCTATTTGTAACTTTCTGCTGTGACATCACAACGACAAGTCATGTTTTCAACTAAAGTCATGAATTTATCGTTTTCGACTTTAATGTTTTTGTGACATTTCTTAGTAGCTCAAAAAGGATGGGATGTAGAAGTTTTTTAACTCGTGGTATTATGAAAATTTTCTTAGTAAAGTCACCCAGATGTGAACTACTTTTGACATGAAGCTAGAGGCAGCAAGACTCAAATAATGTTGTTAGATCATTAAGTCTCCTAAGTTGTAGACATTTAAAAACTATTCTGTTCAACTAATGATACGTACACGCATTTCAGGAAGAAACTAAACTAAGAATATGTACTAAGGTTTTTAGTTTTTCGCTAACCTTAACAGGTGCAGATTTCTTATGAAAGTGCAAGAATATGTTATCCGTCTAGATAGGATAATCTCCGTCTAGATTCTTATTTAGGACACAGACTCAAGCATTTTTTTCAAAAGAGACATTGCCTCATAACTTGGAAAGGATGAAAAAGTTACTGCAGATTTGTGTTAAATTTTAAAAAGGATCAGTACTATAGTTTTTTGTTATGGGTCGGTTTCTTGCAAAAAATGCGTGTGTTTGTGACTCTAATGTTATCTAAGAGGAAGCAAAGTTTCTAGTTTCGAATGATTCGACTCAATGAATTTCTCTTTAAAAATTTTTGTTTGGATTGAAAAATATTATATTTTGCTATTTTAGTGAATCTGGCTCACGATGGTTTGAAGTTGTAAACAGGATTGAGGTAATTTGAAGGCATTCATGTTCTATTCACTTTTAGTTGACTTGCGATAAATTATCCTTCTTTCTCAAAGGATGCGATTGGAAATCGAAGTGTATAATAAACGCATTTTCTACTCGTTTTTCAGAAGTCCTGGTCTATTACTGATAAAGTAGGATAGTTTGGTCCTTCATTAGGCGCTCAAATGATTAGAGCAGTCTTTTACCTATCAAAACCAGTTACGCCATCGCTTGGAGAATGATGAACGCCAAAGAGCTATATCCCTGTATATAACGGCATTTTAAAGGAATTCTGTATAAAGGCAGGAATAGCCGTGTTTATCATGTTGCCCAGGAGTTTATTTTCCAACCCACCCCTAACACACTGCGTAACGATTTCCTCTCGGCTATGAATACAAATCAACGACATGTCTCCTAAGTTTGATAACCTGTTCACGACACACCTCTTAAACTTAGACCGCTCTTATAGGTCAAATATTTGCTTCAAAACTCATAAGCTAATATTCTTCTATTAGCTTACGGCATAGAGTTTGATTGAATATCTTGATGTTTTAATTGGATGATCAGCTCTGCTGTGAAAATGAATTCTGTTATGCTTGCTGAATCATATTTCTTGCCAAGGGTTTATTTAGCCCACGTTGATGATTAGGTGATGATTCTATGCCTGGAGACCTCAAGAAAGCGTGTCAAAATCATTTACCAAACCCAAAGCAGGCCTTGCTTTCATCATCTTTTTAAGTTTTGAAAGTTTTATAATTGAAAGAAGAACACTTCTATAGATAATAGGTTGTCTCTAGTAATTCTAAAACCTCTAACACATTACATATCAACATTGGCAATATCCGTAATTTTATGGTGTATGTGTGGCAAAAAAAAGGCCAAAAATGTTTCTCAGACCAACAAAATTTGACATTTTTCATCGCTGAAGATCAAAGACCAATAAAATAGACTTGTTTAGGAAGCTCAGTGACACAATTAGTTCTAATTAAAAGAACCAATCAGTGCATTTCAGCAGAGACCAACTAGAGGTTGACGAAGAAGCACTAGAGCCCTTTTTTCATTTAGACTGATACATTTGTTGTTAAAAATGTTTTAACCTAACACCACAAACGTACTTAAAATTCACGTTCCCTTGGAGGTTACTCTACTTCTTTTTCTAAAATGAATTTGAATGACCAGTATCCTTGTATCCTTGTTTATTCCTAGCGCCATGTTTGTTCCTAACGGAATTTTAGGTGCAGCTGCGCAGTTACATATGATTAGAATTGTGCATTGTGCAGATTCCATAGATTCCTCTTCAAATGTATTGCTGATGAATATATGCAGCGAGCTACCTCACAATTCACGTTGTTTCGCCAGTGTTAAGTGTTATTAATGGTTTCACTTCTTCCTTAGATTGTATGTACAGTTCCATGGTTGAAAGAGATCATTATTTTGTTCAACACAGCCCAGCAACTCTGTCAGCAATTAAAAGATAAGCTTACTTTGTTTAGTAATATTCTTAGTACCACTGATCTCGACGAACTCGCTTTGCGCCGCGATAACGCGCAGTCTGATCGTATGTCCTGATCGAATGTAGGCATTCTGATTGTTCCATAAGCACGGTATTGTATTTATCTGTTGAGAAGTATACGAGAAAGACCTATCCATAAAGCTTTCCTTTAACCGTTTGCACACATGAGTATGTTCTGCGTCACTTTTCAGTACTTGCCTCAATGGCCTATGTGAGAGGATATAAGCATCAGTTTTTTATGTGGCCTTTATTTTAATTTGACAAAAGTTACATATCATAAAATTACACAACATCCTAATTCACAGCCTGCATCATTCTGCAGATTTTCTGGACAGACTTTAATGAACGGTAGACTGAAGAGACTTGTAGTAAACGGTTTATGACTACAGGGATGTTATGCACTTCCCTGCTCCCTGTGGTATCGTTTTGTACATGGTGTCTATTGTAAGTTGTTATGGGCATGAATAAAAAGTCAATGAGAATTTATAATAGCTGACAGTAAAAATAGTTATTATTTAGAATTACATAGTGGTAATTGAATGAAAGTTGTTTTTAGTTCTAGTTGTTTTAAAATAACCATTGATATAAAATCAAAATAGTGTTTGAAGTGATGAATTAAAATTGTCAAGAAATTGTAAATTTTTATGTGTAAAGTCATTATTTTTATCATTGTATCTCTTCGTCGTCTCAGCCGAACATTTTCTGAAAGTTTTAAAAATTGTGATGTGAATAATGATAGAGAACAGGCCGCTTGCCTGGTCCAAGCCCTGACTCCAGTTTTTATTCACGTCAGGCAATGATTGCATTTTTATAAGTAAGTTTCAATAAAGTGCAGTAGGCTTCTTATCTGGCTTGCCCCATTGATTTCACGCCAAAATTTAAGGCGTATTCAATATTCCAACCATATTCATGCTTAGTTTGCCCCGCCCAGGCGGATCACTTTGCTCATATCATCACTGAGAAAAAAATCCTCGATGAGTCAGCCCATGGTAGAAGAACAGGACACGTTTTTGTTGAGTCAGGTCGAAGGGTACATTTTGTATGGTTGGTCTGTCCGGTTTTTCTTTTGTCAAATTTCGCATCGTCTATTTCTTTATGGTGCATGCACATAAAGCGATTATAAAAACTAAGTTTTGATCAAGGTGAGAACATAATAGTCAAGTCTAATATTTATTGGTAATCTTCTCATCCAGTCGCTTTATTTCAAAGCCTTATTATTAACCGAATCGATCTGTTCTGTCGAGAAAATATGTTTTATTCATCCACAGGGATTTGGACAAAGCATTTCATTGTCAATGCTTTGCCTGTTTTTGACGACAGTATCCTAGTACCTTGTTTGGTGTCTAAAACACGCGCTGCACACAACCATCGCTTCAGACGTTCTTTCAATTTCCTATCACATTTCGCCTTTTATTCACGAAGCTGGAAAACTAACACTGAATCCTTTATGTAATCGTTAACCACTTTGCTTATTACACGTCTAAAAACATTAAATGCGTAAGACTTATCTCTACCTTTTCATCTTTTGCACCCGAGCTGAACATAACCGATGTTTTCTTTAGCCTTCCGCGCTTTATGTATTGTGGGAGACCCTCCCTTTTGAAACTGAAAGTAAATGGAAACCTTGCACAGCCTTTTAACCCACATTTACGCTGTATTGAAACTCGTGTCGCCTGTTAATTCTCGATAAGATCAAATCAGTCTTGCGATATGATCCCTGCAATCTTGCTTGCTTTATGGAGGATTCTGTTTTTGTTGAAACGACAAAGCGCTTTAGCTGTTCTTAAACACACCTGTTTTCATTATGATTTATGTTAAATACAGCTTGCTCTTCAGAGTAATAGTAATGCTCCATTAATTAGCCGTTAAATATCTCATTCCATTTTACTGCACCGATCAATCTTACAGACATAACTTGGACTTAATCAATGCTGTGTATGAATTAAATTGTAAACACTTTACTTTTCTTAAAGTGTTTTTCGAGATAAAACGATAAAAGGCCTTTTGATGAGATACAGGAAGTAAAAAAGTGCTTTCACAGCGTTTGATAATTTTATCTTTGATGTAGAAACACCCCCTAAAAAAATTAAAAGTAGCAATTAATCTTCTTTATTTCTTATAAATCAAGGTTTAAATATCACATACATATTTCAAGAAGAGCCTCATCCTCTAATGAAAATTAGAGATTATTCATAATTTTAAAACTTTCTACTTAAAGTCATCTCAACAGTTCACGGCAACTTTTTTACTCAAAAATTATTCTTTAATTGTATGAGTTAACTGATGTTTTCCATATTTATTTCGTAAGCATAAGATCTGCAATTTGTAATCAATAAACTTAACTCTTAGCGAAATTTTCTTGTTAATTTTTCTTATTGCTTTGCTGTGAAATTAGTCTAGCCTGCCATTGATACACTTCTAGTCTAACAGATTATTCGCAACAACTATTGATGCATTTATCCTGAGCTGCCGGCCTGTGAGACTTGTCAAGGAAGATAACTCTGGCTATTGCTGGGAGCATGCCCCGGTTGCCCTCCTTTTCAGACCCCAACCTTTCATTGCCCCCGTCTTCAAACTTCTTTTTTGTATAACACTTTTCTTTTAGTCTATTCACTTCCAAAGAGTAATATTTTCGCGATGTCTCCTGGCAGGGTAAAACCTGTTGTTGGAATGGTCACCTGTGCTATAGTGTTAACGACTCACCATTCTATAGTCAACAATGAAGAAGAGTTCATGTAAACATTGATTTCAGTTGCTCTTGAAATGAGAGCAGAAATCTTTTAATCGAATTTCTACACTTATACAGTGATTTTCATGCTCTTTTTTTCTATCCAACCTTTTCTTGTGTGTATTTGTTATGGAGCATCATTGCGTTCAGAACCTTAAGGGCTGATTAACCGAATGTTTGAATGCACATAAGGATTATAGTATGTTGAAAAAATAATATGTTTGGCAAGAATGAATTCTGAAAGACAATTTGTGATAGTTAGTAGTGTTTAGTCATGAAGTTTTTTTATTTTTCTCATCAGCAATATCCTTTTTTTTTATTTTCTTCAACAACAAAATTTATAGCTCTGGCTCACATTAATATTGAATCAGACTCCTAAAGGTGCTAAGTGAATAATATCGGTTACGCCCTCTTTTCTTGTATGACAAATCACCTTCGTGTCGATTGATTTTCTCCAAAAGTTTTAGATTTAATGCGTTCTTCTTGAAAGATCCTTTTTGTGTATTCCAAAGCCTCTCTTTTCCTGAAATCAATATGTATTTGGGGTATTAATGAGATATATGAATTGAAGAATGTGTGGGTTCGGGATTACGCCATCCCTTCGCATCCCTTGTCCTCCAATGGCCTCTACGAATGCAGCCCTGTTTTTCCTGAAAGTCATTTCAAGTTTTTTATTTTTAGCATGCTTGCTACGGGGCAATTCTCCATCTAGCCATTGAAAATTTTACGTTTCAGATAATAGATCATTGTATCTATTTTATGAAAATTTTCCCTTCAAGCTTAAAAAGTCATGATGTTGAGGCCCTCTTTTCCATATCAAACTCCACCCATACGAAAGCAGATGGAATTATCATTGTTGTCAAAATAGTAACTTGACGTGTCCCGTACTCAGTCAAATAACAATTTTTAAGGCTGATTTCCACGAGGCCAATTTTGCATCGAATTCGCTGCGAATTCTCATCGAAATTGTCTTTTGATTTCCATGAGACTGTGAATTCGCTGCGAAATTATATATTGATTTCCCCCAAAACCCAACTTTAAGGCGCCCATTTTCAGAACTGCACGCATGGCGAATGTTCCAAGATTGTTTTCTTACAAATCAAAAAAATTTACTTTTGCTTTGACTGGTTATTAGGTGCTGCGAAATATTTCGCCGCGAAAAAATTGAACTCTTTTCTACAATCTTGCGAAATCGCTGCGAAATCAAAAATCAAAACTGCGCATGCCTTGATACCTTCATCAGCGGTTTCGCTGCGAAATTCGCCTCGTGGAAATTCGCCTCGTGGAAATCAGCCTTTATTCTATTTATGAATTTATTTAATGGAGGCAAATCATGCATTTAGTTGGTTTGTTTTATTACTTTGAAATATCTTCTCGTGGAGAAGGTGAGCAAAACGCAAGGCTTCGATCGAAAGAATGGGAGAAACTTGAAATATAGATAGTAGACATTAAGAAGCAATTGAAAAGCAGGGTTGAATCCATGTTGTTAAGTTACCTGTCCTCTCCAAACTGCTTGGCTAGATCATAGTCTAGATTAAACGCTGGCTTCCAACTTGAAAGGACATTAGCGCAGTTGATTCCGTTATTTTCAAAATGACTATTGCTTAAAGACTTCCACTACCAAATCTAGATAAGACGAGTATAAATATTCATGGTCGCGATTGTCTAGCGGCAAGAACTGAAACCTTGACTGCATAGACAGTACAACTGTCTCTTGAATCAGTAGCATATGGCGGGCTCTTTGTGAAGCAAGCAACCGGTTTTTGGCTTCTGCCGATGGAAGATTTAATGTACTTTTGTATACAGAAAATAAGCACCAAAATTATTCGCTAAAACTGGTCTATTTCGCCCGATTTTTTACGGTGGTCAAATATAAATACTTCATTAACTTAGTGAATAATGACTACAAAATGTTTTTCAGACTGTGAGAGTAAAGTAGGAAGCGTTCTGCATCTTTCTTAGGAGCAAGCTGAGGCTGACTTATTGTAAAATGTAATTTTGAACAAAGTTTCACCTCCAAAACGAGGATTTTTTTGCCATCCAGGGGTGTTTTCTAAGGTTAATTTTTCACATTTGTTGGCAAAAAAAGGATGTCTCACTCACCTTTTTGGCCAACTTGACCTAAACACATCCCTAGAGCGCATTAGCTAGAAACTGCACTGCTTACACCCTAACATTTTAAAAACAAAATAAGATCAATCCAGCCTCAGATTTTCGAAAAATTTAAGAACAGCCAGCCTGAACTTCAATTTACTGGATCTTTTAAAAAAGAGTGTATATCATTTAGAACGAAGATCACTGTAAGAGCTTTTCAACGCTTATTTTCAAATACCAAAGAGCATTTTAGGCCTTGACCATTTCGAATGTTAGTAGAAAGTGCAGGAAAATAACCAACCCGAGCGAGGTTCTTAAGAAAGATCGTGTATGCAAAACACCTTGATGTGTTCGGCTATTTCCGACCAACCGACAGACCTGCGGAAACACCTGCTTTTAAAACAGGCTTTTTTAAATGCCTAGTCTTTACATAGTGGTCTGAATCATAAACACATAAGCCAATAATATTCATTTTGATCGATTTTCCGTATGTAAGTGGATCAATTGCTCTTTTTATTCATGAAGATTCAACTTCTGTTGCTAACTCGCTGCTCATTATTTTTGCAACAGGAAGAAATCGAAGGTTTGTGCCAGACAGTTCTGCCCCTCATTTTATGCTGCTGTATATCCAGTTGACAGCACACCTAGACTCAGGTAGTGACCCGTTTTTTTAAACGTACCGACAACGTATGCACAATGGCAAGGTATAGTATGTTTCTTTCTTGCATTATCAGAAAGACAATACTCTTTGCAATTCAGGCGCATCGAAACCATCTGCTGAAAGAAGCTTTCCAGCAGCACGGGGCTTTCAACAACGTTAGCGTACTGTTTAAGAGTATATTAGTCGTAAGGCTGTTTGCTAACTAACTTGTCGCACCGACCCCCGTCATTGCGTTAACGAGATTTTCTCTGCTCGATAAGATCTTTAGAAGTCTGTATACGTTTCCGTGGCGACTTAGCAGATGAAGTTCCGAGGATAGAAGGAAGTTGTTTCCAAAGCGAATTCTTATAGGATAAACCACTCGAGCTCCATGATTGATAACAAACTGTTTGGGATGAAGTGTATTAGGCCAGCAGAACGCCTATGAGAGGGACATGCTGTTGTATTTAATAGAATCTGTGAGCATAAAATCATTGTACAAATATTATCACGCTAATGCTGATCGGTCTTTCCATCTGGACTATTTAAGAAGATGCACGGGAGTACGTGAGTTTTTCAACGCCGTCTTGAAAATTAAAGAAACGTCGATCGTCACCTAAAAATCTGAAGTATAATTTAAGTGTACTGTCAAACGTACGGTGTGATTTGAGAAGGTCAGATAGATGAATGTTAATAAATCGTTAAAGAACAGTGTCTCCAGTGATTATATTGTTTACCGAGGACTGTTTCATCATTCAGTACCGGCTTGACAGCTTTCCTGTCAAATATCTGCCCGATTAACCGAAGTTATTAGTCATGTCGATTTGACCCAAGATGTGACTGATTTTTGCCACAAATTCGCCCGTTTCTTTAATCGATTTGATAGACTGTTTATTTTTGCTGGATTTTTGTGAGCTTTCGCGATGAAGTTGATGCTGCTGTACGAGAAAAAACGACTGGTTGTTGAGGTTGGAGAAAATGATACTGTTAAAACACTAAAGGAGTTTTTCATCGACCACTATTCCCTCAATCTTAAGTCTTCGGGAGACACAGAGGATATGATCTTGAGAATTGTATATTCCGGTTCACAATTGAAAGATGATTGGATTCTTTCCGACATTGGTATTTTACCCGGTTCCATTTTGCAGTGCTTTTTGCAGTCACGTGATAAGATATTTATGAGGGCATATACCCCATTTGACCAAAAAACGTACGATTTCACCTTACCACTGGACGTTGAAAAAACAAATGTTGGAGAGTTTAAATCTATGATTCAAGATGTATCTGGAATTCCGGTTAGTGTTATAAGGCTTTCAAAAATACCGAACGGAATTGAACTCTTCGACAACCGGTCTCTTGATGACTATGATGTCATGATTGGTGATACAATTCATGTTGACATTTGGGATGGCATGGGCGAGCTGCTACAGTCTGCATTCGCTGGTGACGTAACTGCCACTATGAATGCAATTATCAGCAGTACAGAAGACCCATCTTTGCATAAATATCAGCTTCGGGTTGCTTTGTTCATCGCGTCTTTTACCGGTTCCATTCAACTCGTGTCACAGCTTTTAAAAGCTGGCGCTCGGTGTGACGATCCAGTAGGCGAGCATCCAGCTAGAGTTTGGTGTAAAAACGTGTTCTCCCACCCTCTGAGTCTCAGAACGCCAGCTCATGCTGCTGCACAAACTGGAAGAATATCCTGCCTTCGGTTGTTTATTCATCATAACCGGGCGTGTATTCTTGTTAAGGATGGACATGGGTGTACACCTACGGGCGTAGCGCGTAGATACGGGCAAAGAGAATGCTTTAAATTGCTCATAGCTGAACAATTCAGGAAACAACAGTATGGGGGACTGAGTCTGTCGATTTATGGGAAAGTCAGAAAATGGTGCGATCGTGCACGTGACCGAGTTGCATATTACCGACTAGATCCAAACTTTCCAGTACTTTTGTCAAGTGTAGACAAAACTGGCCATGCGGCCGTTGTTGGCTCACCAATTCAAGTTAATGGGTTCGGAGAAAACATTCAAAACAGTGCAATTAAGCTTGAAAAAAGTAAAATAGATGCAAAGTGTCAATGGCTGTGGCCTAGGCGGGACGAAATTTCAAGCACACTGAAAATTGATGACCAAAAGGGCATTAAGAAACCATACCGGTCATTGCCTCCTGTCCGAAAACATAACAGTTTGAAGGCAAAGCTTTCATTGAAGCGATCAAATAGCCTCGAGAGCGTCATGAGCAGCAAAGCGTCTTCAGAACTGAAGCGTAGTTTCAATGAAGGCTATACAAATTGGCAAAGGAGACAAAAATTAAAGAACACAAAAAACCAAGTGTTGATTAATTCTAAATGCAGATGCAAAGAATGCAGCAACTGTAGTTGCTGTGGCGCTGTTCACCTTCCTGATATCCATAGACCACAATCATTAGTAGCACACCAGGATTCAAATCCAGACCACTTTTTCATTACTGAAGATATAAGAAGCCACAATCGCATAATACGTGAAGAAAGCGAACCGGATGCTTCGATTGCCTCCAGACGTATAGGTTCAGATATTCGAGCGAGGCCTAAATTGATACCGAGGTCGCGAACACGCTTGTCACGTGACGTTCTAACAGACGAAGCTCACAGCGTCATAGAGCAGGCTACAGGACAAACAAGTAGACAGCTTGCACATTCAAGTTTGCAGGTCTGCGAGACATTTACAGCTGTTGGTTGGCTCAAACGCTTGCATCTAGCAACAAATTACAATCGTAAAACATTGCTCAGAGGCATGCGAGATAAAGGACAAAGCTTGAGCGAATCATGTCTTTCTTCCAATTGAAGTGCCATAACAAATGTTATTTCTTTTTTCTAATTATCAAATCATGTGATATTTGGTTTTGTTTTAAATTGTTATTTAGTTCTTTTTGGCCTTATTTGGAACTTAAGATTTCAAAGGAAGAAATTTAACTTTTATAACTCCGCCCTATTTAAATTGAATTTTTGTATTAGCAATCCAAAAAGCCTATATTTTAGGAGCTGAGCTGCTAAACCGTTTTTTCGTTAAATGATATTGAAGCAATATTTATGTATTCCACGTGCAAACAGAACAAATTTGACCTGAAAGGATGATTTTGTAATAATGTATTATGGATGGCGTGCAATTCTTAGCTCGTAATCATGTTCGCATGAAGCTGTTAGGTGTTAAAATGTGTGTTGTAGTATGTGCTGTGTTCTTTTTACATGAATGGTTTCGTCATTGCTCTATTATTTGCATAATTTTCCTTTACGAAGGATATGATCAAGTTGTACAGCGTAATTCCACAGACCTGCGGAGGAGAAACACGTCACTTGTTTGATCGAATATATTCTCAATTGTCCCAACTCGCAAGTTACTTCACCATGTGTTAATTAGTCTGGGATTGGTCTCATTTGTGCTTTTACACGTTCATGTTGATTAAAGCTTTTGTAAGCAAATAATTAGCGATGTTAAGCGAGTATCCAGAGAATAAAGCGTGGCATTTCTTTTAAAGGCAGCCAATATGTTATTCAAAAGAAACTTAATAATTATGTCATTAATTTTTACATTCAAGGACTTTTTACACAACTCTTGTGAAATAGACGGCTTGCAGTGCTTATCGGTTGATTCGGGGGGTCGAGCGTTCACGACTTGAAAATGTCAGCGCAAAATATTTAGCAATCTAAAATTTAGATTGTGGCTTTCCTGAGTAATTGAGAGAACCCGGGTAATCTAGGAATCTAAGAAGGGGGTCAGTGAGCCAATTTCCGAGGCCCTGAGCCTTCAAAGTCTATAAACCTCTCAAAGTAAGTAACTTGCTCCAAAATTAATTGATTTCAAGATATTAATTTTGGGAGTAAAGTGAAAGTTTTAAATGCTCAATCTAGTGGAATGGCCAGCGTCTCAATTCGTTTACCTGCCCAGGCCAATCGTAGCCTATAAATTTGCTGGAAATTTTCTGTTAGCTCTAAGGAAAGCGTCAAAATTGCAACAATTCAGTATCTGAAATCAATTAATGAGCAAAGACTAGAGAAAATCTTATTCTTTAGTGCCATATTTTTATTTTATTGGTTGAAATGACGAGGAAATAACAAAACTTTCATTTCATTAACAATTCAAGTCATGTCCGCAGCTTGCTATAGATACCAATATGAGGATTCAATGTCGATCGCTACGATTTAAAGGTTTACCTCTTCAAACATAACATCAACTTTGGCGCCTCGCAACATAGCATTTAAACGAGGCTAATAATGTCACAACATTTATAATGACGAGAAATGACTTCATTATACGCTAGATAAAATACAATCGAGTGGGAAATGCTCATTGTGGTGATTGTAAAGGGCCTCTCCAGCAAAAAAAAATAATTTTATTGACTAAAAAGTTAGCATCTGGTGCTTGTATTATGGCAAAGTCGTTGTTTTTGCAAAATTTCAATTAGTTTAGAAGTTATAAGGCTTTAAAGTTGCACCTTTCCGAGAAAAAAAACGACAAAAGCCGAATCAGTTTTGTGACATTCTGACGTCACAATGTGCAGCTCTCGTTCGCCATGAATTTCGTATGTCTTCAATCGAATCGTGAAAGAGTCATGGTCACACGTTGATAACGGCATCTAAATCTAGAGCAGGAGCTTTTTAGGATCGAAAAATATTAAATGTTTACAATCATTCTAAGCTTGCGGGTCGGAATGTGTCCATGCTGTGTCAAGACTTTGTTTTGATCACCTGTGTCGGCCCACAAAGCTACTGCTTCCTGTTCCAGCTCTTCCCTCGCGTATAATTAATCGAAATTGACACTTCAGTTGTTCTCCAGAAACGATGAACAACTAAAGGCTTCAGAATTGATATCTGAAATGCTCAAACTAAAAGCCGGTGGAACAGAACTGAGAGTACTATCACTTGCAGTCAGTGGTGGCGCCAGGGGAGGGCTAGGGGGGGCTACAGCCCTTCCGTTGGAAGCATCTAGCCCCCCCCCCCATCGGAGGAAATTTTAGGTTATTGTCGGAGCAAATTTGACAAAATAACGTACGAAAACTGCTTATTTTAGTCATTTTAGCCCCCTGTCGGAAGCCCCAGCCCCTCTGTTGGAAGATTTCTGGCGCCACCTCTGATTGCAGTGTTCAATTTGCGAATCGCCGACGTTTGATTCGGTTTGAGGCGAGACTAACGAAATACACTGTGATGTCAAAATTGCGTCACAGTGTCACCAAACCGAAAATTTTTATCGGTTAATTCAATTCAATTATCGAAATGCAAGAGCTTATATCTCTCAAACTGTTAAAAATATCGAAAAACAAATAACGAATTCGTGATCAGCAGGTTCAACTCCTTTAGATTAGCCAATAAAATGCAAGTGCAAAATTTGGCTGGAGAGGCCCTTTAAAGATCATCCATGGAATCAGTCATCGCCAAATTTGTTATTGTTCTACCTTGTAAGTAGAAACTGAGCTTAAAGTCTAACTTACTGATATAAAAAAATCTGGGAAAGACACCGATTTTGCGTGAGCAGTACCTTCCCTAAAGACCATTACATACGACCTACATAATCTACCAATATTTTATTGGGATAAAGCGATACAAAAACTTCTAAACTCCAAAACAACGGTTTGAGTCGTCAAGAAATGTTTTTGCAATTTAAATTGCCCAATGACCTGTTCTTAATACAGCATCTCAACTTTAATTTGACAAAAATGTTAATACAAGTTCCGATATAGAGCCAAATTTCCGAACTTTTCCGAAACCTTATGGTTCTATAGCGCACCTGCTCCTAAGCCACGGCGACCCTGTTTGTAAAAACTTGCCTGTTGTGGAGGCTACTGGTACCAGACTAGTATACTAAAATCAATGTTTCAGATTCAATTTGATATTTGATTCAGGCTACGATACAAACGTTAGCAAATAAGGGTAAGATAGTCCTCAGGATATTTCACCATATTCAGTTAAAGGCTGAAAGTGTTGTTCCCTCGTCATTTTCACCATTTATTCTTGGGCTGTCGTTGCGCCAATGGCATAGACGGCCATAAAAAACCCCAATTGTTTTTTAGAAGGTTGAGAAGAAGACACAATGGCCTTCTTCCGCCGACTAACAACATCTTGTTCATGCAAAAGTTCAATGAAAAACTCAACAAACCGGTTTTAGAGAAAGCTTTTGGCCAAAAATGAGTGGTTTGTTTACAAATGCAAAAAATTTTATCATTTTTTGGTTCTTTCAGTTGAAACAAACAAATCAGCAATCAAACTTGGAGCCATAAAAAATAATGTTAAATTCATGATAGTGGTGAGACTAAACTATGAAATTGATCAATGTTGAAATATCAAGCCAAAAAGGTCGACATGATGATGTGGAAATTGGTAGAAGCCATAAAAAGTGACGAGCGTCTCTTGTTGCTTTAATTGAATTGAAATTTGACAAAAATCAGTAGTTCTGCGGAAATCAGATGTCTTATCCATTGAGGTTTTATAAAACAAAGACTCTATGATAAGTCGAGGTTTTGTCTGTGGAAACACCGGTAATGTATAATGTAGGAATGTGTAAATTGTTTGTATTTATTTTCGGCAAGGATTGAATCTTTGAACCTGAATGATCTTTGAAACTAACAAGTGGTTTTCTCTACTGTAAGGTGCCTTTTCATGAATTTCCTGCAAGTCGTTTGAATGAGAACTAACTGCAGGAAATATTGTTACATTGTTTGAAATTATTCAAAACATGGAATAGAGGCTGCTCTTAGGCAAGAGGCTGTCCTGCTTTTGCTATATGTTCATTCATGGCCACGCCCCTCTTTGATGTTCTTTGCTCTGCTTTTTCATTTATCGTGCTATTGTCGAGAGTCTGAAACAAATGATGCTCTTCTAGTAGAATTATGCGATTACAGGTGAACGGGTCTTATTGCCTTTAAATATGGACGCCTTGCCAGATAAAGTAAAGGTGACGAAGTTGAGCAAATTTGAATTTATTATGACCTACATATTAAAAGATTGCAGTAATTTCATCTTCTCTGCGTGTAATTATTTTGAAACTTTGAAGTTTCGAATGTTCCCCAATTCCAGCTAGAAGGTAAAAATGTTTGAAGGTAAAAGGAGATGAAGAAAAGGTAAGAACATTTTATCAACCATATGACAATGTTTAGAAAGAGCAGGGAGGTCAAGTGTACGTTTGAAATCACGTCTGATATAATGATGATGAAATATTCAGAATATTTATTACCCCTACATTAGGATTTATTTGAAAAACGTAAGCCAATAAATACGCTTTCTTGCTAAGGCTACAAGCAGTGAAAAGAGAAAGATGATCGTTATCCACGTTCAATGTAATGTCTTCAGCCCGCTTTTAAATGCGATGGCAACTATTTTCCTTCACCCCATGATCAAATGTTTTCCCCTGCTGCTAGTGTGAATAGCCCCACAGAAGCCCACTACATTAGAGGCTTTGATATTGCTAAACATTCTCAGAATACTGCAGCTTTGTGGAAGCCTATCATCCGTCGTAGCTTTCCCGCTGATCATAGTGTCCCGATATGAAAACAAGCAACGCAGTTCAAAACTATACGCATCAATAAGATATCAAATGAGCTATTTTTTGTATTTCCTGACTTATTCAAAGTGAAGAATGTTTATAAAATGAAAGATTATTATTTGGATAACTTCATCTTTATTACAGACTGTGTTTAGTCAATAGGAGTAAAAGATGCTTGCGCATTAAGGTATCGCAGTAAGCCACAGCGAAACTTGCGTTTTGGCGTGTCAACTGTAACTGGTTGCCGATAATAAATGCGCCATCACTGTGCTGTTGGTACAGAAATCTGCCAGCCATTGCCATCTTATCAACCTGGAAGCAAACCTTGTCGGGAAGCATTGTTTAAAGGAAATTGCAAAAGTAGCTATATATACCCGTGTAACTGATTGGCTTCTTGGAATGCAACCCTAGATATGCAAATCTGTTTTTGGATTTAAGAGAAACAGGTATGGCACTGATTTACAAGATTATTTTTTAAATAAGATAAACATGTGAGCACCAAATTGATATTCAGGGTTCAAGTAGAGTCATTGGTGCATGGCTGACACCATGCCCCTCGAAAATATACCGGCTTTGTAGAAGCATGGCTTTGGGTGACGCTCTTATCTACCATAAGCCATTTTTGCACAGAGTGGTGTCTTGTACAAGCTTGACCTTCATAATATTTTTACTCTGTAAATCCTTCCCGATTTGCTGAAGGCTCCGTCTTTTGTTTTTCATGACAGAAACGCGAAAACGTTTCATAAGAAAGTCATTTTCTTAAAATCAACTTTGGGGTGGGGGATTTAATTCGTAGGGAGAGAAGGGGTAAGGGAAATTACCACAATTTCACATGGCAACTTCAATTTAGCTGTTTTGCACAGGGTAAGAGGCGCATGAGTAGATACCAGATACCGTTTTCCGCTCTGTATATGGTCGCTTTGCAGACGATGTTATCCCAGAAGAGCTACAGTAACTGGCTAAATCGACTAAGGCAGCTACAAGTTCTGACTCTATCACACTTGGAACAACCAAAATTTGATTAGTGTGCTTGATAACACACTATGTGGGAATACAGTACTGTACTATACTGTACCGCACATACCTAAGAGGATAATATCTTGATATTCTGCATTAAGAAGTTCACAATCATTTGCCAGAACATTACCGTAACTATTTCTATGGAAATTTTGCTACCATGAATGCTTATCGAAACTAGTATTCTAAGCTAAGATCAATAGTTCTGAAAGATTGTGTTCAATATTTAAAAACATAATTAACGAAATTTTCCTCATTTCATTTTCAGGAACGATTTTATTAGAAAAAGAGTATTTGGTTACTAATGGGTGAAACTTTTTTGAAAGAATGTAAGAAAAAACAGTGGATGAAGACACGAAGTCACCATAGCAAATTTTTCACAGGTTTACGATTTATCTTCCTGTGATTGTGCATCTGTATGAAAGATTTACAATTATAAACTTTGTTTTGAAGAGGAAAAATCATGGAAAGCTCGTTTATGCACCTGATTACGCTAGCAGTGCTGTATATCTTCTCGGTTGAAGCATACCTTAAAGGTAGGTTTGTTAAACTTTTTTTACCAATTGCAACACAGCAAGGCATAAGGTACTGAATTTGTTTATAATTCGACTAATTTGTTTTTTTAAAACAGCAGCAGGGAGTCAATAATTAATTTGATGCAGGAGCTCAAAGTGGCTTTATAGTCCAATTCCAAGCAGGTTGTTAAAGTGCCAAATATTTCTAAGAAATACTGAATAGAAAGAAATGATAAGAGAACGAGGTACATCTGATATTGATAGCGATCGAAGTATTGGAATAAACGGATTATATAAGACAAATGCAGGACATGTAGCGGAATTCGGAATCCGGTCAAAATGCTTTGCCTTGAACCAGTAATTGGCAAACAGGAAGGGCTGAAATTGCATTTTTATGTCAGAAAAATAATAATATGATTATTGCATTTTTAATGTTTTTATAATTGGACTAATGATTTGATAGAACCCCATGAAACACCTTACAATTTGGAAAATCACATATCTCTTATGCATGTTTTGCTGACATTCGGCCACAAGAACACAGACATTTTCCTAGCGAATCACTGGAACATTTAAGTGCTGATAATTCTAAATTTATTGATCTTGGCTATAAAATTATGACAAATCTTTGAAAATTCTTATTATCAACGAAGCCAAAAAGTATCCGCTTGTACAATCCAGGTAGTTTATTGGCCATATCTCAGTCTATTTATGAATTATGGATAGCATTTAAATAAACTACGCAATAGAAATTCTAATAATTAATTACTTGGAAGCTTTTTTGCATGCTAGTGCATTCATTTGATCAACAAGACTTGTAAGAATCCAAGGTTTTGGAATGGCATATTTATTTTACAACAATCTATTACGCAATGAATTTTTTGTCAATGTGATCTGGTTACAAACAGTAGCGTAGGCAAGGTTCTCCTAAAAAATAAACAATTATCGCATTAGTAGTAATATTTCTGACATAATTTGCTCAAAAAGCACGCTACTGAAAATGTACCATCCATAAGTATTAAGATATATTGTATTTTGCATTTTACCCGAAACTTCACCCTAACGCAGTATGCTTGGTGCCTTAGCCACAAGCGTCCATTCTTAAAGTTATGTTTTATTATGTTACCTTATTGCTTAAACAAATATTCGTTAAAATTACCCTTTATTCGGTCAACTGATTATCATACGCCTTATCAAAGTTACAAACCTGACTAAAACCTTGCTTTTACGCCGATGATGTATCACCAATAGAGAATGCTACGCAAAAGAATAGTAAGGTAGTATATAATTTTGTAAAAATACTCTGATAACGCTTTGTCGGTGTCATTTCTGCATGGGCATGGCCCCTTCACAGCTAGGCCCTGCATGTCCGCCATTACATGAAACGTATATGCGTATATGGACTCCATGAAACGTATGTGCGCAGAAACGCATTCCCAGGCAGAAACGCATTCCCAGGCAGAAACTCATTCCCATGCAGAAACTCATTTCCATGCAGAAACGCATTCCCATGCAGAAACTCACTCTACACCATATACACACGTCATAATTCTTTAGCTTTGTTTGTGAGTTTGTGTTTTTCTGCAGGAGATCGGCCATTAGCAACAACAAATTCCAGGTCTTGTAAAAATGGCCGCTATGGACTATTAAAATGTTGGCAAATTGCTTAAAAATTGGTTAACGTTTATTGCTGCAAGTTGTTGCAGAAACTAAGAGTCAAGGTCTATAGAATTTGCGGGTTATCTTTTTTTGGTGCACCTGTGCTTGCATACTATATTGCAATAGGTATGTTCTTGCCGGAATAAGTAAATAAATGTTTTCATTTCACAGAGGTAGCAATTCACAAGCCTTAGCAAAAGCTATCCTTTTCGAAATCTGGTGCTAATCCATTTGTTTGCTAATCCAAATTGAAATCATATATTAGAGTTAGCTGTTTCTAGTTGCCGACAACAAAGCTCTGAAATAGATTTTAGCCCACCCACGGATATTTATTGATGCAAAATGATCAATTGATTTCACGCCCAAAAATCTGATTTATAATTTGATAATAAGCTAGATGATCCTATTCATGTGATTGGAGCTCTTCGTGGTTGGATTTAGCTACCACTGTGCGATATATCTACATGCACCAATTAGATTTAGCTGCTAAAGAAAATACCTAATTGCATGTTATAGCAAATTGCTTATATTTACATTTTTGGCGAAATTAGTTTGTTTTGATGACTACGTGATGTCATGCAAAATGCTAGATTTTATAAGTTGAGATTCATTATTTCTGGAAGTTGATGGATTCAAGCAAGACGAGCAATTGCATTGATCAAAATGAAACCTTCTCGACTATGTTGATCATTTGCAAGAACCAAAAGGTTGTTGATGGAGTTTTAGCTTAGGTCTTCCCCAATGGCAATCATGACAAAGTACTCAGGTCTTCTTTTTGCCCTATCATCAACATTAGCGCCATTTTAAAGAACGAGAATCCTAACGCACCACAAGCTGAAATTTACATATAATTCTTGCAACTTAATTTTGGATTTAAGTGCTCTTGGCTTTTTAGTTTCCTAAAGCTAAGTTGCATCAGCCATTTTCTTTCCTGCTGCTTCGAAAAGCATGCTAAAAATTATATTCAACTGTTAATGTTTTATTAATTATTTCTATTGAAATCATTAAATTATCATCTGATTTTATCTTCATGTTCAACTATTTGTTTAAGACAATAGAACATAATTCAGCATTTTGCTATTTGCAAGATACACAGTCTAGTGTTTGGGGCGCAAATATTGAAACTAGAAGGTGCTATTTCTTCTTGAAAAATTTTCTTGACAAGCTTTATCATAAACCAATGTTTTGTCGTTTTTTCTTCATCAAATTTCTACCTCTTTTCTCTAATTTTTTGCATGCCAGTTTTTTTCAATTCACTTTTTTGAGTTAAAAGTGATAAACTTATATGCTGCTTTGTCTTAGCCTTTGAGTTTCAAGGCAAACCTGGTTGATGGCACATTGGATGCGCCATTCCCAAAGAATTTTTACCTACCAAAAAAGATGGTACTAGCCTGTAGAAGACTGCGCTAAAAATGTTGTTTGATTCTGCACGCTAATCAGGGCCGTAAATCCCGGGGAAGACGGTGGGAACTGGACTCTAAGAATCTGGAGCAAACGATTTTTTTGGAGAAATTACCATCATTTTTCTTGAAAGAAAGAAATCCCTGGTAGCCGAGTTAGAACCAAACTACGTTTTTTGTGTTATTGCAACAAACCTCAGCCACTAAGGTTATTTTTGTAAGCAGAGTGGTTTTTATAATTTTTACAAGATAAAAACTTACCGTTTTCTACCTTTTTTTACCGTTTTCTACCGTTTTATTTTTGAAAACAGAGTATGAAATAAAAAGAGAGCAATCTGTCATTTTATTTGACCTATTTACTAACTTATTTACGTACATTTCTATTATTTGTCTATTATTTACTTTTATTTAGTAAATCACTTTTTATATCATTAAATTAATTCATTTTTGATGTGTAAACATGGCCTACTGAAATCAGTCAAAATAAGGAAGACGCACATTTCTGTTCAGAAAGTAAATTTCTACCAATCAATACAACAGCGTCCCATATTTCCCCAAAGTCTGTCACTAAGGTTTAAGCATGACTCTTCCCCTCCAAAATTTCACCCAATAAACAATAATCTGTGTTCTTCTGAGAAACGCCGAACTTTATATCCTGAGCGATTCTAGTATTTTATTAAATTTAGTCTGGGGGATGCTTTTTTAGCCTTTCTAGAAGGTAAAATTTCAAAAAATTTCTTCCGCGTCGGACCCAACCATGGTGGGTCCTCCTACGACAGTAAACTTGATTCTTAGCTCCCAAGGTTCAATTTCTTGGGGCCGTCTCTGAAAAATGTTATCCATCCAATCATACACACACAGTCAATGTACTAAGGAATATCTGTAATTACCTTCTATAGAGCAGAAAGTCTTGAGAAATCCAAAAATATTGACTTTAGTAATTTTCCCCTCAACTGTTTCCATAACACATACCATAAATCCCTTGTGGTGCCATGACCCACTGCATACTTTATATTCATTCGCTCTGCTGACCCCCCCCCCCCCCCCTCCCAAATTCACATGACAGATTTACGGCCCTAACGCTAATGAAATAGACCCAATAAAAATAACAGCCACGAATGATAAATTCTAAGCCAGGATGGCCTTTGCTCCTCAATTTAAATTTTCCACTGAGCTGGCATCTACTTTTTACAGTGTTTCTAGATACTATTTACAAATACTAGCCTTCAAAAAAGGCATTTGAGAGAGGTGTACCCCAAGACAGAGGTAAACTGGCTAGGTATCGGCTGAATTTCGTCAGAAATTGCAGTATAGGAAGATATCTAAGACTTTCTGATCACACCCTTCATCCTTGTTCTGATTTATGTTCATTTAACTTGAAGTCAATTCTCGCATTTTATGCGATGGGTAATCCAGATTGAGTCTCTCCTTGTAGCAGACGTTTTATCGTTGTTAGAGGAAGATCGAAGTTGCCTTTTTTATGAATAAGATTTCTGCTTCCTTATAGACAAAGTAGCTTTGGTTTTCGGAATGCAAGCACCCGTTGTCATTCATATTTTTCCTTTGCCCTCTTCCTTTCTCACTTTGCTCTCTTTTTACTTTTAATTCCCTCATTCTCTTCACCTCTGCGAACAAGGAAAGCTAACTTGCAAATCGTTCCTAGAGTTTACTTCAGTTTTGATGAAGGTCTCATTGTGTACATCGACTTACATAGTCCCATTTTGTTGAATAATCTTCTTTATTGATAGTTTATGGAAAATCCAGAAATAAGATTATGTTAATAGGCCGATTAAGAAAAGATTTAATCCTTCTGATAGATAACGACTTCTACAACCCAGCATCAAAAGAATTAATCGTAAAGCTTTAGACCAAGTAATGCAACCGAATCCTGTCAAATCTATACGTTAATCCTCGACTGGTTATTACGATTATCATCATTATTATCGTCATTATCACCCATTTAATGCTGACCGATCTCCAAATCTTCACCCTCATGTTTACCTTTCCAATATTCTCAATATCGTATATATATTGCATTAGCCTAGGATACTTATCCTCGTCCCAGCCTACGGTCAATGGAATTCTCGTCTGACGCGTGAAAAACCTGTCTTTGAAGCAAAGAAATACTACTACGTTTAAATAAATGGCAAAATATTGAATCAAGATACTTTGTTTCATTAATCTTTCTGCTTTTTGCAAACAACGAGATTACTTAATAGCCAGGAAAAATGAAAACAGTGCAGGGAAATTGTTTTTGCAATATGTACAACACAAATGTCTATTTACTTACATCGAAAGCTATCCAAAAGATGTTCTTCGTGTTGTTGTTTCAGATTTCGGAAACTTATTTAAAGAGTTTGCAAATGTTCGACCGATTTGGTTTTTCTTTTGAAATTACCCTAATCGCAATCTTTTGAAATTAAACATTGCCGCTTTGCTGTTAATCTTCCCTTATAAAATTATTACATAATCTTTTGCTTGAACATACGAACTTGCAGCTGAAGAATTATTTTGAAGCCGTTGATATGATTAGGCTGATAGATAGAAAATTATCTTTAACAAGTGACTGAGACTTGGTACCCCTTACGAATAATTCGCGCTGTTTATCTGTGGTTGGAACAAAACACTGACTTTCTGCTGATTAGATGTATAATTGTGCAAACACTTTTTTAATGTCCTTTTTACTTTCATCGTTTAGAGCCCTGCAAAGATGAAATTAGTACTAGTACATGTTGGTATTTTCGAAAGCGTGGCTTTTGCAAGAAGAGCCGAGAAAAGCTGAAGAGTGTTTGCGACAAGACATGTGGCTTTTGCAGTAAGTTTTATATCATTTTGGTAATCGAGATTTTCTGCAGTTTTTATTGCTTGTTATATTGACCAGACAAAAAGCTTGGCACTGCGAGGCGGATAGGAGGAGTGGCTGCTCAGGCACACAAACGATCCTGTGACGTGTATCACATCTGGCAGACAATTAAGCAATTAACTTGGCTAGATATAAATGTTTTTCAGTGACAGCACCCTAATAGAGTTCTCAAGTGTGATGTCACAAAAACTATTTTTAGAGTTTTCCAATTTTGCCCACATAACGTAATAGAACACCTTGAAATACTTCCATATGTGCAGAATTAGTTAAACATGTCAAACATGGGGTGAGCCATGGCCAATAGAACATTTGGAGTTTGCTAACGGATTACTGTTATTTTGGCTCAGTTCATAAACTTTTGATGTGGCCAGAGCTTGTGCTCATCTGGTCGTACCTTAGCCAATTCGTAATACCGTCAACTGATTTTACAGATTTAGAGGTATTTTATGATGCTCTTCCAGGATATGAGAACAAATTTCGAAAATTCTAAAAATAGACTTTCGTGACGTCATCACTTGACAACCCTATAAGCCTAACTCAAACCAACGAAGCTACCATTTCTGAAGCCGAATGGCAAAAGTACACAGATGACATATATGTTGCAACTGAATAGTACTGAGCATTCCCGTTTGCTAAAAGTGACCTCCTTCGTTCTTCCCCATCTTTTAAGAATTACAAGGATTGGTCTTTTACAAGACCTTAGCACTAAGGCCCCGTTCACACGGGAACGCAATCGTTCCGTTCCATTTTTGTTCCAATTTCTGGAACGAAAAGGTATACTGTTCACACGGTAACGGAATGATTGCGTATCGATTTTTGTTTATGTTCAGACGGGAACGCAATCGTTCCGTTCTGCATTTTGCGCGCCAAAATAAGCGAATGATTTTTTAATGCGCATGTCCATAATGGAGATAGATTTCATCTTTTTTTTGTCTCTGAGCTATCTCTGAATTTTTTAAACAATTTGAATAAATGGAGAATACAAAAGCGCCCCAAAATAAGCAAGCTCGTGGGAAAATTGAAGCCAACCCTAAAAGGAAGGATTGTTTGCAGAATGGTGTTGAATCTTTTAAATGGACTAACGGCGAGATTCAGCCAATGGTGTTTTTGAAATCCTCCATTTTCTTCGCTGAGTTTATTATTGTCACCTTTTCCTTCCCTCAACAACAACACAGACGCATGCGCCAAGGGCAAAACTCTTATCGTTCCATTTTCTGGACCAGTTCTGCACGTTCACACGGGAACGGAACGGAACGATTGCGTACCGTTCCACTTTTCGTATCACTTATTTTATCGTTCCACTTTTTGGAACGGAACGATGTCGTTTAAAGCGTTCCCGTGTGAACACAACCCCTGAGTGTTCCGCTTTTCGGAACGGAAAAGAACGGAACGGAACGATTGCGTTCCCGTGTGAACGGGGCCTAGGATAGTCAGGCTCAAGTGCTACTCAAAATAACTTGACAACATCCAAAGGAGAGGCTTGTTGCTTTAGGCCGTAGGGTATATTTCCAGATTCTGTCGATATAATAATTATGCCATTTTTTGCTTAATTTCAACCCCTTTAAGTAAAGTTATCTGCATTATAAATCGAAAGTTAACCCTAATCTAATATTGACTATTTTTCAAAAATAAGTGCTTTCATATCTAATCGAGTGAAGTCGCTTTAACATGCATTATCCAAAGTCTGACCTTGCCTACAAAAGGACAGATTTTACTTGAATCGAAATATTCAAAATAGCTGCAAAGACTAACATTTATTTTTACAGCGAGCTCTCTTTGCGCTGATACCGATTGCACAAATCATCTGTCTACATTTATAAACAAAATTTTAATCCTTCTACTTTAATTTAAAACTGTATTTTGATATAAGAAAATGGGACGCTACTTTTATTATCACGAGCTGTTGTCAAGGACCGCTATATAAACAAAATCTCAGATGTTTAATAAATAAACGCGGTAAATGCGTGGCTTAAGAAATTCACGAGTAGCTATTTGCTTGATAACTGTTTCCTTTGGAAGCTCATGCAGGGAACGACGACTAAATTTTCATAATTCGAGCCTTTTTTCCCTAACACAACATCTTTTCTACCCATTATCAGAACCCTTCTTCATCGTAATACATTCAGAAATTGAAACTGGTTTATGCAATATCACTTTGTTTTTCCTAAACGCGACCACCATTTTATTGGTTATGATACTCAAGGGCAAATTGCGTATTGGACCGTCAAATGTACAGGACGTATGAAAGTCAAGCGGTATGTAGATGTCCTTGTATCAGGCGTGTTTGTTATGAAAACAAATTTCCATAGCATAGCTGCTATGACCTTGGTTGAGAGTAATGCAGCAATTCACTCAATGCAAATATTTCCGCTATTAATCTATATTTTAAAGGTACTCTGCCCCTAAGATAGGAAAAAAACTCTCCAGGTATGCTAAACTCTCTGCGAAAATCAGTTTCTACGCATGCTAAAATCAGTTTCTAAGATATATTTATTCAACAAATCGTTTTGAATAAAATTATGCAATTCAAATTTAGTTTCTACAACATGTTCTGTTTAATGGCCGCATGGTAGACACAGCATTGTGCTACTTGCAGTATCGTCTTGGTAGTGTATCAAAGTAGTTTTGTATGCAATGTTTCTAGTAATATGTTACCCTAATTTATTATTAGATGATATAAAAAAAATTCAATATCATGATTGTGTATCAAAATCAGGATAAAGTCGTCATCGTTTCTTGAGCATAAACTCTCAAAAGCAACAGCTCTTTAAAGAAAAGATGTTCATTTGCTCTATAAAATATTCTACTTTATTACGTTGTTGTGGGCAATCATTGGCTACCTCGAAATATAGCTAGCTTGAGATTTTATCCACACCTAAAAAGAAATTTTTGTACCTCTCTTTGCAAATTTTTGGAATTTGTGTGCTCTTAGGAGACCAAGGAAAAGTTTGTAGTACTGGTAACGCTGTTTTCTGCAATCCTGAGTTTTTATATTGGACATAATCATTTGATTGAATTTGATTTTGATTGAAGAAATAATATAATCACTTCTTGGCCTTTCGTATCTTTAAGGGGTAGTTTTATTTGCCCTTTTATCACCATTTTCCAAATATTTTACATTTTTATCATATTTTCAGAACCTTTAGCCAAACAAAAATCTTCCGAAATGTAACATTTTTAAAAGAACCCAGACAGTTGATATGAGCCTCGCCAAATCAGAGAGATTCATGTACAACTGGGTGAATTTTCTTTTTTAGATTCCTGTGAAGATTCGTATGTCAAATCGAAATGTCTCCAACTCAAGGTTCTTGGAGGCTGTCTCACGAACCCCGGCAAGATGAAACATATTTGTCCTGATACATGCGGGTTTTGTCGTAAGTATTAATAAGCGATTTAAAAATTGTAACAAAATCATTATGTTTCATTAAGAGAAACCTAATGAGAAGGCTAATGAAAAGAAATTAGGTAAACTTATAACGTTACAAGAAAAAATTATGAAAAACATAACAAGCTAAAATGATAAATATACAATATTATGATTAATCGACGAAACTTACGATACTATTATACTGCCTGCAAAGTCGCAGGTGCATTAGAATTAAGTGAATAAAGTCAATAAACATGACAGTATTGTTACGTTACAGTATTGTTGTATTTGGAAAAATTGCAAATAATAATGCTGGTTGCAAAGATTTCCTTCTCCTGCTTTTCTGGTGTGTCCTTGATCAATATTTCATCATGTCCCTCTCTAGAGTATTACATGGCTATTGCAAAAAAGCTTTCCAATTTGTATCGCCTAATTTCGAGGTCTCATGAATTCTAATGATGGCCTTGAACATTTCTATTGTGGTGCAAATATCATTATTAAAAGTTTGGTCGTTTGTTCAAGCATTTCTTGAAAAAATTGTAATATCCTAAATAAGTACATAGTAATATGTGATAATAATAAAAATAATAATTTTTTTACATCTATTGATATGGAAGCTTATTGCTACTCTTCACAAATTGAAAACTTTTATTAACACTATGTCTTGCGTCAAATTGCGCTTAAAATTGTGCCGTACCGAGACAATTTCTTTTATCCGCATCGTCGTTTTTTTCTCAGCAAAAGTGTGTAATGATGTCTATGCTGGCTGCAAGCATTTATCGCATCACAGAGCCTGTTACGAATTTCGTCATCGGATGGAAAAATTGTGTCCTGCCACATGCGGCTTTTGTAGTAAGTTTCTGCTTTTTATAGTTTCTGCTTACTGAGAAGTAAACAGAATGAGTAACAGGAATACAAGCAACCCAACGGAAAGCGAATATAAGCAAGAGCAAAGAGAATGGATAGCTGTATTCGATTATCTATCTGCCTGTTAGAGTTTTGCAATTAGATTTAAAAGGCAATCGAGAGATTGGCCAATCAATAAGCTTGTGAGTGTTATCCTGCCCGTTGATTGGTCAGTTGTTGATTGACAGATGCCGTAATCGATTTTAGCATACGTCCATTGCCTTTAAATCCGTTTATGTATCTAGCATTTTACAGTCCTAATTACTTACTTTTATGTGTTTTTTCATTTTCAATTGAAAACTACTGTATGCGCAATCGTTAAAAGATTTGAATGATTTCTTTATAAGGCCTTCCCGTTTTCTTACATTCATGCTACAAAATACCTCTGGAATAATTGCTAATGAGAGCAGTGGCGGACACCTGGGGGAGGGGGGGCGAAGGGGGGCTGTCGTCCTCCAATATTTTGGGAAACGATGGTATCTTTTTCAAAAACAATGGGGAAATGTGACATCATCTTATTAAAACAATAGGCTTGCCCCCCCTCTCAATAATTGAGCAAGTGTCCGCCCCTGGTTGATAGCAAATGCATTGAAAGGTTGTGGGGGTCACTTGAAAGGAGAAACTTTGTTATATAGCTCCATGTATAATTGCATTTCTCTTAAGATGACAGAGAAAATCACAAAATGTTTGGGGAGGGGCTTATTTCTGATAACTTGCACCGTCAACTTGTACCTTTTAAATACCTCATTCCGTAGTTGAAATTTTTACGGGATTTTGGCTTGTCTCGGGCAAAGTACACAAACGAAGGCCGAATTCAAACTTTGGAATTCAAATTTATCCATCATCATCTTTAAGACTTGGCTATTGGCTTCTATTAATCTGAAACAGATTTAAAAAAGCAAATACTAACTAATACTGGATTAACTGTACATTCAGATATTCATTTTTCCCCTTAACGAATCTCTTGGAGCAGCATTGATATTCATGGAAATCCTAAAGGAATTTTTCGCTCAAAACTGTTCTTGATCATCTAGACCCATATTAGGCTAGATCATGCGATCAATTTTCTGGTTCATATATTTTGCATGTCATAATTGTTAAAAAATGATGTCTACCTCATTATTCACGTTTTGAACTTCAAAGTGCAATGAACAAAAAGTTGAAACGTCTGGTTGTCCACTTGAAAGAATATTGAAAGGAAAAAAATTCGGAACATGCCCCTTTCCCCTTCTTTTGTGGAACTTTGTACATACTTTGATTTGTATTAAACATGTAGCTACAGTAAATTCCTGAAAAAGTGTTAAAAAAATTGTAGAAATTACAGTCTGTCTTTCTTTAACTGTCTTTTATATTTTAGAACCTTTTTAGAAGAAATATATTTATTTTCTTAGCATAATGGGTAACATTAAGAAATTTTACATGTTAACCGAAGATGATTGTATAACATATTTTGCTCTTTTCTCCCCCAATTTTAAGGGATGTACCATTCAGAATCAAACTTTTGTCCCTGAAATGACCATATGCCGCTTACAATTTAAATTTTTTTTTCTGGAATGTACTTTTAATGCTTTTTAAAGCCTTGATCACCCAAAGGCGAAGGTCCAATGTAATGCTTATTTTACGTGAGGGGTTGGGGGGCCCATAGGCCCAATGGGAATTTTTAAGTGTCCCAAGCGTCTTTCTAAAGAACAACAGACTCTTGAAGAATAGTGCAATAGTCTCTGTACTGAGGAAACAGCAAGTCAAGAGAGATGATTTTTCCAGTCAAAATTCTTAATGAAAAGTATCTATTTATACTTAAGTCTAATGGATCCTTACCACGGGTGAATGACATGCTGCCAGATTTGAACAATATTTTCATCTATACATGTGCTAGTTCCATTTCAAGAAGAATTGGTCCGTATGTAGCGCTTGCAAGAGTGAGCTGATATTATCTAAAGGTATCTAAGTACAGTAGCCATGCAATTTTGAATTCTCTTTCAGAACCCACGACTCCATGTGACGAGCATGACTGTCCGATTGGCTTTCGATGTCAGTTGGATAGTAACTGGCAGCCTTATTGCGAATGTGAAGTTCGGTGTGATGAAACTACAATGTTTGGTCCCGTATGTGCTAAAAATGGCATAACTTATACACATCTTTGTGACTTGAAGAAAGATGAGTGCAAGAAACTCATGTTCATCCCCGTTGATTTTTTTGGCGATTGCAATGCACCTACTGGTACTTATTTAATAAAAAATTGTTCTTTAGTTTTGTTCAATTTTAGTATTTGATCGTTGGTGATATATTAGTTTGGATTGGAAAAATTGTGTCCTTGACATTGTACCTCATTTGTTTCTTGTTCTTCTATATAACTCTGTATCGGCTAAATAACTATTCAGATTTCTCCTTCTTGTTACCTTGAAATTCAAACAAAGTTATTCTCATAGTTTTGAGCGTTTTCTATCACAGATAACTATCATGCTTTCTCAAGCAATATCTAATAACCACTGCAGTCTCAAATTTTTGAGATGATTAAATTTTTTCTTTAAGTTGGCTGCAAAGATGAAAGCAGAGAATCTGAAGCTGGGTTGTGCGTCAAATGGAAGCAAATAGGGGCATGTAGAGACCACGTTGCATTAATGGACATATACTGCAAGAGGACATGCGGATATTGCAGTGCGTATAATTACGATCCTTACTAAAAGAATAACTCCAGATAGGGTTTGCAAAAGAGTGACAAACTCTGGATAAAATGCGCAAAAAATTGACCCTATCAAAGATTTTCCCAAAAAGCACAGCGCAAACGTTTCTATATATTTCCACGCAAGCATCATTGAAGTACACTTGCAACTATCAAAAGGAACTGAGATACTTTTCCTTCAAAAGACAACTATTTTGATAATTGGCTTTACACTGTGTGGTGTTCCTTTAACATAGTGAACATTTTAAATTTGTTTGTAGCTTTGGTTTGAAAGTTCATATAAAGCAAAACCCAAATCAAAATGGTTTCCATAAACAAATTTTTCAGGCAATTTAATTCAGAAAAAAGCCAGAATTGAAACATTAGTCCTGAAAGACATCAATCCTGATCATTATGCATGTGCGAAGTTTCAACAATCTTTTAAAGCTACAGTATAATTTTTTCAATTCAAGCTCTCTAAATTTCTTAGGATCTTTATCAAATTCGTTTGGACAGCAGATTATTTGGAAAATTGTTAAATGAAACCCCTTTTTTCGGTTCATTTTTTTCGAGGTTGGAAATATTAGATTCTCGCTGTAGCTCAAAAAATATGTTCTAAATCCGAAAAGAAAAATATCATGGTGAAGAAAATGCTATAGAAAGTTAAATAGATGTTGCAAATGGCTTTAAAAGAGTAAACATTTCAAAACATACTACTAAAGGCGTTTTCATCTGACACTCCTCAGAGTATAAAACGTCCTAATAAGGCTTCAAAAGAACCGATCGAAAATGTAGACCCAGTTCTGATTGGCCTATTTTGATCTAAAACTGGGTAAATATTTTCCATCATGTTCTTTCGGAGTCATGTAATGTTATGTCATGTTTAGTAACGTAGCTAAATTGGTATAAACCATGGAGTCATTTAGCGTAGCCCAAAACCGCGCAATGCTACCAAGCTTTGGTGAACTCTAGACTCTAATTTCGAAAAATTTTCTCCGCCAACCTTCGGCAATCCAAAAACCGTACTGTCGACTCTATTTGATATTCCTTACTTTTCCTGCTCGTAATAGACTTTCAATATGCCTTCCTATTGATGTAAACATCAGACATTCTCCACTTAACATTTGGCTGATTGGTCTAATTCTAATATATACTTTTTTAGGAGTGCCGGGGAACCCGCCAAAACCAAAATGCCTCCAGTCTGAATACGGTTGTTGTTGGAACGATGAAAAAGTTGCAAAAGAAGACAAATACGGAAAAGGTTGTGCGTGTAAGTTAAAAGCATTAATTTGTTTTGGAATTTCAAAGCCTTTCGTTTTTGCTAAAAAATATCACCTATTAAGTGGTGAATATGTTAAATATTTCAATGAAATAAGGACTAATTCAAATATTTAACAAATATTTGGCAAAGGAAGAAGGTCATTGCCAGTATCTGTGTTGCTTTGATTCCAATCAAGAATACATTTGCCTTATTTTGTCTTTGTCCTTAAGAACGGCACTTCTCTGCTTTCGAGAGTAAAGAACTGTTCCAGGAGATTATGTTGTAAAACATCAACATGGATTGAACTGGCCCATTTTTTCCATACAGCATAAATCTAAAGGACAATTGAGCTTCCAAAACGTTTGAACTGCGCAACATCGTTGTTCCTGGATCACTTCGTGTTCTTTTTGCGTGCCGTTTTTTAAAATATGAAAATTGCTCTTACAATATAAATCAATATGTTTGTTTAATTTTGTTTCGCCCATGACACTTCATTCTTCTAAAACAGGAGGAGTTACGAGTAGATTGGAGAAATAGTTTTATGATGTTGTTGCAACCCATTTTCGTCCCAAAATCCAACAAATGTCCTCAATTTGTGTAAAAATTTACCCTTTCAATTAGTTATCAGCTTTTTTAAATCATTGGAATTTTGTATTGGACCTCTATTTTAATGAATTCGACCAACTTAAAGTTCGGGATTTCTAAAAAGTCAACAGACGTTTGGTATTACAACTAACCATGAGGATCTTCCCTGGGTAAAATCATCTTCATAGATTTTTTAGCGTACTTATTACAGTTGTTGCAGAGATTGTCAAAAATGTCAAATGACGGTTATTAATATCGTGCTTTATTCTAATTATTGTCTACAACAATTGCTAATGCAGAAATATATTTTTTTTGACTCTAGAAACGTATAAATTGTATTCTAATGTTAATGGAATGTATGTTAATGATATGTAGGACATTCGTGCCACAGTTTGTTTTTTTGTAATTCTATCGTTATAAATAGCTCGGACTTTTATGGTACTACCCTCTAAATTCTGTTTTTAATGGTAAATTATGTACTCAAAATTTTATGTATTTAATCTCGTATATATCTATTTGGTGTAGTAGTTTTAACAGTTGGCTTGGATTAGCTCATTTCACTGTAAATAGCTATCTAGCGCCAACTTTAAATAAATTGATTATTATTATTATTATTATTTTATTATGAAACATTGTAAAGGGTATCAACAGTAAACAATTGTTCTTTTCTTCTTATACTAAAATTCTAACAACTTCGTTTTAGCATGTGTGGATTTAAAGCTATGCAAGTACTTTAAGATGTACTGCAACAGTAAACTCAGTCACGAGTTCATGAAGGAACGCTGCCCATTGACATGCGGGTATTGCAGTAAGTTTTACGATTTGTCTTCAGGCTACTAAAAATCTACCCTCCGTGCTAGAGTCTCTATTATTTAGTCTCACAAATATAGTTTGTCTGTTACTTTATCCCCGGATTCGTGAGGCTCTGGTACCACGGGTACTATAACTCCTGGTGCTACTGATTAAACTCCATATCAAGAAAACGGAACAGAATTTTCTACAAAAAGCTTGAAATCTCCAACCATTCGTATTGAGTTTCTCATTGGGAAGTAGAATTAAGTCATCTAAATGTTTTTCCATTTTGCAAATTTCCCGATATTTTTATGACTCAATCATGTGCATTATTTTTCTAGCAGTTGCTTCTAGCTTTTCGAAACTGCTGTTTATTTTGATCTAGTTCATTTCTAAAAAAATTTCTGATCAGAAAATATGGCCATTTTGTTATTTCAAAATTTGATAAATTGATAAATAAAGATTGCAATAGAACATGGCTATAGAACATGGTATATCATAGTGTCACACAGTATTGCATGATTGCCCCCAGCAACTGCTCTTTTTAATGTTACTTTTTATAATTGCACCCAGGCAACTGCTCTATTTCTGTTTATGCCTTAACACCTATGTTTTTCCCTATGGTGCTTATCGTTATATATGCTGAAACAATTTTTGTCATTTCGATCTACACTTAAAAAGTAACATTCATTTGTTAGAGTCTACTGCTAGAAGAGGAAGCTTCTTTCTAGCAGTAAGAAATGCCTTATTTTCAGCTCTATTATTTACATTATGTTGATTTTCATATCATTTTTGTACCAGTTCCAGAATATATACAAAGACTTCAAGAAAAGCAGTGGGTAATCGAACGAAGGAGGCGACATTTGCACAATCATCCATTTAAAGTAAAGAAGGTTGCCAGCATTAATAAAAGTAAAAGCATTAAAAAGATAGTGTGATCAAAGTCTCATTGTGCAATGCAGCAAAACGGATGTTTCAAGGTAAGAACGCAGTTGACTTGTTCGTCTTCACCTCAGTATATCTTGAAAGATGCTCAAATTATGCCAAGATGTATTTTGATAGCTGCAATATAAAGATCGTGAAGAATGCCTTCAAAAGTGTATAGTGCCAGATTCAAAAGTGTATAATCGCTACAACAACTGACAACGTGAAGGCAATCACAGATCAATTGAGTCTGGATCTAATGATAGAAAGTTTTTGAAGATTGTACAGTACTAGTATCCTTATATGCTAGAGACATTTTTCATACATTTTATACAATTCAAAATCAAATTGGTTATGTTTGATAGTCTTAAATTCAAATTGTAGGCTAAATTGAAGTAATAAATGGTGTGTAAAAGCTGGTTAAAGGTAAAAGATAAACAATCAATCGAAAGCACACACCTCTGAGTTGACAGTTTTAGTTGTAATTGATCGACAGTGCCCAGCATAAATGACTTGCTGACTTGCATGAAAACGACTCAGAGAAATAAACACATCTGAGATACGAAGAACAAGGTTTTTGCGTCTTTTGTTTACATGAGAAGTTTTAGTGATCCTCTAGCTTTTTGAAAAATTCATCACCAACGTTGAAAATATTGAGAAACTTTTGTGTAGGCCCAGGTATATATTCTACGAAAAGCAGAAGTTCGTGTTATCTTCGTTTTGTCCGGCAGCGCCGTCGATGTAATTATCCATGCCGTTTACAAAACTTCAGAAGCCTCACGATGGTGTGCATGCACTATCCTGTGCTTAGAATGCATTTTTGGCATCTTGTCTGAAACGAAACACTAAGGACTATATCTAAAATGAAGAATTTATAGTTTATAGTTTTTCTATGCGATTTTAATTAAAGGGAAACGGTTTGATGTTCTCTATGACTGTTACTTTATGTTCATAAACCAATTCATTTCAAGTTTCGCATTTATGACAAGCCCCTTTGGAAAATTACTCTGAGCAGAATTTGGGACTTGCCACCCTTCATTTTATGTGTTTTAATGGTGCTAGCAGGCCTTTGCCAACTTTTCATTTCGTTTATAATGTTCTACAATTTTCACACATTTGGGCATAGATTACGTGAAGAAGTACTATGCAATTTGCAAATACCTTACAAGGCTTTAATCTTGCATTGTAAAAATGAATACAGGCATTACCAAAACAATATTTTGATGAATCATATAGTACTAGATTAAAATCTTGCTGCTGAAATAGAATTGTATAACATAAATTTTAAATACAGATTCGTTAGTTGAAGGAGATTTTCCGATATACTACCGACATTATTCGATTGAGCTCATTATAACACCAAAACGTCGTATGAAAAACCAAGTTGGAAGAAAATGATACGATAAAATGGGGTTCTCTTTCTTTGCAGAGATACTCGGGTCATTCGTTGTGACCTCTTCTTGAAACAATTGCAATCTGTTCTGAACCCTAAAAGGCACTGCTTTGTTTGCCGTAAAAAACTTGTTTCACCTTTTCAACTAACCGCGTAGAAGGGAACTGGGTCGAGATTTGGGGTGAAAGGCATTTTTCGATAACGCGGTATTTCAGCTTTGAATAAGTTTGTTATATATAGCTTACTTTTGTGGATGTGTGGATTACTTATATTCAATTTACATAGTTGCTGTAGATAGTCAGCAAAATTTGAAATAATTAAATCTATTGTTTCTACATGGAAACGTGTAAGGTGCTTACTTTTTCGAGTAATTGTTCACTTTTAGTTTTTAGAAGATATGTTGCTTCCATTTGCATTAGATACTACCTAGGGTACTTTGATATGTAAATTGTCGACTGTATGTAATATTTTAGCTACAATAACAGAAAACAACATTATGATCAAGATGGGGTGTAAATCTAACAGCGTCTTCTGGCTCAGTTCAGCCAACGTAGAGAGTCTCCCATATCTCATTCTCGTTGGGTTCCTTATGTATAACAAGGATGCTTGTTCAATACACTGGTGATTTGTCCCCTCATAACAATATGCCTGATGACATAGAAGACATTTGCCCATTACACTGAAAGAATATCAAAATGCATGGAAACACAGAGATTTAATTCCAAGATACATGTCCATAATACTTAGACACTTGTTTCCGATATATAACTCGATATACAGAAAAAAATTACCATCACACTGAAAGTCCTTTACAAACTTGTCCACGCCTGGAGGACACTTGTCCATAGGAATGAAAAAATCATTACCTCAAAACAGCTTAGAAGAAAGATAATATAAACCTCAAGGTCAAGCTACCCAGAGGATATTCTCCACAACAAGAAAGCTACCACGAAAATAATAGCTCATTTTAGCCGTTCTTTCCAAAAATGTACTATTGCGCAGCCAAGCTAGTACCCCAAAGGATATCACCACAATGCGATTAAATATGAGAGTCATTGTACCAATATGAAATAATACACAGAAAGCCAAAGCCAGAATGGTATCAAGAGGCAAAAAGCTATTAACAATTGGACTTCAACTTAGTTGATATACATTTCTAAAAGTTAAAAGAATTGAAACTCTCTCCAGAAAAGGGAGTTTCATCAAAAACAGTTCGAGGCAACATGCTTAATACTCAGCATGACCTGAAAATTGATAGCGACTACTGATCAATGATACCAATGGCCAATATTCTAAGTTACCAGGCAACAGCATAAATACACAATGTATTTCAAAACAATGTGATCCGCTTTATGGTGGGTTGCATAGTATTGGCGAAATTTTCGTCCTCATTCTGAAGGATTTTGTAAAATTGGAAATAAGTGAAAAGTTAGACAAGGCTATCAAAACTTTATGAAATAAAACATCCTAAATAAGTTGGATACATTTTTAGTCATTAAAGTTACAAAACAATCCCCATTCTCAATATTTTCTCATTCTAAATTTAATTCTGTCAATTTTTAATTCTGTCAATTTTAAAATTAATTCTGTCAATTTTTAATGCCCCTGCCATTTTTACTTGTTATCACCGATGCAGAATAAAGGTCATCGAGCTTGTTACAGAGGGATGCTAAAGGCTGTCCATTATGACAGTTAGCAACACATTCTGACGTCATTTGGGGTACCCTATTGAAAATTTTCAATGGGCAAGTGTTGTTCTGGCATTTTTGATAACAGTGCTTTCAAAATTTGTTGACAGTAAATGAATAGTTTACCATCGAAATCAGCCAAAGTGAGTTTCTCATGAAAGCAAAGCGATAATTTTCTACAGATTAGTCGCTATGCACAAGCTTACGCCTAATTTTGCAGAAGCTAAAGTGTTTTGTAACTATATGTTCCCTTGGCTGGCGTGTAATTATAAGTTTGTTTCTTCCTTCGCAAACGCAAGCTAACGTGTTATTTTACAGCTATTGCCTTGACTAACGAGCTATATAATTTTCGAAGTGTTAAATGTCTCAGCCAAATCATTGTTATATATTCTGTTGAATATTCTTGAGGTGTTTAAGTGTCTGAGTATAATAGATTTTTATTTAGGTTCTTGAATATTACTTGATAAAGTGTGTTGACAGAAGATCATTCTTTCATTTCCAATACAGAATATTTGCTTTTTACGGCCTAGCTAGAATACATTGCAAGTTCCATTTCAATTTTCAGTTTGAATCTAAGCTCAGGTGAGTGTTTTGTTTCCTTTTACATTGGCACATAAATTTCTCCTAGAATTTCAGTTTTCTGTCGGCAACACTATTTTAGCGAACAAGAGGAGCAGATTTGAATAAAGCTCCAAAGAGTGTTCCATTATTTTGACCAACTTAGGGCTCAAAATTATTGTAGATGCCATATTTAACAATTGCTCCTTTTATGGCTTTCAAAAACACAGTGTCTGATTCAAAGCAGGCCATTGAAATTACGTGACCGTCTACTCTTATTCTTTATTGATGAAGTGAAAATTTACATAGCCATTAACCTAGTTGAGTGAAACCCCGGAGGCTCGTCCCTTTTTGAGCTTTTTCAAATCTTTTCCATTGATAGAACAACGTTCTTTGAGGTCATTTAGTAAAGCAACAAGGCTTTTAAACATAATGACTGCAAATTTTAAAAAGAGTCCTTCGCGATTGTGACCTTATGAGCGTCAGAAGGTTGACATTCTGAGAAATCTCAGCAGATTTTTGTTCAGTCGCCGTTCTTGAAGTGATTTACGTTGCTTCTAATTAAAATCATTTGTTACAGCCCCTATACAGTCTTACAAATTAATACAAATTCTTTATCCTTGTTATAAAAATATTAATCGGCTGAACTTTGAACCAAGCACTGTCAACCATTTAGTTTTAGCAATTATTTTTGGTGAAACTATTTTTACTACACCCAATAAAAGTTGGGAAAATATATTATTTGGTAATACTTCCTCAGCCGATCCCATTTGCACATGTATGTCGAGGGACAAAAATTTGTGATTGTAGAGAAATGACAGGGTGCAATATAACAGAAGAACAAATAAGAAATTATTTTCTAGATTTAGCAATCATTATGGAGTTCTCAAGTGTGACCTCACAAGAAAACTATTTTTAGAATTCTCAAATTTTGACCAAATAACATGAAAGAACACCATAAAATGCCCCCATATGTGCAAAATTAGTTAAATTTGTCAAAAATCAAGTCAACTATGGCCAAAATAGTCTAGGCTATTAGAACATGAATCATGCAAATTGTGATACCAGTATGAAAAAGGGTACACTGGGGTAAATTCACACGCTGATAACGATGCCGAACAGACACAAGCCGAAAAATGCCCCTAAGTGCTATTTTTAGACTGGGGTACTTCGCCCAAGTCCTCGAATTGGGCCAATCTTCATATGTCATTACTGATTTGTAAAAAAGATGCAAAAGGAAAGATTTAGGTGCATTATCATATATTAAGATATATTGAGAGAAAAGGAAATAAAAAAATTTCCCCTTGATGCTATTTTTAGAATATGATATTGGTCTTTTTTAAGGCATTCTTTTCTTGATAATTTCTCTCTTTTATATGAATATGAAATGTAGCTTTCTCTATTCTTTCAGCAAACTGGAAAATTATACGAAAAGATGTAATTGACAATCTTACCCCTTGATGCTATTTTTAAAATTGGGTACTGGAACCCAGTTCTCGAATTTGGGTTTCACCTTCATAGTCTAGGCTTTAAGCACAGTATTTGACTTGAATTTTGCAAATCGTGGTACCAGCATGAAAATGGGTACACTGGGGCAATTTAACACGTTGTTAATGATGCTGAACAGACACAACTTAAAAACACCCCAAGTGCTATTTTTAGACTGGGGTACTTGACCCAAGTCCTCTATTTTGGGTTTCATCCATACGTAGTTAACTAACGTTTAAAATGACCATGAAGGTATAGCTTTAAACACAATTCTACACGATAAAGGAATAACACAGAAGCAATTAAAATATTACCCTTGATGCTATTTTTAGAGTGGACTACTGGATCCCAGGCCTCTATAAGCTTTCTTTTATAAATCAATGGCGGATTTAAGGAGGGGGCAACTAGGGGCAGCTACCCCTCCATCGACGAGTTGAAGCAAGTCTGGCGCCCCTTTTTTGGAAATTGTGCGCCCCTTTTGAAGAATTTGCTTCAAGTATTACCTCAAAGTTTGTTGTTTATTTGGAAAATGGTTCTGAAATTGTTGTATACAGCGTATTCTTGTCATCAATTCTTGAAAATTTTTCAAAGCCCTCACTACCATCTGCCCCCCCCCCCCCCTTCAAGTTTGCTTTGGATCCGCCCTTGACTATTTTTGGAATGAATATGAAATAAAGTGAATATTAAATCTCTGGATTGCTACTACTCCTCTCAGAGGCCTTCAAGAGAAGCAAAGAAGAACTACCTATTCAAGGTTTGAAAACAAAGAGGCTAGAAGAATCAGTGCAATTCTATTATTGGTTTACTGTAGTGGAGTTAGAGTTAATGCTATTGTTGCTAGTTAAAGCAACAAGGGAATCAAATCTTCACGTGTGCCCTTAATCAGATTGCACCTTGGATGTTTAGCCTTTATCATAAAAACTACTCCCGCTGACTGCCGATTTAACCTCAATTGTATTTGAAAGTAGCCTAAAATTATAACGATTTCCGCCACTTCGAATATGTTCCAGTTTGAAAATGCAGTAAGGGTACTAAGCCTTTCTGCTACTTTGGATAGTCAGCATTTTATACCAATTGTGTGAGACGTTCAGAAGTAGCGAAATGTGAAAGACACATTATCCTGTACATGTGATAAATTGCATTGACCTTCAGAGGCAGGAAACGCGTACATATTTAAACATATCTCTTTAATTAACTGCGTTTTTTTATAATATTTTTCGATGATTGAAAAGATGTATGAAGCTACATTTTAGTGTTTACATCAAAATTAGCGATTCTAACAGTAAATTAAAAAGTCGAATAAGCTTGGATCTAAGTATCCCATTCTGAAAAGAGAATCTATGCGGAATTTTATCTCTCCGTGATACTTTAGTGTATCACAAAGTATAGAATGCTAGGCCTTTTATGCTAAAACAGTAATGACTAATAACTTACAATAAAAAAAGTATAAAAAATGACCTGGACTATCATTTATAGCATCTAGAGGTAATATTCTACTTTGTTCTAAAAATACTGTTTGGTTAACCAAAAAGGTGGACAGCCATACTATCATGTTTACGTCAAAAATAAGTAATGGCTTGTAAAAGAGCGTTTACATAGAGGCCTAGAGCCAAGAATCCTTATCGAAAAATTGAATCAAAAGATAATAATGCTTCTTTGTTATACTTTTACCATATTGAATTGTGTTTAAGCCTATACCTTATTAAACGTTAGTTAACTACATATGGATGAAATCCAAAATAAAGGACTTGGGTCAAGTACCCCAGTCTAAAAGTAGCACTTGGGGGCTTTTTTAAGCGTGTGTCAATTCAGCATCATTAAAAACGTGTTGGATTGCCCCAGTGCAGCCATTTTCATGCTGGTACCACAATTTGCACAATTCAAGTCAAATACTGTGCTTAAAGCCTAGACTTTGAAGGTAAAACCCAAATTCGAGAACTGGGTTCCAGTACCCCATTCTAAAAATAGCATCAAGGGGTAAGATTGTAAATTACATCTTTTCGTATAACTTTTCAAATTGTTGAAAGAATAGAAAAAGCTACATTTCATATTCATATAAAAGAGAGTAATTATTCAGAGATAGTGTGGTGGAATTACGATTTTACACGAACAAAAAAGATAAAAAGCTATAATTTGGCACATAGGTTCCTTACAATACTGGGAATAACCAGGAAAAAAGCCCCATCAATTGGACATTGAGAATTCCTTATTCGGGCAAATCCCATATGGCGCACTGATCAGCAGAGGTTCAAATTTTGATGTCGCTAAAACCACATTATATGTACATATTTTGAAAGACAGTTTCATGCTGAACAACTTTTATTCAACATACACGCCCTTGCAATGTGGAAATAAGTACTTTCTGGTCAAAAATAGCAGATAGGGGGCAACTGGGCAAAATATTGTATACAGTGGTGGCGCCAGGGGAGGGCTAGGGCGCTACAGTCCCTCCATCGGAAGCATCTAGCCCCCCTATCGGAAGAAAATTTTAGGTTATTGTCGGAGCAAATTTGACAAAATAACTTATTGTATCTGCATATGCATATTATAGCATATGAAATCTGCATATTATAGTAAGTTTAGCCCCCCTGTTGGAAGCTCCAACCCCTCTGTCGGAAGATTTCTGGCGCCACCTCTGAATATATATAAGTTTATTTATGAACAACTTATATTAACTAGATCAAAAAATGCGATGATGAAATCCTATCCAACAAAGAACAGGTTAAGAATCCCGCTAAAAAATTTGAAATTTCTGCAATCCGTGTATTATTTTCAGAAAATCTGCGTCCGGCAAGTGTGTAGAATTCCCTCGTTCCGTTGAGAGATTGCCAGATTTCCGCAATCTACGACAAATTTCCCTAAAATTCTGTTCTTCCGCAAACACTGATGACATCTTCATTTGGAGAAAAAACGCAAGAATCTACCCTGTGCCTTGCAGACAAATATTCTTGCTGGTAATAACTGCGGGTACGAAAGTCTTTTAATGCAGAACACGGGAAAAGGTGAACCACGTTAAAGTATATATATTTGTCTCAGGATTTTTCAATTTCCAAGTCCGGGTTTTTCGTTTTTCATAACTATTTTCCGAGTTTTGGGTCCTAGGTACTCTCAAAACACCCTCTTTTTCATGTACGCACTTCTCAATTGAAAAGTTTGCAATTTTGTGGGATTATACGTAATTTTGAAGTTATCTCTTTTTCTGGTTAAGAAGGGCATAAAGGGAATATTACTGGCCCAGTATCAAGCTGTAGTTTTGTGCAGCCATTTTGAATTTGCATTGAACTTGGCAGTGTTTTTTACGTGTTAGTAATTTTACAAAATTTACTAAGTTGGAGGATGTCAATGAAAAAAATTGAAAAACTGTCAGAATTGAAATCTTCATCTTTAAAATTAGTTTATAATTAAAAATCATGTTTTTTGGACTGTTCGGTCGTGAGTTACTTTGTTTTGAATATTTAGATATTTCTTTAGATTTGACCGGAATTTGCTGCTGCGGTAACAAAATTTCACTAGAGTCAGCCCAGGCTGAGTGGGCCCGGGTTGAGTCAGCCCAGGCTGAGTGGGCCCGGGTTGACTCAGCCCGGCCTGAGTGGGCCCGGGCTGAGTGGGCCTGGGTGAAACTCAGTCGGGCTGAGTGGGGCCGGGTTGAGTCAGCCCGGGCTGAGTGGGCCCGGTTTAAGTCAGTCCGGCTGAGTGGGTATTATCATACTTTATCTCATTCACACACTTAATGATTTTACATCGATAGAACTTGCGATATAAAATGAAAATATTCAGCAAGAGGATCAGCCATTTTTTCCGCGCGCTTTTCAATATTCACTCGTCCCACTTTTTTCTGCCCAATCACCATTAGTTTGCATATTCTAAGGGTACATATGTTAGAAAAAGTTATTCAGCATGAAATTATCTTTCAAAAGATATACATACTATGTGGTTTTAGCAGCATTAAAATTTTGAACCACTGCTGATCAGTGCGCCATTATGATGTTTGCCCAAATAAGGAAATCCCAATGTCCATTTGATGGGGGCTTTTTTCTGGTCATTTCCAACTTAGTATAGAACATCTGTGCCAAATTACAGCTTTATATTATTTTTATCCGAGCTAGACCGTTTTTATATCTAATTCCACTACACTAAGAAGAATGCCTAAAAAGAGACATGGGAGACAATATAATATTCTAAAAATAGCATCAAGGGGCAATTTTTTTATTTCCTTTTCTCTTAATATATTTTAATATATGACAATGCACCTAAATCTTTCCTTTTACACCTTTTTTACAAATCAGTAATTACATATGAAGATTGGCCCAATTCGAGGACTTGGGCCAAGTACCCCAGTCTAAAAATAGTCCTCAGGGGCATTTTTCGGCTTGTGTCTGTTCGGCATCGTTATCAGCGTGTGAAATTACCCCAGTGTACCCATTTTCATGCCGGTATCACAATTTGCATGATTCATGTTCTAACAGCCTAGACTATTTTGGCCATAGTTGACTTGATTTTTGACAAATTTAACTAATTTTGCACATTTGGGGGCATTTATGGTGTTCTTTCATGTTATGTGGTCAAAATTTGAGAATTCTAAAAATAGTTTTCTTGTGAGGTCACACTTGAGAACTCTTTAATGATTGCTAAATCTAGAAAATCATTTCTTATTGGTTCTTCTATTATCTTGCACCCTGTCGTTTCTCTACAATCACAAATTTTTGCCTCTCGACATACATGTGCAAATGGGATCGGCTGAGGATGTATTACCAAATAATATATTTTCCCAACTTTTATTGGGTGTAGTAAAATATGGAAATTGGCCCAATCCGAGGACTGGGTCCAAGTACTCCAATGTAATATGTAAAATAATTTATTTCATATGCTGCTTTCATGCACTTTTAATTCAATAGAAAGCAATTAAAAAAAATCAATTTCAATTGCTTGGTCTTCCACTTCTTCTATTTTGCAAGACAAATGGTCTTGTATGAATTAAAGAAAATTAATTTTTACTTCATAGGCATGACATTAGATAATATGGCAAAGCTTCATAAATTATATCAAATTATATAATTCTATCCCAATTCTAGTTATATCACATCCACAATTATATCTTGAAATCATTTGAGCAAAATTTCACATTTTAACAAATTTTTTCTTTATATTCAACAGATGCTAACATGCAGTTGTTACACGTCGCATTGCTTACAGCAACCGTTTTCATTGCACTTGTGATCATTTTACTAAATTCAATGAAAATGCACATGAAAAGTCAACCGAGCTTTAGAAGAATCTTTCCATTAAGAAACCCTTGGGATGGCGTTCCTGAGTTTGTGCTATACTTGAGATTAACTTCTAGTCCGCGTTGGGAGCAAGAATATAGAAATAATTTGGTTCGCACTATGAAGCTTTTCTTTCCACCTGAACGAGCAAAACTTGTAGTTGTATTGGACAACGAAAAGAAAGAAGACCATTTGTTTGGAGACAAAATAAAAACAGAATGGCCATATCCACAAATATGCTACAGAGATCCAAGTTCCATCGATGCATACCGCGGATGGGGCAAGGCCAGAATGTTTTGGGACATGATGTATCCCGATAAATGTACCAATGTATCTTATGTCGGGTATGTCGATACTGATACATTTTTTAGCACTTTAGTAACACCACAGTTGTTATTTGACAATGGAAAACCAATTATTATTGCAAAAATTGGCCAAGTTCCGTTCAAATGTTGGGCTGAAACAACTGAGTTGTTTTTCGGCAAAAAAGAAGTTATGCAATGCATGTCAACTTTCCCTGTTATGATAAAAACGGAGCATATGAGAAAAATGAGAGAGGTCCTTGCAAGAAATCACAGCATGGATTTTGATTCAGTGTTTAAAAACACTCCACGTCAAATGTTTTGTGTTTGTCAGTTTAGTATCATGTGCAACTATGTTTGGTACTATCACAGAAATGACTACTCATGGCGTTTGCAGATGGTCCCAAATGGTGACTGGAGAGGAGAAAATTTGCTTGCCAGTCAAGTGTCGCCAGATTATTATCGGATTAACGTACCCCCAGAGATGACGATACCAATGCCGCGCTCATCAATTCACCTGAGGTACACAATAACAAATGGTCAGTCCTATGACTCAAAAGTCCCGCCAAAGGAATATATCGAAGATTTTATTAAAGAAGGACTTTGTTACTCAGCTGGATTTGATGTCTGTCCGGGAAATTGCAAAAAATGGAACCAGACAAAGATACATTACCATCTTTATTCATTTGAATTCTATCAATGGTTTTGGGACAAAAGGTGCAAGGAAGAGCAAGACAAGCATTACAGAAACGTCAAAGAGCTTGTTCGCTACTATGCTTCTTCAAAGATGGAAGTTTTTGGACTTTCGTCTCTAGATCAACTTTGTACCATATTATGAAAATATTTATTATTTACCATTTGACGGCGACAAATTTTGCATTTCTTCTTCTTTATCGCTGTTGAGATCTCTTAAGTTTGCTATAAATTTATCATAGATTATATGTGCAGTAGATGTGTATTTTGCAATGATTCAGCACAATGAAATGATCGAAACTGTAGCTGGGTTTATTTTAACGTGCAGTGGTAGTCAATTTGGGCATTGATAAATCGTAAATGTACAGTGATACATTCAAATTTGTTGCAGTGAGAAACCAAAAACAAAAGAGATTTAGTGGTGAAAAAGTAAAAATTGCAGCAACTTTAAGTAAACAACACATAAAGATTATAATAGGGCATCACAATATTAAAAACGAGAACATAACAGTAACAATGATCTCTGGAATCTCTCTAAATTTTATCAAATTCAGTATCTAGAAGCTATCTAGTTTTTTATCATCTTCTTCTTTGTGATCTTTGTTCTCGAAAATTCTTTTAAATCTAGACCACTTTTCTTCGTTGAAATCTCTTGTGAAGCTAGATTGAAAGGTGGTGTAGTTCGAGAACTTCACAAACAGTTGGTTCGATAGGTGTGGTCATAAAAATTTTCAAAGACAACACCAAAATTTTCAAAAAATGTTGAAAATGTGAAGTGATAAAAATTCCTTAAAATTCCTTAAAACTCCTTTCAAGATAGATTTATAATGTAATGTCAATTTGTCGGAAAAGCAAGTAGATTCTAACTCAACTTGGAAGCAAAATTATAAAGTACATTATTATAGGAAACCAAATTTTCAATGTGTGATAACCATCGCGAATTCTTGGTTATATAGAATCACAAAAAACCAAACTCAACTATATTGAATTTTACAAAATAAAATTGTGTTTGGGGAGTGACATTTACTAGCAATGTAATATATATTGTTTATCAAACTTTAATATCGTCTGACTTTTCGAAGTATGCCAGTTAGACGGACAAAACTGATGACGATAAAGATAGGTATAAATAGCAATTGCACAACAATAACAATAATAATAATAATAATAATGATATCTTTATTTACAGTTGGTTTGAGCGATAGTTAATATACATAGATATATATGTAAAACTAATTAATACCAACTATTTATATACAAAAAATGAAATAGTTCAATATTAATCTACCTATTTACATATCTTACAGCTACATTTGTCTTTATTCTAGGCATTTATGCCTCTTTTAAATTTGGCTACGTTTTCCACATTTTTTATCGTATCAGGCAAGGTGTCCCAGAAAATGCTCCCCCGGAATGCCAATGAATTTATCCCAAATGATAACGTTTGGTTGGCGAAAGTTGCAGCGTATTTTTCATTTCTAAATTATAAGTCAATTCTCTCTGTACGTAAAACTCTCTCATGAATGAAGGACTCTCATAATTTAATGATTTGTATATCTCTGTCATTCAAAGGTGGATTTATAATCACAAAACAGCTCGCGTACTGCACGTTTATTAGCTCGATTTATCTCCTTATTACATTGCTTTCCACATAAAATCCAAATGAGAGGAGAATAGTTGAAATTTGATAACAGAAAGGAATTGTATAGTAATTTTGCCTTGCCTATATCTAGGGAGTTAGCCGCCCTAGAAAATGCTTTCACAATTTGATTCATTTTATGACATAGGGTTTTGATATGCTGGTCAAATTTAATGCCAGCATCGATTGTGACGCATAGAAGTTTAACGCTGTCTGATAAGTATAAGGTATTTCCATTTATTTCAATAAAAATTTCTTTGTATCAGTTTTGGTTCCAAGGACCATCATCTGGAACCTAGGTTGATTAGCTACCATGCTGTTCGATTCGAACCATTTTAGAGCTTGACATAGATCTTCTTCTATGCCAACAAAGATTTCATCCAAATCACTACCACAAGAGTAAATGTTAATTGTTAAACAACTAATGTTAAATTGTCTTCAATTTACTTTCCGGTCCGTGTTGTTTGACCATACAACTGTATGATTCAAATTCGAAACTGGTGAAATTATTTTGAAGAATTTTCGCTCTGAAATTTTAATGTACTCTGATATTGAAGTTTTGAAAGAATAATATTTCCACGGCATCGAATATCTTTCTATATCTGTCTATAAATTCTATATCCCAATAGATGTTTATTTAATTTGAGCGTCATCTTTTTTGTGTGTGTTTCATCATTTAAGCTTTTCTTTGCCTTTCTCTGCAAAAATTTTCCTTAATTTTTTGTCCATTGAAGTAAAATGTTGGAAATGCACAAATGTTTCTCTAGAATGGCACAAAAAAGGATTAGCACTGTACATTTTGTGCCCTACCTTTACCACAATGTCTCAATGACAGCTCTAAATTCTCGTACTTCTCCTTAGCGACGGAGTCGATGATGAAATAGAATTTACCAATCAAACGAGACTTACCTGTAAGCGAAGTTTGATTGAAATTCTATGACCCATCGACACGGAGTGAAGGAGGTGTACGCCCAGCCCGCCTTTTTTCTTTGCATACCCGCCCAAGTTCATTCGAACATTTTTTCATTTTGTCATTGATCCATGGCTGCTCTAAAGACTGGTTTGCATGAACTACCGAGCTCTCTCTCGTACACCTCCTTCACTCCGTGTCGATGAATCATAGAATTTCAATCATTTCAATCAAAACTCGTTTGAATGGTAAATTAAATGCCTAGTGTATTGCAGCCTTAAGACATTGAAGCGTCCATTTTGTTGCGTCAATTAAAGACATTGAAGCTGTCATTAAAGTTGCCATTAAAGCGGCCATTCTGTTCCTATGGTTTCAACCCTATTTCTATACAAAGCTTGACCTGATTTTATCGAGCGTGAATAACTATTTATATACAAATCTTTACCTGATTTGACCGTGCGTGGCAAGCATTCCTTCATCTGGGTTGAGGCGGATTCACGTTTTTCTGCTTTACCTGATTTTATTAGAAATTGGAGAGTTCAAAATCGGTTCTAAATCCAATCTGAGATCAGGTAAGCGTTTTCTTTTAATTTTGGCATATTGCTCCGATCTTTACAAGTATAACTCAAAGTTAGCAAAACCTATAACAAATGGCAACAGTTTTTTTTCTCATGAAATTCATACCTCAAGCAATGCTTTATAGTCAATCGGTGGTATCTTTAGCACTAGTTTAGAAACTTGGTGTTCGCGAAATATATATTTATATAATGTGTAAATTGTGCAAAAGTTTAATTTTTTGAAACATTCTTCTTTCTACTATTGGCTGTTAACGATAGAACCAGACTTGGGTTTATTGGACACTTATCGTTAACACTCCTAAGTGTCCAATAGGCAATTCTCAGTGTCCTTATAAATGCTATGTACTTCCACTTCGTCTAATCCACTAGACTGATAGTGTTGTATAAGCAAAAGAAAATTAACTCCTACTTCATAGGAATATCATTAAATAATATTGGAAAGCTGCCAAAATTATATCAAATCATCTAATTATATTTTGATGATACCTACAAATATATGTTAAAATCATTTGCACAAAATTTCACATTTTGACAAATTTTGTCTTTATTTTTTTCTAACAGATGCTAACATGCAGTTGTTACACGTCGCATTGCTAATAGCAACCGTTTTCATTGCACTTGTGACCATTTTGCAAAATTCAAAGAAAATGCAGATGAAAAGTCAACCGATCTTTAGAGGAATTTTTCCGTCAGGAAACCCTTGGAATGGCGTCCCTGAGTTTGTGCTATACTTGAGATTAACGTCTAGTCCGCGTTGGGAGCAAGAATATAGAAATAATTTGGTTCGCACTATGAAGCTTTTCTTTCCACCTGAACGAGCGAAACTTGTAGTTGTATTGGACAACGAAAAGAAAGAAGACCATTTGTTTGGAGACAAAATAAAAACGGAATGGCCATATCCACAAATATGCTACAGAGATCCAAGTTCCATCAATGCATACCGCGGATGGGGCAAGGCCAGAATGTTTTGGGACATGATGTATCCCGATAAATGTACCAATGTATCTTATGTGGGGTATGTCGATACTGATACATTTTTTAGCACCTTAGTAACACCACAGTTGCTATTTGACAATGGAAAACCAATTATTATTGCAAAAATTGGCCAGGTTCCGTACCAATGTTGGGCTGAAACAACAGAGTTGTTTCTCGGCAAAAAAGAAGTTATGCAATGCATGTCAACTTTCCCTGTTATGATAAAAACGGAGCATATGATAGAAATGAGAGAGGTCCTTGCAAGAAATCATAGCATGGATTTTGATTCAGTTTTTAAAAACACTCCACGTCAAATGCATTGTCTTTGTCAGTTTAGTATCATGTGCAATTATGTTTGGTACTATCACAGAAATGAGTACTCATGGCGCTTGCAGATGGTCCCAAATGGTGACTGGAGAGGAGAACATTTGCTTGCTAGTCAAGTGTCACTAGATTATTATCGGACTAACGTACCCCCAGAGATGACGATACCGATGCCGCGCTCATCAATTCACCTGAGGTACACAATAACAAATGGTCAGTCCTATCTGTCAGAAGTCCCTCCAAAGGAATATATCGAAGATTTTATTAAAGAAGGACTTTGTTACTCAGCTGGATTTGATGTCTGTCCGGAAAGTTGCAAAAAATGGAACCAGGCAAAGATACATTACAATCTTTATTCGTTTGAATTCTATCAATGGTTTTGGGACAAAAGGTGCATGGAAGAGCAAGAAAAGCATTACAGAAACGTCAAAGAGCTAGTTCGCTACTATGTTTTTTCAAAGATGGAAGTTTTTGGACTTTCTTCTCTAGATCAACTATGTACCATATTATGAAAATATTTATTTATTTTCCATTTTATGGCAACAAATTTTGCGTTTCTTCTTCTTAGTCGCTAATGAGATCTCTTAAGTTTGCTTTAAATTTATCATAGATGAAATGTGCAGTAGCTGAGTATTTTGCAATGATTCAGCACAACGAAATTATAGAAACTGTAGCGGGGTTCATTTTAACGTGCAGTGGTAGCCAATTTGGGCATTGATAAATCGTAAATGTACATTGATACACAATCGTAAATTTTTTGCAGTGAAAAACCAAAAACAAAAGATATTTAGTAGTATTTAGTTAGTAAAAGGTAAAATTGCAGCAACTACCAGTAAAGAACACATAAAGATTATAATAGGGCATCACAATAATAAAAAGGAGAACATAACAGTAACAATGATCTATGAAATCTCTCTAAAATTTTATCGAATTCAGTATCTAGAAGCTATCTAGTTTTTTTTCCATCTTCTTCTTTGTGATGTTTGTTCTCGAAAACTGTTTTAAATCTAGAACACTTTTCCTCGTTGAAATCTCTTGTGAAGCTAGAATGAAAGGTGGTGTAGTTCGAGAAATTTACATACAGTTAGTTCGATAGGTGCGGTCATAAACAATTTTCAAAGGCAACACCAAAATTTTCAAAAATTTTGAAAATGTGCAGTGTTAAAAATTTCTTAAAATTCCTTAAAATTCCTATCCAAATAGATATATAATGTAATGTTATTTTGTCGGAAAAGCAAGTAGATTTTAACTCAACTTGGAAGCAAAATTATAAAGTACATTATTATAGAAAACCAAATATTTGAGGGTATGTCAACCATTGTGAATTCTTGGTTATATAGAATCACAAGAAACCAAACTCAGCTATATAGAATCTTAAAAAACAAAATTGTGTTTGTGGAGTGAAATTTACTAGCGATGTAATATATATTATCAAACTTTAATATCGTCTGACTTTTCGAAGTATGTCAATTAGACGGACAAAACTGATGACGATAAAGAAATGTAAAAATAGCAATTGCACAACAATAACAACAATAACAATAATAATAATAATAATAATAATAATAATAATAATAATAATAATAATAATAATAATAATAATAATAATAATAATAATAATGATATCTTTATTTACAGTTGGTTTGAGCGATAGTTAATATACATAGATATATATGTAAAGCTAATTAATACCAACTATTTATATACAAAAAATGAAATAGTTCAATATTAATCTACCTATTTACATATTTTACAGCTACATTTGTCTTTATTCTAGGCATTTATGCCTCTTTTAAATTTGGCTACGTTTTCCACATTTTTGATCGTATCAGGCAAGGTGTCCCAGAAAATGCTCCCCCGGAATGCCAATGAATTTATCCCAAATGATAACGTTTGGTAGGCGAAAGTTGCAGCGTATTTTTCATTCCTAAATTATAAGTCAATTCTCTCTGTACGTAAAACTCTCTCATGAATGAAGGACTCTCATAATTTAATGATTTGTATATCTCTGTCATTCAAAGGTGGATTTATAATCACAAAACAGCTCGCGTACTGCACGTTTATTAGCTCGATTTATCTCCTTATTACATTGCTTTCCACATAAAATCCAAATGAGAGGATAATAGTTGAAATTTGATAACAGAAAGGAATTGTATAGTAATTTTGCCTTGCCTATATCTAGGGAGTTAGCCGCCCTAGAAAATGCTTTCACAATTTGTTTCATTTTATGACATATGGTTTTGATATACTGGTCAAATTTAATGCCAGCATCGATTGTGACGCATAGAAGTTTAACGCTGTCTGATGAGTATAAGGTATTTCGATTTATTTCAATAAAAATTTCTTTGTATCAGTTTTGGTTCCAAGGACAATCATCTGGAACCTAGGTTGATTAGCTACCATGCTGTTCGATTCGAACCATTTTAGAGCTTGACATAGATCTTCTTCTATGCCAACAAAGATTTCATCCAAATCACTACCACAAGAGTAAATGTTAATTGTTAAACAACTAATGTTAAATTGTCTTCAATTTACTTTCCGGTCCGTGTTGTTTGACCATACAACTGTATGATTCAAATTCGAAACTGGTGAAATTATTTTGAAGAATTTTCGCTCTGAAATTTTAATGTACTCTGATATAAGGTTTTAAACAGGCTCTTGCTTTGACACTATCAATTTCGTGCTTCGTTTATGTGTGAGTCAAAAACGATATTGAAGTTTTGAAAGAATAATATTTCCACGGCATCGAATATCTTTCTATATCTGTCTATAAATTCTATATCCCAATAGATGTTTATTTAATTTGAGCGTCATCTTTTTTGTGTGTGTTTCATTATTTAAGCTTTTCTTTGCCTTTCTCTGCAAAAATTTTCCTTAATTTTTTGTCCATTGAAGTAAAATGTTGGAAATGCACAAATGTTTCTCTAGAATGGCACAAAAAAGGATTAGCACTGTACATTTTGTGCCCTACCTTTACCACAATGTCTCAATGACAGCTCTAAATTCTTGTACTCCTCCTTAGCGACGGAGTCGATGATGAAATAGAATTTACCAATCAAACGAGACTTACCTGTAAGCGAAGTTTGATTGAAATTCTATGACCCATCGACACGGAGTGAAGGAGGTGTACGCCCAGCCCGCCTTTTTTCTTTGCATACCCGCCCAAGTTCATTCGAACATTTTTTCATTTTGTCATTGATCCATGGCTGCTCTAAAGACTGGTTTGCATGAACTACCGAGCTCTCTCTCGTACACCTCCTTCACTCCGTGTCGATGAATCATAGAATTTCAATCATTTCAATCAAAACTCGTTTGAATGGTAAATTAAATGCCTAGTGTATTCCAGCCTTAAGACATTGAAGCGTCCATTTTGTTGCGTCAATTAAAGACATTGAAGCTGTCATTAAAGTTGCCATTAAAGCGGCCATTCTGTTCCTATGGTTTCAACCCTATTTCTATACAAAGCTTGACCTGATTTTATCGAGCGTGAATAACTATTTATATATACAAATCTTTACCTGATTCGACCGTGCGTGGCAAGCATTCCTTCATCTGGGTTGAGGCGGATTCACGTTTTTCTTCTTTACCTGATTTTATTAGAAATTGGAGAGTTCAAAATCGGTTCTAAATCCAATCTGAGATCAGGTAAGCGTTTTCTTTTAATTTTGGCATATTGCTCCGATCTTTACAAGTATAACTCAAAGTTAGCAAAACCTATAACAAATGGCAACAGTTTTTTTTCTCATGAAATTCATACCTCAAGCAATGCTTTATAGTCAATCGGTGGTATCTTTAGCACTAGTTTAGAAACTTGGTGTTCGCGAAATATATATTTATATAATGTGTAAATTGTGCAAAAGTTTAATTTTTTGAAACATTCTTCTTTCTACTATTGGCTGTTAACGATAGAACCAGACTTGGGTTTATTGGACACTTATCGTTAACACTCCTAAGTGTCCAATAGGCAATTCTCAGTGTCCTTATAAATGCTATGTACTTCCACTTCGTCTAATCCACTAGACGGATAGTGTTGTGAAAGCAAAAGAAAATTAACTCCTACTTCATAGGAATATCATTAAATAATATTGGAAAACTGCCAAAATTATATCAAATCATCTAATTATATTTTGATGATACCTACAAATATATGTTAAAATCATTTGCACAAAATTTCACATTTTGACAAATTTTGTCTTTATTTTTTTCTAACAGATGCTAACATGCAGTTGTTACACGTCGCATTGCTAATAGCAACCGTTTTCATTGCACTTGTGACCATTTTGCAAAATTCAAAGAAAATGCAGATGAAAAGTCAACCGATCTTTAGAGGAATTTTTCCGTCAGGAAACCCTTGGAATGGCGTCCCTGAGTTTGTGCTATACTTGAGATTAACGTCTAGTCCGCGTTGGGAGCAAGAATATAGAAATAATTTGGTTCGCACTATGAAGCTTTTCTTTCCACCTGAACGAGCGAAACTTGTAGTTGTATTGGACAACGAAAAGAAAGAAGACCATTTGTTTGGAGACAAAATAAAAACGGAATGGCCATATCCACAAATATGCTACAGAGATCCAAGTTCCATTGATGCATACCGCGGATGGGGCAAGGCCAGAATGTTTTGGGACATGATGTATCCCGATAAATGTACCAATGTATCTTATGTGGGGTATGTCGATACTGATACATTTTTTAGCACCTTAGTAACACCACAGTTGCTATTTGACAATGGAAAACCAATTATTATTGCAAAAATTGGCCAGGTTCCGTACCAATGTTGGGCTGAAACAACAGAGTTGTTTCTCGGCAAAAAAGAAGTTATGCAATGCATGTCAACTTTCCCTGTTATGATAAAAACGGAGCATATGATAGAAATGAGAGAGGTCCTTGCAAGAAATCACAGCATGGATTTTGATTCAGTTTTTAAAAACACTCCACGTCAAATGCATTGTCTTTGTCAGTTTAGTATCATGTGCAATTATGTTTGGTACTATCACAGAAATGAGTACTCGTGGCGCTTGCAGATGGTCCCAAATGGTGACTGGAGAGGAGAACATTTGCTTGCTAGTCAAGTGTCACTAGATTATTATCGGACTAACGTACCCCCAGAGATGACGATACCAATGCCGCGCTCGTCAATTCACCTGAGGTACACAATAACAAATGGTCAGTCATATCTGTCAGAAGTCCCTCCAAAGGAATATATCGAAGATTTTATTAAAGAAGGACTTTGTTACTCAGCTGGATTTGATGTCTGTCCGGAAAGTTGCAAAAAATGGAACCAGGCAAAGATACATTACAATCTTTATTCGTTTGAATTCTATCAATGGTTTTGGGACAAAAGGTGCATGGAAGAGCAAGAAAAGCATTACAGAAACGTCAAAGAGCTAGTTCGCTACTATGTTTTTTCAAAGATGGAAGTTTTTGGACTTTCTTCTCTAGATCAACTATGTACCATATTATGAAAATATTTATTTATTTTCCATTTTATGGCAACAAATTTTGCGTTTCTTCTTCTTAGTCGCTGTTGAGGTCTCTTAAGTTTGCTATAAATTTATCATAGATGAAATGTGCAGTAGCTGAGTATTTTGCAATGATTCAGCACAACGAAATTATAGAAACTGTAGCGGGGTTCATTTTAACGTGCAGTGGTAGCCAATTTGGGCATTGATAAATCGTAAATGTACATTGATACACAATCGTAAATTTTTTGCAGTGAAAAACCAAAAACAAAAGACATTTAGTAGTATTTAGTTATTAAAAGGTAAAATTGCAGCAACTACCAGTAAAGAACACATAAAGATTATAATAGGGCATCACAATAATAAAAAGGAGAACATAACAGTAACAATGATCTATGAAATCTCTGTAAAATTTTATCGAATTCAGTATCTAGAAGCTATCTAGTTTTTTTTCCATCTTCTTCTTTGCGATGTTTGTTCTCGAAAACTGTTTTAAATCCAGAACACTTTCCCTCGTTGAAATCTCTTGTGAAGCTAGAATGAAAGGTGGTGTAGTTCGAGAAATTTACATACAGTTAGTTTGATAGGTGCGGTCATAAACAATTTTCAAAGGCAACACCAAAATTTTCAAAAATTTTGAAAATGTGCAGTGTTAAAAATTTCTTAAAATTCCTTAAAATTCCTATCCAAATAGATATATAATGTAATGTTATTTTGTCGGAAAAGCAAGTAGATTTTAACTCAACTTGGAAGCAAAATTATAAACTACATTATTATAGAAAACCAAATATTTGAGGGTATGTCAACCATTGTGAATTCTTGGTTATATAGAATCACAAGAAACCAAACTCAACTATATAGAATCTTAAAAAACAAAATTGTGTTTGTGGAGTGAAATTTACTAGCGATGTAATATATATTGTTTATCAAACTTTAATATCGTCTGACTTTTCGAAGTATGTCAATTAGACGGACAAAACTGATGACGATAAAGAAATGTAAAAATAGCAATTGCACAACAATAACAATAATAATAATAATAATAATAATAATAATAATAATAATGATATCTTTATTTACAGTTGGTTTGAGCGATAGTTAATATACATAGATATATATGTAAAGCTAATTAATACCAAATATTTATATACAAAAAATGAAATAGTTCAATATTAATCTACCTATTTACATATCTTACAGCTACATTTGTCTTCATTCTAGGCATTTATGCCTCTTTTAAATTTGGCTACGTTTTCCACATTTTTTATCGTATCAGGCAAGGTGTCCCAGAAAATGCTCCCCCGGAATGCCAATGAATTTATCCCAAATGATAACGTTTGGTAGGCGAAAGTTGCAGCGTATTTTTCATTCCTAAATTATAAGTCAATTCTCTCTGTACGTAAAACTCTCTCATGAATGAAGGACTCTCATAATTTAATGATTTGTATATCTCTGTCATTCAAAGGTGGATTTATAATCACAAAACAGCTCGCGTACTGCACGTTTATTAGCTCGATTTATCTCCTTATTACATTGCTTTCCACATAAAATCCAAATGAGAGGATAATAGTTGAAATTTGATAACAGAAAGGAATTGTATAGTAATTTTGCCTTGCCTATATCTAGGGAGTTAGCCGCCCTAGAAAATGCTTTCACAATTTGATTCATTTTATGACATAGGGTTTTGATATGCTGGTCAAATTTAATGCCAGCATCGATTGTGACGCATAGAAGTTTAACGTTGTCTGATGAGTATAAGGTATTTCCATTTATTTCAATAAAAATTTCTTTGTATCAGTTTTGGTTCCAAGGACCATCATCTGGAACCTAGGTTGATTAGCTACCATGCTGTTCGATTCGAACCATTTTAGAGCTTGACATAGATCTTCTTCTATGCCAACAAAGATTTCATCCAAATCACTACCACAAGAGTAAATGTTAATTGTTAAACAACTAATGTTAAATTGTCTTCAATTTACTTTCCGGTCCGTGTTGTTTGACCATACAACTGTATGATTCAAATTCGAAACTGGTGAAATTATTTTGAAGAATTTTCGCTCTGAAATTTTAATGTACTCTGATATAAGGTTTTAAACAGGCTCTTGCTTTGACACTATCAATTTCGTGCTTCGTTTATGTGTGAGTCAAAAACGATATTGAAGTTTTGAAAGAATAATATTTCCACGGCATCGAATATCTTTCTATATCTGTCTATAAATTCTATATCCCAATAGATGTTTATTTAATTTGAGCGTCATCTTTTTTGTGTGTGTTTCATCATTTAAGCTTTTCTTTGCCTTTCTCTGCAAAAATTTTCCTTAATTTTTCGTCCATTGAAGTAAAATGTTGGAAATGCACAAATGTTTCTCTAGAATGGCACAAAAAAGGATTAGCACTGTACATTTTGTGCCCTACCTTTACCACAATGTCTCAATGACAGCTCTAAATTCTCGTACTCCTCCTTAGCGACGGAGTCGATGATGAAATAGAATTTACCAATCAAACGAGACTTACCTGTAAGCGAAGTTTGATTGAAATTCTATGACCCATCGACACGGAGTGAAGGAGGTGTACGCCCAGCCCGCCTTTTTTCTTTGCATACCCGCCCAAGTTCATTCGAACATTTTTTCATTTTGTCATTGATCCATGGCTGCTCTAAAGACTGGTTTGCATGAACTACCGAGCTCTCTCTCGTACACCTCCTTCACTCCGTGTCGATGAATCATAGAATTTCAATCATTTCAATCAAAACTCGTTTGAATGGTAAATTAAATGCCTAGTGTATTCCAGCCTTAAGACATTGAAGCGTCCATTTTGTTGCGTCAATTAAAGACATTGAAGCTGTCATTAAAGTTGCCATTAAAGCGGCCATTCTGTTCCTATGGTTTCAACCCTATTTCTATACAAAGCTTGACCTGATTTTATCGAGCGTGAATAGCTATTTATATACAAATCTTTACCTGATTTGACCGTGCGTGGCAAGCATTCCTTCATCTGGGTTGAGGCGGATTCACGTTTTTCTGCTTTACCTGATTTTATTAGAAATTGGAGAGTTCAAAATCGGTTCTAAATCCAATCTGAGATCAGGTAAGCGTTTTCTTTTAATTTTGGCATATTGCTCCGATCTTTACAAGTATAACTCAAAGTTAGCAAAACCTATAACAAATGGCAACAGTTTTTTTTCTCATGAAATTCATACCTCAAGCAATGCTTTATAGTCAATCGGTGGTATCTTTAGCACTAGTTTAGAAACTTGGTGTTCGCGAAATATATATTTATATAATGTGTAAATTGTGCAAAAGTTTAATTTTTTGAAACATTCTTCTTTCTACTATTGGCTGTTAACGATAGAACCAGACTTGGGTTTATTGGACACTTATCGTTAACACTCCTAAGTGTCCAATAGGCAATTCTCAGTGTCCTTATAAATGCTATGTACTTCCACTTCGTCTAATCCACTAGACGGATAGTGTTGTATAAGCAAAAGAAAATTAACTCCTACTTCATAGGAATATCATTAAATAATATTGGAAAGCTGCCAATATTATATCAAATCATCTAATTATATTTTGATGATACCTACAAATATATGTTAAAATCATTTGCACAAAATTTCACATTTTGACAAATTTTGTTTTTATTTTTTTCTAACAGATGCTAACATGCAGTTGTTACACGTCGCATTGCTAATAGCAACCGTTTTCATTGCACTTGTGACCATTTTGCAATATTCAAAGAAAATACAGATGAAAAGTCAACCGATCTTTAGAGGAATTTTTCCGTCAGGAAACCCTTGGAATGGCGTCCCTGAGTTTGTGCTATACTTGAGATTAACCTCTAGTCCGCGTTGGGAGCAAGAATATAGAAATAATTTGGTTCACACTATGAAGCTTTTCTTTCCACCTGAACGAGCGAAACTTGTAGTTGTATTGGACAACGAAAAGAAAGAAGACCATTTGTTTGGAGACAAAATAAAAACGGAATGGCCATATCCACAAATATGCTACAGAGATCCAAGTTCCATCGATGCATACCGTGGATGGGGCAAGGCCAGAATGTTTTGGGACATGATGTATCCCGATAAATGTACCAATGTATCTTATGTGGGGTATGTCGATACTGATACATTTTTTAGCACCTTAGTAACACCACAGTTGCTATTTGACAATGGAAAACCAATTATTATTGCAAAAATTGGCCAGGTTCCGTACCAATGTTGGGCTGAAACAACAGAGTTGTTTCTCGGCAAAAAAGAAGTTATGCAATGCATGTCAACTTTCCCTGTTATGATAAAAACGGAGCATATGATAGAAATGAGAGAGGTCCTTGCAAGAAATCATAGCATGGATTTTGATTCAGTTTTTAAAAACACTCCACGTCAAATGCATTGTCTTTGTCAGTTTAGTATCATGTGCAATTATGTTTGGTACTATCACAGAAATGAGTACTCATGGCGCTTGCAGATGGTCCCAAATGGTGACTGGAGAGGAGAACATTTGCTTGCTAGTCAAGTGTCACTAGATTATTATCGGACTAACGTACCCCCAGAGATGACGATACCGATGCCGCGCTCATCAATTCACCTGAGGTACACAATAACAAATGGTCAGTCCTATCTGTCAGAAGTCCCTCCAAAGGAATATATCGAAGATTTTATTAAAGAAGGACTTTGTTACTCAGCTGGATTTGATGTCTGTCCGGAAAGTTGCAAAAAATGGAACCAGGCAAAGATACATTACAATCTTTATTCGTTTGAATTCTATCAATGGTTTTGGGACAAAAGGTGCATGGAAGAGCAAGAAAAGCATTACAGAAACGTCAAAGAGCTAGTTCGCTACTATGTTTTTTCAAAGATGGAAGTTTTTGGACTTTCTTCTCTAGATCAACTATGTACCATATTATGAAAATATTTATTTATTTTCCATTTTATGGCAACAAATTTTGCGTTTCTTCTTCTTAGTCGCTGTTGAGATCTCTTAAGTTTGCTATAAATTTATCATAGATGAAATGTGCAGTAGCTGAGTATTTTGCAATGATTCAGCACAACGAAATTATAGAAACTGTAGCGGGGTTCATTTTAACGTGCAGTGGTAGCCAATTTGGGCATTGATAAATCGTAAATGTACATTGATACACAATCGTAAATTTTTTGCAGTGAAAAACCAAAAACAAAAGACATTTAGTAGTATTTAGTTATTAAAAGGTAAAATTGCAGCAACTACCAGTAAAGAACACATAAAGATTATAATAGGGCATCACAATAATAAAAAGGAGAACATAACAGTAACAATGATCTATGAAATCTCTGTAAAATTTTATCGAATTCAGTATCTAGAAGCTATCTAGTTTGTTTTCTTTCATCTTCTTCTTTATGATGTTTGTTCTCGAAAACTGTTTTAAATCTAGAACACTTTCCCTCGTTGAAATCTCTTGTGAAGCTAGAATGAAAGGTGGTGTAGTTCGAAAAATTTACATACAGTTAGTTCGATAGGTGCGGTCATAAACAATTTTCAAAGGCAACACCAAAATTTTCAAAAATTTTGAAAATGTGCAGTGTTAAAAATTCCTTAAAATTCCTTAAAATTCCTATCCAAATAGATATATAATGTAATGTTATTTTGTCGGAAAAGCAAGTAGATTTTAACTCAACTTGGAAGCAAAATTATAAAGTACATTATTATAGAAAACCAAATATTTGAGGGTATGTCAACCATTGTGAATTCTTGGTTATATAGAATCACAAGAAACCAAACTCAACTATATAGAATCTTAAAAAACAAAATTGTGTTTGTGGAGTGAAATTTACTAGCGATGTAATATATATTGTTTATCAAACTTTAATATCGTCTGACTTTTCGAAGTATGTCAATTAGACGGACAAAACTGATGACGATAAAGAAATGTAAAAATAGCAATTGCACAACAATAATAATAATAATAATAATAATAATAATAATAATGATATCTTTATTTACAGTTGGTTTGAGCGATAGTTAATATACATAGATATATATGTAAAACTAATTAATACCAACTATTTATATACAAAAAATGAAATAGTTCAATATTAATCTACCTATTTACATATTTTACAGCTACATTTGTCTTTATTCTAGGCATTTATGCCTCTTTTAAATTTGGCTACGTTTTCCACATTTTTTATCGTATCAGGCAAGGTGTCCCAGAAAATGCTCCCCCGTAATGCCAATGAGTTTATCCCAAATGATAACGTTTGGTAGGCGAAAGTTGCAGCGTATTTTTCATTCCTAAATTATAAGTCAATTCTCTCTGTACGTAAAACTCTCTCGTGAATGAGGGACTCTCATACTTTAATGATTTGTATATCTCTGTCATTCGAAGGTGGATTTATAATCACAAAACAGCTCGCGTACTGCACGTTTATTAGCTCGATTTATCTCCATATTACATTGCTTTCCACATAAAATCCAAATGAGAGGATAATAGTTGAAATTTGATAACAGAAAGGAATTGTATAGTAATTTTGCCTTGCCTATATCTAGGGAGTTAGCCGCCCTAGAAAATGCTTTCACAATTTGTTTCATTTTATGACATAGGGTTTTGATATGCTGGTCAAATTTAATGCCAGCATCGATTGTGACGCATAGAAGTTTAACGCTGTCTGATGAGTATAAGGTATTTCCATTTATTTCAATAAAAATTTCTTTTTATCAGTTTTGGTTCCAAGGACCATCATCTGGAACCTAGGTTGATTAGCTACCATGCTGTTCGATTCGAACCATTTTAGAGCTTGACATAGATCTTCTTCTATGCCAACAATAATTCCATCTAAATCACTATCACAAGAGTGAATGTTAAATGTTAAACAACTCAAGAAGTTAATGTTAAATTTTCTTCAATTTACTTTCCGGTCCGTGTTGTTTGACCATACAACTGTATGATTCAAATTCGAAACTGGTGAAATTATTTTGAAGAATTTTCGCTCTGAAATTTTAATGTACTCTGATATAAGGTTTTAAACAGGCTCTTGCTTTGACACTATCAATTTCGTGCTTCGTTTATGTGTGAGTCAAAAACGATATTGAAGTTTTGAAAGAATAATATTTCCACGGCATCGAATATCTTTCTATATCTGTCTATAAATTCTATATCCCAATAGATGTTTATTTAATTTGAGCGTCATCTTTTTTGTGTGTGTTTCATCATTTAAGCTTTTCTTTGCCTTTCTTTCTCTGCAAAAATTTTCCTTAATTTTTTGTCCATTGAAGTGAAATGTTGGAAATGCACAAATGTTTCTCTAGAATGGCACAAAAAAGGATTAGCACTGTACATTTTGTGCCCTACCTTTACCACAATGTCTCAATGACAGCTCTAAATTCTCGTACTCCTCCTTAGCGACGGAGTCGATGATGAAATAGAATTTACCAATCAAACGAGACTTACCTGTAAGCGAAGTTTGATTGAAATTCTATGACCCATCGACACGGAGTGAAGGAGGTGTACGCCCAGCCCGCCTTTTTTCTTTGCATACCCGCCCAAGTTCATTCGAACATTTTTTCATTTTGTCATTGATCCATGGCTGCTCTAAAGACTGGTTTGCATGAACTACCGAGCTCTCTCTCGTACACCTCCTTCACTCCGTGTCGATGAATCATAGAATTTCAATCATTTCAATCAAAACTCGTTTGAATGGTAAATTAAATGCCTGGTGTATTCCAGCCTTAAGACATTGAAGCGTCCATTTTGTTGCGTCAATTAAAGACATTGAAGCTGTCATTAAAGTTGCCATTAAAGCGGCCATTCTGTTCCTATGGTTTCAACCCTATTTCTATACAAAGCTTGACCTGATTTTATCGAGCGTGAATAACTATTTATATACAAATCTTTACCTGATTTGACCGTGCGTGGCAAGCATTCCTTCATCTGGGTTGAGGCGGATTCACGTTTTTCTGCTTTACCTGATTTTATTAGAAATTGGAGAGTTCAAAATCGGTTCTAAATCCAATCTGAGATCAGGTAAGCGTTTTCTTTTAATTTTGGCATATTGCTCCGATCTTAACAAGTATAACTCAAAGTTAGCAAAACCTATAACAAATGGCAACAGTTTTTTTTCTCATGAAATTCATACCTCAAGCAATGCTTTATAGTCAATCGGTGGTATCTTTAGCACTAGTTTAGAAACTTGGTGTTCGCGAAATATATATTTATATAATGTGTAAATTGTGCAAAAGTTTAATTTTTTGAAACATTCTTCTTTCTACTATTGGCTGTTAACGATAGAACCAGACTTGGGTTTATTCGACACTTATCGTTAACACTCCTAAGTGTCCAATAGGCAATTCTCAGTGTCCTTATAAATGCTATGTACTTCCACTTCGTCTAATCCACTAGGCGGATAGTGTTGTATAAGTAAAAGGAAATTGATTCCTACTTCATAGGAATGTCATTAAATAATATTGGAAAGCTGCCAAATTATATCAAATCATCTAATTATATTTTGATGATACCTACAAATATATGTTAAAATCATTTGCACAAAATTTCACATTTTGACAAATTTTGTCTTTATTTTTTTCTAACAGATGCTAACATGCAGTTGTTACACGTCGCATTGCTAATAGCAACCGTTTTCATTGCACTTGTGACCATTTTGCAAAATTCAAAGAAAATGCAGATGAAAAGTCAACCGATCTTTAGAGGAATTTTTCCGTCAGGAAACCCTTGGAATGGCGTCCCTGAGTTTGTGCTATACTTGAGATTAACGTCTAGTCCGCGTTGGGAGCAAGAATATAGAAATAATTTGGTTCGCACTATGAAGCTTTTCTTTCCACCTGAACGAGCGAAACTTGTAGTTGTATTGGACAACGAAAAGAAAGAAGACCATTTGTTTGGAGACAAAATAAAAACGGAATGGCCATATCCACAAATATGCTACAGAGATCCAAGTTCCATTGATGCATACCGCGGATGGGGCAAGGCCAGAATGTTTTGGGACATGATGTATCCCGATAAATGTACCAATGTATCTTATGTGGGGTATGTCGATACTGATACATTTTTTAGCACCTTAGTAACACCACAGTTGCTATTTGACAATGGAAAACCAATTATTATTGCAAAAATTGGCCAGGTTCCGTACCAATGTTGGGCTGAAACAACAGAGTTGTTTCTCGGCAAAAAAGAAGTTATGCAATGCATGTCAACTTTCCCTGTTATGATAAAAACGGAGCATATGATAGAAATGAGAGAGGTCCTTGCAAGAAATCATAGCATGGATTTTGATTCAGTTTTTAAAAACACTCCACGTCAAATGCATTGTCTTTGTCAGTTTAGTATCATGTGCAATTATGTTTGGTACTATCACAGAAATGAGTACTCATGGCGCTTGCAGATGGTCCCAAATGGTGACTGGAGAGGAGAACATTTGCTTGCTAGTCAAGTGTCACTAGATTATTATCGGACTAACGTACCCCCAGAGATGACGATACCGATGCCGCGCTCATCAATTCACCTGAGGTACACAATAACAAATGGTCAGTCCTATCTGTCAGAAGTCCCTCCAAAGGAATATATCGAAGATTTTATTAAAGAAGGACTTTGTTACTCAGCTGGATTTGATGTCTGTCCGGAAAGTTGCAAAAAATGGAACCAGGCAAAGATACATTACAATCTTTATTCGTTTGAATTCTATCAATGGTTTTGGGACAAAAGGTGCATGGAAGAGCAAGAAAAGCATTACAGAAACGTCAAAGAGCTAGTTCGCTACTATGTTTTTTCAAAGATGGAAGTTTTTGGACTTTCTTCTCTAGATCAACTATGTACCATATTATGAAAATATTTATTTATTTTCCATTTTATGGCAACAAATTTTGCGTTTCTTCTTCTTAGTCGCTGTTGAGATCTCTTAAGTTTGCTATAAATTTATCATAGATGAAATGTGCAGTAGCTGAGTATTTTGCAATGATTCAGCACAACGAAATTATAGAAACTGTAGCGGGGTTCATTTTAACGTGCAGTGGTAGCCAATTTGGGCATTGATAAATCGTAAATGTACATTGATACACAATCGTAAATTTTTTGCAGTGAAAAACCAAAAACAAAAGACATTTAGTAGTATTTAGTTATTAAAAGGTAAAATTGCAGCAACTACCAGTAAAGAACACATAAAGATTATAATAGGGCATCACAATAATAAAAATGAGAACATAACAGTAACAATGATCTATGAAATCTCTGTAAAATTTTATCGAATTCAGTATCTAGAAGCTATCTAGTTTGTTTTTTCATCTTCTTCTTTGTGATGTTTGTGCTCAAAAATTCTTTTAAATCTAGACAACTTTTCCTCGTTGAAATCTCTTATGAAGCTAGGTTGAAAGGTGGTGTAGTTCGAAAACTTTACATACAGTTGGTTCGAAAGGTGCGGTCATAAAAATTTTCAAAGACAACACCAAAATTTTCAAAAATGTTGAAAATGTGCAGTGATAAAAATTCCTTAAAATTCCTTAAAACTCCTTTCAAAATAGATTTAGAATGTAATGTCAATTTGTTGGAAAAGCAAGTAGATTCTAACTTAACTTGGAAGCAAAATTATGATTACATAATTACAGAAAACTAAATTTTCAATGTGTGACAACCATTACGAATTCTTGGTTATATAGAATCACAAAAAACAAACTCGACTATATGGAGTTTTACGAAATAAAATTGTGTTCGTGGAGTGACATTTACTGCGATGTAATATATAATGTTTATCAAACTTTAATATCGTCTGACTTTTCGAAGTTTGCCAATTAGACGGACAAAACTGATGACGATAAAGAAATGTAAAAATAGCAATTGCACAACAATAACAATAATAATAATAATAATAATGATAATAATAATAATGATATCTTTATTTACAGTTGGTTTGAGCGATAGTTAATATACATAGATATATATGTAAAGCTAATTAATACCAACTATTTATATACAAAAAATGAAATAGTTCAATATTAATCTACCTATTTACATATTTTACAGCTACATTTGTCTTCATTCTAGGCATATATGCCTCTTTTAAATCTGGCTACGTTTTCCACATTTTTTATCGTATCAGGCAAGGTGTTACAGAGAACGCTCCCCCGGAATGCCAATGAGTTTATCTCAAATGATAACGTTTGGTAGGCGCAGGGGCGTAACTTGGCCAATAGGTTTGGGGGGTGAAAAGGGTTTCTGCCCTGCAAAACTGAGTGGTGCCCTGCAGACCTCGTAGCAACGGTTTGTCTATAGGTTGCTAGTGACAGCTTTACCAGTGTACACTGGTCTTTACCAAGGACAAACTTCTAAGCAATAAAACAAATTTGAAACTTCATTGCCTATGAAATATCTATTTCTCTACGTGAGCATGATTTTTTTTATTCATTTCATTTAATGTTGGTTTGCAAAATACTAGCTAATAAACAGCTAATGGGGGGGGGGGGGGTGGGATACATGATGTAGACAGCGCAACAAAATTTAGCCCAGGGGGACTAAGAATCAAGTTTAGTGAGGTAGGAGGACCCACCATGGTGGAAAGCATCTAAAAAGCATCTTTCAGACAAAAATTTAGCAAAATACTATTATGCTAAAAGAACTGATTGTTTATTGAAAATATTATTGTTTATTGGGAAAAATAGGGAGGGGGAATATCATGCTAAAACTCTAGTATTAAACGTTGGGGAAGGAAAGAAACGGCAACCTTTCGTTTCAGATTGCACATAGTTGTGAATGACAGAGGAAGATGTTGTTTTGATTTGGAGAATTTTTTTTCCTGAACAGAAATGTGCAGTTTCTTGTATCAAGAAGGCCATGTTTACACATCCAAAATAAAAACATTGCAATGATACAGAAAATGATTTACTGAATTAATGCAAATAAAAGAAAAATGATAAAAATATACGTGAAAAAGTTAGCAATTAGATGAAACAAAATTGGTATCTCAACGATTTATTATGTTTTTTAGTTCATGCACTGTTAAAAAGTAATATATAAAATGATAAAAAATTCTTTTCTTGACCAAAGTGGGGGCTTTCAGCTCTCTATTCCCCCCAGTGGCGCCATACCTGTCATGAAAATAATTTACAACTTAAATTAATTTGCATGGACTCAATCTTGCCTTCATAAACTTATGCATCTATCATTGCATCCATTGGCTATGACTTTCGGTAAGAAATGCTTTCGCTTTGCAAATAACGGAGCTTTTCCTCACATACCTGTTCCGGTCTCTAAAATGCAATGTCAGGAAGGGAGGTTCATAAAAAATACGATATTTCCATTTCAAAATTCCTAAACGGCCCTTTACGAACTTCAGATGTCGCGTTTCTGCGTGGCCATAAAGCTCTTCTTGGCGCCCTGCGAAATCTTCGATTGCCCTGCGAAATCGACTATTTTCTGGATTGGGGGGGTGTCACACCCCCCCCCCCCCCCCCCACACCCCCCCGGTATTTTCGCCCCTGGGTAGGCGAAAGTTGCGGATTCCGCCGCAACAAGCCATATTAAACACTCACTAAGAAAGTAACAAGCTCTTGTCATTGTAGTAACCTTATTGACTATGCGCAGGAGCATTACTTTATGTGACCCATGTTTATATAGTTTCAGATTACAGCTGACAGTATTACAGTTATGTGTGTATGCCGTTTGAAGTTAATATAAAGTTATCGTTCTGTTCTGTTCAACCCATGCGTTGTTCTATCTCCTTCACATCTTAACATTGGCGACGAGAATGTCTGTACCACTCAATCCATTACCACCATTCGACCCGAATGCAGAACTTGGAGCGAGTGTTGCTGCTAGATGGAAACTTTGGCTACGTGATTTTGATACTTTTCTTGTGGCTGGCGGAATTCGAGACGTTAAGCGCCAGAAAGCTTTGTTACTTTATCAAGCTGGACCCAAAGTTCGAGAAATTTTTAACCAGTTGAGTGATGTCAACGGAGAAGGGGATGAAGACACCTTTGCGACAACAAAAGCAAAGCTTATTGAGTACTTCGAGCCTCAGAAAAATCGACGGTACGAAGTTTATCGTTTTCGTGAAACTCGTCAGGGAGATCAAGAATCGCTCGATGCTTTTCATACACGACTCAGGCAGATATGCAGTACATGCGAATTCGAAGATGTAGACTTTGAAATGGAGGAGCAAATAATTATAGGGGGTCGATCTTCCCGTATAAGACGCCGAACTCTGCGTGACCCTACATATACCCTTAAAGACATTCCAATCGATGGAACACGGGATGAAACCAGTTCGTATCAAGCCTGAGATTTAGAAAAAATCCACGTATACACGGAAAAAACGCACCGTTTGCAATCAAAGTCTTTTAAAAAGACTTGCAACAATTGTGAAGGAGAATGGCCGCACAAAAATCAATGCCTTTGTTACTTATCGCAAGTGCAATAAACACAAACCTGTCCCAAGTGCAAAAAAACCGAACCACTTTCCATCAGTTTGTAGGGGCTCAAAATTCTCGAAGCAGAAACAAAGACGTCCTGCACATTCCCGCAAAACACACGCAGCGGTTAGACCTTTACAGCATTAAGAATTATTCTAGTAACGAGGAGTATTTGTATACGGTCTCAAATGACAACGACAAATCATCAAAATGCAGCCCTGTATTAAATGTTGTGATCGAAGGTCAGAAATTCAACATGATATTGGATACCGGATCCACAATCAACGTTATCGATAGTTTCGAAAAAATGCAAGGAGTCAAGTAACAACAAATCAAAGTAAAAGCTTTTCCATTTAATAGGTCGTTTTCACATTCATATTTGAAAACGAGACAGGAAATCGAAAACGAGCTGGAAGGATATTCTATTGGCCTGTGATGACAGTGGAGAAGCCGTACTTGTTGTTTGGTATCTACGGTGGCCCACAGGTGCCACGGTAAAACTTACTTTCTCACGGCAAAACTTTCTTTGTCACGGCAAAACTTTCTTTCTCACGGCAGAACTTACTTTCTCGAGGCAAAACTTACTTTCTCACGGCAAAACTTACTTTCTCATGGCAAAACTTTCTTTCTCACGGCAAAACTTTCTTTCTCACGGCAAAACTTTCTTTCTCACGGCAAAACTTTCTTTCTCACGGCAAAACTTTCTTTCTCACGGCAAAACTTTCTTTACGTGTTGTTGTGTACGTGATACTTAGATCTAATCAATGCTTTAGACGTTTTGAACTTCGCAGAATTTGCGAATACCTACATCTTCTCTTGATAATTCTTGCAGAAAGACAGCCCAGAAATGCTCTAAAATTTATCTAGGTTGGGCTAGGCTAGGCCTATATGCCTATCTCAACGAAACAGTACCGCATGCAAGGTCTTTGATTCCTTTATTTTGAAAGCAGTGAAAAAGATCAATTCGTTGAAAATTGGCGTGCACATAAAATTCGTGCAAAAAAATCACGTACGTGCACTTGGCACGCTCGATTGTGGCTTGCAAAAAACCTATAAATTGGGTATTGTGTTTAATATCATATCGTAATCGTATTACTCACAGGGTGGGTTGATGGCTAGGTACTTAATTTTTCGAATAAATGTAATAACAATGAATAAAGAAATGAAAAAATAAGCATGGGCATAATATAAGGGGAGAAAAAAGTGGTTGCCCAACAAACAACATCCATTGTTTATAAAAATTTTGCCTGACTGAATCATGGTAGATTTCTGCCTGATTATCGCTTTTTTGGAAACTTTTCAATGTTGAGAAACTACAGTTGCCGCTACAGCCCCCTTATCTCCCCAGACCCTTGTCTACTACGCCTATGTTAGAAAAGCAAAAGGAACAAAGCAATACGACGACGAGAATCCAATGTCACGAGATAAAATTTTCAAAATAAATTTAATTTAAGTAATAAATTAAATTCGAAGAAAGTTTTCCCGTGAGAAGTAAAGTTTTGCCGTGAAAAAAGAAAGTTTTGCCGTGAGAAAGTAAGTTTTGCCGTGAGAAAGTAAGTTTTGCCGTAAGAAAGTAAGTTTTGCCGTGAGAAAGAAAGTTTTGCCGTTGCACCTGTGGGCCACCGTTGGTATCGTTGTAGCTTTGCTTTATTTATTGAGAAATGGATCAGTTTAAGTCTTTGTTGCCGGAAGACAAGGCCGTACATTGTCTAGATGACCTTCGAGATCTCACTGTCAAGGAATTGGAAGCGATTTTGGCGGCATACAAGGAAAGAAGGTCTGGGTCGAAGGATGACCTTTTCGTGCTGGCCTACGCAATTTTCTCTTGCTTGAAACAGCAACTTGAGCCTGAAATTCCTTCACTGCAGCTACTTCAGACAACTGATGAAATAGCCTGTACATATGAAGATGTGCAGCCATTTGCCTTGGACTTCAGATTTACGACGGACTTGACCGGAGTCTTGACCGGAGACTCCAGAAGTAATGTAGACTTCAGATACATTAGGGGTCTTGACCGGAGTACCCAAGTCTTAAAAAACGGTATAATGGGCAAGATATGATTTGGGTTTTTATGACATCTTTTTCAGCGTATCAAACTTGGAGTTTTCTGAAATTTTGGTAATTGTATCACAATTTGCACAATTCTTCTCCTTATCTCCCTCACTAAAACCTATTCTCTACAACCTGATTGCTGTCGACCCGACTCATCACTGTGACGTCACAAACTGGCCTTGGTTTTCGCAAGTAGTGCCTAATTTCAAACTCTGATTATACACACTTTTGCTGATCAAATTATGACAATTTTCGTGTCAAACGTATCGAAAAAGATGGGAAAATATAACTCCTAAAAAATTGAAGGACATAAAATTTCGCGGCATAGACACTTTAAATTGGAAATTATAGTGTCATAAAAATCAGCTTGAAGTAAACTGTTGTAAGACACTTAAAGATGAAATAAAATCATCATCGCCAAACAGTAGTTTCTATTGCAGTTATATTTCATTTTGTAAAATATCGAAATTTTCTTAGATTTCCTTAAATATTTCTTGTCCTAAAAACTTCCTTAAAACATGCTCAATTTTCTTAATTTAAGGGAATTTCCTTGAAAGTGGTAACACTGCAAGGCAGAACTTAGGTACCTCATGTATGGGAGATTAAGGTCAGTCATGCTGCAAAAAAGAGCACGAATTGGGGTCCAAAACGGGCCAAAATAGCATGCACAAGATAGAATTCAGCCAATCAAATCAGTGCTAGGCTTATGATCATAATGACGAGGTCATGCTATTCCAAATGAGCATGACTTACCACAGGGACACCAACTGAAAGGTCATTGAAGCTCAGTCGACTTGTATACAACTTTTTGATATCCGCGCGCTTGATGAAGGAAATCGATTAGGTCATGTGATTGATGACATGCAATTCAACTCTTGCGAAGAAGAAAAAGGCAGACAAGGAGAGACACGACTCGCAAGATGAACGCTACGTTAGAAATTATCTCACACATGGAATATGTAAATTTAATGTAAAGTTCACAATATCAAGAAGGCTTTTCACATATAATTATATAGAACATTCGCAGTGCTTCTTCGGCTTTGTCTTTTTATATATTTTCAATAATGAACCGGGAACCTTTCTGGAGTTTCGTCTCTATTAGAGGGACGAGGCGTTTGTACAGCGCAGGGTCATTAATTTGAAACCCCCACATTATGGTGCCGTGACGCTGGGATTCAGATTAACAAATGGCGGATCAAGAAGCCTTGAAAAAGAAAATCAAGAAGAGAAATGGCCATCGATTAGTGATTAAAAATACTATCGCGAAAGCAAAAGAACTACTGCCACCGCCCGATGAAGACACCGCACCGCGCGCGGTGAGAGTGAAACTCGATTCACTACGTACCACAATCGAAAAGAAAAGAGAAACAATCGAGGCTTTAGACGACGAAATCGAAGATTTATATGATGATCAGGATATCGAACGAGAAATTTTGGAAAGAAGTGAACTCGAAGAAGAAATCGAAGATATATTATGCCGAATCAAAGCAATTCACGACGAAACTGAACATAGAAACACAATCACGCACGAAAATGTTTCAGGTTCAAGAGCACACGCTACAATCAAAGTGAAACTACCAAAATTATCGCTAACGATATTCGATGGAAATCCTACGCAATGGATAACATTTTGGGACAGTTTTCAATCGACAATTCATGAACATCCCGAGCTCTCTAATGTTGACAAATTGAAATACTTACAGAAGTCGTTAGTTGGAGATGCCGCGCATACGATTGCAGGATTGCAAATTACAAATGAAAATTACGATGAGGCCATACAACTTCTAGAAAAGCGTTTTGGAAACAAGCAAATCATTATATCGCGACACATCGAAAGCATTATGGATTTGCCAAAAATTATCTCGAATGAGGATTTACGAGGTTTGCGATCCTTGTATGACAAGATGGAATCAGCGACTCGCAGCTTGAAATCGATTGGAGTTTCAAGTGATAGCTATAGTGCCGTTTTATCGCCGGTAATAATGTCCAAACTACCTCAAGAATTGCGCTTGCTCGTCAGCAGAAAACTCGAAGATGAATGGGATGTTATTGGATTGTTAGAGCAACTTGGAGAAGAACTAACACTTCGCGAGAAATGTTCTCTAGCGACCATCACAGACACCCAGAGCAGCGTTGGTAGCGCTCGGGGTCAAATAGGGAACGGGGTCAAATAGGGAAATCGGGGTCATATAGGGAAATCGTTAATAACTCCAAAAATTGGACAGATATCTCAAAACAAACCTCAGGATCGGATTTGGCATGCCTTAATCTACCTTTTAGATGCTTATTTAATTAAACTACGTCAATTTTAACAGAATAAATGATAATGTTTTTCTTCTACGTTATCTTGATGCGTGTCTCCTCCGTAGCGACGGGAGCAAATAGGCAAAACACGTTGAAAGCATCGATTTAATCAAAAATAAATAGCAAAAGGTAGAAATAACAATATAAAATACACATTCTATTCATATTCATCGAAATTTTACACATCCTGCAACGAGGGTTACAAGATTTCTCTAAATAAATCAGCTGAGTGATCGACGCGCTCGGGGTCAAATAGGGAAATCGACATTTGGGGTCAAATAGGGAAATGACTAAAAACTGCAAGAAACAAGCACGAAAAAGAAAACTAACCTCATTCCAAGGCAATGGGTAATTAAATCTGCTCTTTCTATCCGTTTGTCTGCTAGAAATCAAGCCATATCGATAGATAGATACAATTCAGACAACGTTCGACACGCACTTAGGCCCTTGTTTACAGATTGATCTCCTCCACAGTTTCGGGGTCAAATAGGGAAACAGCTGCCTAAAGCCAATAATTGTTAGGAGCCCTGTCTTCTGACATTTGTGCCATTTGTCTTGTTATTATTTTCAAACCAAATTTTGAAATAAATTTTGGGGGAGGCTAAATATTGGTGAAACATTTCACGGTTGCGGATAATTGCAAACAATTCAATGATTGAGACAACCTTGGACGTTGGTGTGTTTATTTGGCGTTGAGAGGTTCAATCCCCCTAAAGAAATAATTGTATTGCTTATTTTTCATCAGTTTCATTTTTACAAAAAAATTAAACACAGAGTGCCTTAGATAAAAAATTTTTGGTTCTTCTTCATCTCAAGTTACCAAATGTACATAAAAAGTAGCCAAGAATTGTACGATTATTGGGGAAATATTTTCTTCATTTTGTTGCTCTATTGTCTCTAATAGACGGGTCCCCGGTGTATAAATTTCAGAAGAATTTGCACCCCCCCTCCCCCCATTTCGCTTATTAACACCCCTTTCCATTAAATTTTACAAATCTGTCATGAGCAGAACACGCAATTTTCACTTGTCAATGACTCCTCTTGTTGTTATTTTTTAATTGTCATAATTCCTCTTGTTATGTTTGTCTATCTTCATATCTTACAATCTATCCATCATCAAGTAATCAGTGTCACCATTCTATTAATTTCATTGCTTTTTAATTAAAAGATTTACCAACATCCACTCCTTCTATTGTAGAGGTGGTGCTGTGGGCCCATCTCTACTATTAAGCCCTTAGTTTTATATTTATCCTTAGTTAGTATCAGCTTAGTCTCATTGTATTTATCGAATGTATGATATACAAATATGGCTTGTTCTTTAGTAGTTACTAAATAGTAGTTCTTTCAACAACTTGTAAGTTTCAAGCATTGAATCGCACTATTGAATCGGACAGAGGCGGTGCCAAGAAATCGAATTTGGGGTTGAGCTAAGAAGTAAGTTTAGTGACAAAGGAGGACCCACCATGGTTGGGTCGGACAAGAAAGGAAATTTTTGAAATAAAGCCTTCTAGAATCGCTAAAAATGCATCTCCCAGACTAAAATTTCACAAATTACTACACCGCTCAGAATAGACATTTCGATCGATTTTTTTCAAAAAATTTTGGGAGGGGAGGATTCATGCGTTAGATAAAGAAAGAGTGACCTTTGGTTCACATTGATGTTAATAACAAGAAGCTGCTGTATTGATTGCCAGGGTTCATTTAATGTACTCAGGCCAGAAGATCTTTAGCTTACACTCAGGTTTTTTGGCGTTCCGAGTGCAAAGTAATAGAAGACAATTTTGGCATACGTCTCCAACTGCTCCCCTAGTGAAGGGGGCCGTGGTCCCATGGCCCCCCTGCCACCAAGCCACTGCAGCTGCATATCAAATACAACAGATGGTGATTTTTATTCTCAAACATATTATGTTGCCTTTACGCTCTCTTTTTATAAGAACAATTTTATAAAAAAATGAGCTTCAAAATTGGTCAAAAGTTGAGAACAAATTAAGAACAAGCTGAGGCTGAGCTACTGTAAAATGTAACTTTGAACAATGTTTCATCTGAAAAACTAGGTGTTTTTTGCCATATTTGGATGCTTCTTCGGTGAATATTTAAACATGGCAGCCAATATCTGTTTTCTCGCGCACTTTTTTGGCAAATGAGGCCTGGACACCTCCCTAGAGCGAAAAGCTAGAAATCGCACTGCTTATACCCTATAAATTTAAGAACAAATCAAGAACCATTCAGCGTCAGATTTTCGAAAAAATTAAGAACAACAAGCCGGAACTGCAATTTACTGGCTCTTATAAAGAAGAGTGTAATGGTAAATTTTATTAACCTCCCTTAAGGCACCGCAATGGGGAAGCCCTTTGCCCCAAATTTTGCCAACATATTCATGACAACAATAGAACAACATATCTTGAGCAATGCCCCGATGGGGCGTAGTGGAATGTTTTGAGAAGATTTATCGATGACATAATCTTCATATGGCAAACACAAGCTTGAAAACCTACTGGAATTTATTCAATACACCCTATATCATCCGCAAAAAATAGATGAAAAAACCGTATTTACTCTACACCGTTCTTGAAGTCGCGCTTCTGATTACAGTGAAAGCAAACCTAGACCCAAATATGCATAACTATTCCATCAAATTTTTACCCATATAGCCCCGTTTACAGTGTCTTAGTTTTCTGGCAAGCGGTGCTGGTCTGTTTAGTATGGATTTTAAACAAGACACAAAAATAAACCAAGGGGTGTAAGACACAAACATAAACAAAGGGGTTTAACACTTGAGGTAAAAGGAAATCAGAATCAATTTAGAAATCTATTCCACCCAGCCCAAGATCACGCTGGCAATTTCTACTTCGTGTCACTGGTAGTCTGTATAATTTTACTTTTGGAGTAGACAAATGACAAGCATAACCTACTTTCTTGTTACAGTTGCATAAGAAAAGCAACAAAACAGATCCGTTGGTAGAGAACATTTGCCCTGCAAAAATCAGTTATGCCCTGCGAAAAGGTGAACAACCCCATCCTACCCCTCTCAAGTGACGCCTCTGAATACACCAGGAAAAAAGGAGTTTGTTTTTTAGCAGCAGTTAGGCAGCAAGAATCAAAGAAAAGGGTTAAAATCATAGGCCGTACGACCAAGAGACCTCGACAACAAAACAACTTTTACTAGAAATTGAGATGAAACATAATAATCATGAAAGCTGCAAAACATATTTTCCAAATTTTTGAAAGGAAGTACAAAATGAAGCGCAATCACCTAGATATTTCACATTTGAAAATCTAATTATGTATCAGCCTTTAAGAGTTGTTATCATGTCATGTAGAGATGTTAGATTATTTATTTTAAAATGGCTTTGGAAAAGCAAACATTTGAAAAATACTAAAGCTTTTGCTGTAATAATGACATCGGAAGCAAATAAACAAGAAAGGGATTCTGAAAAGTTTAAACCGAATTTTGCCTTATTTTACACAGAAACAGACCTTTGTCTATTGCTGTAGGCAGCTGTTTCCCTATTTGACCCCGAAACTGTGGAGGAGATCAATCTGTAAACAAGGGCCTAAGTGCGTGTCGAACGTTGTCTGAATTGTATCTATCTATCGATATGGCTTGATTTCTAGCAGACAAACGGATAGAAAGAGCAGATTTAATTACCCATTGCCTTGGAATGAGGTTAGTTTTCTTTTTCGTGCTTGTTTCTTGCAGTTTTTAGTCATTTCCCTATTTGACCCCAAATGTCGATTTCCCTATTTGACCCCGAGCGCGTCGATCACTCAGCTGATTTATTTAGAGAAAACTTGTAACCCTCGTTGCAGGATGTGTGAAATTGGGATGAATATGAAGAGAATGTGTATTTTATATTGATATTTCTACCTTTTGCTATTTATTTTTAGTTAAATCGATGCTTTTCAACGTGTTTTGCCTATTTGCTCCCGTCGCTACGGAGGAGACACGCATCAAGCTAACGTAGAAGAAAAACATTATCATTTATTCTGTTAAAATTGCCGTAGTTGAATTAAATAAGCATCTAAAAGGTAGATTGAGGCATGCCGAATCCGATTCTGAGGTTTGTTTTGAGATATCTGTCCAACTTTTGGAGTTATTAACGATTTCCCTATATGACCCCGATTTCCCTATTTGACCCCGTTCCCTATTTGACCCCGAGCGCTACCAACATGATTGGACACCCATAGAAGCAAGGAGCCGCGCGGAGATACTAAGTATACTAAGAATTTTGATTTTCGCAGACCACAACCAACCGTGGCAACACTCATCACTGAAAACAACCAACCTGAAAGCAGATTCATACCAAATTGTTTGTTTTGCGGACAAAAACATTACTCGGCGAGTTGCAGTATTGTTACCGATCCTGACGCGCGGAGAAAATTATTGCAAGAAAAGAGGAAATGTTTCGTTTGTTTGAAATCAGGACACAACAGTCGATCATGCACGAGCAGAACACGCTGCTATTATTGTAAAGGAAAGCATCATTCTTCAATTTGTGGGTCGCGCGCACAAAATTCGTCAAATTACGCCGAAAGATCGCCTCAACATTATCGCTCTGAACAACGCGCACGTCAGCCTTACGTCGAGCCTTCACAGCAAAATGTGTCTCAAAGTCGGAATTATGTAAGTACAAATTTATACACTGCTCAAGATTTTGATGATTACGCTACACTTTTACAAACGGCTAAGGCTCAAGTCCATCGCATTGATAATCAGTACAACATTTGTAATGTGAGATTGATTTTAGACTCATGCTCACAGAAAACTTATATAACTTCTCGATTAAGAGATAGACTACAACTTCCAACGGTTAAAACGAGTAAAGTATTAATTAAAGAATTTGGAAATAACGAGGGCACACTAAAAACATGCGATACCGTTCAATTAGCTGTAAAGTGTGCAGATAATTTAACTGTCTACATCAACGCCTATGTAGTAGATTTGATCTGCAGTCCTGTTTCAAATCAAGTAATAAATATCGCACAGTCTATGTTCCCACATTTAACAAACTTGCCATTAGCTGACAGTGGGGACGGGCTAACAGATTTAGAGGTAGATGTAATGATCGGAGCTGATTTCGTGCATTGCTTTTTGCTTGATAAAGTCGTACGGGGGAACCAGCCGCTCAGTCCGGTTGCAATTCTTACTCGTTTTGGATTTGTTCTGAGCGGTCCAGTTCCAGTCTCAGCTCAAACTAGCTGTACATCAAACATAACTGTAGCCCATACTTTAAAAACTGGCTCAATTATTGTTGAAAATCAATGCGAAATAACTCGAGAAATTAAGGAATTTTGGGACCGCGAGAACGTAGGTGTCAAATCAAATCAACCTCAATCTGAAACTGACGCTCTTATGAATGATAAAATAACATTTGATGGTAAACGATATGAAGTTTCATTACCAGTTAAGGAGTCGCATCCAGTAATTCCAGATAACTTTAATGTCGCAAAAACTCGATTAAATTCGCAACTTAATCGTTTGAAATCTAAACCTGAACTTTTCGCGCAATATAACGCTGTTATTAAAGAACAATTGAATTCAGGCATAATCGAGCGCGTAGATGAAGAAGATGATGACGCCAATCTAGGTTCCAAACATTACATTCCACATACCGGTGTCGTAAAACAGGAAAGAAAAACTACGAAACTGCGGGTAGTTTACGATGCTAGCTCTAAAGCTGCAGGCGAAGTGAGCTTAAACGAATGCTTACATTCTGGGCCAAACTTGATTCCACTCATTTTCGACGTTTTGCTACGATTTAGAATGCAAAAAGTTGCACTTATTGGTGACATGGAAAAAGCATTTTTGCAAATTTCGATCGATCCTAAACAAAGAGATCTTTTACGCTTTTTATGGATGGAAGACGCAAATATTGATAATCCGAAAATTGCCAAATTCAGATTCGCTCGACTCCCTTTCGGCCTAACTTGCTCGCCGTTCATTTTAAACGCGACTATAAGGTATCATTTAAAAGGATACGAAGAATCTGATCCTAAATTCGTTTGCAATGTTGTTAAATCTCTATACGTAGATGATTACGCATGCGCATTTGCATCACAAGATGAAGCCTTCGAAGTTTACGAGAAACTTAAGCGTTGTTTTAAGGAAGGAGGTTTTAACATGAGAAAATGGGCCTCAAACGATCAAGGTCTACTCGATCGCATTCACCAGTCCGAAAAAATTTTTACTGGTGCAGAAAAATTAACTGTTTTGGACAGTAATGTATCTAAAACTGAAGAAAATTCAATCAAAACGAACGAGGAAAAAGAGTCAAATGTATTGGGGATAACATGGAATCAAAAATCGGACACGTTTAAATTCGATTTAACCAACGTGTTTAATTCCACCGCGCGGGAGCTTATTACAAAGCGTCACATATTGAGTAGCATCGCGCGAATTTACGATCCGCTAGGGCTATTGTGTCCAGCCATGTTACCGCTAAAGCAATTATTTCAGGACGTCTGCAAACTAAAAGTAAATTGGGATTCGCAATTGCCAGAGGAATTTTGTCAAAGGTGGTGTGATTTTAGTCGAGACCTTTCCGCTAATCCGACTATTCAAATAGAACGCTGCATAATGGGACACCTGGGAAGCAATGACGCATTATCCTTGGAAATTCACGGTTTCGCGGATGCGAGTAAATCGGCTTATGGCGCTGTTGTTTATTTAAGAATTAACACAAACAAGGACTCAATTGTCAAACTGATTGCAGCCAAATCCAAAATTGCCCCACTGAAAGGTGAAACTATACCACGCTTAGAATTAATGGCAGCCTTGACGCTAGCTCAATTAATGTCCTCAGTTCACAAAGCACTGAGCAATTCTTGTGACATTCGAAACATATTTTGTTGGTCTGATTCTCAAGTAGTTTTGTATTGGATCCACGACGACACAAAACTTCAAACACCGTTTGTTCAAAGTCGTTTAAAACAAGTAAGGTCGTTAATCGCGAAAGAAAAATGGGGTTACTGCCCTTCTCACACAAATCCGGCAGATATCGTTTCGAGGGGTATTGCCTTCTCAAAATTATCAAAAAGTAGCCTTTGGTGGAATGGACCAGAGTTCCTCACAAAGAAAGCAGAACACTGGCCTAAATTCGAAATGTCTCAAGAAAACAAAATTAAACAAAACGTTTCACAACACGAAGAAAGCTCGAATGTTTTGATTTCAACAGCTAAACCTGTCGTTAGCTTAAACTCAGTTATTCCTTGTGAAAATTTCAGCAATTTTGACAAACTAATTCGCGTTACGACGCTCGTTTTCAAGTTTATTAAGTTACTCCGTCGAGAAATCTCAAATGAAACACGGGAAGAAATGTATCCATCCGAAATTACTAACGAAGTTAAAAACCGCTGGGCCATAGAAGCTCAACGTTCATTCGAAAATGACCAAAGTTTCAAGGAAACAAAGAAAAACTTACGAGTGTCTTCGGATTCACAAGGGGTTTTACGTGTAGGAGGTAGAATTGACAACGCCCCTTTACCATACGAAACCAAGTATCCGGTCTTGTTGCCAAGGGGACATCATCTTTCACGTTTAATTGTCACAAAAAGTCATGAAACTGTAAAACACAACGGGGTAAGAGAAACTTTAACGGAACTTCGATCTGAATATTGGATAAGCAAAGGTCGGCAACTAGTTAAATCGATTTTATCGAAATGCGTTACGTGTAAGGAAATGATTGGAAAGCCGTATGATACACCTTCCGCTCCTCCGTTGCCACCTTATCGTGTATCTCAAGACGCTGCATTTTCGCAAATCGGTATAGATTTCGCAGGACCCTTATTCGTTCGCGACATTTACAACAATGATAATCAATCTTATAAATGCTACATTGCCTTGTTTTCATGTGCTAGTACGAGAGCAATACATTTAGAACTCGTTCCAGATCTTCGTGGAAGTACCTTCGTTCGTGCGTTGAAACGATTCATATCTCGTCGAGGCATACCAGCGCGAATTTTGTCAGATAATGGAAAAACATTCATCGATTGTGCTGTGCAAAAATTTGTAAATAGTAAAGGTATTGTTTGGAGATTCAATATTCCGAAAGCGAGTTGGTGGGGTGGTATATTCGAAATTATGGTAAAACTAACAAAACGATGTTTGAGAAAAACGCTAAAAAACGCTCTCTTGACTTACGAAGAATTAGAAACCGTTCTAATTGAGACTGAAGCGATACTAAACTCGCGCCCGCTTACCTTCGTTTATGAAGACGTAACCCAGACGCCATTAACTCCATCGTGCCTAGTTACAGGTCGCAGATTACTCGATAAACACGAAATTACGCAAAACAACGCAGATTCGGATAAAACTACACTAACTAGACGCGCGAAATATCTCGAAACACTTCTTGGGAGATTCGTTACACAGTGGAAAAAAGAATATTTGACTTCGCTTCGTGAAAGATATACTTCAAAAGGAAAACAATTACGAAGGATTCCAAAACAAGGAGATATAGTTACGATTCACAACGATAAAACGCCGAGACAGAAATGGAAACTCGGAAAAATCACGCGACTCCTACCAGGGCGAGACAACATTGTACGTGCAGCAGAAGTACGCACAACAGATAATTCGGGGAAAGTCGTAGTTTTGAAACGCTCGATACAGCACTTGTATCCTATAGAGGTTCAAGATTCGTTGGAACAAGTTGATCAAGACAAAGTACCAGAAGAAGAAGAGGATGTACAAATCGCAATGATACGTGATGAAGATGTCAACACTTTTATTAAAGGACGCTAATGACTCCCTTTTTTTTCATTGTAATATGTATTCATGTAAATTCAACATCGTTTTTTGATTGATCGAGTAATCAATCAAAGGGGGGAGGATGAAGGAAATCGATTAGGTCATGTGATTGATGACATGCAATTCAACTCTTGCGAAGAAGAAAAAGGCAGACAAGGAGAGACACGACTCGCAAGATGAACGCTACGTTAGAAATTATCTCACACATGGAATATGTAAATTTAATGTAAAGTTCACAATATCAAGAAGGCTTTTCACATATAATTATATAGAACATTCGCAGTGCTTCTTCGGCTTTGTCTTTTTATATATTTTCAATAATGAACCGGGAACCTTTCTGGAGTTTCGTCTCTATTAGAGGGACGAGGCGTTTGTACAGCGCAGGGTCATTAATTTGAAACCCCCACACTTGATTTGCATGAAGAGACTGGGGCGAGAAATTGGGTGGAAAAGTTGCCACAGGTCTTTGTTTATGTATAGATATGGCGTTTACAGGCGACAAAATATTGCCCGAATTGGCATCAATAAAAGTATTCGGAATTTTGTTGATTTTGTTATTAAACATCTTTTTTAGCCTTTTCTCTCGAAAGCAGGTTTTTTAAAAGGTTCTGTCAATTATGGTGTTCTGACAGGCTAGGAAAGTCGCTGATCGAAAAAGCAGCGCACGATGAATCTCGACAAATTTTCGCAAAAGAAAGACCTCAAAAATTTTCTCAGCCTAAAAGAACTCAAACTTATGGGTGGTAAACACGAGTTAGCTGCAACAGCATTAGTTTCTTATGAAAACAAGGCCCTAGTTGTGAAAACAGCAGCAAGTACTGCCTTCTAAAATCTTCATGCAGATCATCTCAAAAATCTCTGGTATGCCGTATATGCGCTGGATATGCAATGAGAAAAAATCAGGGAAAATTGTTTCAGCATGTTCCAAATATGCAATCATGTATAGCAAGCATGTCCCAAATCAGCAATAATATTGCAGCTGGTCTATTTCGCATTGAGGCAGTCATAAGGATGGAACTTTCAAATCCATCTTGTACCTGTTAAAACGTCTAATACATTCACGTCTATTATCAGAATTTAACTTTAAAGTCGGAGAGGTTAAGAGGTGAAATGGACGTTGCATTGGAAATCATTTTTTGTAAACACTTCATGAATGTCGCAAATCTTTTTTTCTCCAAAGTTTTTGCAGGCAGTTTCTATTTTTGCAAGAAATGATGCCGCAATTTCACATTGACCATATTTGAAACCGGCCTAACCCTGCGTAGCCTCTGAGAGCACGACACCGGGCAGAAACTTTTAAAAAAGCTATTTTCGAGACTAATGACTACGGGAGATGTTTAGGAATCAAATCCACAAAATTTCGAATACTTTTGATGTAAATTCGTGCTGTGATTAGTCGCTAGTAAACGCCACATCTGTATGTAAACAAAGGCCCATGACAATTTTTTCACCTAAATTTTCTCCCCAGTCTCTTCAAGCAAAATAAGTGCGCAGATATCGAAATAGAGTATTTAAGGATCCGTTGGTCTCTCTGCGTACCCTATGGCAGGTCATGCTCTTCAGAATGAGCATGAACCAAGATGGGGAACGGCAGTAGTATAACGACAATATTGTTCCGATCTTTACAAGTATTGCTGCGTTTAGACGGGGCCAGCCGAATATTTGGTCGGTCAAAGATTTGGTCACTTAGGCCTTGCGTTTACACAGGGCCGGCTAAACGACCTCAAATTAGGTCACTTAGGCGTGCAAATATTCGGCCACCTAGGAAAGCGTCCTTCTTGAAATTTGGCCGGCCGAATTCGCGAGCGGCCTCGTGTAAACGGTTATGGCCGGCCAAATATTTGATCGGTACCTAAAAGAGGGTGTCGATGCGTGTTACGGAGGCAAACACAAAATGGGAAATTAAAGTTTTGGGGCCAAAATTAATGTCTTGTTTTTGGTTTGAGTCACTGGTCAGATTTTGCGTTTGTAGCTTGTGCTTTGCTGAAAATATGAACGAATTTCGTCGAAAGACTCACTTTGAAATTTAAAACTGAAAGGCATTGCTAACATCGCAAGTTTTCAATCATTGATAGCAGTTATGTCAGCAATCCTCTTTAAACAAAATTTTGCGAAGAGAGCACATGAGAACAGAAAATGAGAGATCTTGTTTTGTTAGCTCTTTGTTTACAACGATTTTTGGCTTCAAGTTTTTGACACATTGCGCAAGTCATAAGAATTAGGTCACTTGAGCAGCCCCGTGTAAACGCAACGTCTAAGTGGCCTCATTTGTGGCCGGCTTCAAAAGTAGGGCAAATTTTTTGCCGACCAAATATTCGGCCGGTCCCGTGTAAACGAAGCCTATAACTCAAAGTTAGCAAAACCTAGAACAGATGGCAACCGTTTTTTCACGAGAAACATACCTCAAGTAATGCTTTATAGTCAATTTATCAAAAGTCATATACCTATACCTTTTATACCTATACCTATACCTATACCTATACCTTTTATTCTTCGCATACTAGAATTGTGTGTTATTAAAACCTTGTGTTTTTCAAATGCCTGAAAAACCGGATTTTTATAATCAACTTCACTGGGTCGAGTTGGCATTCCGGTGTTGAGACAAGGCCCGCTCCACAGGAGGCGCCACTTTTCTTGGTAACTTTAGGTTTTAAATCCCCCTTTTAAATATTAAATAGGTAACCTCCATTTTTGCTCCCCCCCCCCCACTTTAGAATCGTTGGCGTGGGCCCTGTGAGAGAATCTGTAAGCGTTTATTTTCTTGCGTCAATTAAAGACATTGTAGCGTTCATTCAAATTGCCATTGAAGCGGCCATTCTGTTCCTATGGTTTCAACCCTATTTCTATACAAAGCTTTACCTTATTTGATCGTGCGTGAATAACTTTTTCTATACAAAGCTGTAACCCGATTCTATCGTGCGTGGATAACTATTTCTATACAAAGCTTTACCTGATTTGATCGTGCGTGGCAGGTATTGCTTCATCTGGGTTGAGGCGGATTCACGTTTTTCTGCCTTACCTGATTCTATTAGAAATTGGAGAGTTCAAAATCGGTTCTAAATCCAATCTGAGATCCGGTAAGTGTTTTCTTTTAATTTTGGCATATTTTTCCGATCTTTAAAAGTATAACTCAAAGTTAGCAAAACCTAGAACAAATGGCAATAGTTTTTTTTCACGAAATACATACCTCAAGCAATGCTTTATAGTCAAGCTATCAAAAGTCTTGATCATATACAAAATTAGCCTCCATAAAAAGAGATTGTTTTCTTGCCATAGTTTGCAAAATCAGGATACAATGAGTCCTTTGAGAGCAAAATAGCATTGACTACGTGCATCGTCTAGGCACGTTTGCTAATTTTGTCGCTGATCACTTTAATGAGCGATTTTGCTGATTAGGCCCGTCTACACGATCATACATTTATTCTGAACACCCTCATACGTTTGAAATGGAATGTTTAGGCTTATTGAAGGCTCTGTCTACACAGTGCAACATTGTTGACCATTTGTATGAACTTGTTTAGAGTTAATTACTTTTGGCGCTCGATTATTGAAGCTAAGACCCTGGGTGCACTAGTTTCTTACATAAAACTTGTTACCTTTGTCAAAGTGGAAAATCAAGACAACTTTTCCAAGGCCCTGGGCGAACTGAACAAGATTTCAGGGATTAGTGAACTTGTTTTAGTGGCAATTTTGGTGTGCACACTGCGAAATCAGCATTTGTTTAAAGCCCTGTCCACAGTACACAAACTAACCCAGGCTCGCCCCGGGTTAAATTTAACCTAGGGCGAACCCTGTTTTGTCCACACTTGATTTTCATGTTTTGTAATGTAGACAAAAAGTTGGGGCGAACCCTGGTTAGTCAATGCTACGCACGCGTAGTTAAATTATAACAACGAAACAAGGACAACAAAACAAATAATCTACAAACACGATCAAGATGGAAGTTGCCGAAGTCGCAGTTTATTGTATTTTGTTTAAAATGTTTTTCCTTGCAATGCAGTTTATTCAGAGAATTATCCAATGGCACGGCAATCAAGATTAAACAAAATATTGGCTGCATCTCGCAAACGGATTCGACAGTATAAGAGATCCAGATCACAGAGGAGGAAAAAATTTGTAACATGTCCTAAACAAAGTATCACTTTAGAGTGCATTCAACTAGTAGACGTGGAAAAAAATATTGGTGTAAAACCCGAAGTAAAAACTGGTGGGACTCATTTTTCTTACATCGTTTTGAGGCATATGATTGGCATGCGTTACTAAAACTAACTCAGGTTCACCCCCAGGTTGGTGTCCACACTAGAAATTGATAACACTAACCTGGGTTCAACCAGGGCGAGCCCAGGTTAGTTGAGTTCACACTGCAAAATCTACCCTGGGTTAGCGAAAATCTGGGGCGAACCTAGGATAAATTGTGTAGTGTAGACAGGGTTTTGCTAGCAAGCTTAAGGGGGGGGGGTCTGGGGGCCCACATTTCTGCAGAGCTAAAGAAAAATTTTAAGCAAAAGTGAAAATAAATGAAGTATATGATTCTGTAAGTAGCTTTGCCTTGTATTCTCTTAAATGCGTCCTTAGCTTTACCTTGGTTGCTATGTTGTCTAAGTTTTGCAACTAGTGACAGCTTGGCTTAGGAAATAGATCGAGGAATCTTGTCCTTAATAACTTGTCGCCAGAATAAATTGACAGAGTTTCGTTTTTCCCATTGCCTAAACTTGGCACAAAGGGTCTATTTGTCAACGAAAACTTTCTCAGAAACATTACAAAAAGAGAAAAATCAGCTGTTGAAGGAAATAAAACAACTGGAAGGAACTTTTTTGAGGATATGAGAAATAAAGTATGGGCAGATTTTTTTTTAAAAAGTATTTTCAAGATTCAAGAAAACTTCAGAGTTTGATCGTTTGGAAATCCATTCCTGCTAAGAAAGCGAAAATATCGACACAATTAATTTCCGAAAAATTAAGATCAGATGTTACAAAGTTTTATCTCAGTTGTACAAAATTGCAATTATTGCTTCTTATTTTTAGTTAATAGTTCTTCTGTTGATATTTCAACTTTAATGTTTTATATTAATCCTTGTTTAATTTGTGAGGGGCTTCGTATATTTGGCTAGATTAATTTTTCGGAGCGGTAGAGAATGCTAAATAAAACACAAGAATTGCTTCTCACGAATACAAATCATAAAAACGTTAACTTTTACAATTTTGATAGCAGTGGCCTCTAACTCTGTTTCTCCTTACTCTAATTTATATAACAGCATTACAATATAGCAAACTAACATCAATAATTGCTGGTGTTATTGTCGGTATCTATCGTGCAATACGTAAATGAACTAGTAGGAGGTGTTAGATATATTAAGATGCGCGGGGGAACTTTGTAGGGTAAAAGGGGATGTAGAATATTACGTTACCGGAAAACATGAAAAACTAAAGTGCGACAAGCTATTATTTCCTAACTAAGAGAAGCATAAACAAATACAGACATGAATATGAGAATTACCCAGAGTGAATAAGTATCGATAATACACATTTATTTTTTCCCTCATGTTATTTCGGGTAAATTTAAAATCTAAAAATGGTTTCATCACGAGCTATAGGATAGTGGTTATTCTAAAGCTTTGCAAAACTTTTCTATTTCAAGTCAACATCACAATAGACGCGACTATGCGACACCTTCAGTCAAAATTCATTTTAGATACAGTTTCTGGCTGTTAGAATGTGGAGAATGCAAGATATAGAGAGACGACAAGATCTAAGTTGATGACTCCTCTTTACCAAAACATAACGAAAAACTTCTATTTACACGAGTAACTCCGAACTACCACAACCCAAGCTAATTAACATAAGACAAAAGACTTAATTAAAATGTTTATCACCGGTCATTTCATTCAATGAAAAAACATAATGTTGTTTCAGGCGACCGAGTTGTGAACAACATGGCGATCGAAATTAAAACCACATATGTGGCGTCCTTTTATAGTTACTAACCGATGTAACCAAACTTCAAACCATTGGCAACACTTTTACTCTAAAAATTGAAGAAGCTACTTTTTTAAAAGCAAAAATATAAACTTTTAAATTTACAGTTGCTCAGCTTTGAAAAATCTGTGAGACTTGCTAAAACTTTATCAAAGAGTTTTGTAACAGGTTCTGTTAAACGCAACACAAAAGATTCAGAAAAACATTTGCAAGAACAGATCTAGTCGTTGGAGTGCCTAGTTGGACAATATTAGCCCTGTATTTGGTTGAAAGTGGCATATTCTAAGTCATTTTATCATAAATTCACAGCTATTGAAGTACTTGAGTGAACATGTTTATTGCGGGAATTTTGGTCTTTTCATTCAATGAGAAAACATAATAATGTTGTTTCAAGCAATTTGCAGCATATTTTTTCCCTGACCAACAATTTGAGACACCTTATATTGATTGAGTTCCGATGCAATATTATTGTTATTATTATTGTAACATTATTTACAGTTGGTTAAAATACTGTTAGTTCTAACTTGAACTAATTAAGACCAACTATTTACATAAAGATAAATTCTAATTACCATAACTACAATAAATATATGCTTATGATGAGATTCCCACAAACCTTTTATCTACATATTTTACATGAGCAACTATCACTTTTCCACTCTTTAATTTATCTCTTAAAGCTAGCACTGGCTGTCAGGCTTTTTATTGAGTCAGATAAAGTGTTCCAAAGGATGGCACCCCTGAAGGATAGTGAATCATTTCCATTTGAAATTGTGTTTGTGCTTGGTAACTGTAGAAGATTTTTTGTCCTTAGGTTATAGACTACATCTTTTGCCCGGAAGATTTGCCGCATAAAAGATGGTTTTTCTGAATTGAAGCATTTCTTTATTTCCAGCATAGATTTTAGCAAATTTTTTGTGGGAATAGTTCTTTCGCTACCCCTTGCTAAAAGTTCAGCAAAGGGGGCTGCGAAGTCCCCCCACATAATTCTCAGTGCCCTTTTGTAAACTCTGTTCATTGCTGCATTGGCATATTTCCCACAGAACATCCAGATTAAAGGACAATAATTGAAGTTTGATATGATATATGTTTTGTAAAGAATATGTCTCTTGTGCTGATTTAAATATTTTGCTGTTCGCGAAAATGCGCTGGTCATGTTGTTTGCTTTCGTGCAAAGTGCGTTTACATGGTCGACAAATTTTAGCCTAGAGTCTATAGTAATACCTAAGAGTTTGACTGTGCTAGTTGCAGGAATGGGTTTGTTAGCAATTTCAAACACGTATTCCTGCTCTGGCTTCAGACCAAGATACATGACTTGAAATTTGGAAGGATTCGCAACCATTCCATTGTCCCGAAAACAACACAGCGCATTATGGGTATCATCCCTAAGATAAGATACAGCCTGTTCTAGGGTTTGTCTGCATGCATATATAGTATTATCATCTGCAAAATTACAGTATTCTGACTTAGTAAGGACATTTGTGAAATTGTTCATGAAAAAGTAAAACAGAAATGGACCTAACACTGAACCCTGGGGAGCCTCAGATTCTATGTTTAGCCATTCACTAAATGAGTTGCCATATTTGACTCGTTGCTTCCTGTTTGAAATGTAACTTCAAAATAGTCTCAGTTTTTCTCAGACCGAAACCATAGGCAGCTAGCTTAGCTATCAAGAGATCGTGTGGAAGGCAGTCGTAAGCTTTTGATAAATCCATTAGTACCATTCCCACATAACCCTTTTTACCCAATGTACTGCCACAAGCTCAAAAAAGACGGAACAATGCATTTTGTGTTCTGTAGCCGTCACGGAAGCCACATAGTAAACTAGAAAATCTGGTATTTGCAAACGGTTTCATTTGTTTCACCATGATGCGTTCAAAGACTTTTAGACAAAGAAAGAGCCGGAAAGACACTTGTAGGCCTAAAGTTAAGTTTCAACGTAGAATCGTTCGCTTTGAAGATAGGTGATACATCAGCCAGTTCTAGTTGGTCAGGAAATTCGCTATATTCGAACATATTATTTACAAACATTGTAATTTGATCAATACACAAATCTGAGAGTAATTTCAAAATGTCCGTAGGAATCTCCCCACTAGATTTTTTTAACTACTAAGCTGGTTGATTTCATTCCAAACATCAAAAGGTGCAACAAAATTAAATTCAAATTCGTCAATAATACCAACATTCTCCTTAATTCTGATAATACTAGGGTAGCTCCTGTAGCTCTGAATCGAATACAGCACATTATCAATTGACGAATTGATTTCAACGTCAGACTCTGGCGGTGCTGTGATAGGTAGTGTGTCGTTTATGTTTACAAAATAAGAATTGAAAATTTCACAAATCTTCTTGTCGTCATTTATTATGTTGTCGTTTTCTATGCGAACTGTCTTTCTTACTTTCTGACTCAGCCTGTGCAATACTTTTGCTCACTGACTGTAGATATTATAAGTAAATTTGCTTCATTGAGCATTTTCCTCGGTATTTTCGAACGCTTTTTTCTGTTTAATTCGAATATGAATTGCTGTGCAACTCCAAACGCAAGTCACCTTTGGCGACGCTTACCAATGCCCAAGAGGTTTTGATCCGTGATCCATAGTGACAACATCACTGGAATAGAAGGAAGAAGTGATGTCTTCAGCACTAGTTTAGAAACTTGGTGTTCGCGGAATATGTATTTTTATAAAGTTTAATTTGTGCAAAAGTTTAATATTTTGAAACATTCTTCTTTCTACTAATGGCCTTGACAAGCTGTGTTATATGTTTCTGTTAACGATAGAAACAGAGATGACATTAAAACAAAATTGTTTTTTTCTGAATTTTCGATTTTGAACGAATAAACTATTGTACTATTGCACAGGCAGAAACAACACGTTAAAATGTCTCAAAATGTGGAAAACAAGTTAAATCTATTGCATATTTCATGCGATACGGCCATTTGAAGTTTGATAACTAGAAAACTGTTGAATTGGCTTGGTTCAAAGAATTCAAAGCTGATGCAGGTCCTTTTTTCATAACTTCGACGACAGTTGCAAGAAAGAAATAATGTAATATTTATTTGACATTAATAAGCTACTATACATCAGTGTTATGTAACTTCTTCAAAAAGGACACTCAACACTACCAAAATCATTAGCTCAGCTCTATCAACCGTAAGAATGTAGAACAAGAAAAATATTTTGCCTTTAAAGCATCAAAATCAGAACAACATACGATGCAAATTAAAGGTTATTACTCAATAATCCTAATAAAAAATTCCCTTTCTGTCAACTATGACATTACTATATAACAAAAACAAAAATATCGTGTCTTTTTTATCCTTTATTCATATTCGCTTAAAGTCTATATTCTTTATATCTTTCTTCAACTTTGATATCTTTTTTCTTGCAGTTCATTGGTCCTAATAATCAATGTACTAAAGGTTTTTATAAAACCATAAATTTTAGAATGATACAGAAAACTCTTGTCCCACATTTTGACAAATTTTGTCTTTAATTTCTCTAACAGATGCTAACATGCAGTTGTTACACGTCTACTTGCTAATAGCAATGGTGTTCATTGCAATTGTGACCTTTTTGATGAAATCAATGGAAATGCAGAGGAAAACTCAACCGAGCTTTAAAAGAATCTTTCCATCAAGAAACCCTTGGGATGGCGTTCCTGAGTTTGTGCTATACTTGAGATTAACCTCTAATCCGCGTTTTGAGCAAGAGTATAAAAATTATTTGGTTCGCACTATGAAGCTTTTCTTTCCACCCGAACGAGCAAAACTTTTAGTTGTATTGGACAACGAAAAGAAAGAAGACCATTTGTTTGGAGACAAAATAAAAACGGAATGGCCATATCCACAAATATGCTACAGAGATCCAAGTTCCATCGGTGCATACCGCGGATGGGGCAAGGCCAGAATGTTTTGGGACATGATGTATCCCGATAAATGTACCAATGTATCTTATGTGGGGTATGTCGATACTGATACATTTTTTAGCACCTTAGTAACACCACAGTTGCTATTTGACAATGGAAAACCAATTATTATTGCAAAAATTGGCCAAGTTCCGTTCAAATGTTGGGCTGAGACAACTGAATTTTTTTTCGGCAAAAAAGAAGTTATGCAGTGCATGTCAACTTTTCCTGTTATGATAAAAACGGAGCATATGTTAAAAATGAGAGAAGTCCTAGCAAGAAATCATAGCATGGATTTTGATTCAGTGTTTAAAAACACTCCAGGCACAATGTTTTGTCTTTGTCAGTTTAGTATCATGTGCAATTATGTTTGGTACTATCACAGAAATGAGTACTCATGGCGCTTGCAGATGGTCCCAAATGGTGACTGGAGAGGAGAAAATTTGCTTGCCAGTCAAGTGTCGCCAGATTATTATCGGACTAACGTACCCCCAGAGATGACGATACCAATGCCGCGCTCATCAATTCACCTGAGGTACACAATAACAAACGGTCAGTCCTATGACTCAAAAGTCCCTCCAAAGGAATATATCGAAGATTTTATTAAAGAAGGACTTTGTTACTCAGCTGGATTTGATGTCTGTCCGGAAAATTGCGAAAAATGGAACCAGACAAAGATACATTACAATCTTTTTTCATTTGAATTCTATCAATGGTTTTGGGACAAAAGGTGCAAGGAAGAGCAAGACAAGCATTACAGAAACGTCAAAGAGCTTGTTCGCTACTATGCTTCTTCAAAGATGGAAGTTTTTGGACTTTCGTCTCTAGATCAACTTTGTACCATATTATGAAAATATTTAGTTATTTACCATTTGACGGCGATAAATTTTGCATTTCTTCTTCTTATTCGCTGTTGAGATCTCTTAAGTTGGCTATAGATTTATCATAAATGAAATGTCAGTATGTTGAAGGTATTCACAAACAGCTTGCTACTGGGTTATTCTCAGGGGCGGGCTGGCTCCATAATTAGGGCTCGGGCCATTTCGTCGATAAAAGGGCCCCGAAAATCAAAAATAAGTTTACGGGTATCCCCAAAATTGCTTGTTGCATCACATTTTATTCTTTTTTAAAACGTTTTTTGTAATATTGCTTTTAATTCTAATTAGTAACCACCAGAGATGTAGGCGTATGTGTAAAAGATTTACAAGAGGGATCTACATCATTTTCACTGGAAATTTAATTCTAGCGTAGGATATAAGATTAGATAAAATCATGACATTGCGGGGGAAAAAATTATTGTTTTCTAGCTGAAGGACTTTTAAAGGGGGGCCTCAGTGATAGAAAACGGCAAATGGTACTTAGAGGGGTCACCTTTCTCGATCTGGTACTCAGGGTAAAACTTAATGAAATATTTCATTTATTCAAGAAATATCTAAGTTGTTTGAGAAAATCTTGATATGTAATTTTCAAGTCAAAACATAATAGAGTGTCATGTTTTTCCGATCTTTGGTTGAGCAGCCAGCTTAATGAATTGTTTGCATAGCAACCAAGATGGTGATATCAGTAACATAGGCAGGGCTGGCCCAGAAATGCATCTAGAATATTTGCCACATTAAGTTTGTCGAAAGGACGATCCTGGGCAATACATGTAAGCTTTTATTTACAATGATGTCCCATCCCCTTATACTTTCCAATTACCAAAAAGCCAAGATCTTATTCTCAACGTTTAGCGACAAGCCCAGCATGTTGAAGACAGTAAATAAATGTTCTCAGTAAGAAACTTTCAAGAGTAACGAGTCATTCCTTTTAATGTTTGGATGTCATTTCATGTCTACATTTCTATGAGCATAAAACTTGTAATGCATCTACGTCTTCCAGTTGTATCTCGTTTCTATTTCTTGTTTAGTTTACAATGGGAGACATTTAAAGCCTATTCAGTGTTGCATGCCAGTAGACTGCTAAACTAGATTGGGGAGCATGGATAGAAATATAGTTTTTCTATACCTACCTTACGAAACATTGTCAGATCAAGCTGCGCTTGTAACATCTTCAAACAAAATTTTCGCAAATTATTGGGAGGGGGCATCGCCCCCCCCCTCCCCCCTCCCCCCAGTGTCTACGGGCCTGTTATTTTGCAAAGTTTGTCAGGTCAAATCTCGAATTGTTTTCGTCACGTCAGCAAATTTGCGAATCAAAAACCAGCACAGTTAAACCACGCCAATGCCAAAATTTTGCCGAAGAAATGCACAGCAGATATGGCCAATACGACAAGCGAAGCCCTGTATGCCGGGCGAAATATTAGCCATAACTGATTTACTTGTGTTTGTTGTTGTTTGTTCTCGGCACCTTGCGGTGTTTCTTATTTACTGCATTTCACTACAAGGGCTAATTTCTTTGCAATGAGAGGCAATGAGGAAGTAAATAAATGGTACGTCGATCCTTGTTTCTTTTCTTGCAATGAAGGCAAAAAATACTCGAACTCAATTTCCTTATTTCCTTATAAAAAATAAGATACAACAGAGAATGAGTAGGCTACATATTATAATCTTTCCATTTCTAAAATCTGAAATGATAAGGATTATTACATGTTACAATTTAATGAATATTTGCTTTGATATAAAAACGTTTATACATAGTTTGATGTGTAGCACGGAACAGGTCGACCTAATCCACTTTGGTTTGAAAATTGGTTTGTTTTGTGTACATTGACAAGTATTATTAAATCTTACTGCAATTCAGATTTTTGGACTGATAATTCAAAAATGTCAAATGCCTAAAATAGATTAATACCGAAAATTATATCCACTTTGCTAGGTATCTACAAACAGTGGCCGATCAATGTATGGTTTGCTGGTTTTGAGTATTTGTGCTGGAATAACTGGACAACTTTAAGTATGCATTTACGACATATTTAAAGAAAAGAACTTTAGTCAAAGAAGACAAGGGTTTCAAAATTCTGCAGAGAGACAATGAAAATTCGAAAATCAGCTACCTATTACATATACAGTGGAGTACAGGGGTTATATACAGGGATTATTCAAAGGGACTAGACTTTTAGTTCATAATAGCAAGAAGAGAAATTTAGAACTAGTGGGGTCATGTTGTAAGTTAGACATTTGTTGAAACTCTAGTGGGGCAATGGCCATATTTTGTCAGCCCTAGGCCAAATAACTAGATTTGTCACATCAAGAGGGGGGGGGGGGGGATTGAGCAAGGCTTGAAATTCTTAAGATTCCTAAGGTGTATTTTTCAAGATATTTCACTCACATCAAACTGTGTAGAATAGTCTGGAGTTGATCAAGTTTTTCTCTTACAATAATGGTCCTGTACCACCTGCTTGGTAACATTTTTTATAAATAATCAGAAGAAAATGTTTTACCTTAAGGGTACAATGTTCTTTTAATGTATTCTGTCACTGCCTGTTGTTTAGATACACTGTTTTCAAATTTTGAGAATGAAATTTTTGGTGCCCAATGGTTATATTTTTCTGAAATTTGCTTCAACTCAACAATTTTCACAGAGAACAGTTATGAGATAAAATCTATGACATATCTTTTGTTAAGATAAGGTCTTTTAATAAACTTGGAAACATATACATCATTTAAAGGTATACATATGCATGTACATCCTGGTATGAATTGTTTTTTATGCCTGGAGATATACCAGAAAATGATTTGATATCATGTTCTATAGTCAAAGCATGAGAAATCATGTTTAAAGGGGTATTTTTGAGGTGGGGGACTTCTTTTGTCTTTTTAAGCAAATCAAATTGTGTAGGTTCGGCAAGTTTCATGGCTTTACAGCTAACAGAAATGGATTCACCATAGTTATGTCCTCTGAGTGCTGGGGACAGGAACCCCATTCTAAAAATAGCACAAGTGGTATTTCTGAGGGTGGGAACCATTCTTATCATTTTAGCAAGTCAAAATGTGTCGTTTTGCCAAGTTTCATGGCTGTATAGTTAACAGAAATAGATTGACCATACTAACGTATTTTGAGTACTGGGCAGAAGTACCACAGTCTAAAAATAGTATAAGGAGTATTTCTGAGGTTGGGGACAACTTTTATCATTTTCAGCAAGTCAAATTGTGTCGGTTTGCCAAGTTTCATGGCTGTATAGTTAACAGAAATAGATTGACCATACTAACGTATTTTGAGAACGAAGTTTCTCAGCGAACTATCGAAGTTATCAAGGCAAGCTGGAGGGAGAACACCCAGAAAAATTATGAGTCAATTCTCAAACAGTGATTGTTTATATTGCAATGAAAGAAACTTCACTATATCTCCGCCCACTGTGTACCAACTAATAGCATTTCTGATGCATCTTTACGACAACGGACTCAGCTACTCACAGATCAATAAGGCTCGCAGTGCATTATATGTTACGCGTTGAAATTCTTTCTTTCCAAATGCACAAATCTCACGAATATTGGCCGCCTGCGTCACTGACCCTGAATAACTCAAAATTGTGTTGTACTGCTAATTAAATAAATCTTATTATCGCGAAGTTCACTTTTGTTGATGGACTTTAATTATCCTCCCATATTCTTATTATTCTAATATTGTGTTGCTTACTTAGACAAATTTCGGGTGTTTTTTCTGCCCTCTATCTTTGAAGTCTCCTATCAGAACGTAAAGGCGGGTTTCCACTTTGGCGAATCAGGTCGCGCGACCCTTGCGATTTATTTCGTTAAAGGCGGGTTTCCACTTTGGCGAATCTGGTCGCGCGAAGCTTGCGATCGCTTGATTGCTATCGCAGGATTGATTTCCACTCTTGGGATTTGGTCGCGCAGGCGCGTAAACAATATGGCGATTACAAGACCACAAATTTTGATTCTTGTTGAGGTGACAATTAAAAAGAAAGACACTGCAGACTCGTAAGAAAAAGAGATGCTGTGTAAGGAAAATATGCGCAGAGAGATGTGAAAAGGGAGAGTATCATCAGCTTGTCAAAGAAATGAAACTTTTCGACATTTTCAAACGCATGATAATTTGACTGTAGTGTAGGGGATTGACTTTGCTGAAATTGACTTAAGAGCGATATGACTTCTGAATCGATTGTTATTTATTCCATCGTCCTCTTCTCAGCGTATTTACAATAATGTCCCATCCCCTTATACTTTCCAATTACCAAAATGCCAAGATCTTATTCTCAACGTTTAGCGACAAGCCCAGCATGTTGAAGACAGTAAATAAATGTTCTCAGTAAGAAACTTTCAAGAGTAACGAGTCATTCCTTTTTATGTTTGGATGTCATTTCATGTCTACATTTCTATGAGCATAAAACTTGTAATGCATCTACGTCTTCCAGTTGTATCTCGTTTCTATTTCTTGTTTAGTTTACAATGGGAGACATTTAAAGCCCATTGATTGTTGCATGCCCGTAGACTGCTAAACTAGATTGGGGAGCATGGATAGAAATATAGTTTTTCTATACCTGCCTTACGAAATATTGTCAGATCAAGCTGCGCTTTTAACATCTTCAAACAAAATTTTCGCAAATTATTGGGAGGGGGCATTGCCCCCCCTCCCCCCTGCCCCCAGTGTCTACGGGCCTGTTATTTTGCAAAGTTCGTCAGGTCAAATCTCGCACTGTTTTCGTCACGTCAGCAAATTTTTGAATCAAAAACCAGCAGTTAGACCACGCCAATGCCAAAATTTTGCCGAAGAAATGCACAGCAGATATGGCCAATACGACAAGCGAAGCCCTATATGCCGGGCGAAATATTAGCCATAACTGATTTACTTGTGTTTGTTGTTGTTTGTTCTCGGCACCTTGCGGTGTTTCTTATTTACTGCATTTCACTACAAGGGCTAATTTCTTTGCAATGAGATGCAATGAGGAAGAAGCCCACTGTGTACCAACTAATAGCATTTCTGATGCATCTTTACGACAACGGACTCAGCTACTCACAGATCAATAAGGCTCGCAGTGCATTATATGTTACGCGTTGAAATTCTTTCTTTCCAAATGCACAAATCTCACGAATATTGGCCGCCTGCGTCACTGACCCTGAATAACTCAAAATTGTGTTGTACTGCTAATTAAATAAATCTTATTATCGCGAAGTTCACTTTTGTTGATGGACTTTAATTATCCTCCCATATTCTTATTATTCTAATATTGTGTTGCTTACTTAGACAAATTTCGGGTGTTTTTTCTGCCCTCTATCTTTGAAGTCTCCTATCAGAACGTAAAGGCGGGTTTCCACTTTGGCGAATCAGGTCGCGCGACCCTTGCGATTTATTTCGTTAAAGGCGGGTTTCCACTTTGGCGAATCTGGTCGCGCGAAGCTTGCGATCGCTTGATTGCTATCGCAGGATTGATTTCCACTCTTGGGATTTGGTCGCGCAGGCGCGTAAACAATATGGCGATTACAAGACCACAAATTTTGATTCTCATTTTGTTGAGGTGACAATTAAAAAGAAAGACACTGCAGACTCGTAAGAAAAGGAGATGCTGTGTAAGGAAATTATGCGCAGAGAGATGTGAAAAGGGAGAGTATCATCAGCTTGTCAAAAAAAAGAAACTTTTCGACATTTTAAAACGCATGATAATTTGACTGTAGTGTAGGGGATTGACTTTGCTGAAATTGACTTAAGAGCGACATGACTTCTGAATTGTTTGTTATTTATTCCATCGTCCTCTTCTCAGCGTAGCAGAGCATGGAGTTGATATTTTGGATAAGCGCCAAAGAAAACAAGACAGGAGGCATTTTATGTAAACCAGACAAGAAAACAAAGCACCTAATTGGTTCTTGATAATCTGGTCGCAGAAAAGTTAAAATCTTTTCAACTCCCAAAAGCGATCGCGCGAATGCTTTTAGATTATTAAGAACCAATTAGATTCTTTGTTTTCTTGTCTGGTTTACGTAAAATGCCTCATTCTCCTGTCTTGTTTTCTTTGGCGCTCTGCTACGCTGAGAAAAAGACGATGGGAACAATAACAATTGATCCAGAAGTCATGTCGCTTTTAAGCCAATTTCAGTAAAGTCTATCCCCTACAGTGCAGTCAAATTTTCTTGCTTTTGAAAATGTCTAAAGTTATCTCTCTGTCAAGCTAATAATAGCTACTCTCCCTTTTCATATCTCTCTGCACATATTTTCCTTACCCAGCATCTTCTATTCTTATGAGTCTGCAGTGCCTTTTTTTTAATCACCGCTCAAGAGAACGAGAATCAAAATTGATCGCCTTGCAATCGCCATATTGTTTACGCGCCTAATTTATCTGGGGCACTGACAGCGATCGCGCGACCAAATCTCACGAGGCCGGTGCAAAACACCCTATCCGAATTGTTAAAGGCTGAGGTTTAGTGCATGGGCGGGGTATTATATACCTTTACAAACCTATTGTTCTTTGAATAGCGGGTTGAATCATGCGACAGGAAGATATCTTCTATCAGAACGTAATAAATTGTGCTCAGCACAGTGACCTCGATGCTACGAGGAGGCTCGTAGAACTCTAATCGGAGTTCACCGAGGCTCCTTCAATTTTCATTTCTATCAATGGTTTTGGGACAAAAGGTGCAAGGGAGAGCAAAACAGGCATTACAGAAACGTCGACGAATTAGTTCGCTTCCATGTATTTTCAAAAATGGAAGTTTTTGGACTTTCCTATCTAGATCAACTATGTAGTTTAATCTGAAATAATTTAGTCACGTTACCATTTGACGGTGACAAGATTTCAATTTTTACCTCTAGTTCGTTGTTGAGATCTCTTCAATTGTCTATAAATTTGTCATAGATGAAATGTGTTGTAGAGGTGTGTTCTGCAATGATACAACACAATGACATGATCGAAACTGTAGGGGATGTAATAATCATGGATAAATGTTTTTTTTTTGTAAATTTATACTTTCCAGCATACATCATACATTTGAGAGTTTTTCTCAACAGGTCCGTTCAGAACTGTGCATGTTTCCTGCTTAATGTGCCGACATCTACCTAAGCTTGAATTCTAACGGTGAAACACCTTAACAGTATCTACAATCCCAGACAAAAATGGTTGAGACTTTTCAAGGAATATCTATATTTCCACTTTCCTTAAAAGAATAACGTACCCCCTCCCCCAAGTCAATATTGAATGCATGATTTTGAAGGAGAAATGATAGAACTACAAATCCAACATTGCTTCGGGGTAATGAGGGGGATTCGAATTTACAGGGGCAAGGTAAAGTAAAAAATTACAAACAATTTTGTCCCAACAATTTTGTCAGGGATTGTACGAAGATCTATACCACCACTCAAAAGTTGTTTGATGACCAAAAAAGGTTATGAGCATCACTTTGTAGCAGGATTTTTTTAATGTGCAGCTCTACACAGAATGTACAGTGCTAAACGTTTTTTGTGCCGTTGTAGAGAAACATTTGTGCATTTCTAACATTTTACTCTAATGGACCAAAAATTCAGGAAAACTTTTGCAGAGAAAAGCAAAGAAAAGTGTAAATGATGAAACACACACAAAAAAGATGACGCTCATAATAAACAAGCACCTATTGGGATATAGAAATTATAGACAGATATAGAAAGACATTCGATGCTGAGGTGATATCATTCTTACAAGACTTCAATATCGTTTTTGACTCACACATAAACGAAGCACGAAATTGATAGTGTCAAAGAAGGAGCCTGTTAAAAATCTTAATTTCTTTTTTTATATCAATCAAAAGTTCAAAAACAATAAGGTTAATGCATGATACTATGGCATTTGTAACGAGGAACAAGGCAGGGTCACCGAGTCCTCACTACAAATGCCACTTACAATGTTCTAAGCAATAACAACGGCAAATTAACAATAAAAGAGAAGGGACAATACATATACATGCTAAATCAAGACAAAGAAAAAAAACAAAAAATGCTCATCACGTATAGAGCAGCTTCTAGGAATTTGAGTTTACAAAGTCCTCAGTTCTCAGAGTTTTCTTGGTCAACTCTTTGTTGCAATTCACCAACAAAAGAAAAGAAGATGAACTTTCCATTCTTCATTTTTGCCGCTAGGTTACAGTTAATGTCCGCCAATACAAAACTGACATCTATACAGCCTTTCGCCCATTCAGATGCCTGTTTAAGTGTGCAAAGCCTGATTTTAGTTAAGTCCAATTTGATTTTGATATCGACTAACTTTTTTCTATTTCTGTAAACCTTGGTTCGATCTCTGAAAGAGGAGAAACGCACAATAATTTGCTGATGAACTTTCCCATCATCATCGTTTTTCTTTCACTGGCCGATTCTATGAGCCCTGTCAACAGAATCAATCCCAACAGCAAAATCTAGTCCAGTAAGGATGTCTTTCATGTTTTGCATACAATCTTCTGATTCTTCATCCCCAGAATACTCAACATTATTAATTCTCAGACAATGCCTCCTGCTATATTGCTCCTCATTGTCAATTTTATACTCAAGCCTATTGACGACAGCCAGCGAAATTTAAAGTCTTTCATTCCTATCTTCGAGACTTTCAAAACTTAATATTGTGATCTCGCTATTCCAACTTTTCTTCAAAGATTTCTTTAACTTTTCCGATTGATTCGCCAATGAATACAGAGAACATTAAAAATTCAGAGCGGGAAAGAAATCATGTCATTAATTTCGAATTTGAATTATACAGTTGTATGGTCAAATAAAACGGCCCGAAGACTAAAGTGGAGACAATTTAATATTAACTTATCAAGTTGTTGTGCAATTGCTATTTATACCTTTTTTATCGTCATCAGTTTCGTCCGTTTATTGGCATACATCGAAAATTCAGACAATATTAAGGTTCGATAAACATTATATAATACATCTTTACTCCAATCCATAAAGATGGAGATAAGACTAACAAAATTTAACTATCGCCCAATATCGGTCATAACCGGCCATCTCAAGGCTCTTTGAAAAACTTGTTTTCCATCAACTATACCAGTACATGAAGATGACCAATCTGTCTTTTTGCGCCTTTTCTCCACTGTAATATGTTTGCTTAAAAATACTGATGACTGGTACAGTGGGTTGGATCTTGGACAGTTTGTGGGTCTGGTATTTGTTGACCTAAAAAAGGCCTTTGACACTGTTGACCATGAGATTCTCTGCCTAAGCATTATGGTAGAAAATATAGAAAACTTGGTATAAATTTTACCTTTCTGGGCGTAAACAGTTTTGTAGGTTCAACGGCATTGATTCAGAAGTTAGGGACATAGAAACCGGTGTGCCACAGGGCTCATGTCTTGGCCCCTTACGTTTCTTAATTTATATCAACGACCTCCCACAGGCTGTCCAGGAAACAGTTTTATCTATGTATGCTGATGACATCAGCCTGTGTATCGATCTCCTAATAATACTGAGCTGAGTTAGGCTGACAACAATGACTTCAGTAAATTAGACACCTGGCTGCAAGGCAACAAACTTACTATGAATGTTGCAAAAACTGATTCCATGCTTATTGCAACAAGGCAAAAGCATAAAATGCTTAAATGTCAAAATGAGGAATTGGACCTAAAGATACGCAACAACGAGCTTGACATAGTCCAAACAACCAAATACCTCGGCCTTCAGATCGACAGTTCTCTTGATTGGAAAAAGCAAATCAAAGCTGTCGGGATTTTGAAATCTGCAAAGTCCTTCCTGCCAAAGGCATCTTTGAAAACTCTCTATACGGGTATAGTGGAGCCTCACTTTTAGTATTGTTGATCTGTTTGGGGCTGCTGTGTTTCAACAAAAATTACAAAATTGCAAAAACTTGACAATCGTGCTGCAATGGTAATAACAAATAGTCCTTTGATGTCCCAAGCACACCACTTATCCAAGAGCTTGGATGGAAGACCATTGAAGAACTTATAAACTGTGAAATGAAAACAATGGTTTACAAGTCCTTGCATGAGTTGGCTCCATAATACCTCTGTAGCCTTTTCGCCCGCAATCCACAGTGTGCTTCCCACAGCTTCTGTAATGCTAAAACAGACCTAAGACTGCCCAGGAAAAAATGGGCAGCAAAATGGCAAAAATGCCTTTCTTACAGAGGACCAAAACTATAGAATAGCCCTCAGCTGAGTCTAAGCAGGCATCAACACTGAGTAGTTTTAAGCATTATACTTAATGGACCTTTGTTTTATTCATTTCTATTATAACTCTTGTATATTATTTTATGTAGGCATGTATACTGCTATAAATAGGGTTTATAATTACAGCTTTTTCAAGTATATTTAATTGTAATTGTTATTTTTAAGTTAGGGCCTCTTGTAAATCAACCTTGTCGAAGGGCAACCCTAGAAATTAAATATAAGATATATAAAATATGAAATATCGCTATTTATTGTCGCTCCACAAACACAATTTTGTTTTGTAAAATTCCATATGGTTGAGTTTGGTTTTTTGTGATTCTACATAGCCAAGAATTCACAATGGTTGTCACACCCTCAAAAATTTGGTTTTCTGTAATAATGTACTTTATAATTTTGCTTCCAAGGTTGAGTTAGAATCTACTTGCTTTTCCGAAACATTGACATTACATTATAAATCTATATTGAAAAGAGTTTTAAGGAATTTTAAGGAATTTTTAACACTACACATTTTCAAAATTTTGGTGTTGACTTTTTATTTTTGAAAATTTTTATAACCGCATCTATCGAAATAACTGTACGTAAAGTTCTCGATCTATACCACCTTTCACCCTAGCTCTGCAAGAGTTTTCAACGAGAAAAAGTGGTTTTTTTTTGTTCTAACACTGCAAAAAAATTGAACAACGAGTGCATCAACGTACATGTATGATTTATCAATGCACAAATTGTCTACCACTGCACGTTAAAATAAACCCTGTTACAGTTTCGATCATTTCATTGTGCTAAATCATTGCAAAATACACATCTACTGCACATTTCATCTATGATAAATTTATAGCAAACTTAAGAGATCTCAACAGCGACTAAGAAGAAGAAATGCAAAATTTGTCGCCGTCAAATGGTAAATAACTAAATATTTTCATAATATGGTACAAAGTTGATCTAGAGACGAAAGTCCAAAAACTTCCATCTTTGAAGAAGCATAGTAGCGAACAAGCTCTTTGACGTTTCTGTAATGCTTGTCTTGCTCTTCCTTGCACCTTTTGTCCCAAAACCATTGATAGAATTCAAATGAATAAAGATGGTAATGTATCTTTGCCTGGTTCCATTTTTTGCAACTTTCCGGACAGACATCAAATCCAGCTGAGTAACAAAGTCCTTCTTTAATAAAATCTTCGATATATTCCTTTGGAGGGACTTCTGACAGATAGGACTGACCATTTGTTATTGTGTACCTCAGGTGAATTGATGAGCGCGGCATTGGTATCGTCATCTCTGGGGGTACGTTAGTCCGATAATAATCTAGTGACACTTGACTAGCAAGCAAATGTTCTCCTCTCCAGTCACCATTTGGGACCATCTGCAAGCGCCATGAGTACTCATTTCTGTGATAGTACCAAACATAATTGCACATGATACTAAACTGACAAAAACAATGCATTTGACGTGGATTGTTTTTAAAAACTGAATCAAAATCCATGCTATGATTTCTTGCAAGGACCTCTCTCATTTTTATCATATGCTCCGTTTTTATCATAACAGGGAAAGTTGACATGCATTGCATAACTTCTTTTTTGCCGAGAAACAACTCTGTTGTTTCAGCCCAACATTGGAACGGAACTTGGCCAATTTTTGCAATAATTATTGGTTTTCCATTGTCAAATAACAACTGTGGTGTTACTAAGGTGCTAAAAAATGTATCAGTATCGACATACCCCACATAAGATACATTGGTACATTTATCGGGATACATCATGTCCCAAAACATTCTGGCCTTGCCCCATCCACGGTATGCATCGATGGAACTTGGATCTCTGTAGCATACTTGTGGATATGGCCATTCCGTTTTTATTTTGTCTCCAAACAAATGGTCCTTTTTCTTCTCGTTGTCCAATACAACTAAAAGTTTTGCTCGTTCAGGTGGAAAGAAAAGCTTCATAGTGCGAACCAAATTATTTCTATATTCTTGCTCAAAACGCGGACTAGAGGTTAATCTCAAGTATAGCACAAACTCAGGAACGCCATCCCAAGGGTTTCTTGACGGAAAACTTCCTCTAAAGATGAGTTGACTTTTCATCTGTATTTTCATTGAATTTAGTAAAATGGTCATAAGTACAATGAAAACTGTTGCTGTTAGCAATGCGACGTGTAACAACTGCATGTTAGCATCTGTTGAAGAAAATAAAGACAAAATTTTTCAAAATGTGAAATTTTGCTCGAATGATTTTAAGATATATTTGTAGATATCATCAAAATATGATTATATGTTTTGATATAATTTTGGCAGCTTTCCAATTTTATTTAATGATATGCCTATGAAATAGGAATTAATTTCCTTTTACTTATACAAAACTATCTGTCTGGTGGATTAGACGAAGTGGAAGTACATAGAATTTATAAGGAAACTGAGAATTGCCTATTGGACACTTAATGTAAACACTAGGTATCTGCTTGGGTCCTTCAGGTGTTTGGGACAAGAGTTTTCTGTATCATTCTAAAGTTTGTGGTTTTATAAAAGCCTTTAGTACATTGATTATTAGGACCAGTGAACTGCAAGAAAATAAATATCAACGTTGAAGAAAGATATTAAGAATATAGACTTTAAGCGAATAAGAATAAAGGATAATAAAGACACGATATTATTGTTTTTGTTATATAGTAAGGTCAGGAAGGAGATTTTGTTATTAGGATTATTGAGTAATAACCTTTAATTTGCATCATATGTTGTTCTGTGTTTAATGCTTTAAAGGCAAAAAAATTTCCTGTTCTACATTCTTACGGCTGATAGAGCTGAGCTAATGATTTTGGTAGTGTTGAGTGTCCTTTTTGAAGAAGTTACATAACACTGATGTATAGTTGCTTATTAATGTCAAATATATATTACATTAATTCATTTTTGCAACAGTCGTCAAAGTTATGAGAAAAAGGGACCTGCATCAGCTTTAAAATCCTTGAACCAAGCCAATTCAACAGTTTTCTAGTTATCAAACTTCAAACAGCCGTAACGCATAAAATATGCAACAGATTTAACGTGTTTTCCACATTTAGAGACAATTTAACGTGTTGTTTCTGCCTGTGCAATAATACATTAGTTCATTTGTTCAAAATTGAAAATTCAGAAAAAAACAATTTTGTTATAATGTCATCCTTTTGCACCTCTGTTGCTCAAGTCTGGTTCTATCGTTAACAGAAACATATAACACAGCTTGTCAAGGCCAATAGTAGAAAGAAGAATGTTTCAAAAAACTAAACTTTTGCACAAATTACACTTTATATAAATACATATTCCGCCAACACCAAGTTTCTAAACTAGTGCTAAAGATACCACTTCTTCGTTCTATTCCAGTGATGTTGTCATTATGGATCATGGATCAAAACCTCTTGGGCATTGGTAAATGTCGCCAAAGGTGAGCAAAAGTATTGCACAGGCTGAGTCAGAAAGTAAGAAAGACAGTTCTCGTAGAAAACGACAACATAATAAATGACGACAAGAAGATTTGTGAAATTTTCAATTCTTATTTTGTAAACATAACCGACACACTACCAATCACATCACAGCCAGAGTCTGACGTTGAAATCAATTCGTCAACTGATCATGTGCTATATTCGATTCAGAAATACAGGAGCCACCCTAGTATTATCAGAATTAAGGAGAATGTTGGTATTATTGACGAATTTGAATTTGATTTTGTTGCACCTTTTGATGTTTGGAATGAAATCAACCAGCTTAGTAGCTCAAAAAATCTATTGGGGAGATTCCTACGGACATTTGATATTACTCTCAGATTTGTGTATTGATCAAATTACATTGTATATTAACAATATGTTCGAATATAGCGAATCCCCTGACCAACTAGAACTGGCTGATGTATCACCTATCTTCAAAGCGAACGATTCTACATTGAAACTTAACTTTAGGCCAACAAGTGTCCTTCCGTCCCTTTCAAAAGTCTTTGAACGCAAGATGGTCAAACAAATGAAACTGTGTGGCTTTGTGTTTCGTGTATGGCTTCCGTGACGGCTACAGTACACAACATGCATTGTTAGTTTTAGGTGCATTTCTGTTTAAATTTTTCATGAACGATTTCACATATGTCATTACTAAGTCAGAATACTGTAATTTTTCAGATGACAATATTATATATGCATGCAGTCAAACCCTAGAACAGGCTGTATCTTATCTTAGGGATGATACCCATAATGCGCTGTGTTGGTTTCGGGACAATGGAATGATTGCGAATCCTTTCAAATTTCAAGTCATGTATCTTGGTCTGAAGCCAGAGCAGGAATACGTGTTTGAAATTGCTAACAAACCCATTCCTGCAACTAGCACAGTCAAACTGTTAGGTATTACTATAGACTCTAGGCTAAAATTTGTCGACCATGTAAACGCACTTTGCACGAAAGCAAACAACAAGACCAGCGCATTTTCGCGAGTAGCAAAATATTTAAATCAGGACAAGAGACATATTCTTTACAATACATATATTATATCAAACTTCAATTATTGTCCTTTAATCTGGATGATCTGTGGGAAAGATGCCAATACAGCAATCAACAGAGTTTACAAAAGGGCACTGAGAATTATTTGGGGGGACTTCGCAACCCCCTTTGCTGAACTTTTAGCTAGGGGTAGCGAAAGAACTATTCCCACAAAAAATTTGCTGGAAATATATAAATGCCTCAATTCGGAAAATCCATCTTTTTTTCGGAATCTGACTGCGACTTTCTCACCTTCACTGTATCACTTCCTTGTTCTATTATTGCTATTGTTTCTGATGAGCACACTTTGTCACTTGCGTCTGCAAAGATGTGTAGCTGTACAGCTTTGACTTTCTTTCCCTCCTTTATTAAACTTCTTGGGATCTTAATTTCTCTCAGTTGTCTCAACCACTTCAGATAATCTTTCACAAGAGGCTTTGAAACTTTATTGTTCCAACCCTTTCCTTTATTGTTCCAACCCAGGCTTCTCTGAATATTCGCTTTCCTTCTACTACAGTAGGTGAAATTATACCGAGTAGGTCATATACCCTTGCTAACTGACTTAATATGGCGTTCTTGGTAATTGGGCCATCACCTACATCTTTATTAATGGGAATTGTAAGGGTGTCTTCTTTCTTGTCCCATATGTGTCCCAAAATTCTTGTTGGGTTGGTCATATCTTCACTTTCTAAGCTTTCAGCATTTGACTCCCATTTAAGAATTGGAAGCTTTCCATCATCTAGTATAAAGATAGCTTGTGTCTTGAATGTTTCTAGTTTCTAAACCTCTGCTCCAGTACGCATCAGATCGTCAACATAAGTATTTGATCTAAGCTGTTCTAGTATATTCCCAAACTCTGGCTTCTCAAATTGCTCATAGTGGTGTTGGAGTGTCCCCCCAAGCATGAAAGGACTTGCTTCCCTACCAAAGGGGATTCTCATAAAGCGTAAGTGTCCTTTTTTTCCTTAAATCGTGAACAAAAATCGAAATGCATCTCTATCTTCTTCCTTTATGCCAATTTGCAGAAATGTCTTTTCCAGATCACCCAATAAGAGATAAGGTGCCATTCTGGCCCTTACCATAATGTCCCAGATATTTGGCTGCAATGCTGGGCCTGTATACATCACATCATTAATATTATTCATCAATTGGGTCGCACTCGCGTCAAACACCATTCTGCATTTATTGTGCTAGCGTTCTCTCTTACAACAGGTTTGTGGGGAATGTAAAATACCTTGGACCCTGAAGGTTCAGATGGTCCCTTTTCAATCACCCCGTCTCTCAGTTGGCTTTCTACTATTTCCATATAATCTGCTTTGAGCTTTTCATTGCCTCTCATCTTTCGCTCCACATTCTGCAACCGTTTTCCACTTTGTGTTTCATTTGTTTCTGTCAGTTGCATTCCCAGTATCCAAGGTACGTTTACATAATATCTCCAATCATCTTGTCTGGTTATATTATCTTTAAATTCTCTCATAACATCCAGCTGGTCATTCTCTCTCCTATCTTCAACTCCTAGCATATCTAGGCTGTATAATCTTTCATAATCATTTGATTTTCTTGTAAACGACAATTCACATTAGCATAATTACCTGTTTTGATATTACAAAACGTTTTGTCTCCAAAAAACATGTGTATTGTGCTTTCCATTGTCAGTGAGATAAAACTGTTTGTCTTTTGTATGCTTATACTTAGTTTTCGATTTTCTCAAATCTTGTCTCAGTACAGTTGTTAAATTCTGCATTTCTAGTCCTGTAACTTCAAAGCTTACTCTGGCTTTGCCATCCAATGACTCTATCTCCACATTAAGAATTGGCATAGATTTTCTCCGTGTCCCATTTACAGTGGTTATTTCTTTATTCTCAAACCTTTTTGGTTTTAATTTCAACTCTTTCATTGCTTCTCTAGAAATTAAATCTCTCCCTGCACCACTGTCTAAAAACGCCCAGAAAATCTTTCCTTAAATTTTGACTGGCAATATTGATGGAAGGGATTCTTCCTTACTGGGTGTGTAGCCTACAAGTACTCAGTGGCGGATCCAGCCAAAAATCTGACTACCGCCGAAATGAGATAGAGGATTGACCACACCCTTTAGACCACACCCATTTCTTGATCACATCCGGTTTTCTAAAATGATTATTGCTTTCTATAATTTCTTATGTAAACCATTTTCAAGAGACAAGCGGTGCTTTACTGAAATTTGATGTATCCTTACAACAAGCTTGAGAAGAAATAAATAATCTTATTCAATATTCTGAGAATGGATATTCTAAAACACTTTACGGCATTTAGACGAGGAACATCATAGAATTAGAAAAAAAGATACATTTGGCAGAATTTTGAAGTGTCGCCTAAAACTCGCATTTAGTCGGACAATTACTTATGAAAATCAGACCTGTTGGAAATTACAAGTTTAAAAAGCTAGATGAAATTTGCAATTATTGAGAGCAACTTTTGTTAAACAAAGAATCATACTTTTGGCGAATATTGTGGGCCTGACTTTTAATCCTGACGCCTTCTTAAATTTTAGAATGTTTGAGTCTTAATATTCTTTTAAAATATATCCCTACGAATAGTTGTGTATTGTACAGATTTATTGGTCACATCGGCTTTGAAGTTACAGTTTGCCCACTTGCAGAATATGTAGGCATCCCCCCATCTTTCTGTAGCGTTTGAGCCGTGTTGAGCGGCAGTACTACTCAACCCTCCATCTGAGCGGTAGTCAACTCGGTTGTTCATTGGTTTTCAACAAAATTTGTATGATTCCCCCTAGGTTGGCAGTGATTTCTGACGATTTGATTGGTTTAGGCAGGCTGACTACCGCTCAGTGCAGCTCGAATCCGCGCTACACCGACTCAACCCCCCTAGCTAGCAAGCCATGATTTCATCATCCCCCCATGCTAGCCTTCTATTTGCAAACACGTGGCTCGGCAATTGGCACGATATTTCCATAGCGATAAGGATTAAGAAATATTTCTGTCTCTGTGGAAATTTCAGGCATGTTCCTAGGAAGAAAGGCTTGGTTTGCAGCGCGATCGAATATTTTCAATAATTAAATATGGTTCAATTGAAGTAGTAAGATAAACATGAAAATGATCCTTGTTTCTATAATTTTTTGAATAATCCGACTAACGCTTGAGCGGTAATGGTGGTAGTTTGGATCCGCCACTGCTTTTCCTGTGTTATCTTGTTGGCTTCTGGTAGCTATTATATTCTCTGTTTTCTTACAAATCAATTTTCTTTCCTATTTATCACTGTCCTGGCAGGGTCGCCACTGTTTTCGGAATCTGACTGCGATTTTCTCACTCACAAAATCTCACGTCGGCCATTTTTCTTTTTCGCATGCGGCAAGTGTGGTTCGAAACCCAGTCCCTTGAGACTCGCTAATCGAGCCCAGGCTCTTAAAACGTTCTAAATCTAAATAAACGTCCATTAATTGTCCAAATAACTAAACGTCCAACTAAATATGCTTAATAGCCGTAAACTTTTATGCGGCAAATCTTCCGGGCAAAAGATGTAGCCTATAACCTAAGGACTAAAAATCTTCTCCGGTTACCGAGCACAAACACAATTTCAAATGGAAATGATTCACTATCCATATCTTTGAGGGGTGCCATCCTTTGGAACACTTTATCTGACTCAATATTTTTATGTGGAAAGTGGAAAGGTGATAGTTGCTCATGTAAAATATGTAGATAAAAGGTTCGTTGGAATCTCATCATAAGCATATATTTATTATATTTACTGTAATTAGAATTTCTCTTTGTGTAAATAGTTGGTTTTAATTAGTTCAAGTTAGAACTAACAGTATTTTAACCAACTGTAAATAATGTTATAATAAAAACAATAATAATATTGCATCAGAACTCAATCAATATAAGGTGTCTCAAATTGTTGGTCAGGGAAAAAAGATGCTGCAAATTGCTTGAAACAGCAGTATTATGTTTTCTCGCAATAAACATGTTCACTCAAGTACTTCAATAGCTGTGAATTTATGATAAAATGACTTAGAATATGCCACTTTCAACCAAATACAGGGCTAATATTGTCCAACTAGGCACTCCAACGACTAGATCTGTTCTTGCAAATGTTTTTCTGAATCTTTTGTGTTGCGTTTAACAGAACCTGTTACAAAACTCTTTGATAAAGTTTTAGCAAGTCTCACAGATTTTTCAAAGCTGAGCAACTGTCTATTTAAAAGTTTAAATTTTTACTTTAAAAAAAGTAGCTTCTTCAATTTTGAGGGCCCCTGGAGCCAGGGGGGCCACGGGGGCACAGCCCCCCCCTTTTTGCGGAAAGTATAAACAAGTGCCCCTTTTCGAAAAATATAATGCGTGTATTTTTTCACTGCCAGATATTCTGCCTTTAGAAACTAAGTAAAATAACATAACTCTGTACGTTGTTGGAGGACCATTCACTGAAAATTCCTTAAATTGCAGTTGATATTGTTCAGCAAGCTCCTGTGATGAACAATATCAACTGCAAAGGAGAATTTCCTTAGTATGTCTTCAGCAACAAAATCATTAGTTAAAGGTCCTATCAAGTTCCCGGGTGGGCACAGTCAGTTGGTCCAATGTATATCGTGTGTGTTCTTGAAAGTAAAAACTGGACCCCTATCTCTGAATCTGGGTCGAGTAAAATTTACCCTATTATGTGCCTTTGACAAAGTCGTGTAACTCTTTTCACTGAGAATATTCAAGGAATTTGATTGAGCAGGAATGTTTGTTAAAAACAAATTTGGTGAACTCTGCTTTTCACTGAGCATGTTAGAGCCATTCTTATTTTTATGTCTAGGCAAGATAAAAAGCAGAGTTCACTAAATTTGATTTTAACAACAATCCCTTATGGCTCTTGACATATATATTAACAAAATCAGACATCTGTAAAACAATAGCTGCGACATATTGCTTGCTTCACAACATTTTTTCGATGTTTTTTATGAAGAAATGAAAAAGTTATGCCCTTGCAATGAGTACATGCTAACAAAGACTTTAACAAAGACTTAAATTTCTTATCTAAGATTAGAACAATATACAAGACTAGACGTACTGCAAAATTTATTGTACTTCAATATGCCATTTATTTACCTAAAAAATTATTTACAACATCATATCAGTAAATTCCTGCCCTTTTTGTGCTTCCTCTGACTGATTAAGAATGCAACCCTATTTTCAAGGTTCTATGTCCCAGAATTCTAGCTTTTTTCAAATTTTCGGAATTCAAATGTTATATGTTTGACCAACTGACTGAGCCGCCCGGGATAAATTTTAAGGAGAGTTAAAAACTTGTTTTGTTAATAAGACTGATGAGATAAACCTTATCAATGTTACAAATTGAATTTGCAATGGCAGTGAAGAATGTTCCCGCACTTTCAGCCGATTGTGTGAAAATGACTTAACCATAAAATTTGTTGCTTTTAGAAAATATTCAATGGAGGCAAACAAATTTGTGTTAAAGTGGGGATGGGAGGATGCAAATACCAAGAAGTGTTTAAGCAAGAAAATTAAAATCATTATTCGAATGGGGCTGAAACTTTGTTGAGAAAGGGATAGGGACTGGAACTCGTTTTGAAGTATATAGAGACTAAGAATTCAAAAATGCCATTCAGTTCATATTTTGAGTTGGACTCGTTGGTATGTTGCAATCAATCTTAACATTTGTTGAGTATAATGTGCCTGCCACAAGTATGAAAAAAGGATGTGTGCCTGCTTCTTACCCGAGACCAAATCCACTAACAGTGCAATTATAAGGAAAATAAGTACAGCGTATTGTAATAGAGGTATAAATAATACATGAAAGCGAGATTTACACTCTCAAAAAACTTTGAAGGCCATGCGATTGGAAGCTATACATTTTGGCACTTACTAATGTTTCGGGAAAAAATATTCGTGCCCTTTTTATTCCTTTTTGCCCCCCTGTTCAAACCTGCGTCCGGCGGCCCTGACTTCTAGAGTAAAAGTGTTGCCAATGGTTTGAAGTTAGGTTTCATCGGTTTTTAACTATAAAAGGACGCCACATAGATGGTTTTAATTTCGATCGCCATGTTGTTCACAACGCGGTCGCCTGAAACAACATTATGTTTTCTCATGGAATGAAATGACAAAAAATTCCGGCGATAAACATGTACATTCAAGTGTTTACAGATTTGTCAAACCTTTTGCTGACTGTGGAGGGCCAAAGAAAAGTATTTGAAAATGGAGGGGCCAAATTATTAAAGTCTTGAGAGGGCTTAGGAAAGGCCACCATGGTTGGCGGCAAGAAAATTTTTTAGAATTATGGTGTCTTAGTGATAACCAGTGTTGGATGGGCTAGACCCGGACTGCTTCCTACGCGAGATTTTTTATTCGATCATTCTTATGTTAATTAGCTTGGGTTGTGGTAGTTCGGAGTTACTCGTGTAAATAGGAGTTTTTCGTTATGTTTTGGTAAAGAGGAGTCATAAACTTAGATCTTGTCGTCTCTCTATATCTTCTCTCCACATTGTCTACTCTCCACATTCTAACAGCCAGAAACTGTATCTAAAATGAATTTTGACTGAAGGTGTCGCATAGTCGCGTCTATTGTGATGTTGATTTGAAATAGAAAAGTTTTGCAAAGCTTTAGAATAACCACCATCATATAGCTCGTGATGAAACCATTTTTAGATTTTAAAATTACCCAAAATAAGATGAGGGAAAAAATAAATGTGTATTATCGATACTTATTCACTCTAGGTAATTCTCGTGTTCATGTCTATATTTGTTTATGCTTCTCTTAGCAGTGGCGAAGCTAGCCAAAAATTGTTGGTCCTGCTATATGGACAGGGCCACGCCCTTATTCAATTGGAAAAGTCTATGGACAAAAATTCTATTTTGCAGATGAATATATTTGTGGTATTCCAGATTTTGGTCTTATAAACCTGACCAATCTAGATATTCTATTAAAATAATTTTAATAAACAACAGAGTTTAAAGTCTGTAGGGGCAAGTTCACATATTCTGCAGAACAATTATTCTGCAGCTGATAAAGAGAGGTACAATCCAATAATGTGTCGCATTATCAATGAAAACAACTTTATTAGATAAACCATTAGACGAGAAAACAATTCAGGTAGAAAAATGCAAAATCCGCTGAAATTGGTTTATTCTAAAACTCAAAACTTTCAATCACACAACAGTAAATTCAATTATGCTTTCATCGTCCTTGTCCAAGTCTAAGAAAATTTTATTTAGGCCACCATGATATACCGTGCCTCAAACGATCGTACAAAGGCCGAAATCAGAGTGCCGCATACAGCCAATTCTTGTTGTTTACATTTCTTTCTTGCGAACTTTGGACTCTGTCTTGTTACAAATAAAATTTATGCAGCTCAACTGAGGCAAGTTTTGCTTTCAATAATAATATCATTGGTATTGCCAAAGCAAGCAGGAAATCCGCATTCACATCGCCTCGCCATAATACTTTAACTGGCCTCCTTGCTAGTATCTCATTGCAGAACGAGAATGCACAGGGCAATTCTTGCAGTCCTTCTCTCAGAAACAGCAGGACCAAAGGTTTTCAAAACAATGCTCTTTGACCTATGTAGGTGAACCCTCGACCAATCAAATCACAACTGCTTACGAAAAGTTATGATGGTCATTTCGACGAGGTCCTGCTCCCGAGATTGAGCAGGACTGCTCTTTGTTCTAGAATATTGTGAAGCAGGACTAAATTCACAAAATCCCATTGTGAAGCAGGACCAAACATAGGGTATCATAGTTATGAGCAGGACCGAAATTCAGGGCTGCCGTAGAAGAGAACAGGACCTTAAGATTAGCACGGGATGCCTGTATTAGCTGGCGGAACTGGGGACTGTTTATCAAAAAGAATTTGAAACTTCCTTTTTGCAAAGAAGAAATTGTTTATTGTTTACAGTAAATCTTATCTTTGGAAATTCTTGGTCCTGCTCAGCAGGACCAGCAGGACCTTTGGCTTCGCCACTGTCTCTTAGTTAGGAAATATTAGCTTATCGCGCTTTAGTTTTTCATGTTTTCCGGTAACATAATATTTTACATGCCCTTTACCCTACAAAGTTCCCCCGCGTATTTTAATAAATCTAACACCTCCTACTAGTTCATTTACGTATTTCACGATAGATACCGACAATGACACCGACAATTATTGATGTTAGTTTGCTATATTGTAATGCTGTTATATAAATTAGAGTAAGGAGAAGCAGAGTTAGTTAGAGAGAAGCATGGTGCTTGCGAAAGGCCACTGCTATCAAACTTTTAAAAGTTAACGTTTTTATGAATTGTATTCGTAAGAAGCAATTCTTGTGTTTTATTTAGCATTCTCTACCGCTCGGAAAAATCAATCTAGCCAAATATACGAAGCCCCTCACAAATGAAACATGGATTAATAATAAACATTAACGTTGAAATATCAACAGGAGAACTATCAACTAAAAATAAAAAGTTAAGCAATTTCATACAGCTAAGATAAAACTTTGTAGTATCTGATCTTAACTTTTAGGAAATTAAGTGCTTTAACAAAAATATGAAAAAACCTTCAGACTGGGCTTGTCAAAATGAGTTTAAATAGAATCTATAATTTGTGTCGATATTTTCTTTTTCTTAGTAGGAATGGATTTCCAAACGATGAAACTCTGAAGTTTTCTCGATGATGATACTTTTTAAAAACAAATCTGCCCATACTTTATTTCTCATATTCTCAAAAAAGTTTTTTGATTTTGCAGTGTGGACACAACTAACCTGGGTCGCCCTGGTTGAACCCAGGTTAGTGTTATGAATTTCTAGTGTGGACACCAACCTGGGGTGAACCTGAGTTAGTTTTAGTAACGCATGCCAATCATATGCCTCAAAACGATGTAAGAAAATTGAGTCCCACCAGTTTTTACTTCGTGTTTTACACCAATATTTTCTTTCCACGTCTACTCGTTGAATGCACTCTAAAGTGATAATTTGTTTAGGACATGTTTCAAATTTTTTCCTCCTCTGTGATCTGGATCTCTTATACTGTCGAATCCGTTTGCGACATGCAGCCAATATTTTGTTTAATCTTGATTGCCGTGCCATTGAATATTTATTCTGAATAATCTGCATTGCAAGGAAAAACATTTTAGACAAAACACAATAAACTGCGACTTCGGCAACTTCCATCTTGATCGTGTTTGTAGATTATTCGTGTTGTTGTCCATGTGTTGTTGTTATAATTTAACTCACGTGCGTAGCATTGACTAACCAGGGTTCGCCCCAACTTTTTGTCTACATTACAAAACATGAAAATCAAGTGTGGACAAAACAGGGTTCGCCCTAGGTTAAATTTAAGCCGGGGCGAGCCTGGGTTAGTTTGTGTACTGCGGACAGGGCTTTAAACAAATGCTGATTTCCAAATGTGCACACCAAAATTGCAACTAAAATAAGTTCACTAATCCCTCAAATCTGAAATCTTGTTCAGTTCGCCCAGGGCCTTGGAAAAGTTGTCTTGATTTTCCACTTTGACAAAGGTAACAAGTTTTATGTAAGAAACTTGTGCACCCAGGGTCTTAGCTTCAATAATCGAGCGCCAAAAGTAATTAACTCTAAACAAGTTCATACAAATGGTCAACAATGTTGCACTGTGTGGACAGAGCCTTCAATAAGCCTAAACATTCCATTTCAAACGTATTAGGGTGTTAAAAATAAATCTATTATCTTGTAGACGAGCCTAATCAGCAATATTGCTCATTAGAGTGATCAGCGACAAATTTAGCAAACGTGCTTGGAGGATGCACGTAGTCAATGCTATTTTGCTCTCAAGCGAGTCATTGCATCCTGATTTTCCAAACTATGGCAAGAGGGAAATCTCTTTTTATGGAGGCTAATTTTGTATATGATCAAAACTTTTGATAGCTTGATTATAAAGCATTGTCTGAGGTATGTATTTCGTGAAACTGTTGCCATTTGTTCTAGGTTTTGCTAACTTTGAGTTATACTTGTGAAGATCGGAACAATATGCCAAAATTTCAAAGAAAACACTCACCTAATCTCAGATTGGATTTAGAACCGATTTTGAACTCTTCAATTTCTAATAGAATCAGGTGAGGCAAAAAAAAACGCGAATCCGCCTTGACCCAGATGAAGGAATGCCTGCCACACACAATCAAATCAGGTATAGCTTTGTATAGAAATAGTTATCCAGGCACGATAATATCAGGTAGAGCTTTGTATAGAAATAGTTATTCACGCACAATCAAAACAGGTAGAGCTTTGTATAAAAATAGGGTTGAAACCAAAGAAATAGTAGAGCTAGAATACGCGCTCTATTGTTCGCCTATTGTTTTCTGCGTAATACCACAAAATACGCAGAAGGTGAACTCTATGTCGGCACCTTTGATGTTTGCGTGCACGAATCTAGAACAAAGAAACAATAGCTTGTGTGAATGAAGAAAAGGCCACTGTAGCAGGCTGCTCGACGGGCTCCAAGGAGTTCTTGCTGCGAAAAGTCGATAAAAATGTAGCAAATATGAAACACCGCAATACGCCGAGAATAAACAACAATAAAAACACGTAAATCAGTAAAGGCTAATATTTCGCCCCGGCATACGGGGCTTCATCAGAGCAAAAGTTAACGGGCTAAAAATTTACATATTTAAAAAAGGCGATGGTGGTGTCTGATTGGCTGATGTGGAATGGTGTGAATGCAGCGAAGTGGTAGAGAAGGGAAGGGTGGCGAATGGGAGAGGGTGGGTGGTGGTGGTGGAATGAAGACGTAATGGGGATGAAGTACTATAAAATGAAATAATGATATTGTTGCTATAAGGTTAACGGTCAGTAGTTCTGTTCATGCCGTTCGGTGTGAGAATGTTTGCCAGGCCAACGAGGTATTGCTCTTTGGCTCGTCGTGCACTGTCTCGTTTGTCGTTGAGTTTCAGTAACTGTGTTACAGTAAGGTCATTGATGGTATGTTCTGGGCTACAGAAGTGTTCTGCAACACCAGTTTTGTCTACTTTTTTGTTGATAATGTCTCGTCTGTATTCGTTAAATCTGTCTTTCAGTCGTCTGCTTGTTTGTCCGATGTATTGGCAGTTCTTGTGTCCGTTAGTTACACAGCCTTTGCACTGTAATGAGTAAAGAACGTTAGTAGAGTTGCAGTCTAGTTTTTTTACATCGTAATTTTCATTCTATCCAATCAATCTGTGCTGAGGTTTGTTAAATAATGATAGTTGCGATGATATTTACAAAAAATTAAAGTATATCATTCCTTTTTAGAGAAAGAACCCCAACCGTAGAAGCCCTCTATTCAGGCATCACTCACCCCTACACCCTCCAAAAATTCATCGCGAGTAAAAATTTGTATTAGCAGCAATGAATTCAGCACCATGGAAAACCCTATAGCAAGACCAACTTTTTCTGTCATAACTGTCGGTTTTCGAAATTGTCTTAAGACTACGGGTACAATTTCATTTTAAATTCAAATAAATTTTGTTTCCCAATTTCTTATTAAACGCATCAAAGTTTATTTATGATACACTTTTTACGTTTGATTAATTCAATTCTTGAAATAGAATTCACTACTTTATGTGGCCCTGGATCTCGAGGCCCTATTATTATGCTAACTTACATCTGTTCATTTTTTCTACGTACAATTGAATCTAAAATTTATAGTTAAATTGTTTCCTCGTGTTGAGCGTCATGGAATCAAGTTTCGCCATTATTCTTTTATTACACACTTTGAGTATATACGTTGCGATTCAGTTTGAATCACACATGCCTCTTCCGTGTACATCCCACAATCAGGGACGCTGGAACGACCAAGAGGCAAAGAGGCAGGCTTGATTGAAAGGGCATTTTGAAACATAATTCCAAGCTACGTTTTGTTTCGATATGCCGTAAGTAAGTTGAAAATCGGCTAGCTTTTGGCATAAGAAATTTCTTTACATGTTTTGAGAAATGTTGGCTTGACTAAGAAAGTACATTCAGAATTTGATATGAATCTTTTGATAACAGCAAACAGCTGACGTCTGTTTTCTATGAAGAGGGCACATTGTCCTCCTTGCTCTATCTATCCAAAAAACAACAGGGGTGATTGATCTCTGAGCCTTTGTCTCCAGCATCCCTGCCTACAATCCCTCAAATCTTCACAAATACCTCAAAGACCAGCAGTTTCCGTCTAAAAAAATATTAAAGTTTACTGCGTGAGTTCCACCAGTGTATAACGGCTGTTTCAAACTTCACAATCTTTTATAAATCATTTGGCTAAAATGTCTTCAAGACGAAAATATAATTCTGGAGCTTTCAAAAGAGCAGTTAAGAAACGAACAATCGAAGCTACTCATTCCAATACACGGCCATAATAGCAACATTTTTTCCCTCAACAAAACCAGATGAAAGCAAAGAAGAAATATCAAACCCAGCTTCACCTACGTCAACTTCAGAATGTCCTGTGGAGTTTAATGTCAGGGATTGTACGAAGATCTATACCACCACTCAAAAGTTGTTTGGTGACCAGTTTTGTCCTTCTAACTGGCATACTTCGAAAAGTCAGACGATAATAAAGTTTGATAAACAATATATATGACATTGCTAGTAAATGTCACTCCACAAATACAATTTTCTTTCGTAAAATTCCATATAGTTGAGTTTGGTTTTTTGTGATTCCATATAACCAAGAATTCGCAATGGTTGTCACACATGAAAATTTGATTTTCTACAATAATATACTTCATAATTTTGCTTCCAAGGTTGAGCTAGAATCTACTTGCTTTTCCGACAAATTGAAATTATATTATAAATCTATTTGGAAAGAAGTTTTAAGGAATTTTAAGGAATTTTTATCCTTGCACACTTTCAAAATTTTTTAAAAGTTTGGTGTTGTCTTTGAAAATTTTTATGACCGCATCTATCGAGCCAACTGTATGAAAAGTTCGCGAACTACACCGCCTTTCAACCTAGCTTCACAAGAGATTTCAACGAGGAAAAGTGGCCTAGATTGAAAAGAATTATCGAAAACAAACATCACAAAGAAGAAGATGAAAAAAAACAAACTAGATAGCTTCTAGATACTGAATTCGATAAAATTTTACAGAGATTTCATAGATCATTGTTACTGTTATCTTCTCGTTTTTAATATTGTGATGCCCTATTATAATCTTTATGTGTTGTTTACTTAAAGTTGCTGCAATTTTACTTTTTCACCACTAAATCTCTTTTGTTTTTGGTTTTCCACTGCAACAAATTTGAGTGTATCACTGTACATTTACGATTTATCAATGCCCAAATTGACTACCACTGCACGTTAAAATAAACCCAGCTACAGTTTCTATAATTTCATTGTGCTGAATCATTGCAAAATACACATCTACTGCACATTTCATCTATGATAAATTTATAGCAAACTTAAGAGATCTCAACAGCGACTAAGAAGAAGAAATGCAAAATTTGTCGCCGTCAAATGGTAGATAATAAATATTTTCATAATATGGTACAAAGTTGATCTAGAGACGAAAGTCCAAAAACTTCCATCTTTGAAGAAGCATAGTAGCGAACAAGGTCTTTGACGTTTCTGTAATACTTGTCTTGCTCTTCCTTGCACCTTTTGTCCCAAAACCATTGATAGAATTCAAATGAATAAAGATTGTAATGTATCTTTGCCTGGTTCCATCTTTTGCAACTTTCCGGACAGACATCAAATCCAGCTGAGTAACAAAGTCCTTCTTTGATAAAATCTTCGATATATTCCTTTGGGGGGACTTTTGAGTCATAGGACTGACCATTTGTTATTGTGTACCTCAGGTGAATTGACGAGCGCGGCATTGGTATCGTCATCTCTGGGGGTACGTTAATCCGATAATAATCTGGCGACACTTGACTGGCAAGCAAATTTTCTCCTCTCCAGTCACCATTTGGGACCATCTGCAAGCGCCAAGAGTACTCATTTCTGTGATAGTACCAAACATAATTGCACATGATACTAAACTGACAAAGGCAAAACATTTGACGTGGAGTGTTTTTAAACACTGAATCAAAATCCATGCTGTGATTTCTTGCAAGGACCTCTCTCATTTTTAACATATGCTCCGTTTTTATCATAACAGGAAAAGTTGACATGCACTGCATAACTTCTTTTTTGCCGAAAAACAATTCAGTTGTCTCAGCCCAACATTTGATCGAAACTTGGCCGATTTTTGCAATAATTATTGGTTTTCCATTGTCAAATAACAACTGTGGTGTTACTAAGGTGCTAAAAAATGTATCAGTATCGACATACCCCACATAAGATACATTGGTACATTTATCGGGATACATCATGTCCCAAAACATTCTGGCCTTGCCCCATCCGCGGTATGCATCGATGGAACTTGGATCTCTGTAGCATATTTGTGGATATGGCCATTCTGTTTTTATTTTGTCCCATAGCAAATGGTCTTTTTTCTTCTCGTTGTCCAATACAACTAAAAGTTTTGCTCGTTCGGGTGGAAAGAAAAGCTTCATAGTGCGAACCAAATAATTTCTATATTCTTGCTCCCAACGCGGACTAGTGGTTAATCTCAAGTATAGCACAAACTCAGGAACGCCATCCCAAGGGTTTCTTAATGGAAAGATTCTTTTAAAGCTCGGTTGAATTTTCCTCTGCATTTCCATTGAATTTAGTAAAATGGTCACCAGTGCAATGACAACGGTTGCTGTTAGCAATGCGACGTGTAACAACTGCATGTTAGCATCTGTTGAAGAAAATAAAGACAAAATTTGTTAAAATGTGAAATTTTGCTCAAAGGATTTTAAGATATATTTGTAGATATCATCAAAATATAATTATATGATTTGATATAATTTTGGCAGCTTTCCAATATTATTTAATGATATGCCTATGAAGTAGGAATTAATTTCCCTTTACTTATACAAGACAATCCGTCTTTTGGATTAGACGAAGTGGAAATACATAGCATTTATAAGGACACTGAGAATTGCCTATTGGACACTTAGTGTAAACACTAGGTATCTGCTTGGGTCCTTCAGGTGTTTGGGACAAGAGTTTTCTGTATCATTCTAAAATTTATGGTTTTATAAAAGCCTTTAGTACCTTGATTATTAGGAACAGTGAACTGCAAGAAAATAGATATCAAAGTTGAAGAAAGATATTAAGAATATAGACTTTAAGCGAATAAGAATAAAGGAAAAAGACACGATATTATTAATTTTGTTATATAGTAAGGTCATTGTTGACAGGAAAAGGATTCTTTCATTAGGATTATCGAGTAATAGCCTTAAATTTGCATCGTATGTTGTTCTAATTTTAATTTCTTTAAAGGCAAAATATTTTTCCTGTTCTACATTCTTACGGTTGATAGAGCTGAGCTAATGCTTTTGGTAGTGTCGATTGTCCTTTTTGAAGAAGTTACATAACACTTATATATAGTTGCTTCAGTGATGTCAAATAAATATTACATTATTTCTTTCTTGCAACTGTCGTCGAAGCTATGAAAAAGGGACCTACATCAGCTTTAAAATCTTTGAACCAAGCCAATTTAACAGTTTTCTAATATCAAACTTCAAATGGCCGTAACGCATAAAATATGCAACAGATTTAACGTGTTTTCCACATTTAGAGACAATTTAACGTGTTGTTTCTGCCTGTTCAATAGTACAATAGTTCATTAGTTCAAAATTGGAAATTCAGAAAAAAACAATTTTGTTATAATGTCATCCTTTTTCGCCTCTGTTGCTCAAGTCAGGTTCTATCGTTAACAGAAACATATAAAACAGCTTGTCAAGGCCAATAGTAGAAAGAAGAATGTTTCAAAAAACTAAACTTTTGCACAAATTACACTTTATATAAATACATATTCCGCCAACACCAAGTTTCTAAACTAGTGCTAAAGATACCACTTCTTCGTTCTATTCCAGTGATGTTGTCATTATGGATCACGGATCAAAACCTCTTGGGCATTGGTAAATGTCGCCAAAGGTGAGCAAAAGTATTGCACAGGCTGAGTCAGAAAGTAAGAAAGACAGTTCTCGTAGAAAACGACAACATAATAAATGACGACAAGAAGATTTGTGAAATTTTCAATTCTTATTTTGTAAACATAACCGACACACTACCTATCACAGCACCGCCAGAGTCTGACGTTGAAATCAATTCGTCAACTGATCATGTGCTGTATTTGATTCAGAAATACAGGAAACACCCTAGTATTATCAGAATTATAGAAAATGTTGGTATTATTGACGAATTTGAATTTGATTTTGTTGCACCTTTTGATGTTTGGAATGAAATCAACCAGCTTAGTAGTTTAAATAATCTAGTGGGGAGATTCCCACGGATATTTTGAATTACTCTCAGGTTTGTGTATTGTTCAAATTACATTTTATATTATAGCGATTTTCCTGACCAACAAGAACTGGCTGATGTATCACCTATCTTCAAAGCGAACGATTCTACATTGAAACTTAACTTTAGGCCAACAAGTGTCCTTCCGTCCCTTTCAAAAGTCTTTGAACGCAAGATGGTCAAACAAATGAAACTGTGTGGCTTTGTGTTTCGTGTATGGCTTCCGTGACGGCTACAGTACACAACATGCATTGTTAGTTTTAGGTGCATTTCTGTTTAAATTTTTCATGAACGATTTCACATATGTCATTACTAAGTCAGAATACTGTAATTTTTCAGATGACAATACTATATATGCATGCAGACAAACCCTAGAACAGGCTGTATCTTATCTTAGGGATGATACCCATAATGCGCTGTGTTGGTTTCGGGACAATGGAATGGTTGCGAATCCTTCCAAATTTCAAGTCATGTATCTTGGTCTGAAGCCAGACCAGGAGTACGTGTTTGAAATTGCTAACAAACCCATTCCTGCAACTAGCACAGTCAAACTCTTAGGTATTACTATAGACTCTAGGCTAAAATTTGTCGACCATGTAAACGCACTTTGCACGAAAGCAAACAACAAGACCAGCGCATTTTCGCGGATAGCAAAATATTTAAATCAGGACAAGAGACATATTCTTTACAATACATATATTATATCAAACTTCAATTATTGTCATTTAATCTGGATGATCTGTGGGAAAGATGCCAATACAGCAATAAACAGAGTTCACAAAAGGGCACTGAGAATTATTTGGGGGGAATTCGCAACCCCCTTTGCTGAACTTTTAGCTAGGGGTAGCGAAAGAACTATTCCCACAAAAAATTTGCTGGAAATAAAGAAATGCCTCAATTCGGAAAATCCATCTTTTTTTCGGAATCTGACTGCGACTTTCTCACCTTCACTGTATCACTTCCTTGTTCTATTATTGCTATTGTTTCTGATGAGCACGCTTTGTCACTTGCGTCTGCAAAGTTGTGTAGCTGTACAGCTTTGAGTTTCTTTCCCTCCTTTATTAAACTTCTTGGGATCTTAATTTCTCTCAGTTGTCTCAACCACTTCAGATAATCTTTCACAAGAGGCTTTGAAACTTCATTGTTCCAACCTCTTCCTTCATCGCAGGCTCTCTGAATATTCGCTTTCCTTCTACTACAGTAGATGAAATGATACCGAGTAGGTCATATACCCTTGCTAACTGACTTAGTATGGCGTTCTTGGTAATTGGGCCATCACCTACATCTTTATTAATGGGAATTGTAAGGGTGTCTTCTTTCTTGTCCCATATGTGTCCCAAAATTCTTGTTGGGTTGGTCATATCTTCACTTTCTAAGCTTTCAGCATTTGACTCCCATTTAAGAATTGGAAGCTTTCCATCATCTAGTATAAAGATAGCTTGTGTCTTGAATGTTTCTAGTTTCTAAACCTCTGCTCCAGTACGCATCAGATCGTCAACATAAGTATTTGATCTAAGCTGTTCTAGTATATTCCCAAACTCTGGCTTCTCAAATTGCTCATAGTGGTGTTGGAGTGTCCCCCCAAGCATGAAAGGACTTGCTTCCCTACCAAAGGGGATTCTCATAAAGCGTAAGTGTCCTTTTTTCCACTTAAATCGTTAACAAAAATCGAAATGCATCTCTATCTTCTTCCTTTATGCCAATTTGCAGAAATGTCTTTTCCAGATCACCCAATAAGAGATAAGGTGCCATTCTGGCCCTTACCATAATGTCCCAGATATTTGGCTGCAATGCTGGGCCTGTATACATCACATCATTAATATTATTCATCAATGGGGTCGGACTTGCACTCGCGTCAAACACCATTCTGCATTTATTGTGCTAGCGTTCTCTCTTACAACAGGTTTGTGGGGAATGTAAAATACCTTGGACCCTGAAGGTTCAGACGGTCCCTTTTCAATCACCCCGTCTCTCAGTTGGCTTTCTACTATTTCCACATAATCTGCTTTGAGCTTTTCATTGCCTCTCATCTTTCGCTCCACATTCTGCAACCGTTTTCCACTTTGTGTTTCATTTGTTTCTGTCAGTTGCATTCCCAGTATCCAAGGTACGTTTACATAATATCTCCCATCATCTTGTCTGGTTATATTATCTTTAAATTCTCTCATAACATCCAGCTGGTCATTCTCTCTCCTATCTTCAACTCCTAGCATATCTAGGCTGTATAATCTTTCATAATCATTTGATTTTCTTGTAAACGACAATTCACATTAGCATAATTACCTGTTTTGATATTACAAAACGTTTTGTCTCCAAAAAACATGTGTATTGTGTGCTTTCCATTGTCAGTGAGATAAAACTGTTTGTCTTTTGTATGCTTATACTTAGTTTTCGATTTTCTCAAATCTTGTCTCAGTACAGTTGTTAAATTCTGCATTTCTAGTCCTGTAACTTCAAAGCTTACTCTGGCTTTGCCATCCAATGACTCTATCTCCACATTAAGAATTGGCATAGATTTTCTCCGTGTCCCATTTACAGTGGTTATTTCTTTATTCTCAAACCTTTTTGGTTTTAATTTCAACTCTTTCATTGCTTCTCTAGAAATGAAATCTCTCCCTGCACCACTGTCTAAAAACGCCCAGAAAATCTTTCCTTAAATTTTGACTGGCAATATTGGTGGAAGGGATTCTTCCTTACTGGGTGTGTAGCCTACAAGTACTCAGTGGCGGATCCAGCCAAAAATCTGACTACCGCCGAAATGAGATAGAGAATTGACCACACCCTTTAGACCACACCCATTTCTTGATCACATCAGGTTTTCTAAAATGATTATTGCTTTCTATAATTTCTTATGTAAACCATTTTCAAGAGACAAGCGGTGCTTTACTGAAATTTGATGTATCCTTACAACAAGCTTGAGAAGAAATAAACAATCTTATTCAATATTCTGAGAATGGATATTCTAAAACAATTTTACGGCCTTTAGACGAGGAACGTCATAGAATTAGAAAAAAAGATACATTTGGCAGAATTTTGAAGTGTCGCCTAAAACTCGCATTTAGTCGGACAATTACTTATGAAAATCAGACCTGTTGGAAATTACAAGTTTAAAAAGCTAGATGAAATTTGCAATTATTGAGAGCAACTTTTGTTAAACAAAGAATCATACTTTTGGCGAATATTGTGGGCCTGACTTTTAATCCTGACGCCTTCTTAAATTTTAGAATGTTTGAGTCTTAATATTCTTTTAAAATATATCCCTACGAATAGTTGTGTATTGTACAGATTAATGGGTCACATCGGCTTTGAAGTTACAGTTTGCCCACTTGCAGAATATGTAGGCATCCCCCCATCTTTCTGTAGCGTTTGAGCCGTGTTGAGCGGCAGTACTACTCAACCCTCCATCTGAGCGGTAGTCAACTCGGTTGTTCATTGGTTTTCAACAAAATTTGTATGATTCCCCCTAGGTTGGCAGTGATTTCTGACGATTTGATTGGTTTAGGCAGGCTGACTACCGCTCAGTGCAGCTCGAATCCGCGCTACACCGACTCAACCCCCCTAGCTAGCAAGCCATGATTTCATCATCCCCCCATGCTAGCCTTCTATTTGCAAACACATGGCTCGGCAATTGGCACGAAATTTCCATAGCGATAAGGATTAAGAAATATTTCTGTCTCTGTGGAAATTTCAGGCATGTTCCTAGGAAGAAAGGCTTGGTTTGCAGCGCGATCGAATATTTTCAATAATTAAATATGGTTCAATTGAAGCAGTAGGATAAACATGAAAATGATCCTTGTTTCTATAATTTTTTGAATAATCCGACTAACGCTTGAGCGGTAATGGCGGTAGTTTGGATCCGCCACTGCTTTTCCTGTGTTATCTTGTTGGCTTCTGGTAGCTATTATATTCTCTGTTTTCTTACAAATCAATTTTCTTTCCTATTTATCACTGTCCTGGCAGGGTCGCCACTGTTTTCGGAATCTGACTGCGATTTTCTCACTCACAAAATCTCACGTCGGCCATTTTTCTTTTTCGCATGCGGCAAGTGTGGTTCGAAACCCAGTCCCTTGAGACTCGCTAATCGAGCCCAGGCTCCTAAAACGTTCTAAATCTAAATAAACGTCCATTAACTGTCCAAATAGCTAAACGTCCAACTAAATATGCTTAATAGCCGTAAACTTTTATGCGGCAAATCTTCCGGGCAAAAGATGTAGCCTATAACCTAAGGACTAAAAATCTTCTCCGGTTACCGAGCACAATGACATATGGAACACAATGACATATGGAAATGATTCACTATCCATATCTTTGAGGGGTGCCATCCTTTGGAACACTTTATCTGACTCAATATTTTTATGTGGAAAGTGGAAAGGTGATAGTTGCTCATGTAAAATATGTAGATAAAAGGTTCGTTGGAATCTCATCATAAGCATATATTTATTGTATTTACTGTAATTAGAATTTCTCTTTGTGTAAATAGTTGGTTTTAATTAGTTCAAGTTAGAACTAACAGTATTTTAACCAACTGTAAATAATGTTATAATAATAACAATAATAATATTGCATCGGAACTCAATCAATATAAAGTGTCTCAAATCGTTGGTCAGGGAAAAAAGATGCTGCAAATTGCTTGAAACAGCAGTATTATGTTTTCTCGCAATAAACATGTTCAATCAAGTACTTCAATAGCTGTGAATTTATTAGCATGATAAAATGACTTAGAATATGCCACTTTCAACCAAATACAGGGCTAATATTGTCCTACTAGGCACTCCAACGACTAGATCTGTTCTTGCAAATGTTTTTCTGAATCTTTTGTGTCGCGTTTAACAGAACCTGTTACAAAACTCTTTGATAAAGTTTTAGCAAGTCTCACAGATTTTTCAAAGCTGAGCAACTGTCTATTTAAAAGTTTAAATTTTTACTTTAAAAAAAGTAGCTTCTTCAATTTTGAGGGCCCCTGGAGCCAGGGGGGCCACGGGGGCACAGCCCCCCCCCTTTTTGCGGAAAGTATAAACAAGTGCCCCTTTTCGAAAAATATAATGCGTGTATTTTTTCACTGCCAGATATTCTGCCTTTAGAAACTAAGTAAAATAACATAACTCTGTACGTTGTTGGAGGACCATTCACTGAAAATTCCTTAAATTGCAGTTGATATTGTTCAGCAAGCTCCTGTGATGAACAATATCAACTGCAAAGGAGAATTTCCTTAGTATGTCTTCAGCAACAAAATCATTAGTTAAAGGTCCTATCAAGTTCCCGGGTGGGCACAGTCAGTTGGTCCAATGTATATCGTGTGTGTTCTTGAAAGTAAAAACTGGACCCCTATCTCTGAATCTGGGTCGAGTAAAATTTACCCTATTATGTGCCTTTGACAAAGTTGTGTAACTCTTTTCACTGAGAATATTCAAGGAATTTGATTGAGCAGGAATGTTTGTTAAAAACAAATTTGGTGAACTCTGCTTTTCACTGAGCATGTTAGAGCCATTCTTATTTTTATGTCTAGGCAAGATAAAAAGCAGAGTTCACTAAATTTGACTTTAACAACAATCCCTTATGGTTCTTGACATATATATTAACAAAATCAGACATCTGTAAAACTATAACTGCAACATATTGCTTGCTTCACAACATTTTTTCGATGTTTTTTATGAAGAAATGAAAAAGTTATGCCCTTGCAATGAGTGCATGCTAACAAAGACTTTAACAAAGACTTAAATTTCTTATCTAAGATTAGAACAATATCCAAGACTAGACGTACTGCAAAATTTATTGTACTTCAATATGCCATTTATTTACCTAAAAAATTATTTACAACATCATATCAGTAAATTCCTGCCCTTTTTGTGCTTCCTCTGACTGATTAAGAATGCAACCCTATTTTCAAGGTTCTATGTCCCAGAATTCTAGCTTTTTTCAAATTTTCGGAATTCAAATGTTATATGTTTGACCAACTGACTGAGCCGCCCGGGATAAATTTTAAGGAGAGTTAATAAGACTGATGAGATAAACCTTATCAATGTTACAAATTGAATTTGCAATGGCAGTGAAGAATGTTCCCGCACTTTCAGCCGATTGTGTGAAAATGACTTAACCATAAAATTTGTTGCTTTTAGAAAATATTCAATGGAGGCAAACAAATTTGTGTTAAAGTGGGGATGGGAGGATGCAAATACCAAGAAGTGTTTAAGCAAGAAAATTAAAATCATTATTCGAATGGGGCTGAAACTTTGTTGAGAAAGGGATAGGGACTGGAACTCGTTTTCAAGTATATAGAGACTAAGAATTCAAAAATGCCATTTAGTTCATATTTTGAGTTGGACTCGTTGGTATGTTGCAATCAATTTGAACATTTGTTGAGTATAATGTGCCTGCCACAAGGATGAAAAAAGGTGCCTGCTTCTTACCCGAGACCAAATCCACTAACAATGCAATTATAAGGAAAATAAGTACAGCGTATTGTAATAGAGCTATAAATAATACATGAAAGCGAGATTTACACTCTCAAAAAACTTTGAAGGCCATGCGATTGGAAGCTATACATTTTGGCACTTACTAATGTTTCGGGAAAAAATATTCGTGCCCTTTTTATCCCTTTTTGCCCCCCTGTACAAACCTGCGTCCGGCGGCCCTGACTTCTAGAGTAAAAGTGTTGCCAATGGTTTGAAGTTTGGTTTCATCGGTTTTTAACTATAAAAGGACGCCACATAGATGGTTTTAATTTCGATCGCCATGTTGTTCACAACGCGGTCGCCTGAAACAACATTATGTTTTCTCATTGAATGAAATGACAAAAAATTCCGGCGATAAACATGTACATTCCAGTGTTTACAGATTTGTCAAACCTTTTGCTGACTGTGGAGGGCCAAAGAAAAGTATTTGAAAATGGAGGGGCCAAATTATTAAAGTCTTGAGAGGGCTTAGGAAAGGCCACCATGGTTGGCGGCAAGAAAATTTTTTAGAATTATGGTGTCTTAGTGATAACCAGTGTTGGATGGGCTAGACCCGGACTGCTTCCTACGCGAGATTTTTTATTCGATCATTCTTATGTTAATTAGCTTGGGTTGTGGTAGTTCGGAGTTACTCGTGTAAATAGAAGTTTTTCGTTATGTTTTGGTAAAGAGGAGTCATAAACTTAGATCTTGTCGTCTCTCTATATCTTGCATTCTCCACATTCTAACAGCCAGAAACTGTATCTAAAATGAATTTTGACTGAAGGTGTCGCATAGTCGCGTCTATTGTGATGTTGATTTGAAATAGAAAAGTTTTGCAAAGCTTTAGAATAACCACCATCATATAGCTCGTGATGAAACCATTTTTAGATTTTAAAATTACCCAAAATAAGATGAGGGAAAAAATAAATGTGTATTATCGATACTTATTCACTCTAGGTAATTCTCGTGTTCATGTCTATATTTGTTTATGCTTCTCTTAGCAGTGGCGAAGCTAGCCAAAAATTGTTGGTCCTGCTATATGGACAGGGCCACGCCCTTATTCAATTGGAAAAGTCTATGGACAAAAATTCTATTTTGCAGATGAATATATTTGTGGTATTCCAGATTTTGGTCTTATAAACCTGACCAATCTAGATATTCTATTAAAATAATTTTAATAAACAACAGAGTTTAAAGTCTGTAGGGGCAAGTTCACATATTCTGCAGAACAATTATTCTGCAGCTGATAAAGAGAGGTACAATCCAATAATGTGTCGCATTATCAATGAAAACAACTTGATTAGATAAACCATTAGACGAGAAAACAATTCAGGTAGAAAAATGCAAATTCCGCTGAAATTGGTTTATTCTCCAACTCAAAACTTTCAATCACACAACAGTAAATTCAATTATGCTTTCATCGTCCTTGTCCAAGTCTAAGAAAATTTTATTTAGGCCACCATGATATACAGTGCCTCAAACGATCGTACAAAGGCCGAAATCAGAGTGCCGCATACAGCCAATTCTTGTTGTTTACATTTCTTTCTTGCGAACTTTGGACTCTGTCTTGTTACAAATAAAATTTATGCAGCTCAACTGAGGCAAGTTTTGCTTTCAATAATAATATCATTGGTATTGCCAAAGCAAGCAGGAAATCCGCACTCACATCGCCTCGCCATAATACTTTAACTGGCCTCCTTGCTAGTATCTCATTGCAGAACGAGAATGCACAGGGCAATTCTTGCAGTCCTTCTCTCAGAAACAGCAGGACCAAAGGTTTTCAAAACAATGCTCTTTGACCTATGTAGGTGAACCCTCGACCAATCAAATCACAACTGCTTACGAAAAGTTATGATGGTCATTTCGACGAGGTCCTGCTCCCGAGATTGAGCAGGACTGCTCTTTGTTCTAGAATATTGTGAAGCAGGACTAAATTCACAAAATCCCATTGTGAAGCAGGACCAAACATAGGGTATCATAGTTATGAGCAGGACCGAAATTCAGGGCTGCCGTAGAAGAGAACAGGACCTTAAGATTAGCACGGGATGCCTGTATTAGCTGGCGGAACTGGGGACTGTTTATCAAAAAGAATTTGAAACTTCCTTTTTGCAAAGAAGAAATTGTTTATTGTTTACAGTAAATCTTATCTTTGGAAATTCTTGGTCCTGCTCAGCAGGACCAGCAGGACCTTTGGCTTCGCCACTGTCTCTTAGTTAGGAAATATTAGCTTATCGCGCTTTAGTTTTTCATGTTTTCCGGTAACATAATATTTTACATGCCCTTTACCCTACAAAGTTCCCCCGCGTATTTTAATAAATCTAACACCTCCTACTAGTTCATTTACGTATTTCACGATAGATACCGACAATGACACCGACAATTATTGATGTTAGTTTGCTATATTGTAATGCTGTTATATAAATTAGAGTAAGGAGAAGCAGAGTTAGTTAGAGAAAAGCATGGTGCTTGCGAAAGGCCACTGCTATCAAACTTTTAAAAGTTAACGTTTTTATGAATTGTATTCGTGAGAAGCAATTCTTGTGTTTTATTTAGCATTCTCTACCGCTCGGAAAAATCAATCTAGCCAAATATACGAAGCCCCTCACAAATGAAACACGGATTAATAATAAACATTAACGTTGAAATATCAACAGGAGAACTATCAACTAAAAATAAAAAGTTAAGCAATTTCATACAGCTAAGATAAAACTTTGTAGTATCTGATCTTAACTTTTAGGAAATTAAGTGCTTTAACAAAAATATGAAAAAACCTTCAGACTGGGCTTGTCAAAATGAGTTTAAATAGAATCTATAATTTGTGTCGATATTTTCTTTTTCTTAGTAGGAATGGATTTCCAAACGATGAAACTCTGAAGTTTTCTCGATGATGATACTTTTTAAAAACAAATCTGCCCATACTTTATTTCTCATATTCTCAAAAAAGTTTTTTGATTTTGCAGTGTGGACACAACTAACCTGGGTCGCCCTGGTTGAACCCAGGTTAGTGTTATGAATTTCTAGTGTGGACACCAACCTGGGGTGAACCTGAGTTAGTTTTAGTAACGCATGCCAATCATATGCCTCAAAACGATGTAAGAAAATTGAGTCCCACCAGTTTTTACTTCGTGTTTTACACCAATATTTTCTTTCCACGTCTACTCGTTGAATGCACTCTAAAGTGATAATTTGTTTAGGACATGTTTCAAATTTTTTCCTCCTCTGTGATCTGGATCTCTTATACTGTCGAATCCGTTTGCGACATGCAGCCAATATTTTGTTTAATCTTGATTGCCGTGCCATTGAATATTTATTCTGAATAATCTGCATTGCAAGGAAAAACATTTTAGACAAAACACAATAAACTGCGACTTCGGCAACTTCCATCTTGATCGTGTTTGTAGATTATTCGTGTTGTTGTCCATGTGTTGTTGTTATAATTTAACTCACGTGCGTAGCATTGACTAACCAGGGTTCGCCCCAACTTTTTGTCTACATTACAAAACATGAAAATCAAGTGTGGACAAAACAGGGTTCGCCCTAGGTTAAATTTAACCCGGGGCGAGCCTGGGTTAGTTTGTGTACTGCGGACAGGGCTTTAAACAAATGCTGATTTCCAAATGTGCACACCAAAATTGCAACTAAAACAAGTTCACTAATCCCTCAAATCTGAAATTTTGTTCATTTCGCCCAGAACCTTGCAAAAGTAGTAATGATTTTCCACTTTGACAAAGGTAACAAGTTTTATGTAAGAAACTAGTGCACCCAGGGTCTTAGCTTCAATAATCGAGCGCCAAAAGTGATTAACTCTAAATAACTTTATACAAATGGTCAACAATGTTGCAATGTGTGGACAGAGCCTTCAATAAGCCTAAACATTCCATTTCAAACGTATTAGGGTGTTAAAAATAAATCTATTATCTTGTAGACGAGCCTAATCAGCAATATTGCTCATTAGAGTGATCAGCGACAAATTTAGCAAACGTGCTTGGAGGATGCACGTAGTCAATGCTATTTTGCTCTCAAGCGAGTCATTGCATCCTGATTTTCCAAACTATGGCAAGAGGGAAATCTCTTTTTATGGAGGCTAATTTTGTATATGATCAAAACTTTTGATAGCTTGATTATAAAGCATTGTCTGAGGTATGTATTTCGTGAAACTGTTGCCATTTGTTCTAGGTTTTGCTAACTTTGAGTTATACTTGTAAAGATCGGAACAATATGCCAAAATTTCAAAGAAAACACTCACCTAATCTCAGATTGGATTTAGAACCGATTTTGAACTCTTCAATTTCTAATAGAATCAGGTGAGGCAAAAAAAACGCGAATCCGCCTTGACCCAGATGAAGGAATGCCTGCCACACACAATCAAATCAGGTATAGCTTTGTATAGAAATAGTTATCCAGGCACGATAATATCAGGTAGAGCTTTGTATAGAAATAGTTATTCACGCACAATCAAAACAGGTAGAGCTTTGTATAAAAATAGGGTTGAAACCAAAGAAATAGTAGAGCTAGAATACGCGCTCTATTGTTCGCCTATTGTTTTCTGCGTAATACCACAAAATACGCAGAAGGTGAACTCTATGTCGGCACCTTTGATGTTTGCGTGCACAAATCTAGAACAAAGAAACAATAGCTTGTGTGAATGAAGAAAAGGCCACTGTAGCAGGCTGCTCGACGGGCTCCAAGGGGTTCTTGCTGCGAAAAGTCGATAAAAATGTAGCAAATATGAAACACCGCAATACGCCGAGAATAAACAACAATAAAAACACGTAAATCAGTAAAGGCTAATATTTCGCCCCGGCATACGGGGCTTCATCAGAGCAAAAGTTAACGGGCTAAAAATTTACGTATTTAAAAAAGGCGATGGTGGTGTCGGATTGGCTGATGTGGAATGGTGTGAATGCAGCGCAGTGGTAGAGAAGGGAAGGGTGGCGAATGGGAGAGGGTGGGTGGTGGTGGTGGAATGAAGACGTAATGGGGATGAAGTACTTTAAAATGAAATAATGATATTGTTGCTATAAGGTTAACGGTCAGTAGTTCTGTTCATGCCGTTCGGTGTGAGAATGTTTGCCAGGCCAACGAGGTATTGCTCTTTGGCTGTCGTTGGCAACGAGGTTTGTCGTTGAGTTTCAGTAACTGTGTTACAGTAAGGTCATTGGTGGTATGTTCTGGGCTACAGAAGTGTTCTGCAACACCAGTTTTGTCTACTTTTTTGTTGATAATGTCTCGTCTGTATTCGTTAAATCTGTCTTTCAGTCGTCTGCTTGTTTGTCCGATGTATTGGCAGTTCTTGTGTCCATTAGTTACACAGCCTTTGCACTGTAATGAGTAAAGAACGTTAGTAGAGTTGCAGTCTAGTTTTTTTACATCGTAATTTTCATTCTATCCAATCAATCTGTGCTGAGGTTTGTTAAATAATGATAGTTGCGATGATATTCACAAAAAATTAAAGTATATCATTCCTTTTTAGAGAAAGAACCCCAACTGTAGAAGCCCTCTATTCAGGCATCACTCACCCCCACACCCTCCAAAAATTCATCGCGAGTAAAAATTTTTATTAGCAGCAATGAATTCAGCACCATGGAAAACCCTATAGCAAGACCAACTTTTTCTGTCATAACTGTCGGTTTTCGAAATTGTCTTAAGACTACGGGTACAATTTCATTTTAAATTCAAATAAATTTTGTTTCCCAATTTCTTATTAAACGCATCAAAGTTTATTTATGATACACTTTTTACGTTTGATTAATTCAATTCTTGAAATAGAATTCACTACTTTATGTGGCCCTGGATCTCGAGGCCCTATTATTATGCTAACTTACATCTGTTCATTTTTTCTACGTACAATTGAATCTCAAATTTATAGTTAAATTGTTTCCTCGTGTTGAGCGTCATGGAATCAAGTTTCGCCATTATTCTTTTATTACACACTTTGAGTATATACGTTGCGATTCAGTTTGAATCACACATGCCTCTTCCGTGTACATCCCACAATCAGGGACGCTGGAACGACCAAGAGGCAAAGAGGCAGGCTTGATTAAAAGGGCATTTGAAACATAATTTCCAGCTACTAACAATTCTTTCGTAACTGTCGTTTTGTTTCGATATGCCGTAAGTAAGTTGAAAATCGGCTAGATTTTGGCATAAGAAATTTCTTTACATGTTTTGAGAATTGTTGGCTTGACTAAGAAAGTACATTCAGAATTTGATATGAATCTTTTGATAACAGCAAACAGCTGACGTCTGTTTTCTATGAAGAGGGCACATTGTCCTCCTTGCTCTATCTATCCAAAAAACAACAGGGGTGATTGATCTCTGAGCCTTTGTCTCCAGCGTCCCTGCCTACAATCCCTCAAATCTTCAGGACCTGGCAAGATTATCAAATAATATTAGAGAAATCAAAGACCAGCAGTTTCCGTCTAAAAAAATATTAAAGTTTACTGCGTGAGTTCCACCAGTGTATAACGGCTGTTTCAAACTTCACAATCTTTTATAAATCATTTGGCTAAAATGTCTTCAAGACGAAAATATAATTCTGGAGCTTTCAAAAGAGCAGTTAAGAAACGAACAATCGAAGCTACTCGTTCCAATACACGGCCATAATAGCAACATTTTTTCCCTCAACAAAACCAGATAAAAGCAAAGAAGAAATATCAAACCCAGCTTCACCTACGTCAACTTCAGAATGTCCTGTGGAGTTTAATGTCAGGGATTGTACGAAGATCTATACCACCACTCAAAAGTTGTTTGGTGACCAGTTTTGTCCGTCTAACTGGCATACTTCGAAAAGTGAGACGATAATAAAGTTTGATAAACAATATATATTACATCGCTAGTAAATGTCACTCCACAAATACAATTTTCTTTCGTAAAATTCCATATAGTTGAGTTTGGTTTTTTGTGATTCCATATAACCAAGAATTCGCAATGGTTGTCACACATGAAAATTTGATTTTCTACAATAATGTACTTCATAATTTTGCTTCCAAGGTTGAGCTAGAATCTACTTGCTTTTCCGACAAATTGAAATTCTATTATAAATCTATTTGGAAAGAAGTTTTAAGGAATTTTAAGGAATATTTATCCTTGCACACTTTCAAAATTTTTGAAAAGTTTGGTGTTGTCTTTGAAAATTTTTATGACCGCATCTATCGAGCCAACTTTATGAAAAGTTCTCGAACTACACCGCCTTTCAACCTAGCTTCACAAGAGATTTCAACGAGGAAAAGTGGCCTAGATTGAAAATAATTATCGAAAACAAACATCACAAAGAAGAAGATGAAAAAAAAACAAACTAGATATCTTCTAGATACTGAATTCGATAAAATTTAGAGAGATTCCATAGATCATTGTTACTGTTATGTTCTCGTTTTTAATATTGTGATGCCTTATTATAATCTTTATGTGTTGTTTACTTAAAGTTGCTGCAATTTTACTTTTTCACCACTAAATCTCTTTTGTTTTTGGTTTTCCACTGCAACAAATTTGAGTGTATCACTGTACATTTACGATTTATCAATGCCCAAATTGACTACCACTGCACGTTAAAATAAACCCAGCTACAGTTTCTATAATTTCATTGTGCTGAATCATTGCAAAATACACATCTACTGCACATTTCATCTATGATAAATTTATAGCAAACTTAAGAGATCTCAACAGCGACTAAGAAGAAGAAATGCAAAATTTGTCGCCGTCAAATGGTAAATAATAAATATTTTCATAATATGGTACAAAGTTGATCTAGAGACGAAAGTCCAAAAACTTCCATCTTTGAAGAAGCATAGTAGCGAACAAGGTCTTTGACGTTTCCGTAATGCTTGTCTTGCTCTTCCTTGCACCTTTTGTCCCAAAACCATTGATAGAATTCAAATGAATAAAGATTGTAATGTATCTTTGCCTGGTTCCATCTTTTGCAATTTTCCGGACAGACATCAAATCCAGCTGAGTAACAAAGTCCTTCTTTAATAAAATCTTCGATATATTCCTTTGGAGGGACTTTTGAGTCATAGGACTGACCGTTTGTTATTGTGTACCTCAGGTGAATTGACGAGCGCGGCATCGGTATCGTCATCTCTGGGGGTACGTTAATCCGATAATAATCTGGCGACACTTGACTGGCAAGCAAATTTTCTCCTCTCCAGTCACCATTTGGGACCATCTGCAAGCGCCAAGAGTACTCATTTCTGTGATGGTACCAAACATAATTGCACATGATACTAAACTGACAAAGGCAAAACATTTGACGTGGAGTGTTTTTAAACACTGAATCAAAATCCATGCTGTGATTTCTTGCAAGGACCTCTCTCATTTTTAACATATGCTCCGTTTTTATCATAACAGGAAAAGTTGACATGCACTGCATAACTTCTTTTTTGCCGAAAAACAATTCAGTTGTCTCAGCCCAACATTTGATCGAAACTTGGCCGATTTTTGCAATAATTATTGGTTTTCCATTGTCAAATAACAACTGTGGTGTTACTAAGGTGCTAGAAAATGTATCAGTATCGACATACCCCACATAAGATACATTGGTACATTTATTGGGATACATCATGTCCCAAAACATTCTGGCCTTGCCCCATCCGCGGTATGCATCGATGGAACTTGGATCTCTGTAGCATATTTGTGGATATGGCCATTCTGTTTTTATTTTGTCCCATAGCAAATGGTCTTTTTTCTTCTCGTTGTCCAATACAACTAAAAGTTTTGCTCGTTCGGGTGGAAAGAACAGCTTCATAGTGCGAACCAAATAATTTTTATACTCTTGCTCAAAACGCGGACTAGAGGTTAATCTCAAGTATAGCACAAACTCAGGTACGCCATCCCAAGGGTTTCTTAATGGAAAGATTCTTTTAAAGCTCGGTTGAATTTTCCTCTGCATTTCCATTGAATTTAGTAAAATGGTCACAAGTGCAATGACAACAATTGCTGTTAGCAATGCGACGTGTAACAACTGCATGTTAGCATCTGTTGAAGAAAATAAAGACAAAATTTGTTAAAATGTGAAATTTTGCTCAAAGGATTTTAAGATATATTTGTAGATATCATCAAAATATAATTATATGATTTGATATAATTTTGGCAGCATTCCAATATTATTTAATGATATGCCTATGAAGTAGGAATCAATTTCCCTTTACTTATACAAGACAATCCGTCTTTTGGATTAGACGAAGTGGAAATACATAGCATTTATAAGGAAACTGAGAATTGCCTATTGGACACTTAGTGTAAACACTAGGTATCTGCTTGGGTCCTTCAGGTGTTTGGAACAAGAGTTTTCGGTATCATTCTAAAATTTATGGTTTTATAAAAGCCTTTAGTACATTGATTATTAGGACCAGTGAACTGCAAGAAAATAAATATCAAAGTTGATATTAAGAATATAGACTTTTAGCGAAAAAGAATAAAGGATAAAGAAGACACGATATTTTTGTTTCTGTATATAGTAAGGTCATTGTTGACAGGAAAAGGATTCTTTCATTAGGATTATCGAGTAATAGCCTTAAATTTGCATCGTATGTTGTTCTAATTTTAATTTCTTTAAAGGCAAAATATTTTTCCTGTTCTACATTCTTACGGTTGATAGAGCTGAGCTAATGCTTTTGGTAGTGTTGAGTGTCCTTTTTGAAGAAGTTACATAACACTGATGTATAGTTGCTTATTAATGTCAAATAAATATTACATTATTTCTTTCTTGCAACTGTCGTCGAAGCTATGAAAAAGGGACCTGCATCAGCTTTAAAATCTTTGAACCAAGCCAATTTAACAGTTTTCTAATATCAAACTTCAAATGGCCGTAACGCATAAAATATGCAACAGATTTATCGTGTTTTCCACATTTAGAGACAATTTAACGTGTTGTTTCTGCCTGTGCAATAGTACAATAGTTCATTAGTTCAAAATTGAAAATTTAGAAAAAAACAATTTTGTTATAATGTCATCCTTTTGCGCCTCTGTTGCTCAAGTCTGGTTCTATCTTTAACAGAAACATATAACACAGCTTGTCAAGGCCAATAGTAGAAAGAAGAATGTTTCAAAAAACTAAACTTTTGCACAAATTACACTTTATATAAATACATATTCCGCCAACACCAAGTTTCTAAACTAGTGCTAAAGATACCACTTCTTCGTTCTATTCCAGTGATGTTGTCATTATGGATCATGGATCAAAACCTCTTGGGCATTGGTAAGCGTCGCCAAAGGTGACTTACGTTTGGAGTTGCACAGCAAATCATATTCGAATTAAACAGAAAAAAGCGTTCGAAAATACCGAGGAAAATGGCTCATGAAGCAAATTTACTTATAATATCTACATTTAGTGAGCAGAAGTATTGCACAGGCTGAGTCAGAAAGTAAGAAAGACAGTTCTTGTAGAAAACGACAACATAATAAATGACGACAAGAAGATTTGTGAAATTTTCAATTCTTATTTTGTAAACATAACCGACACACTACCTATCACAGCACCGCCAGAGTCTGACGTTGAAATCAATTCGTCAACTGATCATGTGCTGTATTTGATTCAGAAATACAGGAAACACCCTAGTATTATCAGAATTATAGAAAATGTTGGTATTATTGACGAATTTGAATTTGATTTTGTTGCACCTTTTGATGTTTGGAATGAAATCAACCAGCTTAGTAGTTTAAATAATCTAGTGGGGAGATTCCCACGGATATTTTGAATTACTCTCAGGTTTGTGTATTGTTCAAATTACATTTTATATTATAGCGATTTTCCTGACCAACAAGAACTGGCTGATGTATCACCTATCTTCAAAGCGAACGATTCTACATTGAAACTTAACTTTAGGCCAACAAGTGTCCTTCCGTCCCTTTCAAAAGTCTTTGAACGCAAGATGGTCAAACAAATGAAACTGTGTGGCTTTGTGTTTCGTGTATGGCTTCCGTGACGGCTACAGTACACAACATGCATTGTTAGTTTTAGGTGCATTTCTGTTTAAATTTTTCATGAACGATTTCACATATGTCATTACTAAGTCAGAATACTGTAATTTTTCAGATGACAATACTATATATGCATGCAGACAAACCCTAGAACAGGCTGTATCTTATCTTAGGGATGATACCCATAATGCGCTGTGTTGGTTTCGGGACAATGGAATGGTTGCGAATCCTTTCAAATTTCAAGTCATGTATCTTGGTCTGAAGCCAGAGCAGGAATACGTGTTTGAAATTGCTAACAAACCCATTCCTGCAACTAGCACAGTCAAACTCTTAGGTATTACTATAGACTCTAGGCTAAAATTTGTCGACCATGTAAACGCACTTTGCACGAAAGCAAACAACAAGACCAGCGCATTTTCGCGAGTAGCAAAATATTTAAATCAGGACAAGAGACATATTCTTTACAATACATATATTATATCAAACTTCAATTATTGTCATTTAATCTGGATGATCTGTGGGAAAGATGCCAATACAGCAATGAACAGAGTTTACAAAAGGGCACTGAGAATTATTTGGGGGGACTTCGCAACCCCCTTTGCTGAACTTTTAGCTAGGGGTAGCGAAAGAACTATTCCCACAAAAAATTTGCTGGAAATATATAAATGCCTCAATTCGGAAAATCCATCTTTTTTTCGGAATCTGACTGCGACTTTCTCACCTTCACTGTATCACTTCCTTGTTCTATTATTGCTATTGTTTCTGATGAGCACACTTTGTCACTTGCGTCTGCAAAGATGTGTAGCTGTACAGCTTTGACTTTCTTTCCCTCCTTTATTAAACTTCTTGGGATCTTAATTTCTCTCAGTTGTCTCAACCATTTCAGATAATCTTTCACAAGAGGCTTTGAAACTTTATTGTTCCAACCCTTTCCTTTATTGTTCCAACCCAGGCTTCTCTGAATATTCGCTTTCCTTCTACTACAGTAGGTGAAATTATACCGAGTAGGTCATATACCCTTGCTAACTGACTTAATATGGCGTTCTTGGTAATTGGGCCATCACCTACATCTTTATTAATGGGAATTGTAAGGGTGTCTTCTTTCTTGTCCCATATGTGTCCCAAAATTCTTGTTGGGTTGGTCATATCTTCACTTTCTAAGCTTTCAGCATTTGACTCCCATTTAAGAATTGGAAGCTTTCCATCATCTAGTATAAAGATAGCTTGTGTCTTGAATGTTTCTAGTTTCTAAACCTCTGCTCCAGTACGCATCAGATCGTCAACATAAGTATTTGATCTAAGCTGTTCTAGTATATTCCCAAACTCTGGCTTCTCAAATTGCTCATAGTGGTGTTGGAGTGTCCCCCCAAGCATGAAAGGACTTGCTTCCCTACCAAAGGGGATTCTCATAAAGCGTAAGTGTCCTTTTTTTCCTTAAATCGTGAACAAAAATCGAAATGCATCTCTATCTTCTTCCTTTATGCCAATTTGCAGAAATGTCTTTTCCAGATCACCCAATAAGAGATAAGGTGCCATTCTGGCCCTTACCATAATGTCCCAGATATTTGGCTGCAATGCTGGGCCTGTATACATCACATCATTAATATTATTCATCAATGGGGTCGGACTTGCACTCGCGTCAAACACCATTCTGCATTTATTGTGCTAGCGTTCTCTCTTACAACAGGTTTGTGGGGAATGTAAAATACCTTGGACCCTGAAGGTTCAGATGGTCCCTTTTCAATCACCCCGTCTCTCAGTTGGCTTTCTACTATTTCCACATAATCTGCTTTGAGCTTTTCATTGCCTCTCATCTTTCGCTCCACATTCTGCAACCGTTTTCCACTTTGTGTTTCATTTGTTTCTGTCAGTTGCATTCCCAGTATCCAAGGTACGTTTACATAATATCTCCCATCATCTTGTCTGGTTATATTATCTTTAAATTCTCTCATAACATCCAGCTGGTCATTCTCTCTCCTATCTTCAACTCCTAGCATATCTAGGCTGTATAATCTTTCATAATCATTTGATTTTCTTGTAAACGACAATTCACATTAGCATAATTACCTGTTTTGATATTACAAAACGTTTTGTCCTCAAAAAACATGTGTATTGTGTGCTTTCCATTGTCAGTGAGATAAAACTGTTTGTCTTTTGCATGCTTATACTTAGTTTTCGATTTTCTCAAATCTTGTCTCAGTACAGTTGTTAAATTCTGCATTTCTAGTCCTGTAACTTCAAAGCTTACTCTGGCTTTGCCATCCAATGACTCTATCTCCACATTAAGAATTGGCATAGATTTTCTCCGTGTCCCATTTACAGTGGTTATTTCTTTATTCTCAAACCTTTTTGGTTTTAATTTCAACTCTTTCATTGCTTCTCTAGAAATGAAATCTCTCCCTGCACCACTGTCTAAAAACGCCCAGAAAATCTTTCCTTAAATTTTGACTGGCAATATTGGTGGAAGGGATTCTTCCTTACTGGGTGTGTAGCCTACAAGTACTCAGTGGCGGATCCAGCCAAAAATCTGACTACCGCCGAAATGAAATAGAGGATTGACCACACCCTTTAGACCACACCCATTTCTTGATCACATCCGGTTTTCTAAAATGATTATTGCTTTCTATAATTTCTTATGTAAACCATTTTCAAGAGACAAGCGGTGCTTTACTGAAATTTGATGTATCCTTACAACAAGCTTGAGAAGAAATAAATAATCTTATTCAATATTCTGAGGATGGATATTCTAAAACAATTTTACGGCATTTAGACGAGGAACATCATAGAATTAGAAAAAAAGATACATTTGGCAGAATTTTGAAGTGTCGCCTAAAACTCGCATTTAGTCGGACAATTACTTATGAAAATCAGACCTGTTGGAAATTACAAGTTTAAAAAGCTAGATGAAATTTGCAATTATTGAGAGCAACTTTTGTTAAACAAAGAATCATACTTTTGGCGAATATTGTGGGCCTGACTTTTAATCCTGACGCCTTTTTAAATTTTAGAATGTTTGAGTCTTTATATTCTTTTAAAATATATCCCTACGAATAGTTGTGTATTGTACAGATTAATGGGTCACATCGGCTTTGAAGTTACAGTTTGCCCACTTGCAGAATATGTAGGCATCCCCCCATCTTTCTGTAGCGTTTGAGCCGTGTTGAGCGGCAGTACTACTCAACCCTCCATCTGAGCGGTAGTCAATTCGGTTGTTCATAGGTTGTCAACAAAATTTGTATGCATCCCCCCAGGTTGGCTGTGATTTCTTTTGATTCGATTGGTTTAGGCAGGCTGACTACCGCTCAGTGCAGCTCAAATCCGCTCTACACCGACTCAACTCCCCTAGCTAGCAAGCCATGATTTCATCATCCCCCCATGCTAGCCTTCTATTTGCAAACACGTGGCTCGGCAATTGGCACGAAATTTCCATAGCGATAAGGATTAAGAAATATTTCTGTCTCTGTGGAAATTTCAGGCATGTTCCTAGGAAGAAAGGCTTGGTTTGCAGCGCGATCGAATATTTTCAATAATTAAATGTGGTTCAATTGAAGTAGTAGGATAAACATGAAAATGATCCTTGTTTCTATAATTTTTTGAATAATCCGACTAACGCTTGAGCGGTAATGGCGGTAGTTTGGATCCGCCACTGCTTTTCCTGTGTTATCTTGTTGGCTTCTGGTAGCTATTATATTCTCTGTTTTCTTACAAATCAATTTTCTTTCCTATTTATCACTGTCCTGGCAGGGTCGCCACTGTTTTCGGAATCTGACTGCGATTTTCTCACTCACAAAATCTCACGTCGGCCATTTTTCTTTTTCGCATGCGGCAAGTGTGGTTCGAAACCCAGTCCCTTGAGACTCGCTAATCGTGCCCAGGCTATTAAAACGTTCTAAATCTAAATAAACGACCATTAACTGTCCAAATAACTAAACGTCCAACTAAATATGCTTAATAGCCGTAAACTTTTATGCGGCAAATCTTCCGGGCAAAAGATGTAGCCTATAACCTAAGGACTAAAAATCTTCTCCAGTTACCGAGCACAAACACAATTTCAAATGGAAATGATTCACTATCCATATCTTTGAGGGGTGCCATCCTTTGGAACACTTTATCTGACTCAATATTTTTATGTGGAAAGTGGAAAGGTGATAGTTGCTCATGTAAAATATGTAGATAAAAGGTTCGTTGGAATCTCATCATAAGCATATATTTATTGTATTTATGGTAATTAGAATTTATCTTTATGTAAATAGTTGGTTTTAATTAGTTCAAGTTAGAACTAACAGTATTTTAACCAACTGTAAATAATGTTATAATAATAACAATAATAATATTGCATCAGAACTCAATCAATATAAAGTGTCTCAAATTGTTGGTCAGGGAAAAAAGATGCTGCAAATTGCTTGAAACAACATAATTATGTTTTCTCGCAACAATGTTCAATCAAGTACTTCAATAGCTGTGAATTTATTAGCATGATAAAATGACTTAGAATATGCCACTTTCAACCAAATACAGGGCTAATATTGTCCAACCAGCCACTCCAACGACTAGATCTGTTCTTGCAAATGTTTTTCTGAATCTTTTGTGTTGCGTTTAACAGAACCTGTTACAAAACTCTTTGATAAAGTTTTAGCAAGTCTCACAGATTTTTCAAAGCTGAGCAACTGTCTACTTAAAAGTTTATATTTTTGCTTTTAAAAAAGTAGCTTCTTCAATTTTGAGGGCCCCTGGAGCCAGGGGGGCCACGGGGGCACAGCCCCCCCCTTTTTGCGGAAAGTATAAACAAGTGCCCCTTTTCGAAAAATATAATGCGTGTATTTTTTCACTGCCAGATATTCTGCCTTTAGAAACTAAGTAAAATAACATAACTCTGTACGTTGTTGGAGGACCATTCACTGAAAATTCCTTAAATTGCAGTTGATATTGTTCAGCAAGCTCCTGTGATGAACAATATCAACTGCAAAGGAGAATTTCCTTAGTATGTCTTCAGCAACAAAATCATTAGTTAAAGGTCCTATCAAGTTCCCGGGTGGGCACAGTCAGTTGGTCCAATGTATATCGTGTGTGTTCTTGAAAGTAAAAACTGGACCCCTATCTCTGAATCTGGGTCGATTAAAATTTACCCTATTATGTGCCTTTGACAAAGCTGTGTAACTCTTTTCACTGAGAATATTCAAGGAATTTGATTGAGCAGGAATGTTTGTTAAAAACAAATTTGGTGAACTCTGCCTTTCACTGAGCATGTTGGAGCCATTCTTATTTTTATGTCTAGGCAAGATAAAAAGCAGAGTTCACTAAATTTGACTTTAACAACAATCCCTTATGGCTCTTGACATATATATTAACAAAATCAGACATCTGTAAAACAATAGCTGCGACATATTGCTTGCTTCACAACATTTTTTCGATGTTTTTTATGAAGAAATGAAAAAGTTATGCCCTTGCAATGAGAACATGCTAACAAAGACTTAAACAAAGACTTAAATTTCTTATCTAAGATAAGAACAATATACAAGACTAGACGTACTGCAAAATTTATTGTACTTCAATATGCCATTTATTTACCTAAAAAATTATTTACAACATCATATCAGTAAATTCCTGCCCTTTTTGTGCTTCCTCTGACTGATTAAGAATGCAACCCTATTTTCAAGGTTCTATGTCCCAGAATTCTAGCTTTTTTCAAATTTTCGGAATTCAAATGTTATATGTTTGACCAACTGACTGAGCCGCCCGGGATAAATTTTAAGGAGAGTTAAAAACTTGTTTTGTTAATAAGACTGATGAGATAAACCTTATCAATGTTACAAATTGAATTTGCAATGGCAGTGAAGAATGTTCCCGCACCTTCAGCCGATTGTGTGAAAATGACTTAACCATAAAATTTGTTGCTTTTAGAAAATATTCCATGGAGGCAAACAAATTTGTGTTAAAGTGGGGATGGGAGGATGCAAATACCAAGAAGTGTTTAAGCAAGAAAATTAAAATCATTATTCGAATGGGGCTGAAACTTTGTTGAGAAAGGGATAGGGACTGGAACTCGTTTTGAAGTATATAGAGACTAAGAATTCAAAAATGCCATTTAGTTCATATTTTGAGTTGGACTCGTTGGTATGTTGCAATCAATCTTAACATTTGTTGAGTATAATGTGCCTGCCACAAGTATGAAAAAAGGATGTGTGCCTGCTTCTTACCCGAGACCAAATCCACTAACAGTGCAATTATAAGGAAAATAAGTACAGCGTATTGTAATAGAGGTATAAATAATACATGAAAGCGAGATTTACACTCTCAAAAAACTTTGAAGGCCATGCGATTGGAAGCTATACATTTTGGCACTTACTAATGTTTCGGGAAAAAATATTCGTGCCCTTTTTATTCCTTTTTGCCCCCCTGTTCAAACCTGCGTCCGGCGGCCCTGACTTCTAGAGTAAAAGTGTTGCCAATGGTTTGAAGTTAGGTTTCATCGGTTTTTAACTATAAAAGGACGCCACATAGATGGTTTTAATTTCGATCGCCATGTTGTTCACAACGCGGTCGCCTGAAACAGCATTATGTTTTCTCATGGAATGAAATGACAAAAAATTCCGGCGATAAACATGTACATTCAAGTGTTTACAGATTTGTCAAACCTTTTGCTGACTGTGGAGGGCCAAAGAAAAGTATTTGAAAATGGAGGGGCCAAATTATTAAAGTCTTGAGAGGGCTTAGGAAAGGCCACCATGGTTGGCGGCAAGAAAATTTTTTAGAATTATGGTGTCTTAGTGATGACCAGTGTTGGATGGGCTAGACCCAGACTGCTTCCTACGCGAGGTTTTTTATTCGATCATTCTTATGTTAATTAGCTTGGGTTGTGGTAGTTCGGAGTTACTCGTGTAAATAGGAGTTTTTCGTTATGTTTTGGTAAAGAGGAGTCATAAACTTAGATCTTGTCGTCTCTCTATATCTTCTCTCCACATTGTCTACTCTCCACATTCTAACAGCCAGAAACTGTATCTAAAATGAATTTTGACTGAAGGTGTCGCATAGTCGCGTCTATTGTGATGTTGATTTGAAATAGAAAAGTTTTGCAAAGCTTTAGAATAACCACCATCATATAGCTCGTGATGAAACCATTTTTAGATTTTAAAATTACCCAAAATAAGATGAGGGAAAAAATAAATGTGTATTATCGATACTTATTCACTCTAGGTAATTCTCGTGTTCATGTCTGTATTTGTTTATGCTTCTCTTAGTTAGGAAAAATTATGCTTTAGGGTGCTTACTTTTCAAACAAATCTATGTTAAATTGTAGTAAGCCTCTACAGCTGAAGTAAAAGTTCAAATTGGTGATAACTAAATTTGACGATAAAAGGGGGTAGGGGGGGGCATTTGAAGTTGCATATCATTTATTTGTGGTATTCCAGATTTTGGTCTTATAAACCTGACCAATCTAGATATTCTATTAAAATAATTTTAATAAACAACAGAGTTTAAAGTCTGTAAGGGCAAGTTCACATATTCTGCAGAACAATTATTCTGCAGCTGATAAAGAGAGGTACAATCCAATAATGTGTCGCATTATCAATGAAAACAACTTTATTAGATAAACCATTAGACGAGAAAACAATTCAGGTAGAAAAATGCAAAATCCGCTGAAATTGGTTTATTCTCCAACTCAAAACTTTCAATCACACAACAGTAAATTCAATTATGCTTTCATCGTCCTTGTCCAAGTCTAAAAAAATTTTATTTAGGCCACCATGATATACAGTGCCTCAAACGATCGTACAAAGGCCGAAATCAGAGTGCCGCATACAGCCAATTCTTGTTGTTTACATTTCTTTCTTGCGAACTTTGGACTCTGTCTTGTTACAAATAAAATTTATGCAGCTCAACTGAGGCAAGTTTTGCTTTCAATAATAATATCATTGGTATTGCCAAAGCAAGCAGGAAATCCGCATTCACATCGCCTCGCCATAATACTTTAACTGGCCTCCTTGCTAGTATCTCATTGCAGAACGAGAATGCACAGGGCAATTCTTGCAGTCCTTCTCTCAGAAACAGCAGGACCAAAGGTTTTCAAAACAATGCTCTTTGACCTATGTAGGTGAACCCTCGACCAATCAAATCACAACTGCTTACGAAAAGTTATAATGGTCATTTCGACGAGGTCCTGCTCCCGAGATTGAGCAGGACTGCTCTTTGTTCTAGAATATTGTGAAGCAGGACTAAATTCACAAAATCCCATTGTGAAGCAGGACCAAAGATAGGGTATCATAGTTATGAGCAGGACCGAAATTCAGGGCTGCCGTAGAAGAGAACAGGACCTTAAGATTAGCACGGGATGCCTGTATTAGCTGGCGGAACTGGGGACTGTTTATCAAAAAGAATTTGAAACTTCCTTTTTGCAAAGAAGAAATTGTTTATTGTTTACAGTAAATCTTATCTTTGGAAATTCTTGGTCCTGCTCAGCAGGACCAGCAGGACCTTTGGCTTCGCCACTGTCTCTTAGTTAGGAAATATTAGCTTATCGCGCTTTAGTTTTTCATGTTTTCCGGTAACATAATATTTTAGATGCCCTTTACCCTACAAAGTTCCCCCGCGTATTTTAATAAATCTAACACCTCCTACTAGTTCATTTACGTATTTCACGATAGATACCGACAATGACACCGACAATTATTGATGTTAGTTTGCTATATTGTAATGCTGTTATATAAATTAGAGTAAGGAGAAGCAGAGTTAGTTAGAGAGAAGCATGGTGCTTGCGAAAGGCCACTGCTATCAAACTTTTAAAAGTTAACGTTTTTATGAATTGTATTCGTAAGAAGCAATTCTTGTGTTTTATTTAGCATTCTCTACCGCTCGGAAAAATCAATCTAGCCAAATATACGAAGCCCCTCACAAATGAAACATGGATTAATAATAAACATTAACGTTGAAATATCAACAGGAGAACTATCAACTAAAAATAAAAAGTTAAGCAATTTCATACAGCTAAGATAAAACTTTGTAGTATCTGATCTTAACTTTTAGGAAATTAAGTGCTTTAACAAAAATATGAAAAAACCTTCAGACTGGGCTTGTCAAAATGAGTTTAAATAGAATCTATAATTTGTGTCGATATTTTCTTTTTCTTAGTAGGAATGGATTTCCAAACGATGAAACTCTGAAGTTTTCTCGATGATGATACTTTTTAAAAACAAATCTGCCCATACTTTATTTCTCATATTCTCAAAAAAGTTTTTTGATTTTGCAGTGTGGACACAACTAACCTGGGTCGCCCTGGTTGAACCCAGGTTAGTGTTATGAATTTCTAGTGTGGACACCAACCTGGGGTGAACCTGAGTTAGTTTTAGTAACGCATGCTAATCATATGCCTCAAAACGATGTAAGAAAATTGAGTCCCACCAGTTTTTACTTCGTGTTTTACACCAATATTTTCTTTCCACGTCTACTCGTTGAATGCACTCTAAAGTGATAATTTGTTTAGGACATGTTTCAAATTTTTTCCTCCTCTGTGATCTGGATCTCTTATACTGTCGAATCCGTTTGCGACATGCAGCCAATATTTTGTTTAATCTTGATTGCCGTGCCATTGAATATTTATTCTGAATAATCTGCATTGCAAGGAAAAACATTTTAGACAAAACACAATAAACTGCGACTTCGGCAACTTCCATCTTGATCGTGTTTGTAGATTATTCGTGTTGTTGTCCATGTGTTGTTGTTATAATTTAACTCACGTGCGTAGCATTGACTAACCAGGGTTCGCCCCAACTTTTTGTCTACATTACAAAACATGAAAATCAAGTGTGGACAAAACAGGGTTCGCCCTAGGTTAAATTTAAGCCGGGGCGAGCCTGGGTTAGTTTGTGTACTGCGGACAGGGCTTTAAACAAATGCTGATTTCCAAATGTGCACACCAAAATTGCAACTAAAACAAGTTCACTAATCCCTCAAATCTGAAATTTTGTTCATTTCGCCCAGAACCTTGCAAAAGTAGTAATGATTTTCTACTTTGACAAAGGTAACAAGTTTTATGTAAGAAACTAGTGCACCCAGGGTCTTAGCTTCAATAATCGAGCGCCAAAAGTGATTAACTCTAAACAACTTTATACAAATGGTCAACAATGTTGCAATGTGTGGACAGAGCCTTCAATAAGCCTAAACATTCCATTTCAAACGTATTAGGGTGTTAAAAATAAATCTATTATCTTGTAGACGAGCCTAATCAGCAATATTGCTCATTAGAGTGATCAGCGACAAATTTAGCAAACGTGCTTGGAGGATGCACGTAGTCAATGCTATTTTGCTCTCAAGCGAGTCATTGCATCCTGATTTTCCAAACTATGGCAAGAGGGAAATCTCTTTTTATGGAGGCTAATTTTGTATATGATCAAAACTTTTGATAGCTTGATTATAAAGCATTGTCTGAGGTATGTATTTCGTGAAACTGTTGCCATTTGTTCTAGGTTTTGCTAACTTTGAGTTATACTTGTGAAGATCGGAACAATATGCCAAAATTTCAAAGAAAACACTCACCTAATCTCAGATTGGATTTAGAACCGATTTTGAACTCTTCAATTTCTAATAGAATCAGGTGAGGCAAAAAAAACGCGAATCCGCCTTGACCCAGATGAAGGAATGCCTGCCACACACAATCAAATCAGGTATAGCTTTGTATAGAAATAGTTATCCAGGCACGATAATATCAGGTAGAGCTTTGTATAGAAATAGTTATTCACGCACAATCAAAACAGGTAGAGCTTTGTATAAAAATAGGGTTGAAACCAAAGAAATAGTAGAGCTAGAATACGCGCTCTATTGTTCGCCTATTGTTTTCTGCGTAATACCACAAAATACGCAGAAGGTGAACTCTATGTCGGCACCTTTGATGTTTGCGTGCACAAATCTAGAACAAAGAAACAATAGCTTGTGTGAATGAAGAAAAGGCCACTGTAGCAGGCTGCTCGACGGGCTCCAAGGGGTTCTTGCTGCGAAAAGTCGATAAAAATGTAGCAAATATGAAACACCGCAATACGCCGAGAATAAACAACAATAAAAACACGTAAATCAGTAAAGGCTAATATTTCGCCCCGGCATACGGGGCTTCATCAGAGCAAAAGTTAACGGGCTAAAAATTTACGTATTTAAAAAAGGCGATGGTGGTGTCGGATTGGCTGATGTGGAATGGTGTGAATGCAGCGCAGTGGTAGAGAAGGGAAGGGTGGCGAATGGGAGAGGGTGGGTGGTGGTGGTGGAATGAAGACGTAATGGGGATGAAGTACTTTAAAATGAAATAATGATATTGTTGCTATAAGGTTAACGGTCAGTAGTTCTGTTCATGCCGTTCGGTGTGAGAATGTTTGCCAGGCCAACGAGGTATTGCTCTTTGGCTGTCGTTGGCAACGAGGTTTGTCGTTGAGTTTCAGTAACTGTGTTTCAGTAAGGTCATTGGTGGTATGTTCTGGGCTACAGAAGTGTTCTGCAACACCAGTTTTGTCTACTTTTTTGTTGATAATGTCTCGTCTGTATTCGTTAAATCTGTCTTTCAGTCGTCTGCTTGTTTGTCCGATGTATTGGCAGTTCTTGTGTCCGTTAGTTACACAGCCTTTGCACTGTAATGAGTAAAGAACGTTAGTAGAGTTGCAGTCTAGTTTTTTTACATCGTAATTTTCATTCTATCCAATCAATCTGTGCTGAGGTTTGTTAAATAATGATAGTTGCGATGATATTCACAAAAAATTAAAGTATATCATTCCTTTTTAGAGAAAGAACCCCAACTGTAGAAGCCCTCTATTCAGGCATCACTCACCCCCACACCCTCCAAAAATTCATCGCGAGTAAAAATTTTTATTAGCAGCAATGAATTCAGCACCATGGAAAACCCTATAGCAAGACCAACTTTTTCTGTCATAACTGTCGGTTTTCGAAATTGTCTTAAGACTACGGGTACAATTTCATTTTAAATTCAAATAAATTTTGTTTCCCAATTTCTTATTAAACGCATCAAAGTTTATTTATGATACACTTTTTACGTTTGATTAATTCAATTCTTGAAATAGAATTCACTACTTTATGTGGCCCTGGATCTCGAGGCCCTATTATTATGCTAACTTACATCTGTTCATTTTTTCTACGTACAATTGAATCTCAAATTTATAGTTAAATTGTTTCCTCGTGTTGAGCGTCATGGAATCAAGTTTCGCCATTATTCTTTTATTACACACTTTGAGTATATACGTTGCGATTCAGTTTGAATCACACATGCCTCTTCCGTGTACATCCCACAATCAGGGACGCTGGAACGACCAAGAGGCAAAGAGGCAGGCTTGATTGAAAGGGCATTTTGAAACATAATTCCAAGCTACGTTTTGTTTCGATATGCCGTAAGTAAGTTGAAAATCGGCTAGCTTTTGGCATAAGAAATTTCTTTACATGTTTTGAGAAATGTTGGCTTGACTAAGAAAGTACATTCAGAATTTGATATGAATCTTTTGATAACAGCAAACAGCTGACGTCTGTTTTCTATGAAGAGGGCACATTGTCCTCCTTGCTCTATCTATCCAAAAAACAACAGGGGTGATTGATCTCTGAGCCTTTGTCTCCAGCGTCCCTGCCTACAATCTTCTTGACCTGGCAAGATTATCAAATAATATTAGAGAAATCAAAGACCAGCAGTTTCCGTCTAAAGAAAATATTAAAGTTTACTGCGTGAGGTCCACCAGTATATAACGGCTGTTTCAAACTTCACAATCTTTTATAAATCATTTGGCTAAAATGTCTTCAAGACGAAAATATAATTCTGGAGCTTTCAAAAGAGCAGTTAAGAAACGAACAATCGAAGCTACTCATTCCAATACACGGCCATAATAGCAACATTTTTTCCCTCAACAAAACCAGATGAAAGCAAAGAAGAAATATCAAACCCAGCTTCACCTACGTCAACTTTAGAATGTCCTGTGGAGTTTAATGTCAGGGATTGTACGAAGATCTATACCACCACTCAAAAGTTGTTTGGTGACCAGTTTTGTCCGTCTAACTGGCATACTTCGAAAAGTCAGACGATAATAAAGTTTGATAAACAATATATATTACATTGCTAGTAAATGTCACTCCACAAATACAATTTTATTTCGTAAAATTCCATATAGTTGAGTTTGGTTTTTTGTGATTCCATATAACCAAGAATTCGCAATGGTTGTCACACATGAAAATTTGATTTTCTACAATAATGTACTTCATAATTTTGCTTCCAAGGTTCAGCTAGAATCTACTTGCTTTTCCGACAAATTTAAATTATATTTTAAATCTATTTGGAAAGAAGTTTTAAGGAATTTTAAAGAATTTTTATCCTTGCACACTTTCAAAATTTTTGAAAATTTTGGTGTTGTCTTTGAAAATTTTTATGACCGCATCTATCGAGCCAACTTTATGAAAAGTTCTCGAACTACACCGCCTTTCAACCTAGCTTCACAAGAGATTTCAACGAGGAAAAGTGGCCTAGATTGAAAAGAATTATCGAAAACAAACATCACAAAGAAGAAGATGAAAAAAAACAAACTAGATAGCTTCTAGATACTGAATTCGATAAAATTTTACAGAGATTTCATAGATCATTGTTACTGTTATCTTCTGGTTTTTATTATTGTGATGCCCTATTATAATCTTTATGTGTTCTTTACTGGTAGTTGCTGCAATTTTACCTTTTAATAACTAAATACTACTAAATGTCTTTTGTTTTTGGTTTTTCACTGCAAAAAATTTACGATTGTTTATCAATGTACATTTACGATTTATCAATGCCCAAATTGGCTACCACTGCACGTTAAAATAAACCCAGCTACAGTTTCTATAATTTCATTGTGCTGAATCATTGCAAAATACACATCTACTGCACATTTCATCTATGATAAATTTATAGCAAACTTAAGAGATCTCAACAGCGACTAAGAAGAAGAAATGCAAAATTTGTCGCCGTCAAATGGTAAATAATAAATATTTTCATAATATGGTACAAAGTTGATCTAGAGATGAAAGTCCAAAAACTTCCATCTTTGAAGAAGCATAGTAGCTAACAAGGTCTTTGACGTTTCTGTAATGCTTGTCTTGCTCTTCCTTGCACCTTTTGTCCCAAAACCATTGATAGAATTCAAATGAATAAAGATTGTAATGTATCTTTGCCTGGTTCCATCTTTTGCAACTTTCCGGACAGACATCAAATCCAGCTGAGTAACAAAGTCCTTCTTTGATAAAATCTTCGATATATTCCTTTGGGGGGACTTTTGAGTCATAGGACTGACCATTTGTTATTGTGTACCTCAGGTGAATTGACGAGCGCGGCATCGGTATCGTCATCTCTAGGGGTACGTTAGTCCGATAATAATCTGGCGACACTTGACTGGCAAGCAAATTTTCTCCTCTCCAGTCACCATTTGGGACCATCTGCAAGCGCCAAGAGTACTCATTTCAGTGATAGTACCAAACATAATTGCACATGATACTAAACTGACAAAGGCAAAACATTTGACGTGGAGTGTTTTTAAACACTGAATCAAAATCCATGCTGTGATTTCTTGCAAGGACCTCTCTCATTTTTAACATATGCTCCGTTTTTATCATAACAGGAAAAGTTGACATGCACTGCATAACTTCTTTTTTGCCGAAAAACAATTCAGTTGTCTCAGCCCAACATTTGATCGAAACTTGGCCGATTTTTGCAATAATTATTGGTTTTCCATTGTCAAATAACAACTGTGGTGTTACTAAGGTGCTAAAAAATGTATCAGTATCGACATACCCCACATAAGATACATTGGTACATTTATCGGGATACATCATGTCCCAAAACATTCTGGCCTTGCCCCATCCGCGGTATGCATCGATGGAACTTGGATCTCTGTAGCATATTTGTGGATATGGCCATTCTGTTTTTATTTTGTCCCATAGCAAATGGTCTTTTTTCTTCTCGTTGTCCAATACAATTAAAAGTTTTGCTCGTTCGGGTGGAAAGAACAGCTTCATAGTGCGAACCAAATAATTTTTATACTCTTGCTCAAAACGCGGACTAGAGGTTAATCTCAAGTATAGCACAAACTCAGGAACGCCATCCCAAGGGTTTCTTAATGGAAAGATTCTTTTAAAGCTCGGTTGAATTTTCCTCTGCATTTCCATTGAATTTAGTAAAATGGTCACAAGTGCAATGAAAACGGTTGCTGTTAGCAATGCGACGTGTAACAACTGCATGTTAGCATCTGTTGAAGAAAATAAAGACAAAATTTGTTAAAATGTGAAATTTTGCTCAAAGGATTTTAAGATATATTTGTAGATATCATCAAAATATAATTATATGATTTGATATAATTTTGGCAGCTTTCCAATATTATTTAATGGTATGCCTATGCAGTAGGAATTAATTTCCCTCTACTTATACAAGACTCTCCGTCTAGTGGATTAGACGAAGTGGAAATACATAGCATTTATAAGGACACTCAGAATTGCCTATTGGACACTTAGTGTAAACACTAGGTATCTGCTTGGGTCCTTCAGGTGTTTGGGACAAGAGTTTTCTGTATCATTCTAAAATTTATGGTTTTATAAAAGCCTTTAGTACCTTGATTATTAGGAACAGTGAACTGCAAGAAAATAGATATCAAAGTTGAAGAAAGATATTAAGAATATAGACTTTAAGCGAATAAGAATAAAGGAAAAAGACACGATATTATTAATTTTGTTATATAGTAAGGTCATTGTTGACAGGAAAAGGAATCTTTCATTAGGATTATCGAGTAATAGCCTTAAATTTGCATCGTATGTTGTTCTAATTTTAATTTCTTTAAAGGCAAAATATTTTTCCTGTTCTACATTCTTACGGTTGATAGAGCTGAGCTAATGCTTTTGGTAGTGTCGATTGTCCTTTTTGAAGAAGTTACATAACACTTATATATAGTTGCTTCAGTGATGTCAAATAAATATTACATTATTTCTTTCTTGCAACTGTCGTCGAAGCTATGAAAAAGGGACCTACATCAGCTTTAAAATCTTTGAACCAAGCCAATTTAACAGTTTTCTAATATCAAACTTCAAATGGCCGTAACGCATAAAATATGCAACAGATTTAACGTGTTTTCCACATTTAGAGACAATTTAACGTGTTGTTTCTGCCTGTTCAATAGTACAATAGTTCATTAGTTCAAAATTGGAAATTCAGAAAAAAACAATTTTGTTATAATGTCATCCTTTTTCGCCTCTGCTGCTCAAGTCAGGTTCTATCGTTAACAGAAACATATAAAACAGCTTGTCAAGGCCAATAGTAGAAAGAAGAATGTTTCAAAAAACTAAACTTTTGCACAAATTACACTTTATATAAATACATATTCCGCCAACACCAAGTTTCTAAACTAGTGCTAAAGATACCACTTCTTCGTTCTATTCCAGTGATGTTGTCACTATGGATCACGGATCAAAACCTCTTGGGCATTGGTAAATGTCGCCAAAGGTGAGCAGAAGTATTGCACAGGCTGAGTCAGAAAGTAAGAAAGACAGTTCTCGTAGAAAACGACAACATAATAAATGACGACAAGAAGATTTGTGAAATTTTCAATTCTTATTTTGTAAACATAACCGACACACTACCTATCACAGCACCGCCAGAGTCTGACGTTGAAATCAATTCGTCAACTGATCATGTGCTGTATTTGATTCAGAAATACAGGAAACACCCTAGTATTATCAGAATTATAGAAAATGTTGGTATTATTGACGAATTTTAATTTGATTTTGTTGCACCTTTTGATGTTTGGAATGAAATCAACCAGCTTAGTAGTTTAAATAATCTAGTGGGGAGATTCCCACGGATATTTTGAATTACTCTCAGGTTTGTGTATTGTTCAAATTACATTTTATATTATAGCGATTTTCCTGACCAACAAGAACTGGCTGATGTATCACCTATCTTCAAAGCGAACGACTCTACATTGAAACTTATCTTTAGGCCAACAAGTGTCCTTCCGTCCCTTTCAAAAGTCTTTGAACGCATCATGGTCAAACTAGTGAAACTGTGTGCAGGGTTGCCACTGTATGAAAGCCAGATATACCTACAGCGCATGCGTTTTCTCCCTACTTTCCCCCCACGCATTTTCCCTCAATTATCCCTACAAATCCCTACAATTTCGGAATTATACCCACGAAAACAACCCACATAATGACAAAAAAACTCAATCCGCTTTGCAACCTGTCTATTTTAATGAAGCTGTTATAACTTTAGAATGATATAATATAATAATATGATAAAAGTAGCAGTTTAAAAAATATAAACCAAAGAAAAGGCAAAGCCTTCAGGTAAATAGTCAATCAAACTGTTCAATGCTCTCAACGTCTTCCCGGTCATTATTATTGTATCTTTCCATATATGATCCTCTGGCACGGGAATAGACAGAGGATAGCCTAGCACTAACTTCAAAACATCCAGGGAACCCTTCACCAACTCGGATTACTGCCTCAATCGTGCGGACTGCCAATCTGTTTCTCAATTTTGTTTTGTTACAATTCATTTTGGAGAATGTGTTAGATCAAATTTGAACGCGAGATGCATACCAGGGACGGGGAATTTCATTGAGTTCAATGTTTCTTGTGCAAATAAAAATTTACTCAAAGAAAATTCTTCAATCTTGATTATACCTACAACTTGAGCGTTTTTTACCTACATTTTGCATTTTATCCCGTAGGTTTATCCATGCAACCTACAAAAGGCAAAAAATTCCTACTGTCGGTAGAAATCCCTACAGTCTGTGTGGCTTCGTGTTTCCTGTATGGCTTCCGTGACGGCTACAGTACACAACATGCATTGTTCCGTCTTATTGAAGCTTGTCGCAGTACACTGGATAAAAAGGGCTTGGGGTTCCCCAGGTAATCGGGAGAAATCAAATGATTTTCCATGCGTATTGAAAATCCTGGGGGTAGAATGGAATACAGAGAGTGATGAAATTGTTTTTGATTAGCCATAGGTAAATAATTACGCTCTCGCATTACCAATTACCAGAAGATCTCTTTTAAACGTATGTTATAAAAATTGAAATCACCTGAAACAACCTGAAATCACCTGAAACAACCTGAAATCACCTGAAACAACCTGAAATCACCTGAAATCACCTTAAACCATCTGCAAATTACCTGAAACCACCTGAAAATCTCCTGACAGTTAGCCGGAATTCCTGATTTCCCCAATCACACCTTAGTTGTGCAGCAATTATTCCAATTGTTCCCATACAATACACAAGTAGACACCACTTCGAAAATGTAAATCGTAATCCTAAATAACCATATACAAATCAGTATTATACATGAATACAAATTTTCTTTAGACCCCCTGTTCAAACAGAGGTAGCCCCACCCCCTTCTTGCAGTCGATTAACCTCGCTTTAAGCTAGGACACCCGATTTTCTAACTTGCAAGAAGAAGAGATCCAACTTTTGCAAAAATACCTCTCAGTTCTCACAACCTCAGGATTGAAACCAGTGGATTTGGAAAGAATCCGATCCCTAGGGCTGATATTTGGTTACTGTATCATTCATTGAAAAGTTCCAAGTGACCAATGGTATTTAGAGCAGTTTCGCTTTTTGAGTGATCCCGGTCATGGCTTTTCGTTAGCCTCGTTTTGATGAAGATTATTTTGACTCATGGTAACCAAAAGAAGCTCGGTAATCAAAGTATGATCATTCTAAGGAACCAGCATACTTTTATTTTTGGTAAAACTCGAAAATCACCCTAGTGGGAAATAATCGAAGTATTTAAATGGAAAAAAAGGGCACGATAGAGTGGAATTATCACACCAGTGGAATTGTCAGTCCTTTATGCGAGACAATAGATTTAATCCCATTCACGAAAACAATGTAGGTGATTTACATGTAGTTTCAGGTGATTTGCAGGTGATTTGCAGGTGGTTTCAGGTGATTTACAGGTAGTTTCAGGTGATTTGCAGGTGATTTGCAGGTGGTTTCAGGTGATTTGCAGGTGATTTGCAGGTGATTTGCAGGTGATTTCAGATGATTTCAGGTCGTATCAGGTGATTTTAACTTTTATAACATACGCTCTTTTAAATTTACTGCTAAGAGATTTGATCCTCTAGATGCACTCAATCCGTTTATCATCAAATTTAAATGCCTTTTTCGGGAAACAACAGTTCAAAGGGTACCATGGGATCAAGAATTACAAGTAGAATTTCGAGCGCGGTATTCATAGCTCGTATCACAACTAAATTTGTTATCATCGGTGTCTTTCCCCAGGTATTATTTTCGACAGGGTAAGGAAGTGGTCAACGTTCAATTACATGGTTTTTCTGATGCCAGTGAACTGGCATATGCATCGGTTATCTTCATTCGAGTTGAATAACAGGATGGTGAAATATAATCTAGATTTATATCGTCTAAGACTCATGTTGCTCCACTTAAACAACACAGTATCCGCGATTAGAACTAATGGGAGCAACTTTGCTAGCCAAACATATGAAATCAGTTGTTTCTGTCATCAATATCCCTTTTTATAAGGCAAAGAACGAGATCCATTATTGGGTAGATTCATTAACCACGCTATGTTGGATCAGAAATGTGAAACCCTGGAAACAGTTTGTCCAAAACAGGGTAAATAATATTCTGAAGCTTACGGCCCTTACGGATCGAAACCAGTGGAAATTCTGTCCGGGTAGTTCGAATCCTGCTCATATTCCCTCTAGGGGTATCCGGGGGAGCAGTTTACCAGGCAATCAGGTCTGGTGGCATGGACCTAGTTTTTTATCTGAGCCCTGTTCAGCTTGGCCTAATTCAATTACAACTGAGGGTCAAAATAATGAAGATGCAACCACGGAAATTGTCAAGAGCCCCCTTAATGTAACTTTTGCACTTACTTTAGGCGTTCGTCACGAAACAAAGCTTACAGATCTCATTGATATCAATAGATTTAGCTCAATAGACAAAGTTTTAAGGGTTTTTAATTGGGTTCGAAAATTTATCGAAAACTGCAAGAAAGGGAAACAAAAATCCTCAATCTAAACTCGAGGCTACAGAAATATTGGAGTCAGAGAAAGTACTCATTCTTGTGCTACAAGCAGAAAATTTTGCAAGGGAAATTTCTTATTTATCCAACATAAGCAAAAACAAGGACAGAAAGCCACCTTTACTTGTCTCACAGTTCAATCTAATGATTGACAAGGATGGTCTTCTCAGAACTAGAACACACATTAATAATGCCTCAGTGTCTATTGAAAGCCGAGAACCTATACTATTGCCATCCAAGTCGTTGTTCTCAGAACTTATCATCAAAAAATATCACGATCTTGTCTTTCATAACGGGACTCGTGATACTCTTTACGCAATTCGTCAAAAATATTGGATTCTAAGGGGCCGTGAAACAGTTAAGAAACTTGTACGAAGATGTGTAACATGTAAGAAAATTGAAGGGGTATTCTTTAAGACCGTTCCAGCTCATACACTTCCAGAGATTCACGTAGACAATGGGCCTCCATTCATAAATACAGGGGTAGACTTTGCTGGACCATTGTATGTTACAGATCCTAAGACGAAGGAGACATCTAAAACTTACATATGTCTTTTTACATGTATGTCGACCCGCGCCATACCTTTAGAACTGTTTAAAGATTTAACTGCTTCTTCCTTTCTATATGCATTTAGACGTTTTGCAGGTCGTAGAGGATTGCCGAGGAATATTTTTTCCGATAATGCAAAGACTTTTAAATCTGCAGTAAAGGAGATAAGAACTATAAAATTATCAAAGGAGGTCAAGTCTTTTTTATCAAAACAGGGAACGTCGTGGTATTTTAACATCCCACTGGCAGCTTGGCAAGGAGGTACATGGGAACGTGTGGTGCGATCGGTAAAGCGTTGTTTGAAGAAGGTTATTGGTAGGTCTACTTTACATTTTGAAGAATTTTTAGCACTTATTGTCGAAGTAGAAAGTTGTATTAATGGTCGTCCAATTACTTACATTTTTGATGATTTAGAAGGTGTATCTTACCCTTTAACCCCGGCAGAGTTAATTTGTGGATATATGGTTAGTCCGATGTACCCCGTGTATGTATGTGTATTTTACACATTTACGTTTCTTCTTTTTTTTGCAATTCGACTGTTCTTTGCTGGAGATTTTACGTAAAGTTACGGATACAGTTGTGGCACACTTGACAACTGAACGAAATTTAAAGAAAAACTTTTGACAAACATAATGCTGATTTCCCAGTGTGCACACCAAAATTACCACCAAAACAAGTTCACTAATCCCTCAAATCTGAAATCTTGTTCAGTTCGCCCAGGGCCTTGGAAAAATAGTCTTGATTTTCCACTTTTACAAAGATAACAAGTTTTATGTCAGAAACCAGAGCACCCAGGGTCTTAGCTTCCATAATCGAGCGCCAAAAGTAATTAACTCTAAACAAGTTTATACAAATGGTCAACAATGTTGCAATGTGTGGACAGAGCCTTCAATAAGCCTAAACATTCCATTTCAAACGTATAAGGGTGTTCAGAATAAATCTATGATCGTGTAGACGGGCCTAATCAGCAAAATTGCTCATTAAAGTGATCAGCAAAAAAATTAGCAAACGTGCTTGGAGGATGCACGTAGTCAATGCTATTTTGCTCTCAAGCGAGTCATTGCATCCTGATTTTTCAAACTATGGCAAAAGGAAAATCTCTTTTTATGGAGGCTAATTTTGTATATGATCTAGACTTCTGATAGCTTGCCTATAAAGCATTGCTTGAGGTATGTATTTCGTGAAAAAAAAACTATTGCCATTTGTTCTAGGTTTTGCTAACTTTGAGTTATACTTGTAAAGATCGGAGCAATATGCGAAAATTAAAAGAAAACACTCACCTGATCTCAGATTGGATTTAGAACCGATTTTGAACTCTCCAATTTCTAATAGAATCAGGGAAGGCAGATAAACGTGAATCCGCCTCAATCCAGATGAAGGAGTGCCTGCCACGCACAATCAAATCAGGTAAAATCAGGTAAAGTCTAATAGTGCTCAGGGTTGCCAGGTCTCAAAATTGGCCAAAGCCAAATCTTGTGGGTCAAAAATCCAAATTAAGCCAAATATGAAAACGAGGTTTTGGAACAATAGAATCGACGAAATGAAAACGAGGCATCTAATGGTTTTGCAAGTTAATGTTAATTTGACAGTATCCGACAATTGCTCTCGAAAATAAGGTATAGTTAATAGAATTCATATTCTTTGCATGTCTTTCTGATTTCTCGTCTTTCGACAGATTAGATGCTTTTGGAGCAATTGCTTGGTGACATAACTTGCAAAAAGCGTTTTTTGTTCAATCAGGAGCTTGTTTAACCCATGAATATTTGTCTTCCTATGACTTAGCGTAACGCCGCCCATTCTCGTACAAAGATTTCCATTTAGACATGATTGCAAGAGAACAAGAAACAGCGACGATTACCCCATGCTAAAGGCTGGTTTTCATAACGTAATTCCTCGGCGATGATCCCCGATGCAATTTCCCAATGGTCTATGAAAGTCTGCGATGGCTTATTACATATGAAAACCAGGTCATCGGTAACCATCGAGGAACATCCCCGACCATCGGGGATCGTCCCCGATCATCGGGAGTGCTGTGCATCGGGGATCATCGCCGACGAAATACGATATTTAAAAACCAGGCTTAACAAGCAAGCGAAGAAGTATTCACATTTACATAATTACATCGCACCAGGGATAAACATGTTATGACACGTTCTACCTTAAAAAGGAAACCCGAAAGTCTCAAAGAAATGGACTAATATGTGTTATCCAATTAAATTGAAACAGCTGTTAACCGAAATATCTGTTTAAAATTCAAAGGTTCAGAAAATTTTGAGAATTTTTCATATAAATCCAAAATAAGCCAAATTTTTGGCCAAATCCAAATCATATTTTGAAAGCCAAACAAGTTTTCATAAATCCAAATTTCTGGAATTTGGATTAGAAAAATCCAAACTGGCAACCCTGATAGTGCTAGTTTGGTTTTCGTTTGTTTTTTATCCTGTAACCTTAGTAATTTTATCACCATTTGCACATTCGATTGTTTATAATTCCTTTTGTTTTCTAATTGCACCTTTAGATTCATTGACTATGTCTTTTGGGATTTTTAGTATCATTTTTCAGTCTATGTAATTAATCTTGGGAGTAATATATTTTGTATTCATTATTATTATTTAAATGTAGCATTACAATTATTTCTTGTTTAGTTATATTTTGGGCGTGTTGTCTTTACAGTGTTAGTTTTGAGTTCGTTGGAGTTGGAGTTTAAGTTGGAGATGGAATTACGGTTAAGAGCGATAGGGTTAAGTTTTGATATTTTGTATATTTAGGTTCTCTACGTTTTATAAATGTGGCAAGATGCTTGAAACAGATCTTGTCGGCATAAACTATGGATTTAAAGGATAGGTATTGTCAGTGGCGAAGCCAAAGGTCCTGCTGGTCCTGCTGAGCAGGACCAAGAATTTCCAAAGATAAGATTTACTGTGAACAATAAACAATTTCTTCTTTGCAAAAAGGAAGTTTCAAATTCTTTTTGATAAACAGTCCCCAGTTCCGCCAGCTGATACAGGCATCCCGTGCTAATCTTAAGGTCCTGTTCTCTTCTACGGCAGCCCTGTATTTCGGTCCTGCTCATAACTATGATACCCTATGTTTGGTCCTGCTTCACAATGGGATTTTGTGAATTTTGTCCTGCTTCACAATAGTCTAGAACAAAGAGCAGTCCTGCTCAATCTCGGGAGCAGAACCTCGTCGAAATGACCATCATAACATTTCGTAAGCAGTTGTGATTTGATTGGTCGAGGGTTCACCTACGTAGTTCAAAGAGCATTGTTTTGAAAACCTTTGGTCCTGCTATTTCTGAGAGCAGGACTGCAAGAATTGCCCTGTGCATTCTCGTTCTGCTATGAGATACTAGCAAGGAGGCCAGTTCAAGTATTATGGCGAGGCGATGTGAGTGCGGATTTTCTGCTTGCTTTGGCAATACCAATGATATTATTATTGACAGCAAAACTTGCCTCAGTTGAGCTGCATAAATTTTATTTGTAACAAGACAGAGTCCAAAGTTCGCAAGAAAGAAATGTAAACAACAAGAATTGGCTGTATGCGGCACTCTGATTTCGGCCTTTGTACGATCGTTTGAGGCACGGTATATCATGGTGGCCTAAATAAAATTTTCTTAGACTTGGACAAGGACGATGAAAGCATAATTGAATTTACTGTTGTGTGATTGAAAGTTTTGAGTTTGAGAATAAACCAATTTCAGCGGATTTTGCATTTTTCTACCTGAATTGTTTTCTCGTCTAATGGTTTACCTAATAAAGTTGTTTTCATTGATAATGCGACACATTATTGGATTGTACCTCTCTTTATCAGCTGCAGAATAATTGTTCTGCAGAATATGTGAACTTGCCCCTACAGACTTTCAACTCTGTTGTTTATTAAAATTATTTTAATAGAATATCTAGATTGGTCAGGTTTATAAGACCAAAATCTTGAATACCACAAATAAATGATATGCAACTTCAAATGCCCCCCCCCTACCCCCTTTTATCGTCAAATTTAGTTATCACCACTTTGAACTTTTACTTCAGCTGTAGAGGCTTACTACAATTTAACATAGATTTGTTTGAAAAGTAAGCACCCTAAAGCATAATATCATCTGCAAAGTCATCTGCAAAATAGAATTTTTGTCCATAGGCTTTTCCAATTGAATAAGGGCGTGGCCCTGTCCATATAGCAGGACCAACAATTTTTGGCTAGCTTCGCCACTAGGTATTGTTATTTATGGCATTGCGCCTGACGATTTTTGTGGATTATTGTGGATTATTTGATATGTTTGAGAGGGCTTGAGAAAGACTGTGCCTGACATTAAGAGAACGAATCGACGTTACGGGACAACCGTAGAGAAACATTATATTTATAGAACCTTTTATCGCGGAAAGATCGTTTGATCTGAAGATAGACGCTTGAACATTATCATTTTGTCTATTTGTTTCTTTTCTCATGGATGGAAAATGATAGGGTGGATTCATTCATTTGGCAAATAACCCTATTACAAAAGCTTTTTATAGAAATAGTTATTCACGGTCAGGTAAAGCTTTGTATAGAAATAGGGTTGAAACAATAGGAACAAAATGGACGCTTCAATTCTATAGATTCTAAAGTCAGTGAGGGGGGCAAAAATTGAAGTTGCCTATTCAATATTTAAAAAGGGGATTTAACACCTATAGTTAGCAAGAAAAGTGGCGCCTCCTGTGGAGCGGGCCTTGTCTCAACACAGAAATGCCCACTCGATCCAGTGAAGTTGATTCTAAAAGTCCGGTTGCTCAGTGTATCTCTGAAAAACACAAGGTTTTAATAACACACCATTCTAGTATGTGAAAAATAAAAGGAATATGTCCCAGACTTTTGATAGTTTGGTTATAAAGCATTGCTTGAGGTATGTATTTCGTGAAAAAAACTGTTGCCATTTGTTCTAGGTTTTGCTAACTTTGAGTTATTCTTGTAAAGATCGGAACAATATTGTCATTATACTACTGCCGTTCCCGATCTTGGTCCTTAGAGGCCAGTCATGCTCATTCTGAAGAGCATGACCTTCCATAGGGTACGCAGAGAGACCAACGGCTCCTGAAATACCACTTTTTGATATCCGCGCGCTTATTTTGCTTGAAAAGACTGGGGAGAGAATTTGGGTGAAAAAAATTTCATGGTCCTTTGTTTACATGCAGATATGGCGTTTACTAGCAACTAATCACAGCACGAATTTACATCAAAAGTATTTGAAATTTTGTGGATTTGATTCCTAAACATCTTCCGTAGTCATTAGTCTCGAATTAGCTGCATTCGCCTTAATCCTCATTTGAGATTATTCAAGGGAGGACAATTTTAAAAAAATTTTTTGGTTGGGTGCTTATTCAGTTGGGAAAAAGGGCTTTTTCAAAGGTGGTGGTCAATACGGTAGATTCCAGTCTTTGGGGTCTATAGAATACATGCAAAATGAGTGTAGGAGATTCTGAAGAAATTTTGAATTTCGCCCAATCAGATTTGAAGAAATATAAGGAAATTCTTAATCAGGAAAAAATAAATTCAGTTCCTACTATGTTGAAGCACTGCTGCCTGGTAAGCTGTGAAACATTGCTGCAAGGGAGTGAGAAAAATCAATTGAAGCTATTTCCGAGAGATATATTGTTTATTAACTGTTACAGGGATCACATGCGTGTGGCTGAGCAATTGTAAACCAAAATTGTGATTGAAAACCAAAGACCGACCCATATCGATGGAGAATCCTACTATTATGATGCTGATCATACTATAACTTGTTGCTGATGGAAGAACTTGTACCCTGAAACTTGCCTGTTGATTCAGTATTTCACCAAAATCCCTTGCTGATGGAATTTCACTCTTGAAAATTTCCTGTTTTGTCAAAATCACACAAAAACCTGTTGCTGATGGTTGGAACTTTACAATAAAAATTGCCTGTTCATTCTGGTTTATTCAATATTGCAACCTTACTTGTTGCTGAGAGAAAAGCTTGCACTTGAAAACTTGCTTGTTTATTCAATATTTCACAAAAACCTGTTGTTGATAGGAAAAATTGTGCTCTTGTAAATTTCTTGTTTAGTCTATATTACAACAAAACTTGTTCCTTATAAATGAAATTCAAATTTTATCCTGCAAATTGCCTGTTATATGATATTACACCCCCGGCGGGGCATCTCACACTATCAAATGTAAGCACCGGTGTCTCAGTGTCCAGAAAATTGACCCTAATCTCTGATATTTTGTTCCAATTTGATTCCCCTTTTCTTTGAAATCAAAGAAAATTTATACTCGTTTTCCTGAAATCAATTAGTTGAAATAAGGCGCTGATAAATTTATACCCAAACGAGGAACATGCGGAACAGCCTAGTAACAAGCGAAAAAACCCAGTAACAGCCCAGTAACAAGCGATAAAACCCAGTAGCAAGCGGGAATGTTAATTAATTGTTTAGTAAATATGTCAAACTGGGATGCAGTTCGAACAACAAATCTGCAAGAGACTATCAAGAGGCCGTCAAACACTTTTTTCCATACATTCCTTTTTGGTAGCTGGCTAACATTTCCCTCCTTTTCACATAACCGTATTTCGTGTATCAGAAAACCAGTGGTGTAGTGCTATCAAAATAGCAATAGGGCTCTTGTACAAAATGTTGCAAAAAAAATTGCAAAGATACAAATTTGCAAATTATCGGCATAGACAATAGTGGTTCAGCGCCCTGAAGCCTCCTGAGCCTCCTTATCAATACACCCCTGCAGAAAACCTGTCGTTGTTGTTTTTCCCTCGAATCAAACAACGACAAGGCAAAACTGGTAGGTAAACTGGGGCCTTGAAAACCTTTGAAAGTCAACTACAGAGACCAAACCGAACCTACTCAAATGCAAACAAGTTACCAATATATCAACTTTCAATGTTCGAATTTTACAGTCAATCCGGCAAATACATGAACTTGCTTAATGTTGACTATTACAATGTTGATATTATATGCATACAAAAGTATGGACTCTTCCATGAGGATCTGGAACTCAAGTTCCACGACGTAAGGAAAGGCTGGACACTTGATTCTGCATCAGCGTAGAAAAACTCATGTGATAGCACTATCGGTGGTGTCGGAAAAATCTCTGAGTCTTGTGTTCATTATCTGTCTTGTAAGCTCATACATTGAAGACAACTGTTAAATGAATGGCTCTATGGACAATGGGAATTTCTTACCCTGTGAAAATGTCCCAAACAGCATGTCAATTGGAACTCTACATTTTCTGGCAAACATCAGCTCAACAGAACTAAAGCCAGTTGAAGAATGAACATATGTACTATAAGCAAATCCAAGTTCTCATGTCCATGTGTCCCAATCTCGTCTGTTATTACCTTCAAATTCTTTTATGCTGTGAAGTAATCTTCCACGATAGCATTTGACTGCTCCGTCAATCCATTGCTACGAGGGTTGTAACCAGTGGTGCAGACCTTGCTCACTGCTAGCTCTTTCATCCAAGTCTGGAGTAACTCAGATTCAAATGCAGGGTCGTGGTCAGAGAAAAGATGCCAGAGGTATTCAAATTTCAGACAATAATCAAAGACACTTGTAGCTGCTGTTGAGGCTGTGCAATTTTTTAACTGGGTACACTTAAAAAAACTTTGAGAAATGGTCATTGATTATCAACAAATATATGTTCCTTCTTGCTGCGATAGGTAGTTCAACCAAGTAATCGATTGATATCAAGTCCAAGGGTCTCTTTGGCCATTCTCGTTGCCCCATACGCCCATGTCTCTTACCTAAACGCTTCACCCTGATACAAATATTACAATTACTCACAAAATCACAAACATCTCTATAAAGCCCTGTATGCCGGGGTGAAATATTAGTATTTCTTAAATTTAATCTATTTTGAAAATTTTATCTCTTTACATTGGATTCTCGTCGTCGCATTGCTTTGTTCCTGGATATCTTTCGTATTATTACTCATTGCAAGATTCACAGAATCGGGCGGTCAGCCTAACCTGCGGTTCTTCCTTCTTACACATCTCTAAAAAGGCCAGGCCACCAAAAATTCTCAAGGACTCTATCATGTGTTTTATAAATGCCAAAATGATATCACAAAACACTGACCTCCATGATAACAAAGTTTCAACAAATTTTCCTCCTCAGCTACAAACAATCTCTGAACATGTGTTTTATACGCTGCTGGAGGCACATCCTTCTCTGCACCAGTACTGGACTTGTAATTTATCATTTGCTGCATGTCTTAATCTTCCCGCTGCATTTAAACCTAATCAGAAACATAGTAATGCAAGGATTCAAGGGTGAATGCATTCATACTGGCACTTTTCTTAACTTGCTGCATGTTCTGTATATTACGGCTCAGAAAATCTGCAATCACATTGGCTTTACCTGGCAAATATTTAACAACAGCTCCCATTTCTTCCAAGTAATTTATCCATCAAAATCTCTTGTTCACCACATCTTTGAAATCTTTCAGAAATGACAATGGTTTATGGTCCCTGTAAACAATAAAAGAATGTCCCCGCAAATAGACTTTACAGGTCTTTGCCTTTTTGCCTTTTTCTGCAAGCATCCGCGCCCATGAAAAACCGCCATACAAAATTAATTGGCACCCACCAACTCCACAAACAACCAGCTTTACGATCTTTTAGGACATAGAATGTTGCAACTCCATAGAGAGATTTTGTTGAGATCGTAGATTCAAATTTCCCCATGAAACAAACTGGTTTTGAAGCATTAAATTAAAAAAGCTTTTACTTTGATTTGTTGTAACTTGACTCAGTGTATTTCTATCGATAACGTTGATTGTGGATCCGGTATCCAATATCATGTTGAATTTCTGACCTTCGATCACAACATTTAATACAGGGCTGCATTTTGATGATTTGTCGTTGTCATTTGAGACCGTATACAAATACTCCTCGTTACTAGAATAATTCTTAATGCTGTAAAGGTCTCACCGCTGCGTGTGTTTTGCGGGAATGTGCAGGACGTCTTTGTTTCTGCTTCGAGAATTTTGAGCCCCTACAAACTGATGGAAAGTGGTTCGGTTTTTTTGCACTTGGGACAGGTTTGTGTTTATTGCACTTGCGATAAGTAACAAAGGCATTGATTTTTGTGCGGCCATTCTCTTTCACAATTGTTGCAAGTCTTTTTAAAAGACTTTGATTGCAAACGGTGCGTTTTTTCCGTGTATACGTGGATTTTTTCTAAATCTCAGGCTTGATACGAACTGGTTTCATCCTATGTTCCATCGATTGGAATGTCTTTAAGGGTATATGTAGGGTCACGCAGAGTTTGGCGTTTTATACGGGAAGATCGACCCCCTATAATTATTTGCTCCTCCGTTTCAAAGTCTACATCTTCGAATTCGCATGTACTGGGTATCTGCCTGAGTCGTGTATGAAAGGTATCGAGCGATTCTTGATCTCCCTGACGAGTTTCACGAAAACGATAAACTTCATACCGCCGATTTTTCTGCGGCTCGAAGTACTCAATGAGCTTGGCTTTTGTTGTCGCAAAGTTTTCTTCATCCCCTTCTCCGTCGATATCACTCAACTGATTAAAAATTTCACGAACTTTGGTTCCAGCTTGATAAAGTAACAAGGCCTTCTGGGGCTTAGCGTCTCGAATTCCGCTAAGCGTCAAGAAATGTGTCAAAGTCACATAGCCAAAGTTTCCATCTGGCAGCAACACTCGCTCCAAGTTCTGCATTCGGTTTGAACGATGGTAATGGATTGAGTTGTACAGACATTCTCGTCGCTAATGTTAAGATGTGAAGGAGATAGGACAGTGCATGGGTAGAACAGAACAGTAAGATAACTTTATATTAACTTCAACGGCCTACACATATAACTGTAATACTGTAATCTGAAACTCTATATAACATGGGTCACATGAAGTAATGCTCCTGCGCATAGTCTATTAGGTTACTACACCCTTTAGCCCCCTAAAAATCATCTCGCTATAAATATTGAAGAGATAAGGAAGACGAATTTCAAAGAAGACGGATGTCTTTCCCAAATAGATCAAAACATTTTAGTAATTTTAAAAGTTCTTCATGATTCACTTACAAACCCTTACAAACTTAGAATCATTTGCACAAAGTGTCATATGAAACCAAATTTTCTGTTTTTTCTCTAACAGTTTCTGTCTTTTCTGTAAATCTCAAGATTTCTGACACACGAAACTGCACCCATTGCTTCCACTCTCCCTGATCATATATCCAGTGAAGAGTGGTTTTGCTGTCAAGCCAGTACTTTACCTTGTCAATGGTGACTTGTGAACACAGTGCTTTGTAAACATTATCCATGAGGACAGCTAAAATTCTGGCAGACATTAACTGAAGACGTGGAATGGTAAGATCTTTGAGTGGAGCTACCCTTGCCTTAGAGCACAGAAGCTTTGTATACCTGTCTTTTTTTGTTACCCAAACAAGAAACACTACTGCACAGTATGCCCTTTTGCTAGCATCTCCAAATCTATGCAGTTGACAGCTCAACAACTCACCTTCATTTTCATCATACACACATCTTGAAATTGTTAATGTTTTCACCTCATTTAGCCCATGTATCCATTCCTACCACTTTGCAACCTTGCTCTCAGGGATTGGGTCATCTCACTCAAGCTTCTCTTTGCAAAAATCCTGAAAAAGAATGTTAGCTTGCACCCCTATGGGCTTGTTAGACCTAAAGGGTCAAATGACATAGCTAAGGTGCTCAAAATGCCTCTCTTTGTGGGCCTTTCTACCTGAATATTTTTAGCCATTTTTGTCAGGTCAAATTCTAGTGTGTCTTTCTCGTTGTCCCAGATTATACCTAAGACTTTGGTCTTCCCCCCTGTTTCCTGCAGAGGTCCTAATGATTCTTTGGCAAAGGATTGCTCTTCTTGGGAATCTACACTTTCACTTCCTTTCTCTTTTTGCAGAATCTGCTTCCTAAGCTCAGCATTGTTTGTTCTCCATTTTCGTAGCGAAAATCCCCCTTTCATCATTCTCTCTCTTGCCTTACAAAAAAAGGGAATATGCTTCTGCTGCATTAGGGCAACCGGTTACAAGGTCATCAACAAAGAAAGACTGTGACATTTGCGTGACAAAGTCTGGGTCAGAATCCTGAAAGGAAGAAAGATTATGACGCAAAACAGCATTCAAAATGAATGGTGAGCTCCAAGGACAACAGAATTAAACTTGAGCACAATGATCTTTGGTTTTTCTTCACTGATGTCATCTAACCAGAGAAATTTCAAACAATCGCGATCTTTAGCATTTACCTCAAGGTTGAGAAATGCTTTTGCAATGTCGCCAACAAGAGCTACTCTTGCATCTCTGAACCGCGAAAGAATATCAAAAATTAATGGTGTCAATGATGGAACCACATGCAAGCAGTCATTTAAGGAGGTTCCTGTATTTTTATCTTTACAAGAAGCATCGTAAAAAACATTTCAAGGAAAGTTTATATTTTCACTTTCCTTTAAAAAAAACTCCCTCCCTTTCCCCCAAGTCAATGTTGAATGCGTGATTTTGAAGAAGAAATGATAGAACTACAAATCCAACATTGCTTCGGGGTAATGAGGGGGATTCGAATTTACAGGGGCAAGGTAAAGTAAAAAATTACAAACAATTTTGTCCCAACAATTTTGTCAGGGATTGTACGAAGATCTATACCACCACTCAAAAGTTGTTTGATGACCAAAAAAGGTTATGAGCATCACTTTGTAGCAGGATTTTTTTAATGTGCAGCTCTACACAGAATGTACAGTGCTAAACGTTTTTTGTGCCGTTGTAGAGAAACATTTGTGCATTTCTAACATTTTACTCTAATGAACCAAAAATTCAGGAAAACTTTTGCAGAGAAAAGCAAAGAAAAGTGTAAATGATGAAACACACACAAAAAGATGACGCTCATAATAAACAAGCACCTATTGGGATATAGAAATTATAGACAGATATAGAAAGACATTCGATGCTGAGGTGATATTATTCTTACAAAACTTCAATATCGTTTTTGACTCACACATAAACGAAGCACGAAATTGATAGTGTCAAAGAAGGAGCCTGTTAAAAATCTTAATTTCTTTTTTTATATCAATCAAAAGTTCAAAAACAATAAGGTTAATGCATGATACTATGGCATTTGTAACGAGGAACAAGGCAGGGTCACCGAGTCCTCACTACAAATGCCACTTACAATGTTCTAAGCAATAACAACGGCAAATTAACAATAAAAGAGAAGAGACAATACATATACATGCTAAATCAAGACAAAGAAAAAAAACAAAAAATGCTCATCACGTATAGAGCAGCTTCTAGGAATTTGAGTTTACAAAGTCCTCAGTTCTCAGAGTTTTCTTGGTCAACTCTTTGTTGCAATTCACCAACAAAAGAAAAGAAGATGAACTTTCCATTCTTCATTTTTGCCGCTAGGTTACAGTTAATGTCCGCCAATACAAAACTGACATCTATACAGCCTTTCGCCCATTCAGATGCCTGTTTAAGTGTGCAAAGCCTGATTTTAGTTAAGTCCAATTTGATTTTGATATCGACTAACTTTTTTCTGTTCCTGTAAACCTTGGTTCGATCTCTGAAAGAGGAGAAACGCACAATAATTTGCTGATGAACTTTCCCATCATTATCGTTTTTCTTTCACTGGCCGATTCTATGAGCCCTGTCAACAGAATCAATCCCAACAGCAAAATCTAGTCCAGTAAGGATGTCTTTCATGTTTTGCATACAATCTTCTGATTCTTCATCCCCAGAATACTCAACATTATTAATTCTCAGACAATGACTCCTGCTATATTGCTCCTCATTGTCAATTTTATACTCAAGCCTATTGACGACAGCCAGCGAAATTTAAAGTCTTTCATTCCTATCTTCGAGACTTTTGAAACTTAATATTGTGATCTCGCTATTCCAACTTTTCTTCAAAGATTTCTTTAACTTTTCCGATTGATTCGCCAATGAATACAGAGAACATTAAAAATTCAGAGCGGGAAAGAAATCATGTCATTAATTTCGAATTTGAATTATACAGTTGTATGGTCAAATAAAACGGCCCGAAGACTAAAGTGGAGACAATTTAATATTAACTTATCAAGTTGTTGTGCAATTGCTATTTATACCTTTTTTATCGTCATCAGTTTCGTCCGTTTATTGGCATACATCGAAAATTCAGACAATATTAAGGTTCGATAAACATTATATAATACATCTTTACTCCAATCCATAAAGATGGAGATAAGACTAACAAAATTTAACTATCGCCCAATATCGGTCATAACCGGCCATCTCAAGGCTCTTTGAAAAACTTGTTTTCCATCAACTATACCAGTACATGAAGATGACCAATCTGTCTTTTTGCGCCTTTTCTCCACTGTAATATGTTTGCTTAAAAATACTGATGACTGGTACAGTGGGTTGGATCTTGGACAGTTTGTGGGTCTGGTATTTGTTGACCTAAAAAAGGCCTTTGACACTGTTGACCATGAGATTCTCTGCCTAAGCATTATGGTAGAAAATATAGAAAACTTGGTATAAATTTTACCTTTCTGGGCGTAAACAGTTTTGTAGGTTCAACGGCATTGATTCAGAAGTTAGGGACATAGAAACCGGTGTGCCACAGGGCTCATGTCTTGGCCCCTTACGTTTCTTAATTTATATCAACGACCTCCCACAGGCTGTCCAGGAAACAGTTTTATCTATGTATGCTGATGACATCAGCCTGTGTATCGATCTCCTAATAATACTGAGCTGAGTTAGGCTGACAACAATGACTTCAGTAAATTAGACACCTGGCTGCAAGGCAACAAACTTACTATGAATGTTGCAAAAACTGATTCCATGCTTATTGCAACAAGGCAAAAGCATAAAATGCTTAAATGTCAAAATGAGGAATTGGACCTAAAGATACGCAACAACGAGCTTGACATAGTCCAAACAACCAAATACCTCGGCCTTCAGATCGACAGTTCTCTTGATTGGAAAAAGCAAATCAAAGCTGTCGGGATTTTGAAATCTGCAAAGTCCTTCCTGCCAAAGGCATCTTTGAAAACTCTCTATACGGGTATAGTGGAGCCTCACTTTTAGTATTGTTGATCTGTTTGGGGCTGCTGTGTTTCAACAAAAATTACAAAATTGCAAAAACTTGACAATCGTGCTGCAATGGTAATAACAAATAGTCCTTTGATGTCCCAAGCACACCACTTATCCAAGAGCTTGGATGGAAGACCATTGAAGAACTTATAAACTGTGAAATGAAAACAATGGTTTACAAGTCCTTGCATGAGTTGGCTCCATAATACCTCTGTAGCCTTTTCGCCCGCAATCCACAGTGTGCTTCCCACAGCTTCTGTAATGCTAAAACAGACCTAAGACTGCCCAGGAAAAAATGGGCAGCAAAATGGCAAAAATGCCTTTCTTACAGAGGACCAAAACTATAGAATAGCCCTCAGCTGAGTCTAAGCAGGCATCAACACTGAGTAGTTTTAAGCATTATACTTAATGGACCTTTGTTTTATTCATTTCTATTATAACTCTTGTATATTATTTTATGTAGGCATGTATACTGCTATAAATAGGGTTTATAATTACAGCTTTTTCAAGTATATTTAATTGTAATTGTTATTTTTAAGTTAGGGCCTCTTGTAAATCAACCTTGTCGAAGGGCAACCCTAGAAATTAAATATAAGATATATAAAATATGAAATATCGCTATTTATTGTCGCTCCACAAACACAATTTTGTTTTGTAAAATTCCATATGGTTGAGTTTGGTTTTTTGTGATTCTACATAGCCAAGAATTCACAATGGTTGTCACACCCTCAAAAATTTGGTTTTCTGTAATAATGTACTTTATAATTTTGCTTCCAAGGTTGAGTTAGAATCTACTTGCTTTTCCGAAACATTGACATTACATTATAAATCTATATTGAAAAGAGTTTTAAGGAATTTTAAGGAATTTTTAACACTACACATTTTCAAAATTTTGGTGTTGACTTTTTATTTTTGAAAATTTTTATAACCGCATCTATCGAAATAACTGTACGTAAAGTTCTCGATCTATACCACCTTTCACCCTAGCTCTGCAAGAGTTTTCAACGAGAAAAAGTGGTTTTTTTTTGTTCTAACACTGCAAAAAAATTGAACAACGAGTGCATCAACGTACATGTATGATTTATCAATGCACAAATTGTCTACCACTGCACGTTAAAATAAACCCTGTTACAGTTTCGATCATTTCATTGTGCTAAATCATTGCAAAATACACATCTACTGCACATTTCATCTATGATAAATTTATAGCAAACTTAAGAGATCTCAACAGCGACTAAGAAGAAGAAATGCAAAATTTGTCGCCGTCAAATGGTAAATAACTAAATATTTTCATAATATGGTACAAAGTTGATCTAGAGACGAAAGTCCAAAAACTTCCATCTTTGAAGAAGCATAGTAGCGAACAAGCTCTTTGACGTTTCTGTAATGCTTGTCTTGCTCTTCCTTGCACCTTTTGTCCCAAAACCATTGATAGAATTCAAATGAATAAAGATGGTAATGTATCTTTGCCTGGTTCCATTTTTTGCAACTTTCCGGACAGACATCAAATCCAGCTGAGTAACAAAGTCCTTCTTTAATAAAATCTTCGATATATTCCTTTGGAGGGACTTCTGACAGATAGGACTGACCATTTGTTATTGTGTACCTCAGGTGAATTGATGAGCGCGGCATTGGTATCGTCATCTCTGGGGGTACGTTAGTCCGATAATAATCTAGTGACACTTGACTAGCAAGCAAATGTTCTCCTCTCCAGTCACCATTTGGGACCATCTGCAAGCGCCATGAGTACTCATTTCTGTGATAGTACCAAACATAATTGCACATGATACTAAACTGACAAAAACAATGCATTTGACGTGGATTGTTTTTAAAAACTGAATCAAAATCCATGCTATGATTTCTTGCAAGGACCTCTCTCATTTTTATCATATGCTCCGTTTTTATCATAACAGGGAAAGTTGACATGCATTGCATAACTTCTTTTTTGCCGAGAAACAACTCTGTTGTTTCAGCCCAACATTGGAACGGAACTTGGCCAATTTTTGCAATAATTATTGGTTTTCCATTGTCAAATAACAACTGTGGTGTTACTAAGGTGCTAAAAAATGTATCAGTATCGACATACCCCACATAAGATACATTGGTACATTTATCGGGATACATCATGTCCCAAAACATTCTGGCCTTGCCCCATCCACGGTATGCATCGATGGAACTTGGATCTCTGTAGCATACTTGTGGATATGGCCATTCCGTTTTTATTTTGTCTCCAAACAAATGGTCCTTTTTCTTCTCGTTGTCCAATACAACTAAAAGTTTTGCTCGTTCAGGTGGAAAGAAAAGCTTCATAGTGCGAACCAAATTATTTCTATATTCTTGCTCAAAACGCGGACTAGAGGTTAATCTCAAGTATAGCACAAACTCAGGAACGCCATCCCAAGGGTTTCTTGACGGAAAACTTCCTCTAAAGATGAGTTGACTTTTCATCTGTATTTTCATTGAATTTAGTAAAATGGTCATAAGTACAATGAAAACTGTTGCTGTTAGCAATGCGACGTGTAACAACTGCATGTTAGCATCTGTTGAAGAAAATAAAGACAAAATTTTTCAAAATGTGAAATTTTGCTCGAATGATTTTAAGATATATTTGTAGATATCATCAAAATATGATTATATGTTTTGATATAATTTTGGCAGCTTTCCAATTTTATTTAATGATATGCCTATGAAATAGGAATTAATTTCCTTTTACTTATACAAAACTATCTGTCTGGTGGATTAGACGAAGTGGAAGTACATAGAATTTATAAGGAAACTGAGAATTGCCTATTGGACACTTAATGTAAACACTAGGTATCTGCTTGGGTCCTTCAGGTGTTTGGGACAAGAGTTTTCTGTATCATTCTAAAGTTTGTGGTTTTATAAAAGCCTTTAGTACATTGATTATTAGGACCAGTGAACTGCAAGAAAATAAATATCAACGTTGAAGAAAGATATTAAGAATATAGACTTTAAGCGAATAAGAATAAAGGATAATAAAGACACGATATTATTGTTTTTGTTATATAGTAAGGTCAGGAAGGAGATTTTGTTATTAGGATTATTGAGTAATAACCTTTAATTTGCATCATATGTTGTTCTGTGTTTAATGCTTTAAAGGCAAAAAAATTTCCTGTTCTACATTCTTACGGCTGATAGAGCTGAGCTAATGATTTTGGTAGTGTTGAGTGTCCTTTTTGAAGAAGTTACATAACACTGATGTATAGTTGCTTATTAATGTCAAATATATATTACATTAATTCATTTTTGCAACAGTCGTCAAAGTTATGAGAAAAAGGGACCTGCATCAGCTTTAAAATCCTTGAACCAAGCCAATTCAACAGTTTTCTAGTTATCAAACTTCAAACAGCCGTAACGCATAAAATATGCAACAGATTTAACGTGTTTTCCACATTTAGAGACAATTTAACGTGTTGTTTCTGCCTGTGCAATAATACATTAGTTCATTTGTTCAAAATTGAAAATTCAGAAAAAAACAATTTTGTTATAATGTCATCCTTTTGCACCTCTGTTGCTCAAGTCTGGTTCTATCGTTAACAGAAACATATAACACAGCTTGTCAAGGCCAATAGTAGAAAGAAGAATGTTTCAAAAAACTAAACTTTTGCACAAATTACACTTTATATAAATACATATTCCGCCAACACCAAGTTTCTAAACTAGTGCTAAAGATACCACTTCTTCGTTCTATTCCAGTGATGTTGTCATTATGGATCATGGATCAAAACCTCTTGGGCATTGGTAAATGTCGCCAAAGGTGAGCAAAAGTATTGCACAGGCTGAGTCAGAAAGTAAGAAAGACAGTTCTCGTAGAAAACGACAACATAATAAATGACGACAAGAAGATTTGTGAAATTTTCAATTCTTATTTTGTAAACATAACCGACACACTACCAATCACATCACAGCCAGAGTCTGACGTTGAAATCAATTCGTCAACTGATCATGTGCTATATTCGATTCAGAAATACAGGAGCCACCCTAGTATTATCAGAATTAAGGAGAATGTTGGTATTATTGACGAATTTGAATTTGATTTTGTTGCACCTTTTGATGTTTGGAATGAAATCAACCAGCTTAGTAGCTCAAAAAATCTATTGGGGAGATTCCTACGGACATTTGATATTACTCTCAGATTTGTGTATTGATCAAATTACATTGTATATTAACAATATGTTCGAATATAGCGAATCCCCTGACCAACTAGAACTGGCTGATGTATCACCTATCTTCAAAGCGAACGATTCTACATTGAAACTTAACTTTAGGCCAACAAGTGTCCTTCCGTCCCTTTCAAAAGTCTTTGAACGCAAGATGGTCAAACAAATGAAACTGTGTGGCTTTGTGTTTCGTGTATGGCTTCCGTGACGGCTACAGTACACAACATGCATTGTTAGTTTTAGGTGCATTTCTGTTTAAATTTTTCATGAACGATTTCACATATGTCATTACTAAGTCAGAATACTGTAATTTTTCAGATGACAATATTATATATGCATGCAGTCAAACCCTAGAACAGGCTGTATCTTATCTTAGGGATGATACCCATAATGCGCTGTGTTGGTTTCGGGACAATGGAATGATTGCGAATCCTTTCAAATTTCAAGTCATGTATCTTGGTCTGAAGCCAGAGCAGGAATACGTGTTTGAAATTGCTAACAAACCCATTCCTGCAACTAGCACAGTCAAACTGTTAGGTATTACTATAGACTCTAGGCTAAAATTTGTCGACCATGTAAACGCACTTTGCACGAAAGCAAACAACAAGACCAGCGCATTTTCGCGAGTAGCAAAATATTTAAATCAGGACAAGAGACATATTCTTTACAATACATATATTATATCAAACTTCAATTATTGTCCTTTAATCTGGATGATCTGTGGGAAAGATGCCAATACAGCAATCAACAGAGTTTACAAAAGGGCACTGAGAATTATTTGGGGGGACTTCGCAACCCCCTTTGCTGAACTTTTAGCTAGGGGTAGCGAAAGAACTATTCCCACAAAAAATTTGCTGGAAATATATAAATGCCTCAATTCGGAAAATCCATCTTTTTTTCGGAATCTGACTGCGACTTTCTCACCTTCACTGTATCACTTCCTTGTTCTATTATTGCTATTGTTTCTGATGAGCACACTTTGTCACTTGCGTCTGCAAAGATGTGTAGCTGTACAGCTTTGACTTTCTTTCCCTCCTTTATTAAACTTCTTGGGATCTTAATTTCTCTCAGTTGTCTCAACCACTTCAGATAATCTTTCACAAGAGGCTTTGAAACTTTATTGTTCCAACCCTTTCCTTTATTGTTCCAACCCAGGCTTCTCTGAATATTCGCTTTCCTTCTACTACAGTAGGTGAAATTATACCGAGTAGGTCATATACCCTTGCTAACTGACTTAATATGGCGTTCTTGGTAATTGGGCCATCACCTACATCTTTATTAATGGGAATTGTAAGGGTGTCTTCTTTCTTGTCCCATATGTGTCCCAAAATTCTTGTTGGGTTGGTCATATCTTCACTTTCTAAGCTTTCAGCATTTGACTCCCATTTAAGAATTGGAAGCTTTCCATCATCTAGTATAAAGATAGCTTGTGTCTTGAATGTTTCTAGTTTCTAAACCTCTGCTCCAGTACGCATCAGATCGTCAACATAAGTATTTGATCTAAGCTGTTCTAGTATATTCCCAAACTCTGGCTTCTCAAATTGCTCATAGTGGTGTTGGAGTGTCCCCCCAAGCATGAAAGGACTTGCTTCCCTACCAAAGGGGATTCTCATAAAGCGTAAGTGTCCTTTTTTTCCTTAAATCGTGAACAAAAATCGAAATGCATCTCTATCTTCTTCCTTTATGCCAATTTGCAGAAATGTCTTTTCCAGATCACCCAATAAGAGATAAGGTGCCATTCTGGCCCTTACCATAATGTCCCAGATATTTGGCTGCAATGCTGGGCCTGTATACATCACATCATTAATATTATTCATCAATTGGGTCGCACTCGCGTCAAACACCATTCTGCATTTATTGTGCTAGCGTTCTCTCTTACAACAGGTTTGTGGGGAATGTAAAATACCTTGGACCCTGAAGGTTCAGATGGTCCCTTTTCAATCACCCCGTCTCTCAGTTGGCTTTCTACTATTTCCATATAATCTGCTTTGAGCTTTTCATTGCCTCTCATCTTTCGCTCCACATTCTGCAACCGTTTTCCACTTTGTGTTTCATTTGTTTCTGTCAGTTGCATTCCCAGTATCCAAGGTACGTTTACATAATATCTCCAATCATCTTGTCTGGTTATATTATCTTTAAATTCTCTCATAACATCCAGCTGGTCATTCTCTCTCCTATCTTCAACTCCTAGCATATCTAGGCTGTATAATCTTTCATAATCATTTGATTTTCTTGTAAACGACAATTCACATTAGCATAATTACCTGTTTTGATATTACAAAACGTTTTGTCTCCAAAAAACATGTGTATTGTGCTTTCCATTGTCAGTGAGATAAAACTGTTTGTCTTTTGTATGCTTATACTTAGTTTTCGATTTTCTCAAATCTTGTCTCAGTACAGTTGTTAAATTCTGCATTTCTAGTCCTGTAACTTCAAAGCTTACTCTGGCTTTGCCATCCAATGACTCTATCTCCACATTAAGAATTGGCATAGATTTTCTCCGTGTCCCATTTACAGTGGTTATTTCTTTATTCTCAAACCTTTTTGGTTTTAATTTCAACTCTTTCATTGCTTCTCTAGAAATTAAATCTCTCCCTGCACCACTGTCTAAAAACGCCCAGAAAATCTTTCCTTAAATTTTGACTGGCAATATTGATGGAAGGGATTCTTCCTTACTGGGTGTGTAGCCTACAAGTACTCAGTGGCGGATCCAGCCAAAAATCTGACTACCGCCGAAATGAGATAGAGGATTGACCACACCCTTTAGACCACACCCATTTCTTGATCACATCCGGTTTTCTAAAATGATTATTGCTTTCTATAATTTCTTATGTAAACCATTTTCAAGAGACAAGCGGTGCTTTACTGAAATTTGATGTATCCTTACAACAAGCTTGAGAAGAAATAAATAATCTTATTCAATATTCTGAGAATGGATATTCTAAAACACTTTACGGCATTTAGACGAGGAACATCATAGAATTAGAAAAAAAGATACATTTGGCAGAATTTTGAAGTGTCGCCTAAAACTCGCATTTAGTCGGACAATTACTTATGAAAATCAGACCTGTTGGAAATTACAAGTTTAAAAAGCTAGATGAAATTTGCAATTATTGAGAGCAACTTTTGTTAAACAAAGAATCATACTTTTGGCGAATATTGTGGGCCTGACTTTTAATCCTGACGCCTTCTTAAATTTTAGAATGTTTGAGTCTTAATATTCTTTTAAAATATATCCCTACGAATAGTTGTGTATTGTACAGATTTATTGGTCACATCGGCTTTGAAGTTACAGTTTGCCCACTTGCAGAATATGTAGGCATCCCCCCATCTTTCTGTAGCGTTTGAGCCGTGTTGAGCGGCAGTACTACTCAACCCTCCATCTGAGCGGTAGTCAACTCGGTTGTTCATTGGTTTTCAACAAAATTTGTATGATTCCCCCTAGGTTGGCAGTGATTTCTGACGATTTGATTGGTTTAGGCAGGCTGACTACCGCTCAGTGCAGCTCGAATCCGCGCTACACCGACTCAACCCCCCTAGCTAGCAAGCCATGATTTCATCATCCCCCCATGCTAGCCTTCTATTTGCAAACACGTGGCTCGGCAATTGGCACGATATTTCCATAGCGATAAGGATTAAGAAATATTTCTGTCTCTGTGGAAATTTCAGGCATGTTCCTAGGAAGAAAGGCTTGGTTTGCAGCGCGATCGAATATTTTCAATAATTAAATATGGTTCAATTGAAGTAGTAAGATAAACATGAAAATGATCCTTGTTTCTATAATTTTTTGAATAATCCGACTAACGCTTGAGCGGTAATGGTGGTAGTTTGGATCCGCCACTGCTTTTCCTGTGTTATCTTGTTGGCTTCTGGTAGCTATTATATTCTCTGTTTTCTTACAAATCAATTTTCTTTCCTATTTATCACTGTCCTGGCAGGGTCGCCACTGTTTTCGGAATCTGACTGCGATTTTCTCACTCACAAAATCTCACGTCGGCCATTTTTCTTTTTCGCATGCGGCAAGTGTGGTTCGAAACCCAGTCCCTTGAGACTCGCTAATCGAGCCCAGGCTCTTAAAACGTTCTAAATCTAAATAAACGTCCATTAATTGTCCAAATAACTAAACGTCCAACTAAATATGCTTAATAGCCGTAAACTTTTATGCGGCAAATCTTCCGGGCAAAAGATGTAGCCTATAACCTAAGGACTAAAAATCTTCTCCGGTTACCGAGCACAAACACAATTTCAAATGGAAATGATTCACTATCCATATCTTTGAGGGGTGCCATCCTTTGGAACACTTTATCTGACTCAATATTTTTATGTGGAAAGTGGAAAGGTGATAGTTGCTCATGTAAAATATGTAGATAAAAGGTTCGTTGGAATCTCATCATAAGCATATATTTATTATATTTACTGTAATTAGAATTTCTCTTTGTGTAAATAGTTGGTTTTAATTAGTTCAAGTTAGAACTAACAGTATTTTAACCAACTGTAAATAATGTTATAATAAAAACAATAATAATATTGCATCAGAACTCAATCAATATAAGGTGTCTCAAATTGTTGGTCAGGGAAAAAAGATGCTGCAAATTGCTTGAAACAGCAGTATTATGTTTTCTCGCAATAAACATGTTCACTCAAGTACTTCAATAGCTGTGAATTTATGATAAAATGACTTAGAATATGCCACTTTCAACCAAATACAGGGCTAATATTGTCCAACTAGGCACTCCAACGACTAGATCTGTTCTTGCAAATGTTTTTCTGAATCTTTTGTGTTGCGTTTAACAGAACCTGTTACAAAACTCTTTGATAAAGTTTTAGCAAGTCTCACAGATTTTTCAAAGCTGAGCAACTGTCTATTTAAAAGTTTAAATTTTTACTTTAAAAAAAGTAGCTTCTTCAATTTTGAGGGCCCCTGGAGCCAGGGGGGCCACGGGGGCACAGCCCCCCCCTTTTTGCGGAAAGTATAAACAAGTGCCCCTTTTCGAAAAATATAATGCGTGTATTTTTTCACTGCCAGATATTCTGCCTTTAGAAACTAAGTAAAATAACATAACTCTGTACGTTGTTGGAGGACCATTCACTGAAAATTCCTTAAATTGCAGTTGATATTGTTCAGCAAGCTCCTGTGATGAACAATATCAACTGCAAAGGAGAATTTCCTTAGTATGTCTTCAGCAACAAAATCATTAGTTAAAGGTCCTATCAAGTTCCCGGGTGGGCACAGTCAGTTGGTCCAATGTATATCGTGTGTGTTCTTGAAAGTAAAAACTGGACCCCTATCTCTGAATCTGGGTCGAGTAAAATTTACCCTATTATGTGCCTTTGACAAAGTCGTGTAACTCTTTTCACTGAGAATATTCAAGGAATTTGATTGAGCAGGAATGTTTGTTAAAAACAAATTTGGTGAACTCTGCTTTTCACTGAGCATGTTAGAGCCATTCTTATTTTTATGTCTAGGCAAGATAAAAAGCAGAGTTCACTAAATTTGATTTTAACAACAATCCCTTATGGCTCTTGACATATATATTAACAAAATCAGACATCTGTAAAACAATAGCTGCGACATATTGCTTGCTTCACAACATTTTTTCGATGTTTTTTATGAAGAAATGAAAAAGTTATGCCCTTGCAATGAGTACATGCTAACAAAGACTTTAACAAAGACTTAAATTTCTTATCTAAGATTAGAACAATATACAAGACTAGACGTACTGCAAAATTTATTGTACTTCAATATGCCATTTATTTACCTAAAAAATTATTTACAACATCATATCAGTAAATTCCTGCCCTTTTTGTGCTTCCTCTGACTGATTAAGAATGCAACCCTATTTTCAAGGTTCTATGTCCCAGAATTCTAGCTTTTTTCAAATTTTCGGAATTCAAATGTTATATGTTTGACCAACTGACTGAGCCGCCCGGGATAAATTTTAAGGAGAGTTAAAAACTTGTTTTGTTAATAAGACTGATGAGATAAACCTTATCAATGTTACAAATTGAATTTGCAATGGCAGTGAAGAATGTTCCCGCACTTTCAGCCGATTGTGTGAAAATGACTTAACCATAAAATTTGTTGCTTTTAGAAAATATTCAATGGAGGCAAACAAATTTGTGTTAAAGTGGGGATGGGAGGATGCAAATACCAAGAAGTGTTTAAGCAAGAAAATTAAAATCATTATTCGAATGGGGCTGAAACTTTGTTGAGAAAGGGATAGGGACTGGAACTCGTTTTGAAGTATATAGAGACTAAGAATTCAAAAATGCCATTCAGTTCATATTTTGAGTTGGACTCGTTGGTATGTTGCAATCAATCTTAACATTTGTTGAGTATAATGTGCCTGCCACAAGTATGAAAAAAGGATGTGTGCCTGCTTCTTACCCGAGACCAAATCCACTAACAGTGCAATTATAAGGAAAATAAGTACAGCGTATTGTAATAGAGGTATAAATAATACATGAAAGCGAGATTTACACTCTCAAAAAACTTTGAAGGCCATGCGATTGGAAGCTATACATTTTGGCACTTACTAATGTTTCGGGAAAAAATATTCGTGCCCTTTTTATTCCTTTTTGCCCCCCTGTTCAAACCTGCGTCCGGCGGCCCTGACTTCTAGAGTAAAAGTGTTGCCAATGGTTTGAAGTTAGGTTTCATCGGTTTTTAACTATAAAAGGACGCCACATAGATGGTTTTAATTTCGATCGCCATGTTGTTCACAACGCGGTCGCCTGAAACAACATTATGTTTTCTCATGGAATGAAATGACAAAAAATTCCGGCGATAAACATGTACATTCAAGTGTTTACAGATTTGTCAAACCTTTTGCTGACTGTGGAGGGCCAAAGAAAAGTATTTGAAAATGGAGGGGCCAAATTATTAAAGTCTTGAGAGGGCTTAGGAAAGGCCACCATGGTTGGCGGCAAGAAAATTTTTTAGAATTATGGTGTCTTAGTGATAACCAGTGTTGGATGGGCTAGACCCGGACTGCTTCCTACGCGAGATTTTTTATTCGATCATTCTTATGTTAATTAGCTTGGGTTGTGGTAGTTCGGAGTTACTCGTGTAAATAGGAGTTTTTCGTTATGTTTTGGTAAAGAGGAGTCATAAACTTAGATCTTGTCGTCTCTCTATATCTTCTCTCCACATTGTCTACTCTCCACATTCTAACAGCCAGAAACTGTATCTAAAATGAATTTTGACTGAAGGTGTCGCATAGTCGCGTCTATTGTGATGTTGATTTGAAATAGAAAAGTTTTGCAAAGCTTTAGAATAACCACCATCATATAGCTCGTGATGAAACCATTTTTAGATTTTAAAATTACCCAAAATAAGATGAGGGAAAAAATAAATGTGTATTATCGATACTTATTCACTCTAGGTAATTCTCGTGTTCATGTCTATATTTGTTTATGCTTCTCTTAGCAGTGGCGAAGCTAGCCAAAAATTGTTGGTCCTGCTATATGGACAGGGCCACGCCCTTATTCAATTGGAAAAGTCTATGGACAAAAATTCTATTTTGCAGATGAATATATTTGTGGTATTCCAGATTTTGGTCTTATAAACCTGACCAATCTAGATATTCTATTAAAATAATTTTAATAAACAACAGAGTTTAAAGTCTGTAGGGGCAAGTTCACATATTCTGCAGAACAATTATTCTGCAGCTGATAAAGAGAGGTACAATCCAATAATGTGTCGCATTATCAATGAAAACAACTTTATTAGATAAACCATTAGACGAGAAAACAATTCAGGTAGAAAAATGCAAAATCCGCTGAAATTGGTTTATTCTAAAACTCAAAACTTTCAATCACACAACAGTAAATTCAATTATGCTTTCATCGTCCTTGTCCAAGTCTAAGAAAATTTTATTTAGGCCACCATGATATACCGTGCCTCAAACGATCGTACAAAGGCCGAAATCAGAGTGCCGCATACAGCCAATTCTTGTTGTTTACATTTCTTTCTTGCGAACTTTGGACTCTGTCTTGTTACAAATAAAATTTATGCAGCTCAACTGAGGCAAGTTTTGCTTTCAATAATAATATCATTGGTATTGCCAAAGCAAGCAGGAAATCCGCATTCACATCGCCTCGCCATAATACTTTAACTGGCCTCCTTGCTAGTATCTCATTGCAGAACGAGAATGCACAGGGCAATTCTTGCAGTCCTTCTCTCAGAAACAGCAGGACCAAAGGTTTTCAAAACAATGCTCTTTGACCTATGTAGGTGAACCCTCGACCAATCAAATCACAACTGCTTACGAAAAGTTATGATGGTCATTTCGACGAGGTCCTGCTCCCGAGATTGAGCAGGACTGCTCTTTGTTCTAGAATATTGTGAAGCAGGACTAAATTCACAAAATCCCATTGTGAAGCAGGACCAAACATAGGGTATCATAGTTATGAGCAGGACCGAAATTCAGGGCTGCCGTAGAAGAGAACAGGACCTTAAGATTAGCACGGGATGCCTGTATTAGCTGGCGGAACTGGGGACTGTTTATCAAAAAGAATTTGAAACTTCCTTTTTGCAAAGAAGAAATTGTTTATTGTTTACAGTAAATCTTATCTTTGGAAATTCTTGGTCCTGCTCAGCAGGACCAGCAGGACCTTTGGCTTCGCCACTGTCTCTTAGTTAGGAAATATTAGCTTATCGCGCTTTAGTTTTTCATGTTTTCCGGTAACATAATATTTTACATGCCCTTTACCCTACAAAGTTCCCCCGCGTATTTTAATAAATCTAACACCTCCTACTAGTTCATTTACGTATTTCACGATAGATACCGACAATGACACCGACAATTATTGATGTTAGTTTGCTATATTGTAATGCTGTTATATAAATTAGAGTAAGGAGAAGCAGAGTTAGTTAGAGAGAAGCATGGTGCTTGCGAAAGGCCACTGCTATCAAACTTTTAAAAGTTAACGTTTTTATGAATTGTATTCGTAAGAAGCAATTCTTGTGTTTTATTTAGCATTCTCTACCGCTCGGAAAAATCAATCTAGCCAAATATACGAAGCCCCTCACAAATGAAACATGGATTAATAATAAACATTAACGTTGAAATATCAACAGGAGAACTATCAACTAAAAATAAAAAGTTAAGCAATTTCATACAGCTAAGATAAAACTTTGTAGTATCTGATCTTAACTTTTAGGAAATTAAGTGCTTTAACAAAAATATGAAAAAACCTTCAGACTGGGCTTGTCAAAATGAGTTTAAATAGAATCTATAATTTGTGTCGATATTTTCTTTTTCTTAGTAGGAATGGATTTCCAAACGATGAAACTCTGAAGTTTTCTCGATGATGATACTTTTTAAAAACAAATCTGCCCATACTTTATTTCTCATATTCTCAAAAAAGTTTTTTGATTTTGCAGTGTGGACACAACTAACCTGGGTCGCCCTGGTTGAACCCAGGTTAGTGTTATGAATTTCTAGTGTGGACACCAACCTGGGGTGAACCTGAGTTAGTTTTAGTAACGCATGCCAATCATATGCCTCAAAACGATGTAAGAAAATTGAGTCCCACCAGTTTTTACTTCGTGTTTTACACCAATATTTTCTTTCCACGTCTACTCGTTGAATGCACTCTAAAGTGATAATTTGTTTAGGACATGTTTCAAATTTTTTCCTCCTCTGTGATCTGGATCTCTTATACTGTCGAATCCGTTTGCGACATGCAGCCAATATTTTGTTTAATCTTGATTGCCGTGCCATTGAATATTTATTCTGAATAATCTGCATTGCAAGGAAAAACATTTTAGACAAAACACAATAAACTGCGACTTCGGCAACTTCCATCTTGATCGTGTTTGTAGATTATTCGTGTTGTTGTCCATGTGTTGTTGTTATAATTTAACTCACGTGCGTAGCATTGACTAACCAGGGTTCGCCCCAACTTTTTGTCTACATTACAAAACATGAAAATCAAGTGTGGACAAAACAGGGTTCGCCCTAGGTTAAATTTAAGCCGGGGCGAGCCTGGGTTAGTTTGTGTACTGCGGACAGGGCTTTAAACAAATGCTGATTTCCAAATGTGCACACCAAAATTGCAACTAAAATAAGTTCACTAATCCCTCAAATCTGAAATCTTGTTCAGTTCGCCCAGGGCCTTGGAAAAGTTGTCTTGATTTTCCACTTTGACAAAGGTAACAAGTTTTATGTAAGAAACTTGTGCACCCAGGGTCTTAGCTTCAATAATCGAGCGCCAAAAGTAATTAACTCTAAACAAGTTCATACAAATGGTCAACAATGTTGCACTGTGTGGACAGAGCCTTCAATAAGCCTAAACATTCCATTTCAAACGTATTAGGGTGTTAAAAATAAATCTATTATCTTGTAGACGAGCCTAATCAGCAATATTGCTCATTAGAGTGATCAGCGACAAATTTAGCAAACGTGCTTGGAGGATGCACGTAGTCAATGCTATTTTGCTCTCAAGCGAGTCATTGCATCCTGATTTTCCAAACTATGGCAAGAGGGAAATCTCTTTTTATGGAGGCTAATTTTGTATATGATCAAAACTTTTGATAGCTTGATTATAAAGCATTGTCTGAGGTATGTATTTCGTGAAACTGTTGCCATTTGTTCTAGGTTTTGCTAACTTTGAGTTATACTTGTGAAGATCGGAACAATATGCCAAAATTTCAAAGAAAACACTCACCTAATCTCAGATTGGATTTAGAACCGATTTTGAACTCTTCAATTTCTAATAGAATCAGGTGAGGCAAAAAAAAACGCGAATCCGCCTTGACCCAGATGAAGGAATGCCTGCCACACACAATCAAATCAGGTATAGCTTTGTATAGAAATAGTTATCCAGGCACGATAATATCAGGTAGAGCTTTGTATAGAAATAGTTATTCACGCACAATCAAAACAGGTAGAGCTTTGTATAAAAATAGGGTTGAAACCAAAGAAATAGTAGAGCTAGAATACGCGCTCTATTGTTCGCCTATTGTTTTCTGCGTAATACCACAAAATACGCAGAAGGTGAACTCTATGTCGGCACCTTTGATGTTTGCGTGCACGAATCTAGAACAAAGAAACAATAGCTTGTGTGAATGAAGAAAAGGCCACTGTAGCAGGCTGCTCGACGGGCTCCAAGGAGTTCTTGCTGCGAAAAGTCGATAAAAATGTAGCAAATATGAAACACCGCAATACGCCGAGAATAAACAACAATAAAAACACGTAAATCAGTAAAGGCTAATATTTCGCCCCGGCATACGGGGCTTCATCAGAGCAAAAGTTAACGGGCTAAAAATTTACATATTTAAAAAAGGCGATGGTGGTGTCTGATTGGCTGATGTGGAATGGTGTGAATGCAGCGAAGTGGTAGAGAAGGGAAGGGTGGCGAATGGGAGAGGGTGGGTGGTGGTGGTGGAATGAAGACGTAATGGGGATGAAGTACTATAAAATGAAATAATGATATTGTTGCTATAAGGTTAACGGTCAGTAGTTCTGTTCATGCCGTTCGGTGTGAGAATGTTTGCCAGGCCAACGAGGTATTGCTCTTTGGCTCGTCGTGCACTGTCTCGTTTGTCGTTGAGTTTCAGTAACTGTGTTACAGTAAGGTCATTGATGGTATGTTCTGGGCTACAGAAGTGTTCTGCAACACCAGTTTTGTCTACTTTTTTGTTGATAATGTCTCGTCTGTATTCGTTAAATCTGTCTTTCAGTCGTCTGCTTGTTTGTCCGATGTATTGGCAGTTCTTGTGTCCGTTAGTTACACAGCCTTTGCACTGTAATGAGTAAAGAACGTTAGTAGAGTTGCAGTCTAGTTTTTTTACATCGTAATTTTCATTCTATCCAATCAATCTGTGCTGAGGTTTGTTAAATAATGATAGTTGCGATGATATTTACAAAAAATTAAAGTATATCATTCCTTTTTAGAGAAAGAACCCCAACCGTAGAAGCCCTCTATTCAGGCATCACTCACCCCTACACCCTCCAAAAATTCATCGCGAGTAAAAATTTGTATTAGCAGCAATGAATTCAGCACCATGGAAAACCCTATAGCAAGACCAACTTTTTCTGTCATAACTGTCGGTTTTCGAAATTGTCTTAAGACTACGGGTACAATTTCATTTTAAATTCAAATAAATTTTGTTTCCCAATTTCTTATTAAACGCATCAAAGTTTATTTATGATACACTTTTTACGTTTGATTAATTCAATTCTTGAAATAGAATTCACTACTTTATGTGGCCCTGGATCTCGAGGCCCTATTATTATGCTAACTTACATCTGTTCATTTTTTCTACGTACAATTGAATCTAAAATTTATAGTTAAATTGTTTCCTCGTGTTGAGCGTCATGGAATCAAGTTTCGCCATTATTCTTTTATTACACACTTTGAGTATATACGTTGCGATTCAGTTTGAATCACACATGCCTCTTCCGTGTACATCCCACAATCAGGGACGCTGGAACGACCAAGAGGCAAAGAGGCAGGCTTGATTGAAAGGGCATTTTGAAACATAATTCCAAGCTACGTTTTGTTTCGATATGCCGTAAGTAAGTTGAAAATCGGCTAGCTTTTGGCATAAGAAATTTCTTTACATGTTTTGAGAAATGTTGGCTTGACTAAGAAAGTACATTCAGAATTTGATATGAATCTTTTGATAACAGCAAACAGCTGACGTCTGTTTTCTATGAAGAGGGCACATTGTCCTCCTTGCTCTATCTATCCAAAAAACAACAGGGGTGATTGATCTCTGAGCCTTTGTCTCCAGCATCCCTGCCTACAATCCCTCAAATCTTCACAAATACCTCAAAGACCAGCAGTTTCCGTCTAAAAAAATATTAAAGTTTACTGCGTGAGTTCCACCAGTGTATAACGGCTGTTTCAAACTTCACAATCTTTTATAAATCATTTGGCTAAAATGTCTTCAAGACGAAAATATAATTCTGGAGCTTTCAAAAGAGCAGTTAAGAAACGAACAATCGAAGCTACTCATTCCAATACACGGCCATAATAGCAACATTTTTTCCCTCAACAAAACCAGATGAAAGCAAAGAAGAAATATCAAACCCAGCTTCACCTACGTCAACTTCAGAATGTCCTGTGGAGTTTAATGTCAGGGATTGTACGAAGATCTATACCACCACTCAAAAGTTGTTTGGTGACCAGTTTTGTCCTTCTAACTGGCATACTTCGAAAAGTCAGACGATAATAAAGTTTGATAAACAATATATATGACATTGCTAGTAAATGTCACTCCACAAATACAATTTTCTTTCGTAAAATTCCATATAGTTGAGTTTGGTTTTTTGTGATTCCATATAACCAAGAATTCGCAATGGTTGTCACACATGAAAATTTGATTTTCTACAATAATATACTTCATAATTTTGCTTCCAAGGTTGAGCTAGAATCTACTTGCTTTTCCGACAAATTGAAATTATATTATAAATCTATTTGGAAAGAAGTTTTAAGGAATTTTAAGGAATTTTTATCCTTGCACACTTTCAAAATTTTTTAAAAGTTTGGTGTTGTCTTTGAAAATTTTTATGACCGCATCTATCGAGCCAACTGTATGAAAAGTTCGCGAACTACACCGCCTTTCAACCTAGCTTCACAAGAGATTTCAACGAGGAAAAGTGGCCTAGATTGAAAAGAATTATCGAAAACAAACATCACAAAGAAGAAGATGAAAAAAAACAAACTAGATAGCTTCTAGATACTGAATTCGATAAAATTTTACAGAGATTTCATAGATCATTGTTACTGTTATCTTCTCGTTTTTAATATTGTGATGCCCTATTATAATCTTTATGTGTTGTTTACTTAAAGTTGCTGCAATTTTACTTTTTCACCACTAAATCTCTTTTGTTTTTGGTTTTCCACTGCAACAAATTTGAGTGTATCACTGTACATTTACGATTTATCAATGCCCAAATTGACTACCACTGCACGTTAAAATAAACCCAGCTACAGTTTCTATAATTTCATTGTGCTGAATCATTGCAAAATACACATCTACTGCACATTTCATCTATGATAAATTTATAGCAAACTTAAGAGATCTCAACAGCGACTAAGAAGAAGAAATGCAAAATTTGTCGCCGTCAAATGGTAGATAATAAATATTTTCATAATATGGTACAAAGTTGATCTAGAGACGAAAGTCCAAAAACTTCCATCTTTGAAGAAGCATAGTAGCGAACAAGGTCTTTGACGTTTCTGTAATACTTGTCTTGCTCTTCCTTGCACCTTTTGTCCCAAAACCATTGATAGAATTCAAATGAATAAAGATTGTAATGTATCTTTGCCTGGTTCCATCTTTTGCAACTTTCCGGACAGACATCAAATCCAGCTGAGTAACAAAGTCCTTCTTTGATAAAATCTTCGATATATTCCTTTGGGGGGACTTTTGAGTCATAGGACTGACCATTTGTTATTGTGTACCTCAGGTGAATTGACGAGCGCGGCATTGGTATCGTCATCTCTGGGGGTACGTTAATCCGATAATAATCTGGCGACACTTGACTGGCAAGCAAATTTTCTCCTCTCCAGTCACCATTTGGGACCATCTGCAAGCGCCAAGAGTACTCATTTCTGTGATAGTACCAAACATAATTGCACATGATACTAAACTGACAAAGGCAAAACATTTGACGTGGAGTGTTTTTAAACACTGAATCAAAATCCATGCTGTGATTTCTTGCAAGGACCTCTCTCATTTTTAACATATGCTCCGTTTTTATCATAACAGGAAAAGTTGACATGCACTGCATAACTTCTTTTTTGCCGAAAAACAATTCAGTTGTCTCAGCCCAACATTTGATCGAAACTTGGCCGATTTTTGCAATAATTATTGGTTTTCCATTGTCAAATAACAACTGTGGTGTTACTAAGGTGCTAAAAAATGTATCAGTATCGACATACCCCACATAAGATACATTGGTACATTTATCGGGATACATCATGTCCCAAAACATTCTGGCCTTGCCCCATCCGCGGTATGCATCGATGGAACTTGGATCTCTGTAGCATATTTGTGGATATGGCCATTCTGTTTTTATTTTGTCCCATAGCAAATGGTCTTTTTTCTTCTCGTTGTCCAATACAACTAAAAGTTTTGCTCGTTCGGGTGGAAAGAAAAGCTTCATAGTGCGAACCAAATAATTTCTATATTCTTGCTCCCAACGCGGACTAGTGGTTAATCTCAAGTATAGCACAAACTCAGGAACGCCATCCCAAGGGTTTCTTAATGGAAAGATTCTTTTAAAGCTCGGTTGAATTTTCCTCTGCATTTCCATTGAATTTAGTAAAATGGTCACCAGTGCAATGACAACGGTTGCTGTTAGCAATGCGACGTGTAACAACTGCATGTTAGCATCTGTTGAAGAAAATAAAGACAAAATTTGTTAAAATGTGAAATTTTGCTCAAAGGATTTTAAGATATATTTGTAGATATCATCAAAATATAATTATATGATTTGATATAATTTTGGCAGCTTTCCAATATTATTTAATGATATGCCTATGAAGTAGGAATTAATTTCCCTTTACTTATACAAGACAATCCGTCTTTTGGATTAGACGAAGTGGAAATACATAGCATTTATAAGGACACTGAGAATTGCCTATTGGACACTTAGTGTAAACACTAGGTATCTGCTTGGGTCCTTCAGGTGTTTGGGACAAGAGTTTTCTGTATCATTCTAAAATTTATGGTTTTATAAAAGCCTTTAGTACCTTGATTATTAGGAACAGTGAACTGCAAGAAAATAGATATCAAAGTTGAAGAAAGATATTAAGAATATAGACTTTAAGCGAATAAGAATAAAGGAAAAAGACACGATATTATTAATTTTGTTATATAGTAAGGTCATTGTTGACAGGAAAAGGATTCTTTCATTAGGATTATCGAGTAATAGCCTTAAATTTGCATCGTATGTTGTTCTAATTTTAATTTCTTTAAAGGCAAAATATTTTTCCTGTTCTACATTCTTACGGTTGATAGAGCTGAGCTAATGCTTTTGGTAGTGTCGATTGTCCTTTTTGAAGAAGTTACATAACACTTATATATAGTTGCTTCAGTGATGTCAAATAAATATTACATTATTTCTTTCTTGCAACTGTCGTCGAAGCTATGAAAAAGGGACCTACATCAGCTTTAAAATCTTTGAACCAAGCCAATTTAACAGTTTTCTAATATCAAACTTCAAATGGCCGTAACGCATAAAATATGCAACAGATTTAACGTGTTTTCCACATTTAGAGACAATTTAACGTGTTGTTTCTGCCTGTTCAATAGTACAATAGTTCATTAGTTCAAAATTGGAAATTCAGAAAAAAACAATTTTGTTATAATGTCATCCTTTTTCGCCTCTGTTGCTCAAGTCAGGTTCTATCGTTAACAGAAACATATAAAACAGCTTGTCAAGGCCAATAGTAGAAAGAAGAATGTTTCAAAAAACTAAACTTTTGCACAAATTACACTTTATATAAATACATATTCCGCCAACACCAAGTTTCTAAACTAGTGCTAAAGATACCACTTCTTCGTTCTATTCCAGTGATGTTGTCATTATGGATCACGGATCAAAACCTCTTGGGCATTGGTAAATGTCGCCAAAGGTGAGCAAAAGTATTGCACAGGCTGAGTCAGAAAGTAAGAAAGACAGTTCTCGTAGAAAACGACAACATAATAAATGACGACAAGAAGATTTGTGAAATTTTCAATTCTTATTTTGTAAACATAACCGACACACTACCTATCACAGCACCGCCAGAGTCTGACGTTGAAATCAATTCGTCAACTGATCATGTGCTGTATTTGATTCAGAAATACAGGAAACACCCTAGTATTATCAGAATTATAGAAAATGTTGGTATTATTGACGAATTTGAATTTGATTTTGTTGCACCTTTTGATGTTTGGAATGAAATCAACCAGCTTAGTAGTTTAAATAATCTAGTGGGGAGATTCCCACGGATATTTTGAATTACTCTCAGGTTTGTGTATTGTTCAAATTACATTTTATATTATAGCGATTTTCCTGACCAACAAGAACTGGCTGATGTATCACCTATCTTCAAAGCGAACGATTCTACATTGAAACTTAACTTTAGGCCAACAAGTGTCCTTCCGTCCCTTTCAAAAGTCTTTGAACGCAAGATGGTCAAACAAATGAAACTGTGTGGCTTTGTGTTTCGTGTATGGCTTCCGTGACGGCTACAGTACACAACATGCATTGTTAGTTTTAGGTGCATTTCTGTTTAAATTTTTCATGAACGATTTCACATATGTCATTACTAAGTCAGAATACTGTAATTTTTCAGATGACAATACTATATATGCATGCAGACAAACCCTAGAACAGGCTGTATCTTATCTTAGGGATGATACCCATAATGCGCTGTGTTGGTTTCGGGACAATGGAATGGTTGCGAATCCTTCCAAATTTCAAGTCATGTATCTTGGTCTGAAGCCAGACCAGGAGTACGTGTTTGAAATTGCTAACAAACCCATTCCTGCAACTAGCACAGTCAAACTCTTAGGTATTACTATAGACTCTAGGCTAAAATTTGTCGACCATGTAAACGCACTTTGCACGAAAGCAAACAACAAGACCAGCGCATTTTCGCGGATAGCAAAATATTTAAATCAGGACAAGAGACATATTCTTTACAATACATATATTATATCAAACTTCAATTATTGTCATTTAATCTGGATGATCTGTGGGAAAGATGCCAATACAGCAATAAACAGAGTTCACAAAAGGGCACTGAGAATTATTTGGGGGGAATTCGCAACCCCCTTTGCTGAACTTTTAGCTAGGGGTAGCGAAAGAACTATTCCCACAAAAAATTTGCTGGAAATAAAGAAATGCCTCAATTCGGAAAATCCATCTTTTTTTCGGAATCTGACTGCGACTTTCTCACCTTCACTGTATCACTTCCTTGTTCTATTATTGCTATTGTTTCTGATGAGCACGCTTTGTCACTTGCGTCTGCAAAGTTGTGTAGCTGTACAGCTTTGAGTTTCTTTCCCTCCTTTATTAAACTTCTTGGGATCTTAATTTCTCTCAGTTGTCTCAACCACTTCAGATAATCTTTCACAAGAGGCTTTGAAACTTCATTGTTCCAACCTCTTCCTTCATCGCAGGCTCTCTGAATATTCGCTTTCCTTCTACTACAGTAGATGAAATGATACCGAGTAGGTCATATACCCTTGCTAACTGACTTAGTATGGCGTTCTTGGTAATTGGGCCATCACCTACATCTTTATTAATGGGAATTGTAAGGGTGTCTTCTTTCTTGTCCCATATGTGTCCCAAAATTCTTGTTGGGTTGGTCATATCTTCACTTTCTAAGCTTTCAGCATTTGACTCCCATTTAAGAATTGGAAGCTTTCCATCATCTAGTATAAAGATAGCTTGTGTCTTGAATGTTTCTAGTTTCTAAACCTCTGCTCCAGTACGCATCAGATCGTCAACATAAGTATTTGATCTAAGCTGTTCTAGTATATTCCCAAACTCTGGCTTCTCAAATTGCTCATAGTGGTGTTGGAGTGTCCCCCCAAGCATGAAAGGACTTGCTTCCCTACCAAAGGGGATTCTCATAAAGCGTAAGTGTCCTTTTTTCCACTTAAATCGTTAACAAAAATCGAAATGCATCTCTATCTTCTTCCTTTATGCCAATTTGCAGAAATGTCTTTTCCAGATCACCCAATAAGAGATAAGGTGCCATTCTGGCCCTTACCATAATGTCCCAGATATTTGGCTGCAATGCTGGGCCTGTATACATCACATCATTAATATTATTCATCAATGGGGTCGGACTTGCACTCGCGTCAAACACCATTCTGCATTTATTGTGCTAGCGTTCTCTCTTACAACAGGTTTGTGGGGAATGTAAAATACCTTGGACCCTGAAGGTTCAGACGGTCCCTTTTCAATCACCCCGTCTCTCAGTTGGCTTTCTACTATTTCCACATAATCTGCTTTGAGCTTTTCATTGCCTCTCATCTTTCGCTCCACATTCTGCAACCGTTTTCCACTTTGTGTTTCATTTGTTTCTGTCAGTTGCATTCCCAGTATCCAAGGTACGTTTACATAATATCTCCCATCATCTTGTCTGGTTATATTATCTTTAAATTCTCTCATAACATCCAGCTGGTCATTCTCTCTCCTATCTTCAACTCCTAGCATATCTAGGCTGTATAATCTTTCATAATCATTTGATTTTCTTGTAAACGACAATTCACATTAGCATAATTACCTGTTTTGATATTACAAAACGTTTTGTCTCCAAAAAACATGTGTATTGTGTGCTTTCCATTGTCAGTGAGATAAAACTGTTTGTCTTTTGTATGCTTATACTTAGTTTTCGATTTTCTCAAATCTTGTCTCAGTACAGTTGTTAAATTCTGCATTTCTAGTCCTGTAACTTCAAAGCTTACTCTGGCTTTGCCATCCAATGACTCTATCTCCACATTAAGAATTGGCATAGATTTTCTCCGTGTCCCATTTACAGTGGTTATTTCTTTATTCTCAAACCTTTTTGGTTTTAATTTCAACTCTTTCATTGCTTCTCTAGAAATGAAATCTCTCCCTGCACCACTGTCTAAAAACGCCCAGAAAATCTTTCCTTAAATTTTGACTGGCAATATTGGTGGAAGGGATTCTTCCTTACTGGGTGTGTAGCCTACAAGTACTCAGTGGCGGATCCAGCCAAAAATCTGACTACCGCCGAAATGAGATAGAGAATTGACCACACCCTTTAGACCACACCCATTTCTTGATCACATCAGGTTTTCTAAAATGATTATTGCTTTCTATAATTTCTTATGTAAACCATTTTCAAGAGACAAGCGGTGCTTTACTGAAATTTGATGTATCCTTACAACAAGCTTGAGAAGAAATAAACAATCTTATTCAATATTCTGAGAATGGATATTCTAAAACAATTTTACGGCCTTTAGACGAGGAACGTCATAGAATTAGAAAAAAAGATACATTTGGCAGAATTTTGAAGTGTCGCCTAAAACTCGCATTTAGTCGGACAATTACTTATGAAAATCAGACCTGTTGGAAATTACAAGTTTAAAAAGCTAGATGAAATTTGCAATTATTGAGAGCAACTTTTGTTAAACAAAGAATCATACTTTTGGCGAATATTGTGGGCCTGACTTTTAATCCTGACGCCTTCTTAAATTTTAGAATGTTTGAGTCTTAATATTCTTTTAAAATATATCCCTACGAATAGTTGTGTATTGTACAGATTAATGGGTCACATCGGCTTTGAAGTTACAGTTTGCCCACTTGCAGAATATGTAGGCATCCCCCCATCTTTCTGTAGCGTTTGAGCCGTGTTGAGCGGCAGTACTACTCAACCCTCCATCTGAGCGGTAGTCAACTCGGTTGTTCATTGGTTTTCAACAAAATTTGTATGATTCCCCCTAGGTTGGCAGTGATTTCTGACGATTTGATTGGTTTAGGCAGGCTGACTACCGCTCAGTGCAGCTCGAATCCGCGCTACACCGACTCAACCCCCCTAGCTAGCAAGCCATGATTTCATCATCCCCCCATGCTAGCCTTCTATTTGCAAACACATGGCTCGGCAATTGGCACGAAATTTCCATAGCGATAAGGATTAAGAAATATTTCTGTCTCTGTGGAAATTTCAGGCATGTTCCTAGGAAGAAAGGCTTGGTTTGCAGCGCGATCGAATATTTTCAATAATTAAATATGGTTCAATTGAAGCAGTAGGATAAACATGAAAATGATCCTTGTTTCTATAATTTTTTGAATAATCCGACTAACGCTTGAGCGGTAATGGCGGTAGTTTGGATCCGCCACTGCTTTTCCTGTGTTATCTTGTTGGCTTCTGGTAGCTATTATATTCTCTGTTTTCTTACAAATCAATTTTCTTTCCTATTTATCACTGTCCTGGCAGGGTCGCCACTGTTTTCGGAATCTGACTGCGATTTTCTCACTCACAAAATCTCACGTCGGCCATTTTTCTTTTTCGCATGCGGCAAGTGTGGTTCGAAACCCAGTCCCTTGAGACTCGCTAATCGAGCCCAGGCTCCTAAAACGTTCTAAATCTAAATAAACGTCCATTAACTGTCCAAATAGCTAAACGTCCAACTAAATATGCTTAATAGCCGTAAACTTTTATGCGGCAAATCTTCCGGGCAAAAGATGTAGCCTATAACCTAAGGACTAAAAATCTTCTCCGGTTACCGAGCACAATGACATATGGAACACAATGACATATGGAAATGATTCACTATCCATATCTTTGAGGGGTGCCATCCTTTGGAACACTTTATCTGACTCAATATTTTTATGTGGAAAGTGGAAAGGTGATAGTTGCTCATGTAAAATATGTAGATAAAAGGTTCGTTGGAATCTCATCATAAGCATATATTTATTGTATTTACTGTAATTAGAATTTCTCTTTGTGTAAATAGTTGGTTTTAATTAGTTCAAGTTAGAACTAACAGTATTTTAACCAACTGTAAATAATGTTATAATAATAACAATAATAATATTGCATCGGAACTCAATCAATATAAAGTGTCTCAAATCGTTGGTCAGGGAAAAAAGATGCTGCAAATTGCTTGAAACAGCAGTATTATGTTTTCTCGCAATAAACATGTTCAATCAAGTACTTCAATAGCTGTGAATTTATTAGCATGATAAAATGACTTAGAATATGCCACTTTCAACCAAATACAGGGCTAATATTGTCCTACTAGGCACTCCAACGACTAGATCTGTTCTTGCAAATGTTTTTCTGAATCTTTTGTGTCGCGTTTAACAGAACCTGTTACAAAACTCTTTGATAAAGTTTTAGCAAGTCTCACAGATTTTTCAAAGCTGAGCAACTGTCTATTTAAAAGTTTAAATTTTTACTTTAAAAAAAGTAGCTTCTTCAATTTTGAGGGCCCCTGGAGCCAGGGGGGCCACGGGGGCACAGCCCCCCCCCTTTTTGCGGAAAGTATAAACAAGTGCCCCTTTTCGAAAAATATAATGCGTGTATTTTTTCACTGCCAGATATTCTGCCTTTAGAAACTAAGTAAAATAACATAACTCTGTACGTTGTTGGAGGACCATTCACTGAAAATTCCTTAAATTGCAGTTGATATTGTTCAGCAAGCTCCTGTGATGAACAATATCAACTGCAAAGGAGAATTTCCTTAGTATGTCTTCAGCAACAAAATCATTAGTTAAAGGTCCTATCAAGTTCCCGGGTGGGCACAGTCAGTTGGTCCAATGTATATCGTGTGTGTTCTTGAAAGTAAAAACTGGACCCCTATCTCTGAATCTGGGTCGAGTAAAATTTACCCTATTATGTGCCTTTGACAAAGTTGTGTAACTCTTTTCACTGAGAATATTCAAGGAATTTGATTGAGCAGGAATGTTTGTTAAAAACAAATTTGGTGAACTCTGCTTTTCACTGAGCATGTTAGAGCCATTCTTATTTTTATGTCTAGGCAAGATAAAAAGCAGAGTTCACTAAATTTGACTTTAACAACAATCCCTTATGGTTCTTGACATATATATTAACAAAATCAGACATCTGTAAAACTATAACTGCAACATATTGCTTGCTTCACAACATTTTTTCGATGTTTTTTATGAAGAAATGAAAAAGTTATGCCCTTGCAATGAGTGCATGCTAACAAAGACTTTAACAAAGACTTAAATTTCTTATCTAAGATTAGAACAATATCCAAGACTAGACGTACTGCAAAATTTATTGTACTTCAATATGCCATTTATTTACCTAAAAAATTATTTACAACATCATATCAGTAAATTCCTGCCCTTTTTGTGCTTCCTCTGACTGATTAAGAATGCAACCCTATTTTCAAGGTTCTATGTCCCAGAATTCTAGCTTTTTTCAAATTTTCGGAATTCAAATGTTATATGTTTGACCAACTGACTGAGCCGCCCGGGATAAATTTTAAGGAGAGTTAATAAGACTGATGAGATAAACCTTATCAATGTTACAAATTGAATTTGCAATGGCAGTGAAGAATGTTCCCGCACTTTCAGCCGATTGTGTGAAAATGACTTAACCATAAAATTTGTTGCTTTTAGAAAATATTCAATGGAGGCAAACAAATTTGTGTTAAAGTGGGGATGGGAGGATGCAAATACCAAGAAGTGTTTAAGCAAGAAAATTAAAATCATTATTCGAATGGGGCTGAAACTTTGTTGAGAAAGGGATAGGGACTGGAACTCGTTTTCAAGTATATAGAGACTAAGAATTCAAAAATGCCATTTAGTTCATATTTTGAGTTGGACTCGTTGGTATGTTGCAATCAATTTGAACATTTGTTGAGTATAATGTGCCTGCCACAAGGATGAAAAAAGGTGCCTGCTTCTTACCCGAGACCAAATCCACTAACAATGCAATTATAAGGAAAATAAGTACAGCGTATTGTAATAGAGCTATAAATAATACATGAAAGCGAGATTTACACTCTCAAAAAACTTTGAAGGCCATGCGATTGGAAGCTATACATTTTGGCACTTACTAATGTTTCGGGAAAAAATATTCGTGCCCTTTTTATCCCTTTTTGCCCCCCTGTACAAACCTGCGTCCGGCGGCCCTGACTTCTAGAGTAAAAGTGTTGCCAATGGTTTGAAGTTTGGTTTCATCGGTTTTTAACTATAAAAGGACGCCACATAGATGGTTTTAATTTCGATCGCCATGTTGTTCACAACGCGGTCGCCTGAAACAACATTATGTTTTCTCATTGAATGAAATGACAAAAAATTCCGGCGATAAACATGTACATTCCAGTGTTTACAGATTTGTCAAACCTTTTGCTGACTGTGGAGGGCCAAAGAAAAGTATTTGAAAATGGAGGGGCCAAATTATTAAAGTCTTGAGAGGGCTTAGGAAAGGCCACCATGGTTGGCGGCAAGAAAATTTTTTAGAATTATGGTGTCTTAGTGATAACCAGTGTTGGATGGGCTAGACCCGGACTGCTTCCTACGCGAGATTTTTTATTCGATCATTCTTATGTTAATTAGCTTGGGTTGTGGTAGTTCGGAGTTACTCGTGTAAATAGAAGTTTTTCGTTATGTTTTGGTAAAGAGGAGTCATAAACTTAGATCTTGTCGTCTCTCTATATCTTGCATTCTCCACATTCTAACAGCCAGAAACTGTATCTAAAATGAATTTTGACTGAAGGTGTCGCATAGTCGCGTCTATTGTGATGTTGATTTGAAATAGAAAAGTTTTGCAAAGCTTTAGAATAACCACCATCATATAGCTCGTGATGAAACCATTTTTAGATTTTAAAATTACCCAAAATAAGATGAGGGAAAAAATAAATGTGTATTATCGATACTTATTCACTCTAGGTAATTCTCGTGTTCATGTCTATATTTGTTTATGCTTCTCTTAGCAGTGGCGAAGCTAGCCAAAAATTGTTGGTCCTGCTATATGGACAGGGCCACGCCCTTATTCAATTGGAAAAGTCTATGGACAAAAATTCTATTTTGCAGATGAATATATTTGTGGTATTCCAGATTTTGGTCTTATAAACCTGACCAATCTAGATATTCTATTAAAATAATTTTAATAAACAACAGAGTTTAAAGTCTGTAGGGGCAAGTTCACATATTCTGCAGAACAATTATTCTGCAGCTGATAAAGAGAGGTACAATCCAATAATGTGTCGCATTATCAATGAAAACAACTTGATTAGATAAACCATTAGACGAGAAAACAATTCAGGTAGAAAAATGCAAATTCCGCTGAAATTGGTTTATTCTCCAACTCAAAACTTTCAATCACACAACAGTAAATTCAATTATGCTTTCATCGTCCTTGTCCAAGTCTAAGAAAATTTTATTTAGGCCACCATGATATACAGTGCCTCAAACGATCGTACAAAGGCCGAAATCAGAGTGCCGCATACAGCCAATTCTTGTTGTTTACATTTCTTTCTTGCGAACTTTGGACTCTGTCTTGTTACAAATAAAATTTATGCAGCTCAACTGAGGCAAGTTTTGCTTTCAATAATAATATCATTGGTATTGCCAAAGCAAGCAGGAAATCCGCACTCACATCGCCTCGCCATAATACTTTAACTGGCCTCCTTGCTAGTATCTCATTGCAGAACGAGAATGCACAGGGCAATTCTTGCAGTCCTTCTCTCAGAAACAGCAGGACCAAAGGTTTTCAAAACAATGCTCTTTGACCTATGTAGGTGAACCCTCGACCAATCAAATCACAACTGCTTACGAAAAGTTATGATGGTCATTTCGACGAGGTCCTGCTCCCGAGATTGAGCAGGACTGCTCTTTGTTCTAGAATATTGTGAAGCAGGACTAAATTCACAAAATCCCATTGTGAAGCAGGACCAAACATAGGGTATCATAGTTATGAGCAGGACCGAAATTCAGGGCTGCCGTAGAAGAGAACAGGACCTTAAGATTAGCACGGGATGCCTGTATTAGCTGGCGGAACTGGGGACTGTTTATCAAAAAGAATTTGAAACTTCCTTTTTGCAAAGAAGAAATTGTTTATTGTTTACAGTAAATCTTATCTTTGGAAATTCTTGGTCCTGCTCAGCAGGACCAGCAGGACCTTTGGCTTCGCCACTGTCTCTTAGTTAGGAAATATTAGCTTATCGCGCTTTAGTTTTTCATGTTTTCCGGTAACATAATATTTTACATGCCCTTTACCCTACAAAGTTCCCCCGCGTATTTTAATAAATCTAACACCTCCTACTAGTTCATTTACGTATTTCACGATAGATACCGACAATGACACCGACAATTATTGATGTTAGTTTGCTATATTGTAATGCTGTTATATAAATTAGAGTAAGGAGAAGCAGAGTTAGTTAGAGAAAAGCATGGTGCTTGCGAAAGGCCACTGCTATCAAACTTTTAAAAGTTAACGTTTTTATGAATTGTATTCGTGAGAAGCAATTCTTGTGTTTTATTTAGCATTCTCTACCGCTCGGAAAAATCAATCTAGCCAAATATACGAAGCCCCTCACAAATGAAACACGGATTAATAATAAACATTAACGTTGAAATATCAACAGGAGAACTATCAACTAAAAATAAAAAGTTAAGCAATTTCATACAGCTAAGATAAAACTTTGTAGTATCTGATCTTAACTTTTAGGAAATTAAGTGCTTTAACAAAAATATGAAAAAACCTTCAGACTGGGCTTGTCAAAATGAGTTTAAATAGAATCTATAATTTGTGTCGATATTTTCTTTTTCTTAGTAGGAATGGATTTCCAAACGATGAAACTCTGAAGTTTTCTCGATGATGATACTTTTTAAAAACAAATCTGCCCATACTTTATTTCTCATATTCTCAAAAAAGTTTTTTGATTTTGCAGTGTGGACACAACTAACCTGGGTCGCCCTGGTTGAACCCAGGTTAGTGTTATGAATTTCTAGTGTGGACACCAACCTGGGGTGAACCTGAGTTAGTTTTAGTAACGCATGCCAATCATATGCCTCAAAACGATGTAAGAAAATTGAGTCCCACCAGTTTTTACTTCGTGTTTTACACCAATATTTTCTTTCCACGTCTACTCGTTGAATGCACTCTAAAGTGATAATTTGTTTAGGACATGTTTCAAATTTTTTCCTCCTCTGTGATCTGGATCTCTTATACTGTCGAATCCGTTTGCGACATGCAGCCAATATTTTGTTTAATCTTGATTGCCGTGCCATTGAATATTTATTCTGAATAATCTGCATTGCAAGGAAAAACATTTTAGACAAAACACAATAAACTGCGACTTCGGCAACTTCCATCTTGATCGTGTTTGTAGATTATTCGTGTTGTTGTCCATGTGTTGTTGTTATAATTTAACTCACGTGCGTAGCATTGACTAACCAGGGTTCGCCCCAACTTTTTGTCTACATTACAAAACATGAAAATCAAGTGTGGACAAAACAGGGTTCGCCCTAGGTTAAATTTAACCCGGGGCGAGCCTGGGTTAGTTTGTGTACTGCGGACAGGGCTTTAAACAAATGCTGATTTCCAAATGTGCACACCAAAATTGCAACTAAAACAAGTTCACTAATCCCTCAAATCTGAAATTTTGTTCATTTCGCCCAGAACCTTGCAAAAGTAGTAATGATTTTCCACTTTGACAAAGGTAACAAGTTTTATGTAAGAAACTAGTGCACCCAGGGTCTTAGCTTCAATAATCGAGCGCCAAAAGTGATTAACTCTAAATAACTTTATACAAATGGTCAACAATGTTGCAATGTGTGGACAGAGCCTTCAATAAGCCTAAACATTCCATTTCAAACGTATTAGGGTGTTAAAAATAAATCTATTATCTTGTAGACGAGCCTAATCAGCAATATTGCTCATTAGAGTGATCAGCGACAAATTTAGCAAACGTGCTTGGAGGATGCACGTAGTCAATGCTATTTTGCTCTCAAGCGAGTCATTGCATCCTGATTTTCCAAACTATGGCAAGAGGGAAATCTCTTTTTATGGAGGCTAATTTTGTATATGATCAAAACTTTTGATAGCTTGATTATAAAGCATTGTCTGAGGTATGTATTTCGTGAAACTGTTGCCATTTGTTCTAGGTTTTGCTAACTTTGAGTTATACTTGTAAAGATCGGAACAATATGCCAAAATTTCAAAGAAAACACTCACCTAATCTCAGATTGGATTTAGAACCGATTTTGAACTCTTCAATTTCTAATAGAATCAGGTGAGGCAAAAAAAACGCGAATCCGCCTTGACCCAGATGAAGGAATGCCTGCCACACACAATCAAATCAGGTATAGCTTTGTATAGAAATAGTTATCCAGGCACGATAATATCAGGTAGAGCTTTGTATAGAAATAGTTATTCACGCACAATCAAAACAGGTAGAGCTTTGTATAAAAATAGGGTTGAAACCAAAGAAATAGTAGAGCTAGAATACGCGCTCTATTGTTCGCCTATTGTTTTCTGCGTAATACCACAAAATACGCAGAAGGTGAACTCTATGTCGGCACCTTTGATGTTTGCGTGCACAAATCTAGAACAAAGAAACAATAGCTTGTGTGAATGAAGAAAAGGCCACTGTAGCAGGCTGCTCGACGGGCTCCAAGGGGTTCTTGCTGCGAAAAGTCGATAAAAATGTAGCAAATATGAAACACCGCAATACGCCGAGAATAAACAACAATAAAAACACGTAAATCAGTAAAGGCTAATATTTCGCCCCGGCATACGGGGCTTCATCAGAGCAAAAGTTAACGGGCTAAAAATTTACGTATTTAAAAAAGGCGATGGTGGTGTCGGATTGGCTGATGTGGAATGGTGTGAATGCAGCGCAGTGGTAGAGAAGGGAAGGGTGGCGAATGGGAGAGGGTGGGTGGTGGTGGTGGAATGAAGACGTAATGGGGATGAAGTACTTTAAAATGAAATAATGATATTGTTGCTATAAGGTTAACGGTCAGTAGTTCTGTTCATGCCGTTCGGTGTGAGAATGTTTGCCAGGCCAACGAGGTATTGCTCTTTGGCTGTCGTTGGCAACGAGGTTTGTCGTTGAGTTTCAGTAACTGTGTTACAGTAAGGTCATTGGTGGTATGTTCTGGGCTACAGAAGTGTTCTGCAACACCAGTTTTGTCTACTTTTTTGTTGATAATGTCTCGTCTGTATTCGTTAAATCTGTCTTTCAGTCGTCTGCTTGTTTGTCCGATGTATTGGCAGTTCTTGTGTCCATTAGTTACACAGCCTTTGCACTGTAATGAGTAAAGAACGTTAGTAGAGTTGCAGTCTAGTTTTTTTACATCGTAATTTTCATTCTATCCAATCAATCTGTGCTGAGGTTTGTTAAATAATGATAGTTGCGATGATATTCACAAAAAATTAAAGTATATCATTCCTTTTTAGAGAAAGAACCCCAACTGTAGAAGCCCTCTATTCAGGCATCACTCACCCCCACACCCTCCAAAAATTCATCGCGAGTAAAAATTTTTATTAGCAGCAATGAATTCAGCACCATGGAAAACCCTATAGCAAGACCAACTTTTTCTGTCATAACTGTCGGTTTTCGAAATTGTCTTAAGACTACGGGTACAATTTCATTTTAAATTCAAATAAATTTTGTTTCCCAATTTCTTATTAAACGCATCAAAGTTTATTTATGATACACTTTTTACGTTTGATTAATTCAATTCTTGAAATAGAATTCACTACTTTATGTGGCCCTGGATCTCGAGGCCCTATTATTATGCTAACTTACATCTGTTCATTTTTTCTACGTACAATTGAATCTCAAATTTATAGTTAAATTGTTTCCTCGTGTTGAGCGTCATGGAATCAAGTTTCGCCATTATTCTTTTATTACACACTTTGAGTATATACGTTGCGATTCAGTTTGAATCACACATGCCTCTTCCGTGTACATCCCACAATCAGGGACGCTGGAACGACCAAGAGGCAAAGAGGCAGGCTTGATTAAAAGGGCATTTGAAACATAATTTCCAGCTACTAACAATTCTTTCGTAACTGTCGTTTTGTTTCGATATGCCGTAAGTAAGTTGAAAATCGGCTAGATTTTGGCATAAGAAATTTCTTTACATGTTTTGAGAATTGTTGGCTTGACTAAGAAAGTACATTCAGAATTTGATATGAATCTTTTGATAACAGCAAACAGCTGACGTCTGTTTTCTATGAAGAGGGCACATTGTCCTCCTTGCTCTATCTATCCAAAAAACAACAGGGGTGATTGATCTCTGAGCCTTTGTCTCCAGCGTCCCTGCCTACAATCCCTCAAATCTTCAGGACCTGGCAAGATTATCAAATAATATTAGAGAAATCAAAGACCAGCAGTTTCCGTCTAAAAAAATATTAAAGTTTACTGCGTGAGTTCCACCAGTGTATAACGGCTGTTTCAAACTTCACAATCTTTTATAAATCATTTGGCTAAAATGTCTTCAAGACGAAAATATAATTCTGGAGCTTTCAAAAGAGCAGTTAAGAAACGAACAATCGAAGCTACTCGTTCCAATACACGGCCATAATAGCAACATTTTTTCCCTCAACAAAACCAGATAAAAGCAAAGAAGAAATATCAAACCCAGCTTCACCTACGTCAACTTCAGAATGTCCTGTGGAGTTTAATGTCAGGGATTGTACGAAGATCTATACCACCACTCAAAAGTTGTTTGGTGACCAGTTTTGTCCGTCTAACTGGCATACTTCGAAAAGTGAGACGATAATAAAGTTTGATAAACAATATATATTACATCGCTAGTAAATGTCACTCCACAAATACAATTTTCTTTCGTAAAATTCCATATAGTTGAGTTTGGTTTTTTGTGATTCCATATAACCAAGAATTCGCAATGGTTGTCACACATGAAAATTTGATTTTCTACAATAATGTACTTCATAATTTTGCTTCCAAGGTTGAGCTAGAATCTACTTGCTTTTCCGACAAATTGAAATTCTATTATAAATCTATTTGGAAAGAAGTTTTAAGGAATTTTAAGGAATATTTATCCTTGCACACTTTCAAAATTTTTGAAAAGTTTGGTGTTGTCTTTGAAAATTTTTATGACCGCATCTATCGAGCCAACTTTATGAAAAGTTCTCGAACTACACCGCCTTTCAACCTAGCTTCACAAGAGATTTCAACGAGGAAAAGTGGCCTAGATTGAAAATAATTATCGAAAACAAACATCACAAAGAAGAAGATGAAAAAAAAACAAACTAGATATCTTCTAGATACTGAATTCGATAAAATTTAGAGAGATTCCATAGATCATTGTTACTGTTATGTTCTCGTTTTTAATATTGTGATGCCTTATTATAATCTTTATGTGTTGTTTACTTAAAGTTGCTGCAATTTTACTTTTTCACCACTAAATCTCTTTTGTTTTTGGTTTTCCACTGCAACAAATTTGAGTGTATCACTGTACATTTACGATTTATCAATGCCCAAATTGACTACCACTGCACGTTAAAATAAACCCAGCTACAGTTTCTATAATTTCATTGTGCTGAATCATTGCAAAATACACATCTACTGCACATTTCATCTATGATAAATTTATAGCAAACTTAAGAGATCTCAACAGCGACTAAGAAGAAGAAATGCAAAATTTGTCGCCGTCAAATGGTAAATAATAAATATTTTCATAATATGGTACAAAGTTGATCTAGAGACGAAAGTCCAAAAACTTCCATCTTTGAAGAAGCATAGTAGCGAACAAGGTCTTTGACGTTTCCGTAATGCTTGTCTTGCTCTTCCTTGCACCTTTTGTCCCAAAACCATTGATAGAATTCAAATGAATAAAGATTGTAATGTATCTTTGCCTGGTTCCATCTTTTGCAATTTTCCGGACAGACATCAAATCCAGCTGAGTAACAAAGTCCTTCTTTAATAAAATCTTCGATATATTCCTTTGGAGGGACTTTTGAGTCATAGGACTGACCGTTTGTTATTGTGTACCTCAGGTGAATTGACGAGCGCGGCATCGGTATCGTCATCTCTGGGGGTACGTTAATCCGATAATAATCTGGCGACACTTGACTGGCAAGCAAATTTTCTCCTCTCCAGTCACCATTTGGGACCATCTGCAAGCGCCAAGAGTACTCATTTCTGTGATGGTACCAAACATAATTGCACATGATACTAAACTGACAAAGGCAAAACATTTGACGTGGAGTGTTTTTAAACACTGAATCAAAATCCATGCTGTGATTTCTTGCAAGGACCTCTCTCATTTTTAACATATGCTCCGTTTTTATCATAACAGGAAAAGTTGACATGCACTGCATAACTTCTTTTTTGCCGAAAAACAATTCAGTTGTCTCAGCCCAACATTTGATCGAAACTTGGCCGATTTTTGCAATAATTATTGGTTTTCCATTGTCAAATAACAACTGTGGTGTTACTAAGGTGCTAGAAAATGTATCAGTATCGACATACCCCACATAAGATACATTGGTACATTTATTGGGATACATCATGTCCCAAAACATTCTGGCCTTGCCCCATCCGCGGTATGCATCGATGGAACTTGGATCTCTGTAGCATATTTGTGGATATGGCCATTCTGTTTTTATTTTGTCCCATAGCAAATGGTCTTTTTTCTTCTCGTTGTCCAATACAACTAAAAGTTTTGCTCGTTCGGGTGGAAAGAACAGCTTCATAGTGCGAACCAAATAATTTTTATACTCTTGCTCAAAACGCGGACTAGAGGTTAATCTCAAGTATAGCACAAACTCAGGTACGCCATCCCAAGGGTTTCTTAATGGAAAGATTCTTTTAAAGCTCGGTTGAATTTTCCTCTGCATTTCCATTGAATTTAGTAAAATGGTCACAAGTGCAATGACAACAATTGCTGTTAGCAATGCGACGTGTAACAACTGCATGTTAGCATCTGTTGAAGAAAATAAAGACAAAATTTGTTAAAATGTGAAATTTTGCTCAAAGGATTTTAAGATATATTTGTAGATATCATCAAAATATAATTATATGATTTGATATAATTTTGGCAGCATTCCAATATTATTTAATGATATGCCTATGAAGTAGGAATCAATTTCCCTTTACTTATACAAGACAATCCGTCTTTTGGATTAGACGAAGTGGAAATACATAGCATTTATAAGGAAACTGAGAATTGCCTATTGGACACTTAGTGTAAACACTAGGTATCTGCTTGGGTCCTTCAGGTGTTTGGAACAAGAGTTTTCGGTATCATTCTAAAATTTATGGTTTTATAAAAGCCTTTAGTACATTGATTATTAGGACCAGTGAACTGCAAGAAAATAAATATCAAAGTTGATATTAAGAATATAGACTTTTAGCGAAAAAGAATAAAGGATAAAGAAGACACGATATTTTTGTTTCTGTATATAGTAAGGTCATTGTTGACAGGAAAAGGATTCTTTCATTAGGATTATCGAGTAATAGCCTTAAATTTGCATCGTATGTTGTTCTAATTTTAATTTCTTTAAAGGCAAAATATTTTTCCTGTTCTACATTCTTACGGTTGATAGAGCTGAGCTAATGCTTTTGGTAGTGTTGAGTGTCCTTTTTGAAGAAGTTACATAACACTGATGTATAGTTGCTTATTAATGTCAAATAAATATTACATTATTTCTTTCTTGCAACTGTCGTCGAAGCTATGAAAAAGGGACCTGCATCAGCTTTAAAATCTTTGAACCAAGCCAATTTAACAGTTTTCTAATATCAAACTTCAAATGGCCGTAACGCATAAAATATGCAACAGATTTATCGTGTTTTCCACATTTAGAGACAATTTAACGTGTTGTTTCTGCCTGTGCAATAGTACAATAGTTCATTAGTTCAAAATTGAAAATTTAGAAAAAAACAATTTTGTTATAATGTCATCCTTTTGCGCCTCTGTTGCTCAAGTCTGGTTCTATCTTTAACAGAAACATATAACACAGCTTGTCAAGGCCAATAGTAGAAAGAAGAATGTTTCAAAAAACTAAACTTTTGCACAAATTACACTTTATATAAATACATATTCCGCCAACACCAAGTTTCTAAACTAGTGCTAAAGATACCACTTCTTCGTTCTATTCCAGTGATGTTGTCATTATGGATCATGGATCAAAACCTCTTGGGCATTGGTAAGCGTCGCCAAAGGTGACTTACGTTTGGAGTTGCACAGCAAATCATATTCGAATTAAACAGAAAAAAGCGTTCGAAAATACCGAGGAAAATGGCTCATGAAGCAAATTTACTTATAATATCTACATTTAGTGAGCAGAAGTATTGCACAGGCTGAGTCAGAAAGTAAGAAAGACAGTTCTTGTAGAAAACGACAACATAATAAATGACGACAAGAAGATTTGTGAAATTTTCAATTCTTATTTTGTAAACATAACCGACACACTACCTATCACAGCACCGCCAGAGTCTGACGTTGAAATCAATTCGTCAACTGATCATGTGCTGTATTTGATTCAGAAATACAGGAAACACCCTAGTATTATCAGAATTATAGAAAATGTTGGTATTATTGACGAATTTGAATTTGATTTTGTTGCACCTTTTGATGTTTGGAATGAAATCAACCAGCTTAGTAGTTTAAATAATCTAGTGGGGAGATTCCCACGGATATTTTGAATTACTCTCAGGTTTGTGTATTGTTCAAATTACATTTTATATTATAGCGATTTTCCTGACCAACAAGAACTGGCTGATGTATCACCTATCTTCAAAGCGAACGATTCTACATTGAAACTTAACTTTAGGCCAACAAGTGTCCTTCCGTCCCTTTCAAAAGTCTTTGAACGCAAGATGGTCAAACAAATGAAACTGTGTGGCTTTGTGTTTCGTGTATGGCTTCCGTGACGGCTACAGTACACAACATGCATTGTTAGTTTTAGGTGCATTTCTGTTTAAATTTTTCATGAACGATTTCACATATGTCATTACTAAGTCAGAATACTGTAATTTTTCAGATGACAATACTATATATGCATGCAGACAAACCCTAGAACAGGCTGTATCTTATCTTAGGGATGATACCCATAATGCGCTGTGTTGGTTTCGGGACAATGGAATGGTTGCGAATCCTTTCAAATTTCAAGTCATGTATCTTGGTCTGAAGCCAGAGCAGGAATACGTGTTTGAAATTGCTAACAAACCCATTCCTGCAACTAGCACAGTCAAACTCTTAGGTATTACTATAGACTCTAGGCTAAAATTTGTCGACCATGTAAACGCACTTTGCACGAAAGCAAACAACAAGACCAGCGCATTTTCGCGAGTAGCAAAATATTTAAATCAGGACAAGAGACATATTCTTTACAATACATATATTATATCAAACTTCAATTATTGTCATTTAATCTGGATGATCTGTGGGAAAGATGCCAATACAGCAATGAACAGAGTTTACAAAAGGGCACTGAGAATTATTTGGGGGGACTTCGCAACCCCCTTTGCTGAACTTTTAGCTAGGGGTAGCGAAAGAACTATTCCCACAAAAAATTTGCTGGAAATATATAAATGCCTCAATTCGGAAAATCCATCTTTTTTTCGGAATCTGACTGCGACTTTCTCACCTTCACTGTATCACTTCCTTGTTCTATTATTGCTATTGTTTCTGATGAGCACACTTTGTCACTTGCGTCTGCAAAGATGTGTAGCTGTACAGCTTTGACTTTCTTTCCCTCCTTTATTAAACTTCTTGGGATCTTAATTTCTCTCAGTTGTCTCAACCATTTCAGATAATCTTTCACAAGAGGCTTTGAAACTTTATTGTTCCAACCCTTTCCTTTATTGTTCCAACCCAGGCTTCTCTGAATATTCGCTTTCCTTCTACTACAGTAGGTGAAATTATACCGAGTAGGTCATATACCCTTGCTAACTGACTTAATATGGCGTTCTTGGTAATTGGGCCATCACCTACATCTTTATTAATGGGAATTGTAAGGGTGTCTTCTTTCTTGTCCCATATGTGTCCCAAAATTCTTGTTGGGTTGGTCATATCTTCACTTTCTAAGCTTTCAGCATTTGACTCCCATTTAAGAATTGGAAGCTTTCCATCATCTAGTATAAAGATAGCTTGTGTCTTGAATGTTTCTAGTTTCTAAACCTCTGCTCCAGTACGCATCAGATCGTCAACATAAGTATTTGATCTAAGCTGTTCTAGTATATTCCCAAACTCTGGCTTCTCAAATTGCTCATAGTGGTGTTGGAGTGTCCCCCCAAGCATGAAAGGACTTGCTTCCCTACCAAAGGGGATTCTCATAAAGCGTAAGTGTCCTTTTTTTCCTTAAATCGTGAACAAAAATCGAAATGCATCTCTATCTTCTTCCTTTATGCCAATTTGCAGAAATGTCTTTTCCAGATCACCCAATAAGAGATAAGGTGCCATTCTGGCCCTTACCATAATGTCCCAGATATTTGGCTGCAATGCTGGGCCTGTATACATCACATCATTAATATTATTCATCAATGGGGTCGGACTTGCACTCGCGTCAAACACCATTCTGCATTTATTGTGCTAGCGTTCTCTCTTACAACAGGTTTGTGGGGAATGTAAAATACCTTGGACCCTGAAGGTTCAGATGGTCCCTTTTCAATCACCCCGTCTCTCAGTTGGCTTTCTACTATTTCCACATAATCTGCTTTGAGCTTTTCATTGCCTCTCATCTTTCGCTCCACATTCTGCAACCGTTTTCCACTTTGTGTTTCATTTGTTTCTGTCAGTTGCATTCCCAGTATCCAAGGTACGTTTACATAATATCTCCCATCATCTTGTCTGGTTATATTATCTTTAAATTCTCTCATAACATCCAGCTGGTCATTCTCTCTCCTATCTTCAACTCCTAGCATATCTAGGCTGTATAATCTTTCATAATCATTTGATTTTCTTGTAAACGACAATTCACATTAGCATAATTACCTGTTTTGATATTACAAAACGTTTTGTCCTCAAAAAACATGTGTATTGTGTGCTTTCCATTGTCAGTGAGATAAAACTGTTTGTCTTTTGCATGCTTATACTTAGTTTTCGATTTTCTCAAATCTTGTCTCAGTACAGTTGTTAAATTCTGCATTTCTAGTCCTGTAACTTCAAAGCTTACTCTGGCTTTGCCATCCAATGACTCTATCTCCACATTAAGAATTGGCATAGATTTTCTCCGTGTCCCATTTACAGTGGTTATTTCTTTATTCTCAAACCTTTTTGGTTTTAATTTCAACTCTTTCATTGCTTCTCTAGAAATGAAATCTCTCCCTGCACCACTGTCTAAAAACGCCCAGAAAATCTTTCCTTAAATTTTGACTGGCAATATTGGTGGAAGGGATTCTTCCTTACTGGGTGTGTAGCCTACAAGTACTCAGTGGCGGATCCAGCCAAAAATCTGACTACCGCCGAAATGAAATAGAGGATTGACCACACCCTTTAGACCACACCCATTTCTTGATCACATCCGGTTTTCTAAAATGATTATTGCTTTCTATAATTTCTTATGTAAACCATTTTCAAGAGACAAGCGGTGCTTTACTGAAATTTGATGTATCCTTACAACAAGCTTGAGAAGAAATAAATAATCTTATTCAATATTCTGAGGATGGATATTCTAAAACAATTTTACGGCATTTAGACGAGGAACATCATAGAATTAGAAAAAAAGATACATTTGGCAGAATTTTGAAGTGTCGCCTAAAACTCGCATTTAGTCGGACAATTACTTATGAAAATCAGACCTGTTGGAAATTACAAGTTTAAAAAGCTAGATGAAATTTGCAATTATTGAGAGCAACTTTTGTTAAACAAAGAATCATACTTTTGGCGAATATTGTGGGCCTGACTTTTAATCCTGACGCCTTTTTAAATTTTAGAATGTTTGAGTCTTTATATTCTTTTAAAATATATCCCTACGAATAGTTGTGTATTGTACAGATTAATGGGTCACATCGGCTTTGAAGTTACAGTTTGCCCACTTGCAGAATATGTAGGCATCCCCCCATCTTTCTGTAGCGTTTGAGCCGTGTTGAGCGGCAGTACTACTCAACCCTCCATCTGAGCGGTAGTCAATTCGGTTGTTCATAGGTTGTCAACAAAATTTGTATGCATCCCCCCAGGTTGGCTGTGATTTCTTTTGATTCGATTGGTTTAGGCAGGCTGACTACCGCTCAGTGCAGCTCAAATCCGCTCTACACCGACTCAACTCCCCTAGCTAGCAAGCCATGATTTCATCATCCCCCCATGCTAGCCTTCTATTTGCAAACACGTGGCTCGGCAATTGGCACGAAATTTCCATAGCGATAAGGATTAAGAAATATTTCTGTCTCTGTGGAAATTTCAGGCATGTTCCTAGGAAGAAAGGCTTGGTTTGCAGCGCGATCGAATATTTTCAATAATTAAATGTGGTTCAATTGAAGTAGTAGGATAAACATGAAAATGATCCTTGTTTCTATAATTTTTTGAATAATCCGACTAACGCTTGAGCGGTAATGGCGGTAGTTTGGATCCGCCACTGCTTTTCCTGTGTTATCTTGTTGGCTTCTGGTAGCTATTATATTCTCTGTTTTCTTACAAATCAATTTTCTTTCCTATTTATCACTGTCCTGGCAGGGTCGCCACTGTTTTCGGAATCTGACTGCGATTTTCTCACTCACAAAATCTCACGTCGGCCATTTTTCTTTTTCGCATGCGGCAAGTGTGGTTCGAAACCCAGTCCCTTGAGACTCGCTAATCGTGCCCAGGCTATTAAAACGTTCTAAATCTAAATAAACGACCATTAACTGTCCAAATAACTAAACGTCCAACTAAATATGCTTAATAGCCGTAAACTTTTATGCGGCAAATCTTCCGGGCAAAAGATGTAGCCTATAACCTAAGGACTAAAAATCTTCTCCAGTTACCGAGCACAAACACAATTTCAAATGGAAATGATTCACTATCCATATCTTTGAGGGGTGCCATCCTTTGGAACACTTTATCTGACTCAATATTTTTATGTGGAAAGTGGAAAGGTGATAGTTGCTCATGTAAAATATGTAGATAAAAGGTTCGTTGGAATCTCATCATAAGCATATATTTATTGTATTTATGGTAATTAGAATTTATCTTTATGTAAATAGTTGGTTTTAATTAGTTCAAGTTAGAACTAACAGTATTTTAACCAACTGTAAATAATGTTATAATAATAACAATAATAATATTGCATCAGAACTCAATCAATATAAAGTGTCTCAAATTGTTGGTCAGGGAAAAAAGATGCTGCAAATTGCTTGAAACAACATAATTATGTTTTCTCGCAACAATGTTCAATCAAGTACTTCAATAGCTGTGAATTTATTAGCATGATAAAATGACTTAGAATATGCCACTTTCAACCAAATACAGGGCTAATATTGTCCAACCAGCCACTCCAACGACTAGATCTGTTCTTGCAAATGTTTTTCTGAATCTTTTGTGTTGCGTTTAACAGAACCTGTTACAAAACTCTTTGATAAAGTTTTAGCAAGTCTCACAGATTTTTCAAAGCTGAGCAACTGTCTACTTAAAAGTTTATATTTTTGCTTTTAAAAAAGTAGCTTCTTCAATTTTGAGGGCCCCTGGAGCCAGGGGGGCCACGGGGGCACAGCCCCCCCCTTTTTGCGGAAAGTATAAACAAGTGCCCCTTTTCGAAAAATATAATGCGTGTATTTTTTCACTGCCAGATATTCTGCCTTTAGAAACTAAGTAAAATAACATAACTCTGTACGTTGTTGGAGGACCATTCACTGAAAATTCCTTAAATTGCAGTTGATATTGTTCAGCAAGCTCCTGTGATGAACAATATCAACTGCAAAGGAGAATTTCCTTAGTATGTCTTCAGCAACAAAATCATTAGTTAAAGGTCCTATCAAGTTCCCGGGTGGGCACAGTCAGTTGGTCCAATGTATATCGTGTGTGTTCTTGAAAGTAAAAACTGGACCCCTATCTCTGAATCTGGGTCGATTAAAATTTACCCTATTATGTGCCTTTGACAAAGCTGTGTAACTCTTTTCACTGAGAATATTCAAGGAATTTGATTGAGCAGGAATGTTTGTTAAAAACAAATTTGGTGAACTCTGCCTTTCACTGAGCATGTTGGAGCCATTCTTATTTTTATGTCTAGGCAAGATAAAAAGCAGAGTTCACTAAATTTGACTTTAACAACAATCCCTTATGGCTCTTGACATATATATTAACAAAATCAGACATCTGTAAAACAATAGCTGCGACATATTGCTTGCTTCACAACATTTTTTCGATGTTTTTTATGAAGAAATGAAAAAGTTATGCCCTTGCAATGAGAACATGCTAACAAAGACTTAAACAAAGACTTAAATTTCTTATCTAAGATAAGAACAATATACAAGACTAGACGTACTGCAAAATTTATTGTACTTCAATATGCCATTTATTTACCTAAAAAATTATTTACAACATCATATCAGTAAATTCCTGCCCTTTTTGTGCTTCCTCTGACTGATTAAGAATGCAACCCTATTTTCAAGGTTCTATGTCCCAGAATTCTAGCTTTTTTCAAATTTTCGGAATTCAAATGTTATATGTTTGACCAACTGACTGAGCCGCCCGGGATAAATTTTAAGGAGAGTTAAAAACTTGTTTTGTTAATAAGACTGATGAGATAAACCTTATCAATGTTACAAATTGAATTTGCAATGGCAGTGAAGAATGTTCCCGCACCTTCAGCCGATTGTGTGAAAATGACTTAACCATAAAATTTGTTGCTTTTAGAAAATATTCCATGGAGGCAAACAAATTTGTGTTAAAGTGGGGATGGGAGGATGCAAATACCAAGAAGTGTTTAAGCAAGAAAATTAAAATCATTATTCGAATGGGGCTGAAACTTTGTTGAGAAAGGGATAGGGACTGGAACTCGTTTTGAAGTATATAGAGACTAAGAATTCAAAAATGCCATTTAGTTCATATTTTGAGTTGGACTCGTTGGTATGTTGCAATCAATCTTAACATTTGTTGAGTATAATGTGCCTGCCACAAGTATGAAAAAAGGATGTGTGCCTGCTTCTTACCCGAGACCAAATCCACTAACAGTGCAATTATAAGGAAAATAAGTACAGCGTATTGTAATAGAGGTATAAATAATACATGAAAGCGAGATTTACACTCTCAAAAAACTTTGAAGGCCATGCGATTGGAAGCTATACATTTTGGCACTTACTAATGTTTCGGGAAAAAATATTCGTGCCCTTTTTATTCCTTTTTGCCCCCCTGTTCAAACCTGCGTCCGGCGGCCCTGACTTCTAGAGTAAAAGTGTTGCCAATGGTTTGAAGTTAGGTTTCATCGGTTTTTAACTATAAAAGGACGCCACATAGATGGTTTTAATTTCGATCGCCATGTTGTTCACAACGCGGTCGCCTGAAACAGCATTATGTTTTCTCATGGAATGAAATGACAAAAAATTCCGGCGATAAACATGTACATTCAAGTGTTTACAGATTTGTCAAACCTTTTGCTGACTGTGGAGGGCCAAAGAAAAGTATTTGAAAATGGAGGGGCCAAATTATTAAAGTCTTGAGAGGGCTTAGGAAAGGCCACCATGGTTGGCGGCAAGAAAATTTTTTAGAATTATGGTGTCTTAGTGATGACCAGTGTTGGATGGGCTAGACCCAGACTGCTTCCTACGCGAGGTTTTTTATTCGATCATTCTTATGTTAATTAGCTTGGGTTGTGGTAGTTCGGAGTTACTCGTGTAAATAGGAGTTTTTCGTTATGTTTTGGTAAAGAGGAGTCATAAACTTAGATCTTGTCGTCTCTCTATATCTTCTCTCCACATTGTCTACTCTCCACATTCTAACAGCCAGAAACTGTATCTAAAATGAATTTTGACTGAAGGTGTCGCATAGTCGCGTCTATTGTGATGTTGATTTGAAATAGAAAAGTTTTGCAAAGCTTTAGAATAACCACCATCATATAGCTCGTGATGAAACCATTTTTAGATTTTAAAATTACCCAAAATAAGATGAGGGAAAAAATAAATGTGTATTATCGATACTTATTCACTCTAGGTAATTCTCGTGTTCATGTCTGTATTTGTTTATGCTTCTCTTAGTTAGGAAAAATTATGCTTTAGGGTGCTTACTTTTCAAACAAATCTATGTTAAATTGTAGTAAGCCTCTACAGCTGAAGTAAAAGTTCAAATTGGTGATAACTAAATTTGACGATAAAAGGGGGTAGGGGGGGGCATTTGAAGTTGCATATCATTTATTTGTGGTATTCCAGATTTTGGTCTTATAAACCTGACCAATCTAGATATTCTATTAAAATAATTTTAATAAACAACAGAGTTTAAAGTCTGTAAGGGCAAGTTCACATATTCTGCAGAACAATTATTCTGCAGCTGATAAAGAGAGGTACAATCCAATAATGTGTCGCATTATCAATGAAAACAACTTTATTAGATAAACCATTAGACGAGAAAACAATTCAGGTAGAAAAATGCAAAATCCGCTGAAATTGGTTTATTCTCCAACTCAAAACTTTCAATCACACAACAGTAAATTCAATTATGCTTTCATCGTCCTTGTCCAAGTCTAAAAAAATTTTATTTAGGCCACCATGATATACAGTGCCTCAAACGATCGTACAAAGGCCGAAATCAGAGTGCCGCATACAGCCAATTCTTGTTGTTTACATTTCTTTCTTGCGAACTTTGGACTCTGTCTTGTTACAAATAAAATTTATGCAGCTCAACTGAGGCAAGTTTTGCTTTCAATAATAATATCATTGGTATTGCCAAAGCAAGCAGGAAATCCGCATTCACATCGCCTCGCCATAATACTTTAACTGGCCTCCTTGCTAGTATCTCATTGCAGAACGAGAATGCACAGGGCAATTCTTGCAGTCCTTCTCTCAGAAACAGCAGGACCAAAGGTTTTCAAAACAATGCTCTTTGACCTATGTAGGTGAACCCTCGACCAATCAAATCACAACTGCTTACGAAAAGTTATAATGGTCATTTCGACGAGGTCCTGCTCCCGAGATTGAGCAGGACTGCTCTTTGTTCTAGAATATTGTGAAGCAGGACTAAATTCACAAAATCCCATTGTGAAGCAGGACCAAAGATAGGGTATCATAGTTATGAGCAGGACCGAAATTCAGGGCTGCCGTAGAAGAGAACAGGACCTTAAGATTAGCACGGGATGCCTGTATTAGCTGGCGGAACTGGGGACTGTTTATCAAAAAGAATTTGAAACTTCCTTTTTGCAAAGAAGAAATTGTTTATTGTTTACAGTAAATCTTATCTTTGGAAATTCTTGGTCCTGCTCAGCAGGACCAGCAGGACCTTTGGCTTCGCCACTGTCTCTTAGTTAGGAAATATTAGCTTATCGCGCTTTAGTTTTTCATGTTTTCCGGTAACATAATATTTTAGATGCCCTTTACCCTACAAAGTTCCCCCGCGTATTTTAATAAATCTAACACCTCCTACTAGTTCATTTACGTATTTCACGATAGATACCGACAATGACACCGACAATTATTGATGTTAGTTTGCTATATTGTAATGCTGTTATATAAATTAGAGTAAGGAGAAGCAGAGTTAGTTAGAGAGAAGCATGGTGCTTGCGAAAGGCCACTGCTATCAAACTTTTAAAAGTTAACGTTTTTATGAATTGTATTCGTAAGAAGCAATTCTTGTGTTTTATTTAGCATTCTCTACCGCTCGGAAAAATCAATCTAGCCAAATATACGAAGCCCCTCACAAATGAAACATGGATTAATAATAAACATTAACGTTGAAATATCAACAGGAGAACTATCAACTAAAAATAAAAAGTTAAGCAATTTCATACAGCTAAGATAAAACTTTGTAGTATCTGATCTTAACTTTTAGGAAATTAAGTGCTTTAACAAAAATATGAAAAAACCTTCAGACTGGGCTTGTCAAAATGAGTTTAAATAGAATCTATAATTTGTGTCGATATTTTCTTTTTCTTAGTAGGAATGGATTTCCAAACGATGAAACTCTGAAGTTTTCTCGATGATGATACTTTTTAAAAACAAATCTGCCCATACTTTATTTCTCATATTCTCAAAAAAGTTTTTTGATTTTGCAGTGTGGACACAACTAACCTGGGTCGCCCTGGTTGAACCCAGGTTAGTGTTATGAATTTCTAGTGTGGACACCAACCTGGGGTGAACCTGAGTTAGTTTTAGTAACGCATGCTAATCATATGCCTCAAAACGATGTAAGAAAATTGAGTCCCACCAGTTTTTACTTCGTGTTTTACACCAATATTTTCTTTCCACGTCTACTCGTTGAATGCACTCTAAAGTGATAATTTGTTTAGGACATGTTTCAAATTTTTTCCTCCTCTGTGATCTGGATCTCTTATACTGTCGAATCCGTTTGCGACATGCAGCCAATATTTTGTTTAATCTTGATTGCCGTGCCATTGAATATTTATTCTGAATAATCTGCATTGCAAGGAAAAACATTTTAGACAAAACACAATAAACTGCGACTTCGGCAACTTCCATCTTGATCGTGTTTGTAGATTATTCGTGTTGTTGTCCATGTGTTGTTGTTATAATTTAACTCACGTGCGTAGCATTGACTAACCAGGGTTCGCCCCAACTTTTTGTCTACATTACAAAACATGAAAATCAAGTGTGGACAAAACAGGGTTCGCCCTAGGTTAAATTTAAGCCGGGGCGAGCCTGGGTTAGTTTGTGTACTGCGGACAGGGCTTTAAACAAATGCTGATTTCCAAATGTGCACACCAAAATTGCAACTAAAACAAGTTCACTAATCCCTCAAATCTGAAATTTTGTTCATTTCGCCCAGAACCTTGCAAAAGTAGTAATGATTTTCTACTTTGACAAAGGTAACAAGTTTTATGTAAGAAACTAGTGCACCCAGGGTCTTAGCTTCAATAATCGAGCGCCAAAAGTGATTAACTCTAAACAACTTTATACAAATGGTCAACAATGTTGCAATGTGTGGACAGAGCCTTCAATAAGCCTAAACATTCCATTTCAAACGTATTAGGGTGTTAAAAATAAATCTATTATCTTGTAGACGAGCCTAATCAGCAATATTGCTCATTAGAGTGATCAGCGACAAATTTAGCAAACGTGCTTGGAGGATGCACGTAGTCAATGCTATTTTGCTCTCAAGCGAGTCATTGCATCCTGATTTTCCAAACTATGGCAAGAGGGAAATCTCTTTTTATGGAGGCTAATTTTGTATATGATCAAAACTTTTGATAGCTTGATTATAAAGCATTGTCTGAGGTATGTATTTCGTGAAACTGTTGCCATTTGTTCTAGGTTTTGCTAACTTTGAGTTATACTTGTGAAGATCGGAACAATATGCCAAAATTTCAAAGAAAACACTCACCTAATCTCAGATTGGATTTAGAACCGATTTTGAACTCTTCAATTTCTAATAGAATCAGGTGAGGCAAAAAAAACGCGAATCCGCCTTGACCCAGATGAAGGAATGCCTGCCACACACAATCAAATCAGGTATAGCTTTGTATAGAAATAGTTATCCAGGCACGATAATATCAGGTAGAGCTTTGTATAGAAATAGTTATTCACGCACAATCAAAACAGGTAGAGCTTTGTATAAAAATAGGGTTGAAACCAAAGAAATAGTAGAGCTAGAATACGCGCTCTATTGTTCGCCTATTGTTTTCTGCGTAATACCACAAAATACGCAGAAGGTGAACTCTATGTCGGCACCTTTGATGTTTGCGTGCACAAATCTAGAACAAAGAAACAATAGCTTGTGTGAATGAAGAAAAGGCCACTGTAGCAGGCTGCTCGACGGGCTCCAAGGGGTTCTTGCTGCGAAAAGTCGATAAAAATGTAGCAAATATGAAACACCGCAATACGCCGAGAATAAACAACAATAAAAACACGTAAATCAGTAAAGGCTAATATTTCGCCCCGGCATACGGGGCTTCATCAGAGCAAAAGTTAACGGGCTAAAAATTTACGTATTTAAAAAAGGCGATGGTGGTGTCGGATTGGCTGATGTGGAATGGTGTGAATGCAGCGCAGTGGTAGAGAAGGGAAGGGTGGCGAATGGGAGAGGGTGGGTGGTGGTGGTGGAATGAAGACGTAATGGGGATGAAGTACTTTAAAATGAAATAATGATATTGTTGCTATAAGGTTAACGGTCAGTAGTTCTGTTCATGCCGTTCGGTGTGAGAATGTTTGCCAGGCCAACGAGGTATTGCTCTTTGGCTGTCGTTGGCAACGAGGTTTGTCGTTGAGTTTCAGTAACTGTGTTTCAGTAAGGTCATTGGTGGTATGTTCTGGGCTACAGAAGTGTTCTGCAACACCAGTTTTGTCTACTTTTTTGTTGATAATGTCTCGTCTGTATTCGTTAAATCTGTCTTTCAGTCGTCTGCTTGTTTGTCCGATGTATTGGCAGTTCTTGTGTCCGTTAGTTACACAGCCTTTGCACTGTAATGAGTAAAGAACGTTAGTAGAGTTGCAGTCTAGTTTTTTTACATCGTAATTTTCATTCTATCCAATCAATCTGTGCTGAGGTTTGTTAAATAATGATAGTTGCGATGATATTCACAAAAAATTAAAGTATATCATTCCTTTTTAGAGAAAGAACCCCAACTGTAGAAGCCCTCTATTCAGGCATCACTCACCCCCACACCCTCCAAAAATTCATCGCGAGTAAAAATTTTTATTAGCAGCAATGAATTCAGCACCATGGAAAACCCTATAGCAAGACCAACTTTTTCTGTCATAACTGTCGGTTTTCGAAATTGTCTTAAGACTACGGGTACAATTTCATTTTAAATTCAAATAAATTTTGTTTCCCAATTTCTTATTAAACGCATCAAAGTTTATTTATGATACACTTTTTACGTTTGATTAATTCAATTCTTGAAATAGAATTCACTACTTTATGTGGCCCTGGATCTCGAGGCCCTATTATTATGCTAACTTACATCTGTTCATTTTTTCTACGTACAATTGAATCTCAAATTTATAGTTAAATTGTTTCCTCGTGTTGAGCGTCATGGAATCAAGTTTCGCCATTATTCTTTTATTACACACTTTGAGTATATACGTTGCGATTCAGTTTGAATCACACATGCCTCTTCCGTGTACATCCCACAATCAGGGACGCTGGAACGACCAAGAGGCAAAGAGGCAGGCTTGATTGAAAGGGCATTTTGAAACATAATTCCAAGCTACGTTTTGTTTCGATATGCCGTAAGTAAGTTGAAAATCGGCTAGCTTTTGGCATAAGAAATTTCTTTACATGTTTTGAGAAATGTTGGCTTGACTAAGAAAGTACATTCAGAATTTGATATGAATCTTTTGATAACAGCAAACAGCTGACGTCTGTTTTCTATGAAGAGGGCACATTGTCCTCCTTGCTCTATCTATCCAAAAAACAACAGGGGTGATTGATCTCTGAGCCTTTGTCTCCAGCGTCCCTGCCTACAATCTTCTTGACCTGGCAAGATTATCAAATAATATTAGAGAAATCAAAGACCAGCAGTTTCCGTCTAAAGAAAATATTAAAGTTTACTGCGTGAGGTCCACCAGTATATAACGGCTGTTTCAAACTTCACAATCTTTTATAAATCATTTGGCTAAAATGTCTTCAAGACGAAAATATAATTCTGGAGCTTTCAAAAGAGCAGTTAAGAAACGAACAATCGAAGCTACTCATTCCAATACACGGCCATAATAGCAACATTTTTTCCCTCAACAAAACCAGATGAAAGCAAAGAAGAAATATCAAACCCAGCTTCACCTACGTCAACTTTAGAATGTCCTGTGGAGTTTAATGTCAGGGATTGTACGAAGATCTATACCACCACTCAAAAGTTGTTTGGTGACCAGTTTTGTCCGTCTAACTGGCATACTTCGAAAAGTCAGACGATAATAAAGTTTGATAAACAATATATATTACATTGCTAGTAAATGTCACTCCACAAATACAATTTTATTTCGTAAAATTCCATATAGTTGAGTTTGGTTTTTTGTGATTCCATATAACCAAGAATTCGCAATGGTTGTCACACATGAAAATTTGATTTTCTACAATAATGTACTTCATAATTTTGCTTCCAAGGTTCAGCTAGAATCTACTTGCTTTTCCGACAAATTTAAATTATATTTTAAATCTATTTGGAAAGAAGTTTTAAGGAATTTTAAAGAATTTTTATCCTTGCACACTTTCAAAATTTTTGAAAATTTTGGTGTTGTCTTTGAAAATTTTTATGACCGCATCTATCGAGCCAACTTTATGAAAAGTTCTCGAACTACACCGCCTTTCAACCTAGCTTCACAAGAGATTTCAACGAGGAAAAGTGGCCTAGATTGAAAAGAATTATCGAAAACAAACATCACAAAGAAGAAGATGAAAAAAAACAAACTAGATAGCTTCTAGATACTGAATTCGATAAAATTTTACAGAGATTTCATAGATCATTGTTACTGTTATCTTCTGGTTTTTATTATTGTGATGCCCTATTATAATCTTTATGTGTTCTTTACTGGTAGTTGCTGCAATTTTACCTTTTAATAACTAAATACTACTAAATGTCTTTTGTTTTTGGTTTTTCACTGCAAAAAATTTACGATTGTTTATCAATGTACATTTACGATTTATCAATGCCCAAATTGGCTACCACTGCACGTTAAAATAAACCCAGCTACAGTTTCTATAATTTCATTGTGCTGAATCATTGCAAAATACACATCTACTGCACATTTCATCTATGATAAATTTATAGCAAACTTAAGAGATCTCAACAGCGACTAAGAAGAAGAAATGCAAAATTTGTCGCCGTCAAATGGTAAATAATAAATATTTTCATAATATGGTACAAAGTTGATCTAGAGATGAAAGTCCAAAAACTTCCATCTTTGAAGAAGCATAGTAGCTAACAAGGTCTTTGACGTTTCTGTAATGCTTGTCTTGCTCTTCCTTGCACCTTTTGTCCCAAAACCATTGATAGAATTCAAATGAATAAAGATTGTAATGTATCTTTGCCTGGTTCCATCTTTTGCAACTTTCCGGACAGACATCAAATCCAGCTGAGTAACAAAGTCCTTCTTTGATAAAATCTTCGATATATTCCTTTGGGGGGACTTTTGAGTCATAGGACTGACCATTTGTTATTGTGTACCTCAGGTGAATTGACGAGCGCGGCATCGGTATCGTCATCTCTAGGGGTACGTTAGTCCGATAATAATCTGGCGACACTTGACTGGCAAGCAAATTTTCTCCTCTCCAGTCACCATTTGGGACCATCTGCAAGCGCCAAGAGTACTCATTTCAGTGATAGTACCAAACATAATTGCACATGATACTAAACTGACAAAGGCAAAACATTTGACGTGGAGTGTTTTTAAACACTGAATCAAAATCCATGCTGTGATTTCTTGCAAGGACCTCTCTCATTTTTAACATATGCTCCGTTTTTATCATAACAGGAAAAGTTGACATGCACTGCATAACTTCTTTTTTGCCGAAAAACAATTCAGTTGTCTCAGCCCAACATTTGATCGAAACTTGGCCGATTTTTGCAATAATTATTGGTTTTCCATTGTCAAATAACAACTGTGGTGTTACTAAGGTGCTAAAAAATGTATCAGTATCGACATACCCCACATAAGATACATTGGTACATTTATCGGGATACATCATGTCCCAAAACATTCTGGCCTTGCCCCATCCGCGGTATGCATCGATGGAACTTGGATCTCTGTAGCATATTTGTGGATATGGCCATTCTGTTTTTATTTTGTCCCATAGCAAATGGTCTTTTTTCTTCTCGTTGTCCAATACAATTAAAAGTTTTGCTCGTTCGGGTGGAAAGAACAGCTTCATAGTGCGAACCAAATAATTTTTATACTCTTGCTCAAAACGCGGACTAGAGGTTAATCTCAAGTATAGCACAAACTCAGGAACGCCATCCCAAGGGTTTCTTAATGGAAAGATTCTTTTAAAGCTCGGTTGAATTTTCCTCTGCATTTCCATTGAATTTAGTAAAATGGTCACAAGTGCAATGAAAACGGTTGCTGTTAGCAATGCGACGTGTAACAACTGCATGTTAGCATCTGTTGAAGAAAATAAAGACAAAATTTGTTAAAATGTGAAATTTTGCTCAAAGGATTTTAAGATATATTTGTAGATATCATCAAAATATAATTATATGATTTGATATAATTTTGGCAGCTTTCCAATATTATTTAATGGTATGCCTATGCAGTAGGAATTAATTTCCCTCTACTTATACAAGACTCTCCGTCTAGTGGATTAGACGAAGTGGAAATACATAGCATTTATAAGGACACTCAGAATTGCCTATTGGACACTTAGTGTAAACACTAGGTATCTGCTTGGGTCCTTCAGGTGTTTGGGACAAGAGTTTTCTGTATCATTCTAAAATTTATGGTTTTATAAAAGCCTTTAGTACCTTGATTATTAGGAACAGTGAACTGCAAGAAAATAGATATCAAAGTTGAAGAAAGATATTAAGAATATAGACTTTAAGCGAATAAGAATAAAGGAAAAAGACACGATATTATTAATTTTGTTATATAGTAAGGTCATTGTTGACAGGAAAAGGAATCTTTCATTAGGATTATCGAGTAATAGCCTTAAATTTGCATCGTATGTTGTTCTAATTTTAATTTCTTTAAAGGCAAAATATTTTTCCTGTTCTACATTCTTACGGTTGATAGAGCTGAGCTAATGCTTTTGGTAGTGTCGATTGTCCTTTTTGAAGAAGTTACATAACACTTATATATAGTTGCTTCAGTGATGTCAAATAAATATTACATTATTTCTTTCTTGCAACTGTCGTCGAAGCTATGAAAAAGGGACCTACATCAGCTTTAAAATCTTTGAACCAAGCCAATTTAACAGTTTTCTAATATCAAACTTCAAATGGCCGTAACGCATAAAATATGCAACAGATTTAACGTGTTTTCCACATTTAGAGACAATTTAACGTGTTGTTTCTGCCTGTTCAATAGTACAATAGTTCATTAGTTCAAAATTGGAAATTCAGAAAAAAACAATTTTGTTATAATGTCATCCTTTTTCGCCTCTGCTGCTCAAGTCAGGTTCTATCGTTAACAGAAACATATAAAACAGCTTGTCAAGGCCAATAGTAGAAAGAAGAATGTTTCAAAAAACTAAACTTTTGCACAAATTACACTTTATATAAATACATATTCCGCCAACACCAAGTTTCTAAACTAGTGCTAAAGATACCACTTCTTCGTTCTATTCCAGTGATGTTGTCACTATGGATCACGGATCAAAACCTCTTGGGCATTGGTAAATGTCGCCAAAGGTGAGCAGAAGTATTGCACAGGCTGAGTCAGAAAGTAAGAAAGACAGTTCTCGTAGAAAACGACAACATAATAAATGACGACAAGAAGATTTGTGAAATTTTCAATTCTTATTTTGTAAACATAACCGACACACTACCTATCACAGCACCGCCAGAGTCTGACGTTGAAATCAATTCGTCAACTGATCATGTGCTGTATTTGATTCAGAAATACAGGAAACACCCTAGTATTATCAGAATTATAGAAAATGTTGGTATTATTGACGAATTTTAATTTGATTTTGTTGCACCTTTTGATGTTTGGAATGAAATCAACCAGCTTAGTAGTTTAAATAATCTAGTGGGGAGATTCCCACGGATATTTTGAATTACTCTCAGGTTTGTGTATTGTTCAAATTACATTTTATATTATAGCGATTTTCCTGACCAACAAGAACTGGCTGATGTATCACCTATCTTCAAAGCGAACGACTCTACATTGAAACTTATCTTTAGGCCAACAAGTGTCCTTCCGTCCCTTTCAAAAGTCTTTGAACGCATCATGGTCAAACTAGTGAAACTGTGTGCAGGGTTGCCACTGTATGAAAGCCAGATATACCTACAGCGCATGCGTTTTCTCCCTACTTTCCCCCCACGCATTTTCCCTCAATTATCCCTACAAATCCCTACAATTTCGGAATTATACCCACGAAAACAACCCACATAATGACAAAAAAACTCAATCCGCTTTGCAACCTGTCTATTTTAATGAAGCTGTTATAACTTTAGAATGATATAATATAATAATATGATAAAAGTAGCAGTTTAAAAAATATAAACCAAAGAAAAGGCAAAGCCTTCAGGTAAATAGTCAATCAAACTGTTCAATGCTCTCAACGTCTTCCCGGTCATTATTATTGTATCTTTCCATATATGATCCTCTGGCACGGGAATAGACAGAGGATAGCCTAGCACTAACTTCAAAACATCCAGGGAACCCTTCACCAACTCGGATTACTGCCTCAATCGTGCGGACTGCCAATCTGTTTCTCAATTTTGTTTTGTTACAATTCATTTTGGAGAATGTGTTAGATCAAATTTGAACGCGAGATGCATACCAGGGACGGGGAATTTCATTGAGTTCAATGTTTCTTGTGCAAATAAAAATTTACTCAAAGAAAATTCTTCAATCTTGATTATACCTACAACTTGAGCGTTTTTTACCTACATTTTGCATTTTATCCCGTAGGTTTATCCATGCAACCTACAAAAGGCAAAAAATTCCTACTGTCGGTAGAAATCCCTACAGTCTGTGTGGCTTCGTGTTTCCTGTATGGCTTCCGTGACGGCTACAGTACACAACATGCATTGTTCCGTCTTATTGAAGCTTGTCGCAGTACACTGGATAAAAAGGGCTTGGGGTTCCCCAGGTAATCGGGAGAAATCAAATGATTTTCCATGCGTATTGAAAATCCTGGGGGTAGAATGGAATACAGAGAGTGATGAAATTGTTTTTGATTAGCCATAGGTAAATAATTACGCTCTCGCATTACCAATTACCAGAAGATCTCTTTTAAACGTATGTTATAAAAATTGAAATCACCTGAAACAACCTGAAATCACCTGAAACAACCTGAAATCACCTGAAACAACCTGAAATCACCTGAAATCACCTTAAACCATCTGCAAATTACCTGAAACCACCTGAAAATCTCCTGACAGTTAGCCGGAATTCCTGATTTCCCCAATCACACCTTAGTTGTGCAGCAATTATTCCAATTGTTCCCATACAATACACAAGTAGACACCACTTCGAAAATGTAAATCGTAATCCTAAATAACCATATACAAATCAGTATTATACATGAATACAAATTTTCTTTAGACCCCCTGTTCAAACAGAGGTAGCCCCACCCCCTTCTTGCAGTCGATTAACCTCGCTTTAAGCTAGGACACCCGATTTTCTAACTTGCAAGAAGAAGAGATCCAACTTTTGCAAAAATACCTCTCAGTTCTCACAACCTCAGGATTGAAACCAGTGGATTTGGAAAGAATCCGATCCCTAGGGCTGATATTTGGTTACTGTATCATTCATTGAAAAGTTCCAAGTGACCAATGGTATTTAGAGCAGTTTCGCTTTTTGAGTGATCCCGGTCATGGCTTTTCGTTAGCCTCGTTTTGATGAAGATTATTTTGACTCATGGTAACCAAAAGAAGCTCGGTAATCAAAGTATGATCATTCTAAGGAACCAGCATACTTTTATTTTTGGTAAAACTCGAAAATCACCCTAGTGGGAAATAATCGAAGTATTTAAATGGAAAAAAAGGGCACGATAGAGTGGAATTATCACACCAGTGGAATTGTCAGTCCTTTATGCGAGACAATAGATTTAATCCCATTCACGAAAACAATGTAGGTGATTTACATGTAGTTTCAGGTGATTTGCAGGTGATTTGCAGGTGGTTTCAGGTGATTTACAGGTAGTTTCAGGTGATTTGCAGGTGATTTGCAGGTGGTTTCAGGTGATTTGCAGGTGATTTGCAGGTGATTTGCAGGTGATTTCAGATGATTTCAGGTCGTATCAGGTGATTTTAACTTTTATAACATACGCTCTTTTAAATTTACTGCTAAGAGATTTGATCCTCTAGATGCACTCAATCCGTTTATCATCAAATTTAAATGCCTTTTTCGGGAAACAACAGTTCAAAGGGTACCATGGGATCAAGAATTACAAGTAGAATTTCGAGCGCGGTATTCATAGCTCGTATCACAACTAAATTTGTTATCATCGGTGTCTTTCCCCAGGTATTATTTTCGACAGGGTAAGGAAGTGGTCAACGTTCAATTACATGGTTTTTCTGATGCCAGTGAACTGGCATATGCATCGGTTATCTTCATTCGAGTTGAATAACAGGATGGTGAAATATAATCTAGATTTATATCGTCTAAGACTCATGTTGCTCCACTTAAACAACACAGTATCCGCGATTAGAACTAATGGGAGCAACTTTGCTAGCCAAACATATGAAATCAGTTGTTTCTGTCATCAATATCCCTTTTTATAAGGCAAAGAACGAGATCCATTATTGGGTAGATTCATTAACCACGCTATGTTGGATCAGAAATGTGAAACCCTGGAAACAGTTTGTCCAAAACAGGGTAAATAATATTCTGAAGCTTACGGCCCTTACGGATCGAAACCAGTGGAAATTCTGTCCGGGTAGTTCGAATCCTGCTCATATTCCCTCTAGGGGTATCCGGGGGAGCAGTTTACCAGGCAATCAGGTCTGGTGGCATGGACCTAGTTTTTTATCTGAGCCCTGTTCAGCTTGGCCTAATTCAATTACAACTGAGGGTCAAAATAATGAAGATGCAACCACGGAAATTGTCAAGAGCCCCCTTAATGTAACTTTTGCACTTACTTTAGGCGTTCGTCACGAAACAAAGCTTACAGATCTCATTGATATCAATAGATTTAGCTCAATAGACAAAGTTTTAAGGGTTTTTAATTGGGTTCGAAAATTTATCGAAAACTGCAAGAAAGGGAAACAAAAATCCTCAATCTAAACTCGAGGCTACAGAAATATTGGAGTCAGAGAAAGTACTCATTCTTGTGCTACAAGCAGAAAATTTTGCAAGGGAAATTTCTTATTTATCCAACATAAGCAAAAACAAGGACAGAAAGCCACCTTTACTTGTCTCACAGTTCAATCTAATGATTGACAAGGATGGTCTTCTCAGAACTAGAACACACATTAATAATGCCTCAGTGTCTATTGAAAGCCGAGAACCTATACTATTGCCATCCAAGTCGTTGTTCTCAGAACTTATCATCAAAAAATATCACGATCTTGTCTTTCATAACGGGACTCGTGATACTCTTTACGCAATTCGTCAAAAATATTGGATTCTAAGGGGCCGTGAAACAGTTAAGAAACTTGTACGAAGATGTGTAACATGTAAGAAAATTGAAGGGGTATTCTTTAAGACCGTTCCAGCTCATACACTTCCAGAGATTCACGTAGACAATGGGCCTCCATTCATAAATACAGGGGTAGACTTTGCTGGACCATTGTATGTTACAGATCCTAAGACGAAGGAGACATCTAAAACTTACATATGTCTTTTTACATGTATGTCGACCCGCGCCATACCTTTAGAACTGTTTAAAGATTTAACTGCTTCTTCCTTTCTATATGCATTTAGACGTTTTGCAGGTCGTAGAGGATTGCCGAGGAATATTTTTTCCGATAATGCAAAGACTTTTAAATCTGCAGTAAAGGAGATAAGAACTATAAAATTATCAAAGGAGGTCAAGTCTTTTTTATCAAAACAGGGAACGTCGTGGTATTTTAACATCCCACTGGCAGCTTGGCAAGGAGGTACATGGGAACGTGTGGTGCGATCGGTAAAGCGTTGTTTGAAGAAGGTTATTGGTAGGTCTACTTTACATTTTGAAGAATTTTTAGCACTTATTGTCGAAGTAGAAAGTTGTATTAATGGTCGTCCAATTACTTACATTTTTGATGATTTAGAAGGTGTATCTTACCCTTTAACCCCGGCAGAGTTAATTTGTGGATATATGGTTAGTCCGATGTACCCCGTGTATGTATGTGTATTTTACACATTTACGTTTCTTCTTTTTTTTGCAATTCGACTGTTCTTTGCTGGAGATTTTACGTAAAGTTACGGATACAGTTGTGGCACACTTGACAACTGAACGAAATTTAAAGAAAAACTTTTGACAAACATAATGCTGATTTCCCAGTGTGCACACCAAAATTACCACCAAAACAAGTTCACTAATCCCTCAAATCTGAAATCTTGTTCAGTTCGCCCAGGGCCTTGGAAAAATAGTCTTGATTTTCCACTTTTACAAAGATAACAAGTTTTATGTCAGAAACCAGAGCACCCAGGGTCTTAGCTTCCATAATCGAGCGCCAAAAGTAATTAACTCTAAACAAGTTTATACAAATGGTCAACAATGTTGCAATGTGTGGACAGAGCCTTCAATAAGCCTAAACATTCCATTTCAAACGTATAAGGGTGTTCAGAATAAATCTATGATCGTGTAGACGGGCCTAATCAGCAAAATTGCTCATTAAAGTGATCAGCAAAAAAATTAGCAAACGTGCTTGGAGGATGCACGTAGTCAATGCTATTTTGCTCTCAAGCGAGTCATTGCATCCTGATTTTTCAAACTATGGCAAAAGGAAAATCTCTTTTTATGGAGGCTAATTTTGTATATGATCTAGACTTCTGATAGCTTGCCTATAAAGCATTGCTTGAGGTATGTATTTCGTGAAAAAAAAACTATTGCCATTTGTTCTAGGTTTTGCTAACTTTGAGTTATACTTGTAAAGATCGGAGCAATATGCGAAAATTAAAAGAAAACACTCACCTGATCTCAGATTGGATTTAGAACCGATTTTGAACTCTCCAATTTCTAATAGAATCAGGGAAGGCAGATAAACGTGAATCCGCCTCAATCCAGATGAAGGAGTGCCTGCCACGCACAATCAAATCAGGTAAAATCAGGTAAAGTCTAATAGTGCTCAGGGTTGCCAGGTCTCAAAATTGGCCAAAGCCAAATCTTGTGGGTCAAAAATCCAAATTAAGCCAAATATGAAAACGAGGTTTTGGAACAATAGAATCGACGAAATGAAAACGAGGCATCTAATGGTTTTGCAAGTTAATGTTAATTTGACAGTATCCGACAATTGCTCTCGAAAATAAGGTATAGTTAATAGAATTCATATTCTTTGCATGTCTTTCTGATTTCTCGTCTTTCGACAGATTAGATGCTTTTGGAGCAATTGCTTGGTGACATAACTTGCAAAAAGCGTTTTTTGTTCAATCAGGAGCTTGTTTAACCCATGAATATTTGTCTTCCTATGACTTAGCGTAACGCCGCCCATTCTCGTACAAAGATTTCCATTTAGACATGATTGCAAGAGAACAAGAAACAGCGACGATTACCCCATGCTAAAGGCTGGTTTTCATAACGTAATTCCTCGGCGATGATCCCCGATGCAATTTCCCAATGGTCTATGAAAGTCTGCGATGGCTTATTACATATGAAAACCAGGTCATCGGTAACCATCGAGGAACATCCCCGACCATCGGGGATCGTCCCCGATCATCGGGAGTGCTGTGCATCGGGGATCATCGCCGACGAAATACGATATTTAAAAACCAGGCTTAACAAGCAAGCGAAGAAGTATTCACATTTACATAATTACATCGCACCAGGGATAAACATGTTATGACACGTTCTACCTTAAAAAGGAAACCCGAAAGTCTCAAAGAAATGGACTAATATGTGTTATCCAATTAAATTGAAACAGCTGTTAACCGAAATATCTGTTTAAAATTCAAAGGTTCAGAAAATTTTGAGAATTTTTCATATAAATCCAAAATAAGCCAAATTTTTGGCCAAATCCAAATCATATTTTGAAAGCCAAACAAGTTTTCATAAATCCAAATTTCTGGAATTTGGATTAGAAAAATCCAAACTGGCAACCCTGATAGTGCTAGTTTGGTTTTCGTTTGTTTTTTATCCTGTAACCTTAGTAATTTTATCACCATTTGCACATTCGATTGTTTATAATTCCTTTTGTTTTCTAATTGCACCTTTAGATTCATTGACTATGTCTTTTGGGATTTTTAGTATCATTTTTCAGTCTATGTAATTAATCTTGGGAGTAATATATTTTGTATTCATTATTATTATTTAAATGTAGCATTACAATTATTTCTTGTTTAGTTATATTTTGGGCGTGTTGTCTTTACAGTGTTAGTTTTGAGTTCGTTGGAGTTGGAGTTTAAGTTGGAGATGGAATTACGGTTAAGAGCGATAGGGTTAAGTTTTGATATTTTGTATATTTAGGTTCTCTACGTTTTATAAATGTGGCAAGATGCTTGAAACAGATCTTGTCGGCATAAACTATGGATTTAAAGGATAGGTATTGTCAGTGGCGAAGCCAAAGGTCCTGCTGGTCCTGCTGAGCAGGACCAAGAATTTCCAAAGATAAGATTTACTGTGAACAATAAACAATTTCTTCTTTGCAAAAAGGAAGTTTCAAATTCTTTTTGATAAACAGTCCCCAGTTCCGCCAGCTGATACAGGCATCCCGTGCTAATCTTAAGGTCCTGTTCTCTTCTACGGCAGCCCTGTATTTCGGTCCTGCTCATAACTATGATACCCTATGTTTGGTCCTGCTTCACAATGGGATTTTGTGAATTTTGTCCTGCTTCACAATAGTCTAGAACAAAGAGCAGTCCTGCTCAATCTCGGGAGCAGAACCTCGTCGAAATGACCATCATAACATTTCGTAAGCAGTTGTGATTTGATTGGTCGAGGGTTCACCTACGTAGTTCAAAGAGCATTGTTTTGAAAACCTTTGGTCCTGCTATTTCTGAGAGCAGGACTGCAAGAATTGCCCTGTGCATTCTCGTTCTGCTATGAGATACTAGCAAGGAGGCCAGTTCAAGTATTATGGCGAGGCGATGTGAGTGCGGATTTTCTGCTTGCTTTGGCAATACCAATGATATTATTATTGACAGCAAAACTTGCCTCAGTTGAGCTGCATAAATTTTATTTGTAACAAGACAGAGTCCAAAGTTCGCAAGAAAGAAATGTAAACAACAAGAATTGGCTGTATGCGGCACTCTGATTTCGGCCTTTGTACGATCGTTTGAGGCACGGTATATCATGGTGGCCTAAATAAAATTTTCTTAGACTTGGACAAGGACGATGAAAGCATAATTGAATTTACTGTTGTGTGATTGAAAGTTTTGAGTTTGAGAATAAACCAATTTCAGCGGATTTTGCATTTTTCTACCTGAATTGTTTTCTCGTCTAATGGTTTACCTAATAAAGTTGTTTTCATTGATAATGCGACACATTATTGGATTGTACCTCTCTTTATCAGCTGCAGAATAATTGTTCTGCAGAATATGTGAACTTGCCCCTACAGACTTTCAACTCTGTTGTTTATTAAAATTATTTTAATAGAATATCTAGATTGGTCAGGTTTATAAGACCAAAATCTTGAATACCACAAATAAATGATATGCAACTTCAAATGCCCCCCCCCTACCCCCTTTTATCGTCAAATTTAGTTATCACCACTTTGAACTTTTACTTCAGCTGTAGAGGCTTACTACAATTTAACATAGATTTGTTTGAAAAGTAAGCACCCTAAAGCATAATATCATCTGCAAAGTCATCTGCAAAATAGAATTTTTGTCCATAGGCTTTTCCAATTGAATAAGGGCGTGGCCCTGTCCATATAGCAGGACCAACAATTTTTGGCTAGCTTCGCCACTAGGTATTGTTATTTATGGCATTGCGCCTGACGATTTTTGTGGATTATTGTGGATTATTTGATATGTTTGAGAGGGCTTGAGAAAGACTGTGCCTGACATTAAGAGAACGAATCGACGTTACGGGACAACCGTAGAGAAACATTATATTTATAGAACCTTTTATCGCGGAAAGATCGTTTGATCTGAAGATAGACGCTTGAACATTATCATTTTGTCTATTTGTTTCTTTTCTCATGGATGGAAAATGATAGGGTGGATTCATTCATTTGGCAAATAACCCTATTACAAAAGCTTTTTATAGAAATAGTTATTCACGGTCAGGTAAAGCTTTGTATAGAAATAGGGTTGAAACAATAGGAACAAAATGGACGCTTCAATTCTATAGATTCTAAAGTCAGTGAGGGGGGCAAAAATTGAAGTTGCCTATTCAATATTTAAAAAGGGGATTTAACACCTATAGTTAGCAAGAAAAGTGGCGCCTCCTGTGGAGCGGGCCTTGTCTCAACACAGAAATGCCCACTCGATCCAGTGAAGTTGATTCTAAAAGTCCGGTTGCTCAGTGTATCTCTGAAAAACACAAGGTTTTAATAACACACCATTCTAGTATGTGAAAAATAAAAGGAATATGTCCCAGACTTTTGATAGTTTGGTTATAAAGCATTGCTTGAGGTATGTATTTCGTGAAAAAAACTGTTGCCATTTGTTCTAGGTTTTGCTAACTTTGAGTTATTCTTGTAAAGATCGGAACAATATTGTCATTATACTACTGCCGTTCCCGATCTTGGTCCTTAGAGGCCAGTCATGCTCATTCTGAAGAGCATGACCTTCCATAGGGTACGCAGAGAGACCAACGGCTCCTGAAATACCACTTTTTGATATCCGCGCGCTTATTTTGCTTGAAAAGACTGGGGAGAGAATTTGGGTGAAAAAAATTTCATGGTCCTTTGTTTACATGCAGATATGGCGTTTACTAGCAACTAATCACAGCACGAATTTACATCAAAAGTATTTGAAATTTTGTGGATTTGATTCCTAAACATCTTCCGTAGTCATTAGTCTCGAATTAGCTGCATTCGCCTTAATCCTCATTTGAGATTATTCAAGGGAGGACAATTTTAAAAAAATTTTTTGGTTGGGTGCTTATTCAGTTGGGAAAAAGGGCTTTTTCAAAGGTGGTGGTCAATACGGTAGATTCCAGTCTTTGGGGTCTATAGAATACATGCAAAATGAGTGTAGGAGATTCTGAAGAAATTTTGAATTTCGCCCAATCAGATTTGAAGAAATATAAGGAAATTCTTAATCAGGAAAAAATAAATTCAGTTCCTACTATGTTGAAGCACTGCTGCCTGGTAAGCTGTGAAACATTGCTGCAAGGGAGTGAGAAAAATCAATTGAAGCTATTTCCGAGAGATATATTGTTTATTAACTGTTACAGGGATCACATGCGTGTGGCTGAGCAATTGTAAACCAAAATTGTGATTGAAAACCAAAGACCGACCCATATCGATGGAGAATCCTACTATTATGATGCTGATCATACTATAACTTGTTGCTGATGGAAGAACTTGTACCCTGAAACTTGCCTGTTGATTCAGTATTTCACCAAAATCCCTTGCTGATGGAATTTCACTCTTGAAAATTTCCTGTTTTGTCAAAATCACACAAAAACCTGTTGCTGATGGTTGGAACTTTACAATAAAAATTGCCTGTTCATTCTGGTTTATTCAATATTGCAACCTTACTTGTTGCTGAGAGAAAAGCTTGCACTTGAAAACTTGCTTGTTTATTCAATATTTCACAAAAACCTGTTGTTGATAGGAAAAATTGTGCTCTTGTAAATTTCTTGTTTAGTCTATATTACAACAAAACTTGTTCCTTATAAATGAAATTCAAATTTTATCCTGCAAATTGCCTGTTATATGATATTACACCCCCGGCGGGGCATCTCACACTATCAAATGTAAGCACCGGTGTCTCAGTGTCCAGAAAATTGACCCTAATCTCTGATATTTTGTTCCAATTTGATTCCCCTTTTCTTTGAAATCAAAGAAAATTTATACTCGTTTTCCTGAAATCAATTAGTTGAAATAAGGCGCTGATAAATTTATACCCAAACGAGGAACATGCGGAACAGCCTAGTAACAAGCGAAAAAACCCAGTAACAGCCCAGTAACAAGCGATAAAACCCAGTAGCAAGCGGGAATGTTAATTAATTGTTTAGTAAATATGTCAAACTGGGATGCAGTTCGAACAACAAATCTGCAAGAGACTATCAAGAGGCCGTCAAACACTTTTTTCCATACATTCCTTTTTGGTAGCTGGCTAACATTTCCCTCCTTTTCACATAACCGTATTTCGTGTATCAGAAAACCAGTGGTGTAGTGCTATCAAAATAGCAATAGGGCTCTTGTACAAAATGTTGCAAAAAAAATTGCAAAGATACAAATTTGCAAATTATCGGCATAGACAATAGTGGTTCAGCGCCCTGAAGCCTCCTGAGCCTCCTTATCAATACACCCCTGCAGAAAACCTGTCGTTGTTGTTTTTCCCTCGAATCAAACAACGACAAGGCAAAACTGGTAGGTAAACTGGGGCCTTGAAAACCTTTGAAAGTCAACTACAGAGACCAAACCGAACCTACTCAAATGCAAACAAGTTACCAATATATCAACTTTCAATGTTCGAATTTTACAGTCAATCCGGCAAATACATGAACTTGCTTAATGTTGACTATTACAATGTTGATATTATATGCATACAAAAGTATGGACTCTTCCATGAGGATCTGGAACTCAAGTTCCACGACGTAAGGAAAGGCTGGACACTTGATTCTGCATCAGCGTAGAAAAACTCATGTGATAGCACTATCGGTGGTGTCGGAAAAATCTCTGAGTCTTGTGTTCATTATCTGTCTTGTAAGCTCATACATTGAAGACAACTGTTAAATGAATGGCTCTATGGACAATGGGAATTTCTTACCCTGTGAAAATGTCCCAAACAGCATGTCAATTGGAACTCTACATTTTCTGGCAAACATCAGCTCAACAGAACTAAAGCCAGTTGAAGAATGAACATATGTACTATAAGCAAATCCAAGTTCTCATGTCCATGTGTCCCAATCTCGTCTGTTATTACCTTCAAATTCTTTTATGCTGTGAAGTAATCTTCCACGATAGCATTTGACTGCTCCGTCAATCCATTGCTACGAGGGTTGTAACCAGTGGTGCAGACCTTGCTCACTGCTAGCTCTTTCATCCAAGTCTGGAGTAACTCAGATTCAAATGCAGGGTCGTGGTCAGAGAAAAGATGCCAGAGGTATTCAAATTTCAGACAATAATCAAAGACACTTGTAGCTGCTGTTGAGGCTGTGCAATTTTTTAACTGGGTACACTTAAAAAAACTTTGAGAAATGGTCATTGATTATCAACAAATATATGTTCCTTCTTGCTGCGATAGGTAGTTCAACCAAGTAATCGATTGATATCAAGTCCAAGGGTCTCTTTGGCCATTCTCGTTGCCCCATACGCCCATGTCTCTTACCTAAACGCTTCACCCTGATACAAATATTACAATTACTCACAAAATCACAAACATCTCTATAAAGCCCTGTATGCCGGGGTGAAATATTAGTATTTCTTAAATTTAATCTATTTTGAAAATTTTATCTCTTTACATTGGATTCTCGTCGTCGCATTGCTTTGTTCCTGGATATCTTTCGTATTATTACTCATTGCAAGATTCACAGAATCGGGCGGTCAGCCTAACCTGCGGTTCTTCCTTCTTACACATCTCTAAAAAGGCCAGGCCACCAAAAATTCTCAAGGACTCTATCATGTGTTTTATAAATGCCAAAATGATATCACAAAACACTGACCTCCATGATAACAAAGTTTCAACAAATTTTCCTCCTCAGCTACAAACAATCTCTGAACATGTGTTTTATACGCTGCTGGAGGCACATCCTTCTCTGCACCAGTACTGGACTTGTAATTTATCATTTGCTGCATGTCTTAATCTTCCCGCTGCATTTAAACCTAATCAGAAACATAGTAATGCAAGGATTCAAGGGTGAATGCATTCATACTGGCACTTTTCTTAACTTGCTGCATGTTCTGTATATTACGGCTCAGAAAATCTGCAATCACATTGGCTTTACCTGGCAAATATTTAACAACAGCTCCCATTTCTTCCAAGTAATTTATCCATCAAAATCTCTTGTTCACCACATCTTTGAAATCTTTCAGAAATGACAATGGTTTATGGTCCCTGTAAACAATAAAAGAATGTCCCCGCAAATAGACTTTACAGGTCTTTGCCTTTTTGCCTTTTTCTGCAAGCATCCGCGCCCATGAAAAACCGCCATACAAAATTAATTGGCACCCACCAACTCCACAAACAACCAGCTTTACGATCTTTTAGGACATAGAATGTTGCAACTCCATAGAGAGATTTTGTTGAGATCGTAGATTCAAATTTCCCCATGAAACAAACTGGTTTTGAAGCATTAAATTAAAAAAGCTTTTACTTTGATTTGTTGTAACTTGACTCAGTGTATTTCTATCGATAACGTTGATTGTGGATCCGGTATCCAATATCATGTTGAATTTCTGACCTTCGATCACAACATTTAATACAGGGCTGCATTTTGATGATTTGTCGTTGTCATTTGAGACCGTATACAAATACTCCTCGTTACTAGAATAATTCTTAATGCTGTAAAGGTCTCACCGCTGCGTGTGTTTTGCGGGAATGTGCAGGACGTCTTTGTTTCTGCTTCGAGAATTTTGAGCCCCTACAAACTGATGGAAAGTGGTTCGGTTTTTTTGCACTTGGGACAGGTTTGTGTTTATTGCACTTGCGATAAGTAACAAAGGCATTGATTTTTGTGCGGCCATTCTCTTTCACAATTGTTGCAAGTCTTTTTAAAAGACTTTGATTGCAAACGGTGCGTTTTTTCCGTGTATACGTGGATTTTTTCTAAATCTCAGGCTTGATACGAACTGGTTTCATCCTATGTTCCATCGATTGGAATGTCTTTAAGGGTATATGTAGGGTCACGCAGAGTTTGGCGTTTTATACGGGAAGATCGACCCCCTATAATTATTTGCTCCTCCGTTTCAAAGTCTACATCTTCGAATTCGCATGTACTGGGTATCTGCCTGAGTCGTGTATGAAAGGTATCGAGCGATTCTTGATCTCCCTGACGAGTTTCACGAAAACGATAAACTTCATACCGCCGATTTTTCTGCGGCTCGAAGTACTCAATGAGCTTGGCTTTTGTTGTCGCAAAGTTTTCTTCATCCCCTTCTCCGTCGATATCACTCAACTGATTAAAAATTTCACGAACTTTGGTTCCAGCTTGATAAAGTAACAAGGCCTTCTGGGGCTTAGCGTCTCGAATTCCGCTAAGCGTCAAGAAATGTGTCAAAGTCACATAGCCAAAGTTTCCATCTGGCAGCAACACTCGCTCCAAGTTCTGCATTCGGTTTGAACGATGGTAATGGATTGAGTTGTACAGACATTCTCGTCGCTAATGTTAAGATGTGAAGGAGATAGGACAGTGCATGGGTAGAACAGAACAGTAAGATAACTTTATATTAACTTCAACGGCCTACACATATAACTGTAATACTGTAATCTGAAACTCTATATAACATGGGTCACATGAAGTAATGCTCCTGCGCATAGTCTATTAGGTTACTACACCCTTTAGCCCCCTAAAAATCATCTCGCTATAAATATTGAAGAGATAAGGAAGACGAATTTCAAAGAAGACGGATGTCTTTCCCAAATAGATCAAAACATTTTAGTAATTTTAAAAGTTCTTCATGATTCACTTACAAACCCTTACAAACTTAGAATCATTTGCACAAAGTGTCATATGAAACCAAATTTTCTGTTTTTTCTCTAACAGTTTCTGTCTTTTCTGTAAATCTCAAGATTTCTGACACACGAAACTGCACCCATTGCTTCCACTCTCCCTGATCATATATCCAGTGAAGAGTGGTTTTGCTGTCAAGCCAGTACTTTACCTTGTCAATGGTGACTTGTGAACACAGTGCTTTGTAAACATTATCCATGAGGACAGCTAAAATTCTGGCAGACATTAACTGAAGACGTGGAATGGTAAGATCTTTGAGTGGAGCTACCCTTGCCTTAGAGCACAGAAGCTTTGTATACCTGTCTTTTTTTGTTACCCAAACAAGAAACACTACTGCACAGTATGCCCTTTTGCTAGCATCTCCAAATCTATGCAGTTGACAGCTCAACAACTCACCTTCATTTTCATCATACACACATCTTGAAATTGTTAATGTTTTCACCTCATTTAGCCCATGTATCCATTCCTACCACTTTGCAACCTTGCTCTCAGGGATTGGGTCATCTCACTCAAGCTTCTCTTTGCAAAAATCCTGAAAAAGAATGTTAGCTTGCACCCCTATGGGCTTGTTAGACCTAAAGGGTCAAATGACATAGCTAAGGTGCTCAAAATGCCTCTCTTTGTGGGCCTTTCTACCTGAATATTTTTAGCCATTTTTGTCAGGTCAAATTCTAGTGTGTCTTTCTCGTTGTCCCAGATTATACCTAAGACTTTGGTCTTCCCCCCTGTTTCCTGCAGAGGTCCTAATGATTCTTTGGCAAAGGATTGCTCTTCTTGGGAATCTACACTTTCACTTCCTTTCTCTTTTTGCAGAATCTGCTTCCTAAGCTCAGCATTGTTTGTTCTCCATTTTCGTAGCGAAAATCCCCCTTTCATCATTCTCTCTCTTGCCTTACAAAAAAAGGGAATATGCTTCTGCTGCATTAGGGCAACCGGTTACAAGGTCATCAACAAAGAAAGACTGTGACATTTGCGTGACAAAGTCTGGGTCAGAATCCTGAAAGGAAGAAAGATTATGACGCAAAACAGCATTCAAAATGAATGGTGAGCTCCAAGGACAACAGAATTAAACTTGAGCACAATGATCTTTGGTTTTTCTTCACTGATGTCATCTAACCAGAGAAATTTCAAACAATCGCGATCTTTAGCATTTACCTCAAGGTTGAGAAATGCTTTTGCAATGTCGCCAACAAGAGCTACTCTTGCATCTCTGAACCGCGAAAGAATATCAAAAATTAATGGTGTCAATGATGGAACCACATGCAAGCAGTCATTTAAGGAGGTTCCTGTATTTTTATCTTTACAAGAAGCATCGTAAAAAACATTTCAAGGAAAGTTTATATTTTCACTTTCCTTTAAAAAAAACTCCCTCCCTTTCCCCCAAGTCAATGTTGAATGCGTGATTTTGAAGAAGAAATGATAGAACTACAAATCCAACATTGCTTCGGGGTAATGAGGGGGATTCGAATTTACAGGGGCAAGGTAAAGTAAAAAATTACAAACAATTTTGTCCCAACAATTTTGTCAGGGATTGTACGAAGATCTATACCACCACTCAAAAGTTGTTTGATGACCAAAAAAGGTTATGAGCATCACTTTGTAGCAGGATTTTTTTAATGTGCAGCTCTACACAGAATGTACAGTGCTAAACGTTTTTTGTGCCGTTGTAGAGAAACATTTGTGCATTTCTAACATTTTACTCTAATGAACCAAAAATTCAGGAAAACTTTTGCAGAGAAAAGCAAAGAAAAGTGTAAATGATGAAACACACACAAAAAGATGACGCTCATAATAAACAAGCACCTATTGGGATATAGAAATTATAGACAGATATAGAAAGACATTCGATGCTGAGGTGATATTATTCTTACAAAACTTCAATATCGTTTTTGACTCACACATAAACGAAGCACGAAATTGATAGTGTCAAAGAAGGAGCCTGTTAAAAATCTTAATTTCTTTTTTTATATCAATCAAAAGTTCAAAAACAATAAGGTTAATGCATGATACTATGGCATTTGTAACGAGGAACAAGGCAGGGTCACCGAGTCCTCACTACAAATGCCACTTACAATGTTCTAAGCAATAACAACGGCAAATTAACAATAAAAGAGAAGAGACAATACATATACATGCTAAATCAAGACAAAGAAAAAAAACAAAAAATGCTCATCACGTATAGAGCAGCTTCTAGGAATTTGAGTTTACAAAGTCCTCAGTTCTCAGAGTTTTCTTGGTCAACTCTTTGTTGCAATTCACCAACAAAAGAAAAGAAGATGAACTTTCCATTCTTCATTTTTGCCGCTAGGTTACAGTTAATGTCCGCCAATACAAAACTGACATCTATACAGCCTTTCGCCCATTCAGATGCCTGTTTAAGTGTGCAAAGCCTGATTTTAGTTAAGTCCAATTTGATTTTGATATCGACTAACTTTTTTCTGTTCCTGTAAACCTTGGTTCGATCTCTGAAAGAGGAGAAACGCACAATAATTTGCTGATGAACTTTCCCATCATTATCGTTTTTCTTTCACTGGCCGATTCTATGAGCCCTGTCAACAGAATCAATCCCAACAGCAAAATCTAGTCCAGTAAGGATGTCTTTCATGTTTTGCATACAATCTTCTGATTCTTCATCCCCAGAATACTCAACATTATTAATTCTCAGACAATGACTCCTGCTATATTGCTCCTCATTGTCAATTTTATACTCAAGCCTATTGACGACAGCCAGCGAAATTTAAAGTCTTTCATTCCTATCTTCGAGACTTTTGAAACTTAATATTGTGATCTCGCTATTCCAACTTTTCTTCAAAGATTTCTTTAACTTTTCCGATTGATTCGCCAATGAATACAGAGAACATTAAAAATTCAGAGCGGGAAAGAAATCATGTCATTAATTTCGAATTTGAATTATACAGTTGTATGGTCAAATAAAACGGCCCGAAGACTAAAGTGGAGACAATTTAATATTAACTTATCAATTGCTATTTATACCTTTTGCATTGTGCAATTGCTATTTATACCTTTTTTATCGTCATCAGTTTCGTCCGTTTATTGGCATACATCGAAAATTCAGACAATATTAAGGTTCGATAAACATTATATAATACATCTTTACTCCAATCCATAAAGATGGAGATAAGACTAACAAAATTTAACTATCGCCCAATATCGGTCATAACCGGCCATCTCGAGGCTCTTTGAAAAACTTGTTTTCCATCAACTATACCAGTACATGAAGATGACCAATCTGTCTTTTTGCGCCTTTTCTCCGCTGTAATATGCTTGCTTAAAAATACTGATGACTGGTACAGTGGGTTGGATCTTGGACAGTTTGTGGGTCTGGTATTTGTTGACCTAAAAAAGGCCTTTGACACTGTTGACCATGAGATTCTCTGCCGAAGCATTATGGTAGAAAAAATAGAAAACTTGGTATAAATCTTACCTTTCTGGGCGTAAACAGTTTTGTAGGGTCAACGGCATTGATTTAGAAGTTAGGGACATAGAAACCGGTGTGCCACAGGGCTCATGTCTTGGCCCCTTACGTTTCTTAATTTATATCAACGACCTCCCACAGGCTGTCCAGGAAACAGTTTTATCCATGTATGCTGATGACACCAGCCTGTGGTATCGATCCCCTGATAATACTGAGCTGAGTGAGGCTGACAACAATGACTTCAGTAAATTAGACACGCAAAAAAAACTTGACATAGTCCAAACAGCCAAATACCTCGGCCTTCAGATCGACAGTTCTCTTGATTGGAAAAAGCAAATCAAAGCTGTCGGGATCTTGAAATATGCAAAGTCCTTCCTGCCAAAGGCATCTTTGAAAACTCTCTATACGGGTATAGTGGAGCCTCACTTTTAGTATTGTTGATCTGTTTGGGGCTGCTGTGTTTCAACAAAAATTACAAAATTGCAAAAACTTGACAATCGTGCTGCAATGGTAATAACAAATAGTCCTTTGATGTCCCAAGCACACCACTTATCCAAGAGCTTGGATGGAAGACCATTGAAGAACTTATAAACTGTGAAATGAAAACAATGGTTTACAAGTCCTTGCATGAGTTGGCTCCATAATACCTCTGTAGCCTTTTCGCCCGCAATCCACAGTGTGCTTCCCACAGCTTCTGTAATGCTAAAACAGACCTAAGACTGCCCAGGAAAAAATGGGCAGCAAAATGGCAAAAATGCCTTTCTTACAGAGGACCAAAACTATAGAATAGCCCTCAGCTGAGTCTAAGCAGGCAACAACACTGAGTAGTTTTAAGCATTATATTTAATAGACCTTTGTTTTATTCATTTCTATTATAACTCTTGTATATTATTTTATGTAGGCATGTATACTGCTATAAATAGGGTTTATAATTACAGCTTTTTAAAGTATATTTAATTGTAATTGTTATTTTTAAGTTAGGGCCTCTTGTAAATCAACCTTGTCGAAGGGCAACCCTAGAAATTAAATATAAGATATATAAAATATGAAATATCGCTATTTATTGTCGCTCCACAAACACAATTTTGTTTTGTAAAATTCCATATGGTTGAGTTTGGTTTTTTGTGATTCTACATAGCCAAGAATTCACAATGGTTGTCACACCCTCAAAAATTTGGTTTTCTGTAATAATGTACTTTATAATTTTGCTTCCAAGGTTGAGTTAGAATCTACTTGCTTCTCCGAAACATTGACATTGCATTATAAATCTATATTGAAAAGAGTTTTAAGGAATTTTAAGGAATTTTTATCACTACACATTTTCAAAATTTTGGTGTTGACTTTTTATTTTTGAAAATTTTTATAACCGCACCTATCGAAATAACTGTACGTAAAGTTCTCGATCTATACCACCTTTCAACCTAGCTCTGCAAGAGTTTTCAACGAGAAAAAGTGGTTTTTTTTTGTTCTAACACTGCAAAAAAATTGAGCAACGAGTGCATCAACGTACATTTATGATTTATCAATGCACAAATTGTCTACCACTGCACGTTAAAATAAACCCTGTTACAGTTTCGATCATTTCATTGTGCTAAATCATTGCAAAATACACATCTACTGCACATTTCATCTATGATAAATTTATAGCAAACTTAAGAGATCTCAACAGCGACTAAGAAGAAGAAATGCAAAATTTGTCGCCGTCAAATGGTAAATAACTAAATATTTTCATAATATGGTACAAAGTTGATCTAGAGACGAAAGTCCAAAAACTTCCATCTTTGAAGAAGCATAGTAGCGAACAAGCTCTTTGACGTTTCTGTAATGCTTGTCTTGCTCTTCCTTGCACCTTTTGTCCCAAAACCATTGATAGAATTCAAATGAATAAAGATGGTAATGTATCTTTGCCTGGTTCCATTTTTTGCAACTTTCCGGACAGACATCAAATCCAGCTGAGTAACAAAGTCCTTCTTTAATAAAATCTTCGATATATTCCTTTGGAGGGACTTCTGACAGATAGGACTGACCATTTGTTATTGTGTACCTCAGGTGAATTGATGAGCGCGGCATTGGTATCGTCATCTCTGGGGGTACGTTAGTCCGATAATAATCTAGTGACACTTGACTAGCAAGCAAATGTTCTTCTCTCCAGTCACCATTTGGGACCATCTGCAAGCGCCATGAGTACTCATTTCTGTGATAGTACCAAACATAATTGCACATGATACTAAACTGACAAAAACAATGCATTTGACGTGGAGTGTTTTTAAAAACTGAATCAAAATCCATGCTATGATTTCTTGCAAGGACCTCTCTCATTTCTATCATATGCTCCGTTTTTATCATAACAGGGAAAGTTGACATGCATTGCATAACTTCTTTTTTGCCGAGAAACAACTCTGTTGTTTCAGCCCAACATTGGAACGGAACTTGGCCAATTTTTGCAATAATTATTGGTTTTCCATTGTCAAATAACAACTGTGGTGTTACTAAGGTGCTAAAAAATGTATCAGTATCGACATACCCCACATAAGATACATTGGTACATTTATCGGGATACATCATGTCCCAAAACATTCTGGCCTTGCCCCATCCACGGTATGCATCGATGGAACTTGGATCTCTGTAGCATACTTGTGGATATGGCCATTCCGTTTTTATTTTGTCTCCAAACAAATGGTCCTTTTTCTTCTCGTTGTCCAATACAACTAAAAGTTTTGCTCGTTCAGGTGGAAAGAAAAGCTTCATAGTGCGAACCAAATTATTTCTATATTCTTGCTCAAAACGCGGACTAGAGGTTAATCTCAAGTATAGCACAAACTCAGGGACGCCATTCCAAGGGTTTCTTGACGGAAAACTTCCTCTAAAGATGAGTTGACTTTTCATCTGTATTTTCATTGAATTTAGTAAAATGGTCATAAGTACAATGAAAACTGTTGCTGTTAGCAATGCGACGTGTAACAACTGCATGTTAGCATCTGTTGAAGAAAATAAAGACAAAATTTGTCAAAATGTGAAATTTTGCTCGAATGATTTTAAGATATATTTGTAGATATCATCAAAATATGATTATATGTTTTGATATAATTTTGGCAGCTTTCCAATTTTATTTAATGATATGCCTATGAAATAGGAATTAATTTCCTTTTACTTATACAAGACTATCTGTCTGGTGGATTAGACGAAGTGGAAGTACATAGAATTTATAAGGAAACTGAGAATTGCCTATTGGACACTTAATGTAAACACTAGGTATCTGCTTGGATCCTTCAGGTGTTTGGGACAAGAGTTTTCTGTATCATTCTAAAGTTTGTGGTTTTATAAAAGCCTTTAGTACATTGATTATTAGGACCAGTGAACTGCAAGAAAATAAATATCAACGTTGAAGAAAGATATTAAGAATATAGACTTTAAGCGAATACGAATAAAGGATAAAAAAGACACGATATTATTGTTTTTGTTATATAGTAAGGTCAGGAAGGAGATTTTGTTATTAGGATTATTGAGTAATAACCTTTAATTTGCATCATATGTTGTTCTGTGTTTAATGCTTTAAAGGCAAAAAAATTTCCTGTTCTACATTCTTACGGCTGATAGAGCTGAGCTAATGATTTTGGTAGTGTTGAGTGTCTTTTTTGAAGAAGTTACATAACACTGATGTATAGTTGCTTATTAATGTCAAATATATATTACATTAATTCTTTTTTGCAACAGTCGTCAAAGTTATGAGAAAAAGGGACCTGCATCAGCTTTAAAATCCTTGAACCAAGCCAATTCAACAGTTTTCTAGTTATCAAACTTCAAACGGCCGTAACGCATAAAATATGCAACAGATTTAACGTGTTTTCCACATTTAGAGACAATTTAACGTGTTGTTTCTGCCTGTGCAATAATACATTAGTTCATTTGTTCAAAATTGAAAATTCAGAAAAAAACAATTTTGTTATAATGTCATCCTTTTGCACCTCTGTTGCTCAAGTCTGGTTCTATCGTTAACAGAAACATATAACACAGCTTGTCAAGGCCAATAGTAGAAAGAAGAATGTTTCAAAAAACTAAACTTTTGCACAAATTACACTTTATATAAATACATATTCCGCCAACACCAAGTTTCTAAACTAGTGCTAAAGATACCACTTCTTCGTTCTATTCCAGTGATGTTGTCATTATGGATCATGGATCAAAACCTCTTGGGCATTGGTAAGCGTCGCCAAAGGTGACTTGCGTTTGGAGTTGCACAGCAATTCATATTCGAATTAAACAGAAAAAAGCGTTCGAAAATACCGAGGAAAATGGCACATGAAGCAAATTTACTTATAATATCTACAGTCAGTGAGCAAAAGTATTGCACAGGCTGAGTCAGAAAGTAAGAAAGACAGTTCTCGTAGAAAACGACAACATAATAAATGACGACAAGAAGATTTGTGAAATTTTCAATTCTTATTTTGTAAACATAACCGACACACTACCAATCACATCACAGCCAGAGTCTGACGTTGAAATCAATTCGTCAACTGATCATGTGCTATATTCGATTCAGAAATACAGGAGCCACCCTAGTATTATCAGAATTAAGGAGAATGTTGGTATTATTGACGAATTTGAATTTGATTTTGTTGCACCTTTTGATGTTTGGAATGAAATCAACCATCTTAGTAGCTCAAAAAATCTATTGGGGAGATTCCTACGGACATTTGATATTACTCTCAGATTTGTGTATTGATCAAATTACATTGTATATTAACAATATGTTCGAATATAGCGAATCCCCTGACCAACTAGAACTGGCTGATGTATCACCTATCTTCAAAGCGAACGATTCTACATTGAAACTTAACTTTAGGCCAACAAGTGTCCTTCCGTCCCTTTCAAAAGTCTTTGAACGCAAGATGGTCAAACAAATGAAACTGTGTGGCTTTGTGTTTCGTGTATGGCTTCCGTGACGGCTACAGTACACAACATGCATTGTTAGTTTTAGGTGCATTTCTGTTTAAATTTTTCATGAACGATTTCACATATGTCATTACTAAGTCAGAATACTGTAATTTTTCAGATGACAATACTATATATGCATGCAGTCAAACCCTAGAACAGGCTGTATCTTATCTTAGGGATGATACCCATAATGCGCTGTGTTGTTTTCGGGACAATGGAATGGTTGCGAATCCTTCCAAATTTCAAGTCATGTATCTTGGTCTGAAGCCAGACCAGGAGTACGTGTTTGAAATTGATGACCAACCCATTCCTGCAACTAGCACAGTCAAACTCTTAGGTATTACTATAGACTCTAGGCTAAAATTTGTCGACCATGTAAACGCACTTTGCACGAAAGCAAACAACAAGACCAGCGCATTTTCGCGAGGAGCAAAATATTTAAATCAGGACAAGAGACATATTCTTTACAATACATATATCATATCAAACATCAATTATTGTCCTTTAATCTGGATGATCTGTGGGAAAGATGCCAATACAGCAATGAACAGAGTTTACAAAAGGGCACTGAGAATTATTTGGGGGGACTTGCAACCCCTTTGCTGAACTTTTAGCTAGGGGTAGCGAAAGAACTATTCCCACAAAAAATTTGCTGGAAATATATAAATGCCTCAATTCGGAAAATCCATCTTTTTTTCGGAATCTGACTGCGACTTTCTCACCTTCACTGTATCACCTCCTTGTTCTATTATTGCTATTGTTTCTGATGAGCAAACTTTGTCACTTGCGTCTGCAAAGATGTGTAGCTGTACAGCTTTGACTTTCTTTCCCTCCTTTATTAAACTTCTTGGGATCTTAATTTCTCTCAGTTGTCTCAACCACTTCAGATAATCTTTCACAAGAGGCTTTGAACTTTATTGTTCCAACCCTTTCCTTTATCGCAGGCTTCTCTGAATATTCGCTTTCCTTCTACTACAGTAGGTGAAATTATACCGAGTAGGTCATATACCCTTGCTAACTGACTTAATATGGCGTTCTTGGTAATTGGGCCATCACCTACATCTTTATTAATGGGAATTGTAAGGGTGTCTTCTTTCTTGTCCCATATGTGTCCCAAAATTCTTGTTGGGTTGGTCATATCTTCACTTTCTAAGCTTTCAGCATTTGACTCCCATTTAAGAATTGGAAGCTTTCCATCATCTAGTATAAAGATAGCTTGTGTCTTGAATGTTTCTAGTTTCTAAACCTCTGCTCCAGTACGCATCAGATCGTCAACATAAGTATTTGATCTAAGCTGTTCTAGTATATTCCCAAACTCTGGCTTCTCAAATTGCTCATAGTGGTGTTTGAGAGTCCCCCCAAGCATGAAAGGACTTGCTTCCCTACCAAAGGGGATTCTCATAAAGCGTAAGTGTCCTTTTTTTCCTTAAATCGTGAACAAAAATCGAAATGCATCTCTATCTTCTTCCTTTATGCCAATTTGCAGAAATGTCTTTTCCAGATCACCCAATAAGAGATAAGGTGCCATTCTGGCCCTTACCATAATGTCCCAGATATTTGTCTGCAATGCTGGGCCTGTATACATCACATCATTAATATTATTCATCAATGGGGTCGGACTTGCACTCGCGTCAAACACCATTCTGCATTTATTGTGCTAGCGTTCTCTCTTACAACAGGTTTGTGGGGAATGTAACATACCTTGGGCCCTGAAGGTTCAGATGGTCCCTTTTCAATCACCCCGTCTCTCAGTTGGCTTTCTACTATTTCCACATAATCTGCTTTGAGCTTTTCATTGCCTCTCATCTTTCGCTCCACATTCTGCAACCGTTTTCCACTTTGTGTTTCATTTGTTTCTGTCAGTTGCATTCCCAGTATCCAAGGTACGTTTACATAATATCTCCCATCATCTTGTCTGGTTATATTATCTTTAAATTCTCTCATAACATCCAGCTGGTCATTCTCTCTCCTATCTTCAACTCCTAGCATATCTAGGCTGTATAATCTTTCATAATCATTTGATTTTCTTGTAAACGACAATTCACATTAGCATAATTACCTGTTTTGATATTACAAAACGTTTTGTCTCCAAAAAACATGTGTATTGTGTGCTTTCCATTGTCAGTGAGATAAAACTGTTTGTCTTTTGTATGCTTATACTTAGTTTTCGATTTTCTCAAATCTTGTCTCAGTACAGTTGTTAAATTCTGCATTTCTAGTCCTGTAACTTCAAAGCTTACTCTGGCTTTGCCATCCAATGACTCTATCTCCACATTAAGAATTGGCATAGATTTTCTCCGTGTCCCATTTACAGTGGTTATTTCTTTATTCTCAAACCTTTTTGGTTTTAATTTCAACTCTTTCATTGCTTCTCTAGAAATGAAATCTCTCCCTGCACCACTGTCTAAAAACGCCCAGAAAATCTTTCCTTAAATTTTGACTGGCAATATTGGTGGAAGGGATTCTTCCTTACTGGGTGTGTAGCCTACAAGTACTCAGTGGCGGATCCAGCCAAAAATCTGACTACCGCCGAAATGAGATAGAGGATTGACCACACCCTTTAGACCACACCCATTTCTTGATCACATCCGGTTTTCTAAAATGATTATTGCTTTCTATAATTTCTTATGTAAACCATTTTCAAGAGACAAGCGGTGCTTTACTGAAATTTTATGTATCCTTACAACAAGCTTGAGAAGAAATAAATAATCTTATTAAATATTCTGAGGATGGATATTCTAAAACAATTTTACGGCATTTAGACGAGGAACATCATAGAATTAGAAAAAAAGATACATTTGGCAGAATTTTGAAGTGTCGCCTAAAACTCGCATTTAGTCGGACAATTACTTATGAAAATCAGACCTGTTGGAAATTACAAGTTTAAAAAGCTAGATGAAATTTGCAATTATTGAGAGCAACTTTTGTTAAACAAAGAATCATACTTTTGGCGAATATTGTGGGCCTGACTTTTAATCCTGACGCCTTCTTAAATTTTAGAATGTTTGAGTCTTTATATTCTTTTAAAATATATCCCTACGAATAGTTGTGTATTGTACAGATTAATGGGTCACATCGGCTTTGAAGTTACAGTTGGCCCACTTGCAGAATATGTAGGCATCCCCCCATCTTTCTGTAGCGTTTGAGCCGTGTTGAGCGGCAGTACTACTCAACCCTCCATCTGAGCGGTAGTCAACTCGGTTGTTCATTGGTTTTCAACAAAATTTGTATGATTCCCCCTAGGTTGGCAGTGATTTCTGACGATTTGATTGGTTTAGGCAGGCTGACTACCGCTCAGTGCAGCTCGAATCCGCGCTACACCGACTCAACCCCCCTAGCTAGCAAGCCATGATTTCATCATCCCCCCATGCTAGCCTTCTATTTGCAAACACGTGGCTCGGCAATTGGCACGAAATTTCCATAGCGATAAGGATTAAGAAATATTTCTGTCTCTGTGGAAATTTCAGGCATGTTCCTAGGAAGAAAGGCTTGGTTTGCAGCGCGATCGAATATTTTCAATAATTAAATATGGTTCAATTGAAGCAGTAGGATAAACATGAAAATGATCCTTGTTTCTATAATTTTTTGAATAATCCGACTAACGCTTGAGCGGTAATGGCGGTAGTTTGGATCCGCCACTGCTTTTCCTGTGTTATCTTGTTGGCTTCTGGTAGCTATTATATTCTCTGTTTTCTTACAAATCAATTTTCTTTCCTATTTATCACTGTCCTGGCAGGCTCGCCACTGTTTTCGGAATCTGACTGCGATTTTCTCACTCACAAAATCTCACGTCGGCCATTTTTCTTTTTCGCATGCGGCAAGTGTGGTTCGAAACCCAGTCCCTTGAGACTCGCTAATCGAGCCCAGGCTCCTAAAACGTTCTAAATCTAAATAAACGTCCATTAACTGTCCAAATAACTAAACGTCCAACTAAATATGCTTAATAGCCGTAAACTTTTATGCGGCAAATCTTCCGGGCAAAAGATGTAGCCTATAACCTAAGGACTAAAAATCTTCTCCGGTTACCGAGCACAATGACATATGGAACACAATGACATATGGAAATGATTCACTATCCATATCTTTGAGGGGTGCCATCCTTTGGAACACTTTATCTGACTCAATATTTTTATGTGGAAAGTGGAAAGGTAATAGTTGCTCATGTAAAATATGTAGATAAAAGGTTCGTTGGAATCTCATTATAAGCATATATTTTATTGTATTTACTGTAATTAGAATTTCTCTTTGTGTAAATAGTTGGTTTTAATTAGTTCAAGTTAGAACTAACAGTATTTTAACCAACTGTAAATAATGTTATAATAATAACAATAATAATATTGCATCAGAACTCAATCAATATAAAGTGTCTCAAATTGTTGGTCAGGGAAAAAAGATGCTGCAAATTGCTTGAAACAGCAGTATTATGTTTTCTCGCAATAAACATGTTCACTCAAGTACTTCAATAGCTGTGAATTTATGATAAAATGACTTAGAATATGCCACTTTCAACCAAATACAGGGCTAATATTGTCCTACTAGGCACTCCAACGACTAGATCTGTTCTTGCAAATGTTTTTCTGAATCTTTTGTGTCGCGTTTAACAGAACCTGTTACAAAACTCTTTGATAAAAGTTTTTGCAAGTCTCACAGATTTTTCAAAGCTGAGCAACTGTCTATTTAAAAGTTTAAATTTTTACTTTTAAAAAAGTAGCTTCTTCAATTTTGAGGGCCCCTGGAGCCAGGGGGGCCACGGGGGCACAGCCCCCCCCTTTTTGCGGAAAGTATAAACAAGTGCCCCTTTTCGAAAAATATAATGCGTGTATTTTTTCACTGCCAGATATTCTGCCTTTAGAAACTAAGTAAAATAACATAACTCTGTACGTTGTTGGAGGACCATTCACTGAAAATTCCTTAAATTGCAGTTGATATTGTTCAGCAAGCTCCTGTGATGAACAATATCAACTGCAAAGGAGAATTTCCTTAGTATGTCTTCAGCAACAAAATCATTAGTTAAAGGTCCTATCAAGTTCCCGGGTGGGCACAGTCAGTTCCAATGTCCAATGTATATCGTGTGTGTTCTTGAAAGTAAAAACTGGACCCCTATCTCTGAATCTGGGTCGAGTAAAATTTACCCTATTATGTGCCTTTGACAAAGTTGTGTAACTCTTTTCACTGAGAATATTCAAGGAATTTGATTGAGCAGGAATGTTTGTTAAAAACAAATTTGGTGAACTCTGCTTTTCACTGAGCATGTTAGAGCCATTCTTATTTTTATGTCTAGGCAAGATAAAAAGCAGAGTTCACTAAATTTGATTTTAACAACAATCCCTTATGGCTCTTGACATATATATTAACAAAATCAGACACCTGTAAAACAATAGCTGCGACATATTGCTTGCTTCACAACATTTGTTCGATGTTTTTATGAAGAAATGAAAAAGTTATGCCCTTGCAATGAGAACATGCTAACAAAGACTTAAACAAAGACTTAAATTTCTTATCTAAGATAAGAACAATATACAAGACTAGACGTACTGCAAAATTTATTGTACTTCAATATGCCATTTATTTACCTAAAAAATTATTTACAACATCATATCAGTAAATTCCTGCCCTTTTTGTGCTTCCTCTGACTGATTAAGAATGCAACCCTATTTTCAAGGTTCTATGTCCCAGAATTCTAGCTTTTTTCAAATTTTCGGAATTCAAATGTTATATGTTTGACCAACTGACTGAGCCGCCCGGGATAAATTTTAAGGAGAGTTAAAAACTTGTTTTGTTAATAAGACTGATGAGATAAACCTTATCAATGTTACAAATTGAATTTGCAATGGCAGTGAAGAATGTTCCCGCACCTTCAGCCGATTGTGTGAAAATGACTTAACCATAAAATTTGTTGCTTTTAGAAAATATTCCATGGAGGCAAACAAATTTGTGTTAAAGTGGGGATGGGAGGATGCAAATACCAAGAAGTGTTTAAGCAAGAAAATTAAAATCATTATTCGAATGGGGCTGAAACTTTGTTGAGAAAGGGATAGGGACTGGAACTCGTTTTGAAGTATATAGAGACTAAGAATTCAAAAATGCCATTTAGTTCATATTTTGAGTTGGACTCGTTGGTATGTTGCAATCAATCTGAACATTTATTGAGTATAATGTGCCTGCCACAAGTATGAAAAAAGGATGTGTGCCTGCTTCTTACCCGAGACCAAATCCACTAACAATGCAATTATAAGGAAAATAAGTACAGCGTATTGTAATAGAGGTATAAATAATACATGAAAGCGAGATTTACACTCTCAAAAAACTTTGAAGGTCATGCGATTGGAAGCTATACATTTTGGCACTTACTAATGTTTCGGGAAAAAATATTCGTGCCCTTTTTATTCCTTTTTGCCCCCCTGTTCAAACCTGCGTCCGGCGGCCCTGACTTCCAGAGTAAAAGTGTTGCCAATGGTTTGAAGTTTGGTTTCATCGGTTTTTAACTATAAAAGGACGCCACATAGATGGTTTTAATTTCGATCGCCATGTTGTTCACAACGCGGTCGCCTGAAACAACATTATGTTTTCTCATTGAATGATCAAACCTTTTGCTGACTGTGGAGGGCCAAAGAAAAGTATTTGAAAATGGAGGGGCCAAATTATTAAAGTCTTGAGAGGGCTTAGGAAAGGCCACCATGGTTGGCGGCAAGAAAAATTTTTAGAATTATGGTGTCTTAGTGATGACCAGTGTTGGATGGGCTAGACCCAGACTGCTTCCTACGCGAGATTTTTTATTCGATCATTCTTATGTTAATTAGCTTGGGTTGTGGTAGTTCGGAGTTACTCGTGTAAATAGGAGTTTTTCGTTATGTTTTGGTAAAGAGGAGTCATAAACTTAGATCTTGTCGTCTCTCTATATCTTCTCTCCACATTGTCTACTCTCCACATTATAACAGCCAGAAACTGTATCTAAAATGAATTTTGACTGAAGGTGTCGCATAGTCGCGTCTATTGTGATGTTGATTTGAAATAGAAAAGTTTTGCAAAGCTTTAGAATAACCACCATCATATAGCTCGTGAGGAAACCATTTTTAGATTTTAAAATTACCCAAAATAAGATGAGGGAAAAAATAAATGTGTATTATCGATACTTATTCACTCTAGGTAATTCTCGTGTTCATGTCTATATTTGTTTATGCTTCTCTTAGCAGTGGCGAAGCTAGCCAAAAATTGTTGGTCCTGCTATATGGACAGGGCCACGCCCTTATTCAATTGGAAAAGTCTATGGACAAAAATTCTATTTTGCAGATGAATATATTTGTGGTATTCCAGATTTTGGTCTTATAAACCTGACCAATCTAGATATTCTATTAAAATAATTTTAATAAACAACAGAGTTTAAAGTCTGTAGGGGCAAGTTCACATATTCTGCAGAACAATTATTCTGCAGCTGATAAAGAGAGGTACAATCCAATAATGTGTCGCATTATCAATGAAAACAACTTTATTAGATAAACCATTAGACGAGAAAACAATTCAGGTAGAAAAATGCAAAATCCGCTGAAATTGGTTTATTCTCAAACTCAAAACTTTCAATCACACAACAGTAAATTCAATTATGCTTTCATCGTCCTTGTCCAAGTCTAAGAAAATTTTATTTAGGCCACCATGATATACCGTGCCTCAAACGATCGTACAAAGGCCGAAATCAGAGTGCCTCATACAACCAATTCTTGTTGTTTACATTTCTTTCTTGCGAACTTTGGACTCTGTCTTGTTACAAATAAAATTTATGCAGCTCAACTGAGGCAAGTTTTGCTTTCAATAATAATATCATTGGTATTGCCAAAGCAAGCAGGAGATCCGCATTCACATCGCCTCGCCATAATACTTGAACTGGCCTCCTTGCTAGTATCTCATTGCAGAACGAGAATGCACAGGGCAATTCTTGCAGTCCTGCTCTCAGAAACAGCAGGACCAAAGGTTTTCAAAACAATGCTCTTTGACCTACGTAGGTGAACCCTCGACCAATCAAATCACAACTGCTTACGAAAAGTTATGATGGTCATTTCGACGAGGTCCTGCTCCCGAGATTGAGCAGGATTGCTCTTTGTTCTAGACTATTGTGAAGCAGGACCAAACATAGGGTATCATAGTTATGAGCAGGACCTAAATACAGGGCTGCCGTAGAAGAGAACAGGACCTTAAGATTAGCACGGGATGCCTGTATCAGCTGGCGGAACTGGGGACTGTTTATCAAAAAGAATTTGAAACTTCCTTTTTGCAAAGAAGAAATTGTTTATTGTTTACAGTAAATCTTATCTTTGGAAATTCTTGGTCCTGCTCAGCAGGACCAGCAGGACCTTTGGCTTCGCCACTGTCTCTTAGTTAGGAAATATTAGCTTGTCGCGCTTTAGTTTTTCATGTTTTCCGGTAACATAATATTTTACATGCCCTTTACCCTACAAAGTTCCCCCGCGTATTTTAATAAATCTAACACCTCCTACTAGTTCATTTACGTATTTCACGATAGATACCGACAATGACACCGACAATTATTGATGTTAGTTTGCTATATTGTAATGCTGTTATATAAATTAGAGTAAGGAGAAGCAGAGTTAGTTAGAGAGAAGCATGGTGCTTGCGAAAGGCCACTGCTATCAAACTTTTAAAAGTTAACGTTTTTATGAATTGTATTCGTGAGAAGCAATTTTTGTGTTTTATTTAGCATTCTCTACCGCTCGGAAAAATCAATCTAGCCAAATATACGAAGCCCCTCACAAATGAAACACGGATAAATAAAAAACATTAACGTTGAAATATCAACAGGGGAACTATCAACTAAAAATAAAAAGTTAAGCAATTTTGTACAGCTTAGATAAGACTTTGTAATATCTGATCTTAACTTTTAGGAAATTAAGTGCTTTAACAAAAATTTGAAAAACCTTCAGACTGGGCTTGTCAAAATGAGTTTAAATAGAATCTATAATTTGTGTCGATATTTTCTTTTTCTTAGTAGGAATGGATTTCCAAACGATGAAACTCTGAAGTTTTCTCGATGATGATACTTTTTAAAAACAAATCTGCCCATACTTTATTTCTCATATTCTCAAAAAAGTTCTTTCCAGCTGTTTTGTTTCCTTCAACAGCTGATTTTTCTCTTTTTGTAATGTTTCTGAGAAAGTTTTCGTTGACAAATAGACCCTATGTGCCAAGTTTACGCAATGGAAAAGACGAAACTTCAATTTACGCTGGCACCAAGTTATTCAAGACAAGATTTATCGATCTATTTGCTAAGCCAAGCTGCCACTCGTTGCAAAACTTAGATAATAACCAATTTCTTCGATCTAATTCCCATATTCAATTTTATTTATGTCCTCTATGGTAAAGACATAGCAACCAAGGTAAAGCTAAGGACACAGGAGAAAACAAGGCAAAGTTACTTACAGAATCATATACAACATTTAATTTTACTTTTTTCTGATCTTATGTAAAGTTACGGATACAGTTGTGGCACACTTGACAACTGAACGAAATTTAAATAAAAACTTCTGACAAACATAATCCTTATTGTTCATAGACAAAAGGGATTAGGCTTGCTAGCAAAGCCCTGTCCACACTGCACAAACTAACCCAGGTTCGCCCCAGGTTTTCGCTAACCCAGGTTAGATTTTGCAGTGTGGACACAGCTAACCTGGGTTCGCCCTGGTTGAACCCAGGTTAGTGTTATGAATTTCTAGTGTGGACACCAACCTGGGGTGAACCTGAGTTAGTTTTAGTAACGCATGCCAATCATATGCCTCAAAACGATGTAAGAAAATTGAGTCCCACCAGTTTTTACTTCGGGTTTTACATCAATATTTTCTTTCCACGTCTACTAGTTGAATGCACTCTAAAGTGATACTTTGTTTAAGACATGTTTCAAATTTCTTCCTCCTCTGTGATCTGGATCTCTTATACTGTCGAATCCGTTTGCGACACGCAGCCAATATTTTGTTTAATTTTGATTGCCGTGCCATTGGATATTTATTCTGAATAAACTGCATTGCAAGGAAAAACATTTTTAACAAAATACAATAAACTGCGACTTCGGCAATTTCCATCTTCATCGTGTTTGTAGATTATTTGTTTTGTTGTCCTTGTTTTGTTGTTATAATTTAACTACGCGTGCGTAGCATTGACTAACCAGGGTTCGCCCCGATTTTGTGTCCACATTACAAAAGATGAAAATCAAGTGTGATAAAAAAAAAGGGTTCACCCTAGGTTAAATTTAACCCGGGGCGAGCCTGGGTTAGTTTGTGTACTGCGGACAGGGCTTTTAACAAATGCTGACTTGCCAATGTGCACACCAAAATTGCAACTAAAACAAGTTCACTAATCCCTCAAATCTGAAATTTTGTTCATTTCGCCCAGAACCTTGCAAAAGAAGTAACGATTTTCCACTTTGACAAAGGTAACAAGTTTTATGTAAGAAACTAGTGCACCCAGGGTCTTAGCTTCAATAATCGAGCGCCAAAAGTGATTAACTCTAAATAACTTTATACAAATGGTCAACAATGTTGCAATGTGTGGACAGAGCCTTCAATAAGCCTAAACATTCCATTTCAAACGTATGAGGGTGTTCAGAATAAATCTATGATCGTGTAGACGGGCCTAATCAGCAATATTGCTCATTAGAGTGATCAGCGACAAATTTAGCAAACGTGCTTGGAGGATGCACGTAGTCAATGCTATTTTGCTCTCAAGCGAGTCATTGCATCCTGATTTTCCAAACTATGGCAAGAGGGAAATCTCTTTTTATGGAGGCTAATTTTGTATATGATCAAAACTTTTGATAGCTTGATTATAAAGCATTGTCTGAGGTATGAATTTCATGAGAAAAAAAACTATTGCCATTTGTTCTAGGTTTTGCTAACTTTGAGTTTTACTTGTAAAGATCGGAGCAATATGCCAAAATTTCAAAGAAAACACTCACCTAATCTCAGATTGGATTTAGAACCGATTTTGAACTCTTCAATTTCTAATAGAATCAGGTGAGGCAAAAAAAACGCGAATCCGCCTTGACCCAGATGAAGGAATGCCTGCCACACACAATCAAATCAGGTATAGCTTTGTATAGAAATAGTTATCCAGGCACGATAATATCAGGTAGAGCTTTGTATAGAAATAGTTATTCACGCACAATCAAAACAGGTAGAGCTTTGTATAAAAATAGGGTTGAAACCAAAGAAATAGTAGAGCTAGAATCACAGAATAGAAATAAGGCAGAAGGGACAGTCGCGTCGGCACCTTTGTTGTTTAGTGGGCACGGATTCCTGACATTCTCCACCTCTAAACTCGTTTTCAATTTCGCGGTTCCGAGGTAACGTTCAGAATGGCGACCAAAGAAAACAGCGCGCGTAGAAGCTTCGGGTTTTTAAAGTTTGAAATTGAGTTGGTAAATGGCATGGGATCATTCAGAAAGCACGAGGTATGTCATTTGTGATTAAATTTCGATGATTTTTTAAATTTTAGCGAATTCTAGCTTAATTGTGTTATACAATTCATGCTCCGTCCGATGCGATGAAATATAACGATATCACCAAGAAAGGAACAACACAAACAACGATGAGCATAAAATATGAAGAAGGACGATGACCCTTGAAGCGAAAGTTTATTTAGCTTTGCAAAAATTATTGAATTTTAGACAAAAATTTCAGTCCACGCACGCTTTATTCTAAAATTGATGAGCTATCATCTAGCTGAAGTGGAGGGCCCATATGATATGGTTAGCATTAGTCATTAACAAACATGGTATCTTGTTCTTAAAAGAAAGGGCCCTTTCTTTGGCTCAGCCCCTGGTGAATGAAGGCAAGAAATTTCCCAGTTTCGCCCAATGTCAGGGCTCATCAGTACAGCTAGAACAAACACTAGTAACATTTATGATTTCATAATGTCGTCAGTGTGTCAGCTGTAGACCGGAAAACTGTTGTTAGTGAATTTTTTAAATCTTTTAATTGGTACAAGATAATAAAAGGTTTTATTTAAAGTTAAAGGAAACAATTTAAAAAGCAAATGGGTCATGGATGATTTTCTTCACCGTTACCCTGGCTTGGGAGGCTAAAGAGGTAGTTTGCACTTGCCCACAGTACAACCCCAAGGCTAGCAGAGGGAAGGAGGCACCTCAGGTCTCCTTTGTTAGATTCATTGACCTAACCTGCATACCCAAAAGATAACTGATAAAAGAAAATATAATATGGCATAGGATAATGGTGTTAAGAATTCAAATAATGTAAGGCTTTGTGAACATGCAAAGAAGTTCTGATCTACAGATGGACTATTTTTAAATATTTTCTATTCTTTCTTTTTGATGACTTTAACTCTCTGTTTGCAAATTTTAAGCAATAATATATACGCATTCTAATAAATAACATAAGAAGATATTTTTTTGCAAATGAAGCACATGGTTGTTGAAGAGTGACTCTATCCAGGATGTCAAGAAGCTCATTTCCAACTCCTTTTGTTTTCTTTAGGCTGGAAAAGTAGCCTACAAATTGATCTTCCAATTCAACAACGTACTGGAGCATACTTTCAGAGGGCACTATCAGTCCTCCATGAGTAGAGGAATTTGCTTCATAAGATTTAAAGTGCAGAAAAGTATGTCTGATGTTGTTAGTGGTATCATTCACCACAGCCTTTTCACAGGTATCACATTTATGTTTATCAAATGTTTTCCTCAGTAAGTAGCCTGCCACATAGGCGATAGCATTTTCACTTATAATATGGCTCTGAATATTATCTGTCCTGTAGTCTGGTGATATTAATTGCAATGCATTAGACTGCAAGTGGATATCATTGCGTGCAATTTCATTAAGGACAGATAAGTTTGTTAGAGGCTCATCTTTGTCTTCCTCACAATTGCCACTGGCAACATGTAGCAAATTTGAGTGAAAAAGCTTTCTGTAAGCCCTCTTGAACTGGACAGGGGTAGGATTATCATTGTTACCACCTTGCTGTCTTATAGAGCCAAAGAAGTTTTCAAGAGGATCTTGATTTAGTTGCCTGGTAACTAAAAAAGATGCAATACCTTCATGGTATAATTTTTCCCACAGGGACAAAATAGCCTTTAAAGAGACTTTCCAACCTGTCAAACACTTCAAATTGTCTGTTCGATCTTCACCTGTGGCTCTGTTAAAAAATTTTAAGGATGAGAAGAACCTTATTCCTTTTTTTAGCTCTGACAGATGTGGAGAGGTAGGAGAGAAAGGCCTGCGACAAAACTTTGGATCCCGGAAACTAAGTGAATTACAGCAATCAAAGATGGTATCCATTTGAGAAACAAATTGTGCAGTGCCAAGAGCTGTGTCTGGAAGACCATTTAATGCCACATAAGTGGAAATACCTGCAGCCACAGAGTGGCTAAAAACTTGAGATGCAAGTTTAACTTTCATCTTCAAAAACCCATTTAGGTTTAAATGCCTGTCAGTCAGTTTAGGAGCAACCCTGATTGGTAGCTTCTGGTCTTTCTCAAAGAAGGATTTTATGTCATTCCAGCTTGCAACTTTCCCATCAAATCCAACATCATATTTCATCAAGTTGTTCCTGACAGATTTCAGAAGGTGGGGAGGATCAAATATTGTAAAATACTTCTTTCCTTGCATATAAAAGAAAGGACGATCTTCAGTGACACCAAGTGTCTTAAACAATTTTAAAAAATTAGAACCCTGATCAGACACAACAGAAACAACATCTAAACCCAATGACTCCAAATTATTTAGAGCTTCAGCAAGGATTTTTTCAACTGGCTACTTCCACTTGATTCGTTTACAAGAAAATATGCAATTGGCTGCTTCCAGTTGAAAAGGACACCTCTGACCATTAGAACAAGTGCAGAAGTGGCAGGAAGACCTGAACTTTCTCCACTGCCATAATCTTCCAAACCTACAATGTGGTCATTAGATATGTCATAGAAAAGATGGCTCTTTAGAGACATTTCATCCATCATAAGAGAACATATCTTTGCACTTTCAGGGATTGAAGCTATCCTTTCCTTTACCACATAAAGAGATTTCTCTGAGAAACCAGCTTCAGATGCAAATCTAGAGACCATTCGAGTGAGAGTTCTTTTGGTAGGTAAATGGAACAATTTAGCAAGAAATCTATATGATTTCCCGCTGATGTGGTACAAATTGAGTGCCCATGCTTTAAAAGCATCATCATATCTACAACCTTTTGGTTTCTGAGAGGACAATTTGATTTGGCATTTAAGAAAATTATGAAGTTCAGGAGAAATAACTCCATCTAGTAATTCCAAGGCCTTCATTGCACGCTTCTTGTTTTTCTTAAGGGGGGAGGATGAACAGAGATTCTTTCCAAATGACAATTTCTTTGATAAAAGGGCTATTTTGTTGCGTTTTTTCTTCAAAAGGGATCTGAGTTTTCTTTTCCTTGGGGTGTTGATAGTAAATTGAGCAGGGGTTTGGGAAAACTGACAATATTTGTTATTTTCTCCATTTGTTGATGAAGGTGACTCATCTTTCCCTAAAAAATACAATGATTCAACAGAGATGTCAGTAGTCAGCAACAATCATATTAGGCCATTTTTAATTAAAATGTCTGCAAATAAAATATTTGATAATTAAGATTTATGAAAAGCAGCTTCTTAAAAAAATATAATTGTACTTGCTTTGATCAGCAGCCTCTATAGGTGTGCTATCCTCTTCGATTTCATCAGGGTTACCTAACAAAATGCAGAGTATACATTTGCAATCTATCAATCATTTCATATTTGAAAAAATAACAGTAAAGTTACAAAATGCGAAAAAACGGAATTACATTCAATACTTCAAAAAGTGCAAACAATAAGATACCAAAATTTATGATGTAGATTTTTGTTGCAGAAGTTGATTAAGAAAATGTCAACACTTACATTTATCAAATCTATCACCAGTTCCATAGTTATCCAGGTCCAATTTTTGTTTTTTTGAAATACCTAAAAACACAATAAAATGCTTGTATAGGTAAAACAACCCTTTTCGGTCAGGAACTCTATTTTTTTGCAAAATAGCTATAGTGTTGAGACAATAGGCTAGCAAAGACCATAAAAAAGGAAAAAATACAAACAAATTTTAGAAGTAATTGAACTAAACTTACAAGCTCATCTTACGTGTTTTACAACATATGAGGAATATTGGTATGTTTACCTGGTTGTCTTGGCTTTGGGGGGGCTCTTTTACTTCCAACTATTGGCGGGGGATTTGGGACATCAAAAAGGGTGGGGATTGCATTTTTTGATAATCGGGACCTTGCGTTAACGAATTTTGGCAAAAATTCCGTTTCAAAATGTTTGGAACAAACGTAGCAATTTTTGTTCAAGTAGGCGGTTGACTTGTTAAGCAGATCCTGTCGCCTGCTATTTTGTACCCATTTTCTGCATCTATAAAGTAAAATAGATCTTTTAATCAATAAATATGAATTAATTTCTTTAAAAAGTTCGAGTGTTTTACGTTGAAACAAGAAGATCCTGTTGAAGCGAATTAAATTTAGGCCTACTCACCGGCTTTCGTCCGATGGGAAACGGTAGAACTGAAGATTGGGGCATGACTTTCTGTTGTTATTGCAGTTAACAGCAGCGCAGTAAGCACCAGTCCCACTACGTTTAACATCCTTCACAAGTTTCGTCTTAGAGGCCAGCATTTTAAGCGATCGCGAAGTTACAGAAGAAGGAGAGTTTACTACTTGCGTGAATATTTTCCGGGAATGTTCCACCTCTAACCTCGTTTTCAATAACGCATGCGCGAGAAAATCCATGACCGCCGCGAAAGCCCGGAGTGACCCTTCTGCCTTATTTCTATTCTGTGCTAGAATACGCGCTCTATTGTTCGCCTATTGTTTTCTGCGTAATACCACAAAATACGCAGAAGGTGAACTCCATAGAAATAGTAGCGCTAGAATGCGCGGTCTATCACGTGACGCGTGCGAACTATGGGGATCCAAAATGGTAGCAACAAGTTGGCAAAAAAATACGCGGGAAATCACAGCGGACAGTATTGCCTCGTATCACCGTATACGCGCTTGGCTCACTTATCAATCTAATATACTGTTGTCAACATTTAAAGATAATTCAGCGTTTAAAGATAAGAAAATGGTAGTGTCGTGTGCTGCTTTCGGCTGCCAGAATCGATGGATTCCTAAAAAAGACTTGCTTCCCGGTCAAACAAACATATCGTTCCACAAGTAAGTAGGCCCATTTGTGTGTACTGTGTTTCTCTTTATTCTTGATAGGAATTTAAATAGAAAAAAACTTCCAAAAATTCTATTATACTATTATTAATTATTTTGATAAACTGCTCTTCATCAACGATATTTATGTTTACAAGCATTATTACTCTGTTTACAAGCAGATGGTAGAGACATAATAATCATCTCACGAAATAATTCGGATTTTGAAGATAAATTTTCCAACAATTTCTAACATTCTAGCAAAATTTCCCAACAAACTGGTAAAAAGGGGGGCATATATAGTATTCTTATGTATTTTAGTAAATACATACTTAGCTATGTGGTACCATATATCCTTTTTGTAACGAGTTTATTAGGAAATGCATAGATAGGTTAAAATTTCCATTCCTATCCTGTTTTTATACAGGATTATAATAACGGTAGAGGGGGGGGGGGGGGGGTAGAATACAGGTTATTTTAAGCAATATTCATTTTAGATTAGCAGCTCATAATTTTTCTAAAATTCAAAGACAGACAAATATCTTGAGCTCAATTCTCTTTCATTTATTAGTATATAAAACGACCAAAATGTTAACTTTGCCAAATATTACAAAATTGTATTTTCAAAAGCCAAAAGCAAGTCCTTAGTTTTCAATTATGCAAATAATGTGGAAGAATCACAAAACATATATTTTGTACAAAAAATACTGTTATATATTTAACTATGAGCCCAATTCTAAACAGGTTTCCACTTCAGAATCAGTCATTGTTACATAAATGGCTAATTGCAATGCGTCGTAAACATTGGCATCCTTCTTCATCGCAACGAATTTGTGAAAAGCATTTTCTTCCAAGTGACTATAGCTATCCTCCCTCCATGCCAAACTCAGAGTCTTTAGGTAAAAAGTATTTGAATAAAGATGCTGTTCCCTCTGTTTTCAATTTCCCTGCACATCTGCAAAAGCCATGTACAAAGAAAAGAGCCTCTCCTGTTAAAAGGTCTAATCCTAAGCAAGCAGAAACACCACCCACACTTGATCCAAAGCAGGTCAAACTCGATCATGCATATGCATCAACTATTTCACCAAGGAAAATGAAAGACAAATATAAGAAAAAGCTTAATCAAAAGAACAAAATAATAAACAAACTCAGGTCACGAAATTTTAGGAAAGCAAAAACTATTGAGGGTCTCATGACACAGCTTCATAAGTATAGATTGCTTTCTGAAGAAAATCAGAAGTCGTTGGCAGATAACTTTGGGCATATGACAACAGAGCTCTTCAGAAACGAAGCACAGAATTTTAGAAAAGGGTCTGGTTCCAGGTATTCTGAAGAAATGAAAGAGTTTGCCATTTCTCTGCACTTCTATAGCCCAAGAGCCTATAAGTTCATCAGAAAGTCACTTAATTTGCCACACCCAGCAACAATAAGGTCTTGGTCTATAAACATTGACTGTGAACCAGGTTTTTTGAAAAAAACCTTTGAATATGTAGCAGGCAAGGTTCAAGAAGGGCAGAAGGACTGTGTACTAATGCTTGATGAAATGGCTATAAGAAAACAAATGGAATGGGATAAAAAGAATTCCAAATTTGTTGGCAATGTTGACTATGGCAACTTTAAGGCAGAAACCCCAGACACTATGGCAACAAATGCTCTTGTTTTAATGGCTTCAGGGCTACAAAAGCCATGGTATGTCCCTATTGGGTACTTTTTAACGAACAACCTAAATGCAAATATATTGAAACAGCTCATAAGTGAAGCAATTAATCTCCTTACTGAGAGAGGAGCTAAAGTTCATGCAGTCATCTTTGATGGTGCTCTTAAAAATGTAAGCATGGCTGAGAAACTTGGATGTGATATAAAACACCTTGGTACATCATTTCCACATCCATCAAACCCCAATGAAAAGATCTTTGTAATTCTTGATATCTGCCACATGCTGAAGCTTGCAAGAAATGCCTTTTCCACCATCAAGATCTTTTGTACCCCAGGTGGACAAAGAATATCTTGGGAGTATGTTCTTGCACTCTATAGAACACAAAAAAATGACATACTTAATCTTGCAAATAAACTCAAGACAAAGCATATTCAGTGGCAGAATCATAAAATGAAGGTCAGTGTTGCAGCGCAGACTTTAAGCCATTCTGTGGCATCTGCAATAACTTTTTTGAGAAATCTGGGGTTGCAAGAATTTAAGGACAGCAAAGCAACCAGCGACTTCATTCTTCTGATGAACAATATCTTTGATATGCTTAACTCGAAAAGTAAATTTGGAAAGCATACAAAGAAGCCTATAAGCTTAGAAAATTTCTATGATATAGAAGCCTATTTACTGAATGGAATTGAGACCCTTAAATCCCTTAAAGATACAGCAGGCCGGCCTATTGTAAATGGTCCAAGGAAGGCTTTTATTCTCGGTTTTGCTATCTCATCAATTTCAATCTTGAAAATCAGCAGAGGCTTGTTAGAACGATCAGAAGCACCATTTGAGTATGTTCTGACTTATCGTTTCTCTCAAGACCAACTGGAGATGTACTTTTCCAAAATTCGAAGTAGACTAGGTTGGAACAATAATCCAACTGCACTCCAGTTCAAATATGCTTTGAGACAGTTACTTCTAAAAAATAAGATTGAATCTCCATCAACAGCAAACTGTATTGATTTTGAAAATTCTAAAAACATTCCAGATAATAAGATTGACTCGAACATCTCAAATATGCTACTTACAAACAATGTTTGGAGATCTGATGTCCTCCACTACATTTCAGGCTACATTGTTAAGAAAATTTTGGAATCATTAGATTGTCCAGACTGTGCAGTTTCCCTTTATCAAAGTTCTGACAGTTCAGGTGACCATGGATACCAGAGCCACCTCTCTCTTCTTTCTTGCAAACGGTATGGAAATTTGTTGGTTCCATCATGGTCAGTGTACAAGATAGTTGAGTGTACAGACAAACTTGCTAGAACAGAATTATGCAGGTGGCAATGTATTTCAAAGGAAATCAATGCTAAAATAACATCAGCAGTCTTGCACAAAATGAAAAACAATACCTTCAGATCTCTACAAGAGCACTCACAACACTGTCATGTCCTTGATGAACACCTTAGAGATGACCATATCACAATTTTGATTAAACAGATCATTAAGAATTACCTTGTGTTGTTTTACCACCAATTTGGAAGGGTCTATACAGAACGTATAATAAAAGGAAATCAGTCTTCAAGAAGGCATAAACTTACAAAGCAAATTTTGTTTTACAATGAATAATATAATATGATTTCAAGAATATTACACAATAAGAAATAATTTCAAAAAATATTATAAAACTTGTACCATGAGGTAACGCCGAGTGCCAGGCGGCGGTTAAGTAACCTGGTGGGCTTTTTATTATAGATGGAGGAAATGCCATCTTTATCTTCAATCTGTAAAAAAATGTAAATATTTAGTTCTAAGATACCATATTCAAGGATAAAATAATTCTAGCGACTGGATTTTAGATTCATATCTGCTTTTGCTTAAGGTTTGGGGGAGGGATTCTTAGTCACTTGGAGTCTCGTTCTACTGCACATCATTTCAGCTGAAAACAACAACGCTGTTCACATATATTCATTTGAATTGGAACATGTTGATTCAAAACTTGGAAATTGCCCAAACCTAGTGGCTGGGATTTGATTTCAAGGTAATTTAAGCAAATTTAAGCCTCGAATGCATCAAGTTTCAACAAGACTTTCCAGACACTGAATCACGCTGTTGTTGACACTTTTGTTTACCAGTAACTTCCGCGTTTCTTCTAGGCCAAAAACCTGAGGAATTTATTAAGTACTGCTCAAAAATAATATCGCATACTCATTTGTAATAGTTAAAGGTTGTCTAATTATAATGAACTTGAAATTGGATTTAGACATAATTAATTACTAAGCTGGCCTACGAAAGGAAATTTGGCAGAGAAAGGAGTCCAAACAAAATACGAAGAAAAACCGTAAAACGACTCGCTGTGGCGTAAGGAAAAAGTAAATAAGTGCCTTACCTTCTTCTATTTAGGCGCTGAAAAGGTTCCATGAAATTTGTCTTCTCGTATCACCACGCAGAAGCGGTAAGTCCGTAGCTTTTTATTGGTGTACAATGTACGCCACAACAGCTTTTTGCCAACATGTTGCTACCATCTTTGCTGCCCATTGGCATTACGCAGAAAACAATAGGCGAACAATAGAGCGCGCATTCTAGCTCTACTATTTCTATGGTGAACTCTATGTCGGCACCTTTGATGTTTGCGTGCACAAATCTAGAACAAAGAAACAATAGCTTGTGTGAATGAAGAAAAGGCCACTGTAGCAGGCTGCTCGACGGGCTCCAAGGGGTTCTTGCTGCGAAAAGTCGATAAAAATGTAGCAAATATGAAACACCGCAATACGCCGAGAATACACAACAATAAAAACACGTAAATCAGTAAAGGCTAATATTTCGCCCCGGCATACGGGGCTTCATCAGAGCAAAAGTTAACGGGCTAAAAATTTACGTATTTAAAAAAGGCGATGGTGTTGTCGGATTGGCTGATGTGGAATGGTGTGAATGCAGCGCAGTGGTAGAGAAGGGAAGGGTGGCGAATGGGAGAGGGTGGGTGGTGGTGGTGGAATGAAGACGTAATGGGGATGAAGTACTATAAAATGAAATAATGATATTGTTGCTATAAGGTTAACGGTCAGTAGTTCTGTTCATGCCGTTCGGTGTGAGAATGTTTGCCAGGCCAACGAGGTATTGCTCTTTGGCTCGTCGTACACTGTCTCGTTTGTCGTTGAGTTTCAGTAACTGTGTTACAGTAAGGTCATTGGTGGTATGTTCTGGGCTACAGAAGTGTTCTGCAACACCAGTTTTGTCTACTTTTTTGTTGATAATGTCTCGTCTGTATTCGTTAAATCTGTCTTTCAGTCGTCTGCTTGTTTGTCCGATGTATTGGCAGTTCTTGTGTCCGTTAGTTACACAGCCTTTGCACTGTAATGAGTAAAGAACGTTAGTAGAGTTGCAGTCTAGTTTTTTTACATCGTAATTTTCATTCTATCCAATCAATCTGTGCTGAGGTTTGTTAAATAATGATAGTTGCGATGATATTTACAAAAAATTAAAGCATATCATTCCTTTTTAGAAAAAGAACCCCAACCGTAGAAGCCCTCTATTCAGGCATCACTCACCCCCACACCCTCCAAAAATTCATCGCGAGTAAAAATTTTTATTAGCAGCAATGAATTCAGCACCATGGAAAACCCTATAGCAAGACCAACTTTTTCTGTCATAACTGTCGGTTTTCGAAATTGTCTTAAGACTACGGGTACAATTTCATTTTAAATTCAAATAAATTTTGTTTCCCAATTTCTTATTAAACGCATCAAAGTTTATTTATGATACACTTTTTACGTTTGATTAATTCAATTCTTGAAATAGAATTCACTACTTTATGTGGCCCTGGATCTCGAGGCCCTATTATTATGCTAATTTACATCTGTTCATTTTTTCTACGTACAATTGAATCTCAAATTTATAGTTAAATTGTTTCCTCGTGTTGAGCGTCATGGAATCAAGTTTCGCCATTATTCTTTTATTACACACTTTGAGTATATACGTTGCGATTCAGTTTGAATCACACATGCCTCTTCCGTGTACATCCCACAATCAGGGACGCTGGAACGACCAAGAGGCAAAGAGGCAGGCTTGATTAAAAGGGCAATTTGAAACATAATTCCAAGCTACTAACAATTCTTTCGTAACTGTCGTTTTGTTTCGATATGCCGTAAGTAAGTTGAAAATCGGCTAGCTTTTGGCATAAGAAATTTCTTTACATGTTTTGAGAAATGTTGGCTTGACTAAGAAAGTACATTCAGAATTTGATATGAATCTTTTGATAACAGCAAACAGCTGACGTCTGTTTTCTATGAAGAGGGCACATTGTCCTCCTTGCTCTATCTATCCAAAAAACAACAGGGGTGATTGATCTCTGAGCCTTTGTCTCCAGCGTCCCTGCCTACAATCTTCTTGACCTGGCAAGATTATCAAATAATATTAGAGAAATCAAAGACCAGCAGTTTCCGTCTAAAGAAAATATTAAAGTTTACTGCGTGAGGTCCACCAGTATATAACGGCTGTTTCAAACTTCACAATCTTTTATAAATCATTTGGCTAAAATGTCTTCAAGACGAAAATATAATTCTGGAGCTTTCAAAAGAGCAGTTAAGAAACGAACAATCGAAGCTACTCATTCCAATACACGGCCATAATAGCAACATTTTTTCCCTCAACAAAACCAGATGAAAGCAAAGAAGAAATATCAAACCCAGCTTCACCTACGTCAACTTTAGAATGTCCTGTGGAGTTTAATGTCAGGGATTGTACTAAGATCTATACCACCACTCAAAAGTTGTTTGGTGACCAGTTTTTTCCGTCTAAACGGCATACTTCGAAAAGTCAGACGATAATAAAGTTTGATAAACAATATATATTACATTGCTAGTAAATGTCACTCCACAAATACAATTTTCTTTCGTAAAATTCCATATAGTTGAGTTTGGTTTTTTGTGATTCCATATAACCAAGAATTCGCAATGGTTGTCACACATGAAAATTTGATTTTCTACAATAATGTACTTCATAATTTTGCTTCCAAGGTTGAGCTAGAATCTACTTGCTTTTCCGACAAATTGAAATTATATTTTAAATCTATTTGGAAAGAAGTTTTAAGGAATTTTAAAGAATTTGTATCCTTGCACACTTTCAAAATTTTTGAAAATTTTGGTGTTGTCTTTGAAAATTTTTATGACCGCATCTATCGAGCCAAATTTATGAAAAGTTCTCGAACTACACCGCCTTTCAACCTAGCTTCACAAGAGATTTCAACGAGGAAAAGTGGCCTAGATTGAAAAGAATTATCGAAAACAAACATCACAAAGAAGAAGATGAAAAAAAAACAAACTAGATAGCTTCTAGATACTGAATTCGATAAAATTTTACAGAGATTTCATAGATCATTGTTACTGTTATCTTCTCGTTTTTAATATTGTGATGCCCTATTATAATCTTTATGTGTTGTTTACTTAAAGTTGCTGCAATTTTACTTTTTCACAACTAAATCTCTTTTGTTTTTGGTTTTTCACTGCAAAAAATTTGAGTGTATCACTGTACATTTACGATTTATCAATGCACAAATTGGCTACCACTGCATGTTAAAATAAACCCAGCTACAGTTTCTATAATTTCATTGTGCTGAATCATTGCAAAATACACATCTACTGCACATTTCATCTATGATAAATTTATAGCAAACTTAAGAGATCTCAACAGCGACTAAGAAGAAGAAATGCAAAATTTGTCGCCGTCAAATGGTAAATAATAAATATTTTCATAATATGGTACAAAGTTGATCTAGAGACGAAAGTCCAAAAACTTCCATCTTTGAAGAAGCATAGTAGCGAACAAGGTCTTTGACGTTTCTGTAATGCTTGTCTTGCCCTTCCTTGCACCTTTTGTCCCAAAACCATTGATAGAATTCAAATGAATAAAGATTGTAATGTATCTTTGCCTGGTTCCATCTTTTGCAACTTTCCGGACAGACATCAAATCCAGCTGAGTAACAAAGTCCTTCTTTGATAAAATCTTCGATATATTCCTTTGGGGGGACTTTTGAGTCATAGGACTGACCATTTGTTATTGTGTACCTCAGGTGAATTGACGAGCGCGGCATTGGTATCGTCATCTCTGGGGGTACGTTAATCCGATAATAATCTGGCGACACTTGACTGGCAAGCAAATTTTCTCCTCTCCAGTCACCATTTGGTACCATCTGCAAGCGCCAAGAGTACTCATTTCTGTGATAGTACCAAACATAATTGCACATGATACTAAACTGACAAAGGCAAAACATTTGACGTGGAGTGTTTTTAAACACTGAATCAAAATCCATGCTGTGATTTCTTGCAAGGACCTCTCTCATTTTTAACTTATGCTCCGTTTTTATCATAACAGGGAAAGTTGACATGCACTGCATAACTTCTTTTTTGCCGAAAAACAATTCAGTTGTCTCAGCCCAACATTTGATCGAAACTTGGCCGATTTTTGCAAGTAAATAGTCAATCAAACTGTTCAATGCTCTCAACGTCTTCCCGGTCATTATTATTGTATCTTTCCATATATGATCCTCTGGCACTGGAATAGAGAGACGATAGCCTAGCACTAACTTCAAAACATCCAGGGAACCCTTCACCAACTCGGATTACTGCCTCAATCGTGCGGACTGCCAATCTGTTTCTCAATTTTGTTTTGTTACAATTCATTTTGGAGAATGTGTCAGATCAAATTTGAACGCGAGATGCATACCAGGGACGGGGAATTTCATTGAGTTCAATGTTTCTTGTGCAAATAAAAATTTACTCAAAGAAAATTCTTCAATCTTGATTATACCTACAACTTGAGCGTTTTTTACCTACATTTTGCATTTTATCCCGTAGGTTTATCCCTGCAACCTACAAAAGGCAAAAAATTCCTACTGTCGGTAGAATTCCCTACAGTCTGTGTGGCTTCGTGTTTCCTGTATGGCTTCCGTGACGGCTACAGTACACAACATGCATTGTTCCGTCTTATTGAAGCTTGTCGCAGTACACTGGATAAAAAGGGCTTGGGGTTCCCCAGGTAATCGGGAGAAATCAAATGATTTTCCATGCGTATTGAAAATCCTGGGGGTAGAATGGAATACAGAGAGTGATGAAATTGTTTTTGATTAGCCATAGGTAAATAATTACGCTCTCGCATTACCAATTACCAGAAGATCTCTTTTAAACGTATGTTATAAAAGTTGAAATCACCTGAAACAACCTGAAATCACCTGAAACAACCTGAAATCACCTGAAACAACCTGAAATCACCTGAAATCACCTTAAACCATCTGCAAATTACCTGAAACCACCTGAAAATCTCCTGACAGTTAGCCGGAATTCCTGATTTCCCCAATCACACCTTAGTTGTGCAGCAATTATTCCAATTGTTCCCATACAATACACAAGTAGACACCACTTCGAAAATGTAAATCGTAATCCTAAATAACCATATACAAATCAGTATTATACATGAATACAAATTTTCCTTAGACCCCCTGTTCAAACAGAGGTAGCCCCACCCCCTTCTTGCAGTCGATTAACCTCGCTTTAAGCTAGGACACCCGATTTTCTAACTTGCAAGAAGAAGAGATCCAACTTTTGCAAAAATACCTCTCAGTTCTCACAACCTCAGGATTGAAACCAGTGGATTTGGAAAGAATCCGATCCCTAGGGCTGATATTTGCTTACTGTATCATTCATTGAAAAGTTCCAAGTGACCAATGGTATTTAGAGCAGTTTCGCTTTTTGAGTGATCCCAGTCATGGCTTTTCGTTAGCCTCGTTTTGATGAAGATTATTTTGACTCATTGTAACCAAAAGAAGCTCGGTATTCAAAGTATGATCATTCTAAGGAACCAGCATACTTTTATTTTTGGTAAAACTCGAAAATCACCCTAGTGGGAAATAATCGAAGTATTTAAATGGAAAAAAAGGGCACGATAGAGTGGAATTATCACACCAGTGGAATTGTCAGTCCTTTATGCGAGACAATAGATTTAGTCCCATTCACGAAAACAATGTAGGTGATTTACAGGTAGTTTCAGGTGATTTGCAGGTGATTTGCAGGTGGTTTCAGGTGATTTACAGGTAGTTTCAGGTGATTTGCAGGTGATTTGCAGGTGGTTTCAGGTGATTTGCAGGTGATTTGCAGGTGATTTGCAGGTGATTTCAGATGATTTCAGGTCGTATCAGGTGATTTTAACTTTTATAACATACGCTCTTTTAAATTTACTGCTAAGAGATTTGATCCTCTAGATGCACTCAATCCGTTTATCATCAAATTTAAATGCCTTTTTCGGGAAACAACAGTTCAAAGGGTACCATGGGATCAAGAATTACAAGTAGAATTTCGAGCGCGGTATTCATAGCTCGTATCACAACTAAATTTGTTATCATCGGTGTCTTTCCCCAGGTATTATTTTCGACAGGGTAAGGAAGTGGTCAACGTTCAATTACATGGTTTTATCTGATGCCAGTGAACTGGTATATGCATCGGTTATCTTCATTCGAGTTGAATAACAGGATGGTGAAATATAATCTAGATTTATATCGTCTAAGACTCATGTTGCTCCACTTAAACAACACAGTATTCCGCGATTAGAAAAAATTTTGCAAGGGAAATTTCTTATTTATCCAACAAAAGCAAAAACAAGGACAGAAAGCCACCTTTACTTGTCTCACAGTTCAATCTAATGATTGACAAGGATGGTCTTCTCAGAACTAGAACACACATTAATAATGCCTCAGTGTCTATTGAAAGCCGAGAACCTATACTATTGCCATCCAAGTCGTTGTTCTCAGAACTTATCATCAAAAAATATTACGATCTTATCTTTCATAACGGGACTCGTGATACTCTTAACGCAATTCGTCAAAAATATTGGATTCTAAGGGGCCGTGAAACAGTTAAGAAACTTGTACGAAGATGTGTAACATATAAGAAAATTGAAGGGGTATTCTTTAAGACCGTTCCAGCTCATACACTTCCAGAGATTCACGTAGACAATGGGCCTCCATTCATAAATACAGGGGTAGACTTTGCTGGACCATTGTATGTTACAGATCCTAAGACGAAGGAGACATCTAAAACTTACATATGTCTTTTTACATGTATGTCGACCCGCGCCATACATTTAGAACTGGTTAAAGATTTAACTGCTTCTTCCTTTCTATATGCATTTAGACGTTTTGCAGGTCGTAGAGGATTGCCGAGGAATATTTTTTCCGATAATGCAAAGACTTTTAAATCTGCAGTAAAGGAGATAAGAACTATAAAATTATCAAAGGAGGTCAAGTCTTTTTTATCAAAACAGGGAACGTCGTGGTATTTTAACATCCCACTGGCAGCTTGGCAAGGAGGTACATGGGAACGTGTGGTGCGATCGGTAAAGCGTTGTTTGAAGAAGGTTATTGGTAGGTCTACTTTACATTTTGAAGAATTGTTAGCACTTATTGTCGAAGTAGAAAGTTGTATTAATGCTCGTCCAATTACTTACATTTTTGATGATTTAGAAGGTGTATCTTACCCTTTAACCCCGGCAGAGTTAATTTGTGGATATATGGTTAGTCCGATGTACCCCGTGTATGTATGTGTATTTTACACATTTACGTTTCTTCTTTTTTTTGCAATTCGACTGTTCTTTGCTGGAGATTTTACGTAAAGTTACGGGTACAGTTGTGGCACACTTGACAACTGAACGAAATTTAAAGAAAAACTTTTGACAAACATAATGCTGATTTCCCAGTGTGCACACCAAAATTACCACCAAAACAAGTTCACTAATCCCTCAAATCTGAAATCTTGTTCAGTTCGCCCAGGGCCTTGGAAAAATAGTCTTGATTTTCCACTTTTACAAAGATAACAAGTTTTATGTCAGAAACCAGAGCACCCAGGGTCTTAGCTTCCATAATCGAGCGCCAAAAGTAATTAACTCTAAACAAGTTTATACAAATGGTCAACAATGTTGCAATGTGTGGACAGAGCCTTCAATATGCCTAAACATTCCATTTCAAACGTATAAGGGTGTTCAGAATAAATCTATGATCGTGTAGACGGGCCTAATCAGCAAAATTGCTCATTAAAGTGATCAGCAAAAAAAAATTAGCAAACGTGCTTGGAGGATGCACGTAGTCAATGCTATTTTGCTCTCAAGCGAGTCATTGCATCCTGATTTTTCAAACTATGGCAAAAGGAAAATCTCTTTTTATGGAGGCTAATTTTGTATATGATCAAGACTTCTGATAGCTTGCCTATAAAGCATTGCTTGAGGTATGTATTTCGTGAAAAAAAACTGTTGCCATTTGTTCTAGGTTTTGCTAACTTTGAGTTATACTTTTAAAGATCGGAAAAATATGCGAAAATTAAAAGAAAACACTCACCTGATCTCAGATTGGATTTAGAACCGATTTTGAACTCTCCAATTTCTTTCTGTTTTGCTTCTCATCAAGCCTCATACACACTGAACTGGTCTCATTTTTGAAGACTACTATATAAAACGTTCCACACAAAAAACGTGCAACAATACTTTCCGTCCGAAAAGAGGTCAATCCCCGTCCATGTAATTCTTTTAAATTTTTACTCAAATAGCATAAAAATTGCAGGTGCAAACTGAATTTACAAAATAAGCAATTTTCTGTACTGAGAACTTTGATTTGCACGTAATAACGAATGAGGTGACCTGCAGAAATTCATAACGCACAAACTACATAAATCAAAGCCCCCTCAAAAAACAAGACTTAGGCCCTGCAACAAGCTTGTATTTATCATCCTTTCAGTCATATGTTGAAATTAACAAGTGATTCGTATTTCTTTTGTTTTTGGTTTTGATAAAGTATCCGTAGACACCTATGAATGTCAGTACCTAGCGTACTTTGGTAAATAATATTTTGGGTCCAAGTCCTCTTAAATTTGTCGGGCCTACCATATTAAATACGCTTATGTTCCTAGCAGTTCTTTACGATGAAACTTTCGACATAATCAACAAATTTCCCGACTGAACAAACCTTTAAAAATTATCTTGTTTTTGATGCATACATAAATCGCAATGGTATAAACTCATTGATAGATGATCGAACTGCAATCCAAACGGCCATCTTGTGTTTGAAAAAGCGCGCTCAAAAATGGCAGTTGCTTGTTGGTTGAGCCATGGTTTAGCGATGGTCAAACCATGATTGCATAAGGAAATTTAAATCCAAAGGACATAAATGTTTTCTGATTTAAAAACAAGGAACTGTGTTTACAAAACAAAGCTAATCTTGGAAAACCCAACTCAACAGGCACCGCGGAGCAGGGGGCAGGGGGCAGGGGGCAAATATTAAGTAATAAACTACCAGGAAAGCCTCTTTTTAAAGGGTTTTGCCCCCACTTCTTTAAAACCCCAACTGCTCAAAGCTCCGCGGTGCCTGCTTAATAATGAAACATATAACCATGCAAAAAATTACTTATAGGCAAAAAATTTCTTAGTAGGAAACGAAGAAAATACCAGGATCTTAAACAGTGGAGATTTCTTGTAGGGTTATAGGGGGTGGAGCTTTCTTGTTAGAAATTTTCTTGACTTTGGAGGGGAAAATATGGGCAACCACACCCTTTCTTATAAAATTGCCCCTGGGGCCATGTTGTTATATTTTCAGGATTCACCCTTGATCCTAAACCCATCGACATTACAGTGTAAAACAAATAATTGTAAAATAAAAGTGGGTTCAGCGATGCATCATGAATGGTCAGGCCAAATTTTCATAAAACATCTCAAATTCAAAGAAAATAATTTTTATATGGCTTAAAAACAAGGAAATATATCCACAAAACAAATAAAGTAGAATCAAACTATTTAATTTAAAAATTCTTTGCCATTTTAAGAAATGTCAATTAATAAATGGACCATGGTTCAGCAATGGGTCAGCAATGGTCAGGCCAAATTTTCATAAAACATCTCAAATTCAAAGAAAATGATTTTTATATGGCTTAAAAAACAAGGAAATATATCCACAAAACAAATATAGTAGAAATCAAACAATTTAATTTAAAAATTCTTTGTCATTTTAAGAAATGTCAATTAATAAATGGACCATGGTTCAGCAATGGGTCAGCAATGGTCAGGCCAAATTTTCATAAAACATCTCAAATTCGAAGAACATAATTTTTCTATGGCTTAAAAACAAGGAAATGTGTCCACAAAACAAATATAGTAGAAATCAAACAATTTAATTTAAAAATTCTTTGCCATTTTAAGAAATGTAAATTAATAAATTGACCATGGTTCAGCAATGGGTCAGCAATGGTCAGGCCAAATTTTCATAAAACATCTCAAATTCGAAGAACATAATTTTTCTATGGCTTAAAAACAAGGAAATATATCCACAAAACAAATATAGTAGAAATCAAACAATTTAATTTAAAAATTCTTTGCCATTTTAAGAAATGTCAATTAATAAATGGACCATGGTTCAGCAATGGGTCAGCAATGGTCAGGCCAAATTTTCATAAAACATCTCAAATTCGAAGAACATAATTTTTCTATGGCTTAAAAACAAGGAAATGTGTCCACAAAACAAATATAGTAGAAATCAAACAATTTAATTTAAAAATTCTTTGTCATTTTAAGAAATGTCAATTAATAAATGGACCATGGTTCAGCAATGGGTCAGCAATGGTCAGGCCAAATTTTCATAAAACATCTCAAATTCGAAGAAATTAAAAGTTTTTATAGCTTAAAAACAATAAAATATGTCCACAAAACAAATATAGTAGAAATCAAACAATTTAATTTAAAAATTCTTTGTCATTTTAAGAAATGTCAATTAATAAATGGACCATGGTTCAGCAATGGGTCAGCAATGGTCGGGCCAAATTTTCACAAAACATTTCAAATTCAAAGAAATTAAAAGTTTTAATAGCTTAAAAACAAGGAAATGTGTCCACAAAACAAAACTAGTGGATATCAAGCTGTTTAATTTAGTAGTTTATTGCCATTTTATGAATATCAGTCGATAAATGGACCATGGTTTAGCAATGGTTAGACCATGTTTATGTAAAACTCTTGCCATTCAGAAAAAATGAAGGAAATTCATAGTGAGACAAGGAAAATATAATCTTTCAATTTGAAGGTATCAGAATACCAGCACATAAAACCCTCTTATTGACTGAGTTGTGTCTTTAGACATGGACCATGGTCTTGACATGGTCAGACATGGTTGCATGGAAAATGATATAAAATACAGAAAACTGTTACTTTTTCTTATATTTCTATTGAGGATAACTTTTTAGATAGTTGAGGATTCATATTTTCCAAGAACAAACAAATTAAAATCATTGCAGGCAAAATATTCTTTCATTGCTCAACCATGGTCACTAACCATGGTCAGGATTTGTCAGGATCACGGCTCAACCATGGTATGACCATTGCAAACTATGGTTGGGCCATGAACCATGGTTGGGTTTTCGCAGGGGCAGATAAACGTGAATCCGCCTCAATCCAGATGAAGGAGTGCCTGCCACGCACAATCAAATCAGGTAAAATCAGGTAAAGTCTAATAGTGCTAGTTTGGTTTTCGTTTGTTTTTCATCCTGTAACCTTAGTAATTTTATCACCATTTGCACATTCGATTGTTTATAATTCCTTTTGTTTTCTAATTGCACCTTTAGATTCATTGACTATGTCTTTTGGGATTTTTAGTATCATTTTTCAGTCTATGTAATTAATCTTGGGAGTAATATATTTTGTATTCATTATTATTATTTAAATTTACGTATCTATGTAGCATTACAATTATTTCTTGTTTAGTTATATTTTGGGCGTGTTGTCTTTACAGTGTTAGTTTTGAGTTCGTTGGAGTTGGAGTTTAAGTTGGAGATGGAATTACGGTTAAGAGCGATAAGGTTAAGTTTTGATATTTTGTATATTTAGGTTATCTACGTTTTATAAATGTGGCAAGATGCTTGAAACAGATCTTGTCGGCATAAACTATGGATTTAAAGGATAGGTATTGTCAGTGGCGAAGCCAAAGGTCCTGCTGGTCCTGCTGAGCAGGACCAAGAATTTCCAAAGATAAGATTTACTGTGAACAATAAACAATTTCTTCTTTGCAAAAAGGAAGTTTCAAATTCTTTTTGATAAACAGTCCCCAGTTCCGCCAGCTGATACAGGCATCCCGTGCTAATCTTAAGGTCCTGTTCTCTTCTACGGCAGCCCTGTATTTCGGTCCTGCTCATAACTATGATACCCTATGTTTGGTCCTGCTTCACAATGGGATTTTGTGAATTTAGTCCTGCTTCACAATAGTCTAGAACAAAGAGCAGTCCTGCTCAATCTCGGGAGCAGAACCTCGTCGAAATGACCATCATAACATTTCGTAAGCAGTTGTGATTTGATTGGTCGAGGGTTCACCTACGTAGGTCAAAGAGCATTGTTTTGAAAACCTTTGGTCTTGCTATTTCTGAGAGCAGGACTGCAAGAATTGCCCTGTGCATTCTCGTTCTGCTATGAGATACTAGCAAGGAGGCCAGTTCAAGTATTATGGCGAGGCGATGTGAATGCGGATTTTCTGCTTGCTTTGGCAATACCAATGATATTATTATTGACAGCAAAACTTGCCTCAGTTGAGCTGCATAAATTTTATTTGTAACAAGACAGAGTCCAAAGTTCGCAAGAAAGAAATGTAAACAACAAGAATTGGCTGTATGAGGCACTCTGATTTCGGCCTTTTAGACCAGGCGAGGAAGGGGGGTATCGTCACCCATCGAGGGAATTTGCAAGACCAACTCTATTTGGTCAATTTCGATACGCTGATACGAAAATCGATGTTATACGAAGAAATTCGGTACCAGGAAGCCTCTATTTCACGTTCAAACCTTGTTTTCGTCCAAATTTGAACGTTGAACGAAAGTCTGTAAATGAATCAATTTTTATCAATTTCGATGTGCTGATTTCAAAAAATTATTTTATAAATGTAAATTCAGTACCAGGAAGCCTCTATTTCACGTCCAAACCTCGTTTTCATCAAAATTTGAACGTTGAAAAAAAGTTTGTAAATATTTTATTCTCATCAATTTCGATATACTGATTTCGAAGGTTGATATCATACGGCGGAATTCTGAATGCACTGGTCCCTTTTTCATGCTGAAATCGTGTATTTATCGTTTTCAATATTTTTAGAGTAAAATCTGCTGCACACATAGATTTGCTTTAAAAGCTTAAAAAAGATTATGTCAAAAGGCAATATAATACGGCTGATAAACATTTAAAGTTTTTTTGAATAAACATTCTAGTATCCGTTGTCATCAGAGTCAGGATTGGCGGCATGGGGGGCAAGGGGGGGCTTTAGCCCCCCCTAGATTTTTGTTAGCCCCCCCCCGTCGGCAGCCAATCAATTTTTGCTTTCTCAATACCGTCGGCACTTGATGGATGTCACCCGGTTTACATGTTGTTTGAATGACATAAATAATCGAGGAGAAAACTGCACTGGCTGGTTTATGGTTTTCTCAATGGCTTTTCTTCGGCAATACTACTGTCATAGTGACATTATATCCTGTCGCTTCCGTGAAAGCTGTGACTTAATTTCATGGTGCTCCTTCGCATGACCCACAATACCATCGTGCTCCTCTCGGTTGAAATCCCTGTTGCTGCTTGGAATTCATGCGAAACGTGCAGAGATGCTTGATTTGGATCATGTTTTGGACCGTTTCAAGGAAATTTACCCTAACAACAGCAAAATCACGCTGTCATAAATAAAGTCTTTAATGAATTTTCTTCTTAAGGGATTCTCTTTTCGTTTCAAGACATTATTATTGCCAATGAAAACATTTCGATCATGAGCACATTTTGCCTAATAACTTTTTCAAAAAGCATTTTTTGTCCTTTTTCGTCAACTATTTTTCAATAGCATTGTTCACCGCATAGCTCGCAACAAACAAATGGTTTAGAGAAAACCGTCGATTAACTTCTTCCAACATAGATAGGAAGAAAAATTCAACAATAGGCAATATTTGCGCATTAAGTTTCTTACAAGGCACAAATTGCCGAGAAAATCTCGTGGACTCCGACACAGGTTGGAAAGTGGGAGCGGGGAGGGAGAATTTTGCACCCACAACAAACGATTTTGTAAAAATGCTTTATTGCTTGCTCTATATGCTTGCTTGCTTTTGGAAAAATGCTCTTAATCGGTGCTCCTTCATTGGAGGTGCTGCTCAGGGGCGTCGCGACTGGGGGTTGTCACACCCACCCCAATAGTATCTCAATAGGGAATTTCAGGTAAAATCCGCTCGGTGGAAGAAACGCTTTAGGTATTTCAGAGACCTTCCTGTCATAAAATCAATAAAGGATCAAGCAATCTCAGGTAAAATTGTGCCTCGTGTCCATTTCTCCTAAAGTTTCTCAGTAGAAGCGTCAACTGCAATTCACTATGAGCTCCAGATTTTTCTTAACATTCATAAGGCATGCTAAGATGGAGAGAGAGATCTAAATTTAAAAGTAATTGACAACCTGGTATTTTTCAAGACCACGGCGAAATTGTTGTTTTTATCTGCTGTAAAAAAGTTTTGCAAAAAGACAATAATTTTCAATAGGATTAGGAGGATTGCTTTAGTGAAATCTGCTTCAAAGAGTGCATTTTCCAGGGAACTAGAAGCATCACAATTCGAAAATTTCCTGCCCCTTCCGCGGCAACCATGGTGCCGCCTCAGGTAGTAACTATATATTTTGCCCGTCCCGATATAGAGATTTGACAAGACTATTAGGAAAGTCGGTTATTATCATACAGAGTTAGATTGACAAAATGTATTGCAGAGGTTTGTGACACCAGCTAAAAAGTTTCAGGCAATAATTTTTTAATCAGGTAAATTTGCATTCCACACCCCCCCCCCCAAACGAGGCTTGCCTCGCGACGGCCCTGCCTGCTGTATGGGGCAAATCGAATTTTTTTTCTGTCGGCAATTTGACACATCCAGCGTCGGCAGTTACGGAGAATATAAACTTCGGCACCTTGAAGGTTTGTCTCTAGCGCCACCCCTGATCAGAGTCATTGCTATACTCATCCTCAAAGCAATTGTCATTCATTGGGTCAATATTGTCTTCTTCAGCATCTTGATTGATATTTAGAAGCAGCTCGGCATTATTATCTAGGTATATGTCTTTACTCCACGATGCGTTACCGGCTGCATCCCAACCATGATCAACTGGGCTGCCAATGCTTAACTCCAACTGGTCTGCATTTCTGTAAATGTTCGCAACATAAGCTAATGTAGCTTTGTGCAAATGAGATTGGCAACACACGATGGCATTAAACTAAGTTCAAAAACTTTTCCTAAAGTTTCAAAAATCTTCCATAAACTCTTTGAGCGGGCATCATTGGCCTTGGTGATAGTTGTTGAAAAACCGTAAAGAAAGCATGTAAACTTCTCCAGGACCTCGATAGCATTTGGATGGGCTGGACATCTGTTCCAAGTCTTGCAAAAGTGCTTACGAATTCGTTGCGCTTTAACATTGCTTCTCAGAATGACTTTTTCCCTTTTTTTGGAAATCATGGACACATAATCGTTGCCGGAGAATGCGTGAAGACCAACTATTGCTCGCCTTTTCATTGAAGACAATGTTGATATGATAGACAGCATGAAGCAAGACCACTGAATATATTTTCTGTATGACAATTTAAGTAGCGCAGTGAAAAATTTAACTGAGATCTTTCTGGAGAACGGCTGTCCAGAGGATGTTATTTCAGTTTACATTAAGGAGAAGATAGGAAATTTCTCGGCTGACGTAAAATTTGGTCCTCAAAAGGGCCCGGTCTATCTAAAACTACCATGGATCGGTGACAGTTCCCTACGTTTTGAAAGCCAAATAGAAGAGGCCATTGCAAATTGTTTCTTTACAGTCAACCCACGTGTTCTTTATAGTACGAAAAAGGCCCTTCCGTCCATTCAAAAGGACTGCGTTCCTGCCACACAAAAAAGTTCCGTTGTATATGAATTTACGTGCCAGTGTGATTCTGGCTACGTAGGACGCACTACCCAAAGATTGGAGGATAGAATAAAACAACATGTTCCGTCTAATATTAGAAACAAAACCCATCCCCAAAGAGAACAGCCATCTCGGTCTTGCAAATCTAAAATTACAACTAAAACCTGCGATTCTGCTATCAGGCAGCATAGCATATACTAGAAAACCCAGATTGTGCAAAAACTATAATGGCGACATGTTTCAGATTATTGGTAAAGCCCGTTCGTCGTTCTACCTAGCAAATTTGGAATCTATCTATATAAGCACGAAAAACCGCTTCTGTGTAGAGAAAAGGAGTTCGTTTTCACCTTAGGACTCCATTGGTAACATTCTCAATCGGCAAGCGGCACTGATTGGTCAACCTATACAGTCATGTGCTCCTGTTTCTGATTGGCCTATTTCGATCCTCAACTGGGTATATATATTTCCTAGCGTAGAGTTTTCGATCTATGTTCTGACGTTTTAAAGTCTGAAGAGTGTCAGATGAAAAGCTTTAGTTTACTAAATGTTTGCTTTTTTCAAAGCCATTTTCAAGTTTTGTACCACCAAAAGATTGTTTACAACTTTAAATGTTCATAAGCCGTATTATATTGCCTTTTGACATAATCTTTTTCAAGCTTTTAAAGCAAATCTATGTGCGCAGCAGATTTTACTCTAGAAATATTGAAAACGATAAATAAACGATTTCAGCATGAAAAGGGACCAGTGCATTCAGAATTCCGCCGTATGATATCAACCTTCGAAATCAGTATATCGAAATTGATGAGAATAAAATATTTACAAACTTTTTTTCAACGTTCAAATTTTGATGAAAATGAGGTTTGAACATGAAATAGAGGCCTCCTGGTACTGAATTTACATTTATAAAATAATTTTTTGAAATCAGCACATCGAAATTGATAAAAATCGATTCATTTACAAACTTTCGTTCAACGTTCAAATTTGGACGAAAACGAGGTTTGAACGTGAAATAGAGGCTTCCTGGTACCGAATTTCTCCGTATAACATCGATTTTCGTAATCAGCGTATCGAAATTGACCAAATAGAGTTGGTCTTGCAAATTCCCTCGATGGGTGACGATACCCCCCTTCCTCGCCTGGTCTATTTGTACGATCGTTTGAGGCACGGTATATCATGGTGGCCTAAATAAAATTTTCTTAGACTTGGACAAGGACGATGAAAGCATAATTGAATTTACTGTTGTGTGATTGAAAGTTTTGAGTTGGAGAATAAACCAATTTCAGCGGATTTTGCATTTTTCTACCTGAATTGTTTTCTCGTCTAATGGTTTATCTAATAAAGTTGTTTTCATTGATAATGCGACACATTATTGGATTGTACCTCTCTTTATCAGCTGCAGAATAATTGTTCTGCAGAATATGTGAACTTGCCGCTACAGACTTTAAACTCTGTTGTTTATTAAAATTATTTTAATAGAATATCTAGATTGGTCAGGTTTAAAAGACCAAAATCTGGAATACCACAAATAAATGATATGCAACTTCAAATGCCACCCCTACCCCCTTTTATCGTCAAATTTAGTTATCACCAATTTGAACTTTTACTTCAGCTGTAGAGGCTTACTACAATTTAACATAGATTTGTTTGAAAAGTAAGCACCCTAAAGCATAATATCATCTGCAAAGTCATCTGCAAAATAGAATTTTTGTCCATAGGCTTTTCCAATTGAATAAGGGCGTGGCCCTGTCCATATAGCAGGACCAACAATTTTTGGCTAGCTTCGCCACTAGGTATTGTTATTTATGGCATCGCGCCTGGCGATTTTTGTGGATTATTGTGGATTATTTGATATGTTTGAGAGGGCTTGAGAAAGACTGTGCCTGACATTAAGAGAACGAATCGACGTTACGGGACAACCGTAGAGAAACATTATATTTATAGAACCTTTTATCGCGGAAAGATCGTTTGATCTGAAGATAGACGCTTCTGTGAAGATAGACAAAATGAAGATTATCATTTTGTCTATTTGTTTCTTTTCTCATGGATGGAAGAACCATTTAGTCTCGACGATAACGATAGGGTGGATTCATTCATTTGGCAAATAACCCTATTACAAAAGCTTTTTTAGAAATAGTTATTCACGGTCAGGTAAAGCTTTGTATAGAAATAGGGTTGAAACAATAGGAACAAAATGGACGCTTCAATTCTAAAGATTCTAAAGTCGGGGGGGGGGGGGCAAAAATTGAAGTTACCTATTCAATATTTTAAAAGGGGATTTAACATCTATAGTTAGCAAGAAAAGTGGCGCCTCCTGCGGAGCGGGCCTTGTCTCAACACCGAAATGCCCACTCGATCCAGTGAACTTGATTCTAAAAGTCCGGTTGCTCAGTGTATCTCTGAAAAACACAAGGTTTTAATAACACACCATTCTAGTATGTGAAAAATAAAAGGAATATGTCCCAGACTTTTGATAGTTTGGTTATAAAGCATTGCTTGAGGTATGTGTTTCTTGAAAAAAACTGTTGCCATCTGTTCTAGGTTTTGCTAACTTTGAGTTAGACTTGTATAGATCGGAACATCATTGTCATTATACTACTGCCGTTCCCGATCTTGGTCCCTATGGGTCAGTCATGCTCATTCTGAAGAGCATGACCTTCCATAGGGTACGCAGAATTTGGGTGAAAAAAATTTCATGGTCCTTTGTTTACATACAGATATGGCGTTTACTAGCAACTAATCACAGCACGAATTTACATCAAAAGTATTTAAAATTTTGTGGATTTGATTCCTAAACATCTTCCGTAGTCATTAATCTCGAGAATAGCTGCATTCGCCTTAATCCTCATTTGAGATTATTCAAGGGAGGACAATTTTAAAAAAATGTTTTGGTTGGGTGCTTATTCAGTTGGGAAAAAGGGCTTGTGCAAAGGTGGTGTCAATACGGTAGATTCCAGTCTTTGGGGTCTATAGAATACATGCAAAATGAGTGTAGGATATTCTGAAGAAATTTTGAATTTCGCCCAATCAGATTTAAGGAAATATAAGGAAATTCTTAATCAGGAAAAAATAAAATCAGTTCCTACTATGTTGAAGCACTGCTGCCTGGTAAGCTGTGAAACATTGCTGCAAGGGAGTGAGAAAAATCAATTGAAGCTATTTCCGAGAGATATATTGTTTATTAACTGTTACAGGGATCACATGCGTGTGGCTGAGCAATTGTAAACCAAAATTGTGATTGAAAACCAAAGACCGACCCTTATCGATGGAGAATCCTACTATTATGATGCTGATCATACTATAACTTGTTGCTGATGGAAGAACTTGTACCCTGAAACTTGCCTGTTGATTCAGTATTTCACCAAAATCCCTTGCTGATGGAATTTCACTCTTGAAAATTTCCTGTTTTGTCAAAATCACACAAAAACCTGTTGCTGATGGTTGGAACTTTACAATAAAAATTGCCTGTCTATTCTGGTTTATTCAATATTGCAACCTTACTTGTTGCTAAGGGACAAGCTTGTACTTGAAAACTTGCTTGTTTATTCAATATTTCACAAAAACCTGTTGTTGATAGGAAGAATTGTGCTCTTGTAAATTTCTTGTTTAGTCTATATTACAACAAAACTTGTTCCTTATAAATGAAATTCAAATTTTATCCTGCAAATTGCCTGTTATATGATATTACACCCCCGGCGGGGCATCTCACACTATCAAATGTAAGCACCGGTGTCTGAGGGTCCAGAAAATTGACCCTAATCTCTGATATTTGATTCCAATTTGATTCCCCTTTTCTTTGAAATCAAAGAAAATTTATACTCGTTTTCCTGAAATCAATTAGTTGAAATAAGGCGCTGATAAATTTATACCCAAACGAGGAACATGCGGAACAGCCTAGTAACAAGCGAAAAAACCCAGTAACAGCCCAGTAACAAGCGATAAAACCCAGTAGCAAGCGGGAATGTTAATTAATTGTTTAGTAAATATGTCAAACTGGGATGCAGTTCGAACAACAAATCTGCAAGAGACTATCAAGAGGCCGTCAAACACTTTTTTCCATACATTTCTTTTTGGTAGCTGGCTAACATTTCCCTCCTTTTAACATAACCGTATTTCGTGTATCAGAAAACCAGTGGTGTAGTGCTATCAAAATAGCAATAGGGCTCTTGTACAAAATGTTGCAAAAAAAATTGCAAAGATACAAATTTGCAAATTATCGGCATAGACAATAGTGGTTAGTGGTTCAGCGCCCTGAAGCCTCCTGAGCCTCCTCATCAATACACCCCTGCAGAAAACCTGTCGTTGTTGTTTTTCCCTCGAATCAAACAACGACAAGGCAAAACTGGTAGGTAAACTGGGGCCTTGAAAACCTTTGAAAATCAACTACAGAGACCAAACCGAACCTACTTAAATGCAAACAAGTTACCAATATATCAACTTTCAATGTTCGAATTTTACAGTCAATCCGGCAAATACATGAACTTGCTTAATGTTGACTATTACAATGTTGATATTATATGCATACAAAAGTATGGACTCTTCCATGAGGATCTGGAACTCAAGTGCCACGACGTAAGGAAAGGCTGGACACTTGATTCTGCATCAGCGTAGAAAAACTCATGTGATAGCACTATCGGTGGTGTCGGAATATTACTTAGCAGGCATGCCCTGAAATCTCTGAGTCTTGTGTTCATTATCTGTCTTGTAAGCTCATACATTGAAGACAACTGTTAAATGAATGGCTCTATGGACAATGGGAATTTCTTACCCTGTGAAAATGTCCCAAACAGCATGTCAATTGGAACTCTACATTTTCTGGCAAACATCAGCTCAACAGAACTAAAGCCAGTTAAAGAATGAACATATGTACTATAAGCAAATCCAAGTTCTCATGTCCATGTGTCCCAATCTCGTCTGTTATTACCTTCAAATTCTTTAATGCTGTGAAGTAATCTTCCACGATAGCATTTGACTGCTCCGTCAATCCATTGCTACGAGGGTTGTAACCAGTGGTGCAGACCTTGCTCACTGCTAGCTCTTTCATCCAAGTCTGGAGTAACTCAGATTCAAATGCAGGGTCGTGGTCAGAGAAAAGATGCCAGAGGTATTCGAATTTCAGACAATAATCAAAGACACTTGTAGCTGCTGTTGAGGCTGTGCAATTTTTTAACTGGGTACGCTTAAAAAAACTTTGAGAAATGGTCATTGATTATCAACAAATATATGTTCCTTCTTGCTGCGATAGGTAGTTCAACCAAGTAATCGATTGATATCAAGTCCAAGGGTCTCTTTGGCCATTCTCGTTGCCCCATACGCCCATGTCTCTTACCTAAACGCTTCACCCTGATACAAATATTACAATTACTCACAAAATCACAAACATCTCTATAAAGCCCTGTATGCCGGGGTGAAATATTAGTATTTCTTAAATTTAATCTATTTTGAAAATTTTATCTCTTTACATTGGATTCTCGTCGTCGCATTGCTTTGTTCCTGGATATCTTTCGTATTATTACTCATTGCAAGATTCACAGAATCGGGCGGTCAGCCTAACCTGCGGTTCTTCCTTCTTACACATCTCTAAAAAGGCCAGGCCACCAAAAATTCTCAAGGACTCTATCATGTGTTTTATAAATGCCAAAATGATATCACAAAACACTGACCTCCATGATAACAAAGTTTCAACAAATTTTCCTCTTCAGCTACAAACAATCTCTGAACATGTGTTTTATACGCTGCTGGAGGCACATCCTTCTCTGCACCAGTACTGGACTTGTAATTTATCATTTGCTGCATGTCTTAATCTTCCCGCTGCATTTAAACCTAATCAGAAACATAGTAATGCAAGGATTCAAGGGTGAATGCATTCATACTGGCACTTTTCTTAACTTGCTGCATGTTCTGTATATTACGGCTCAGAAAATCTGCAATCACATTGGCTTTACCTGGCAAATATTTAACAACAGCTCCCATTTCTTCCAAGTAATTTATCCATCAAAATCTCTTGTTCACCACATCTTTGAAATCTTTCAGAAATGACAATGGTTTATGGTCCCTGTAAACAATAAAAGAATGTCCCCGCAAATAGACTTTACAGATCTTTGCCTTTTTGCCTTTTTCTCAGTCTATCCTCGCTCCTAAAACGAACACAGTCTTCGTTTCTGTTTTCCCTTAAAACCAACAATCTATGCGTTTTAGGGTCACCAACCATATGAGCACAGGGAAACTTAGCTATACATTCTCAGGCACGAGGATGTTCGCTTTTGCGTCCTACGTTATCGAAGGTAACTGGCAATTCTGTTTTCGTTTTCACGAAAAAGCTATTGATTTAACAAGAAAATGCACCAAGCTGGGGAGTGGGAGCAATAGTCTTCTAAGCGGACAAAATTTGTCGGTAAATTTCTGAAATTTCGCTACTTTGTCGAAAATTTTAAGAATGCCCCCTCCCTCCCTCTCTTAAACACCGCTCTGCTTTCCTGAACTTCATATTGATAAAAAAAATTGAGCCGAGAGAGCTAAAACTTACATTGAAAAATTAGTTAAACAGCTTAAAGCATGTCAAGAGTTAGGTGGAGTGACACGGCCGGAGAGCTAGTGGCCACACAAGAGTAGGATTGCAGCTATTGTGCTTGCCTGTTGTACTTCAAATCTGTGGTTATGAATTATTGAGAATTTGCCCAGGTGCAGACTAGCATGTAGGCCTACTTCAAAATCCAGGTCAAAAAGGAGATTTTGTGGAAAATGCAAAGCTTTAAGTAGTATAAAAGTGACTAGACGACCCTTTACTCACCCCCACCCCCCCCCCCACAACACACACAAAAATGTACACACACTTAGCTCATGAAAAATTTTGAGCCAATTGACCATTGCTGTTCTGTGATATAAGTAAAAAGGCAAAGCCCTCCAATATTGTAACACTTATTTATTTTGCTTCTCAGGTAACCCTAATCAGCTTATTATTTTGAAACAGCCAACTTTTAATAAACTGGAAGTATCAGTTATGCAAAATCTGTGTTTGATATATTGCAGATGTTTATTAGTAACTGCAAATTTTACCTATTGATGTGGTAAAGATTCACAAACAATATTTTAAACCAGAATTTCATCTTGGTTGACCAAACAATGCGTAAAAGTAAAATAGCTAAAGCAAAAAAATTCAAGCCTATGCACTTTTAGGTTGAAATTAACTGAGCACACCGAAGTTTGAGGCATCACAAATATCCTGGAAGGTTTAGGAAGGGAAGGTTTCACATTATTATTTTTGAAAAGCTATGTTTCATGCACACAAAGTTTATGATCACAAAAAGTCTAAATCAGAGTGTATTGGGTATAGGGTGAATGTTGGTTGCTTAAGTCACATGCCTATTGGCAATACTGTCTTTAAGTCAATAAGGCCTTAGTTCCTCATACCTGTATTAGTCAGAGTGAGTCAGGGTATGATCCAAAGTCTTCTAAGCTTATCAGCATACAAAGACAGCGATACAACTTTTTGTTTGGGAGGGGGGACAGCCCTTATAAATCAGTGAATCAACAGCCATATTTTACAAAATAAAAGTATGTTACTTATGCAATGTAAGTTTTTGAGGGGGGCCAAGGCCCCTCCAGCCCCCTGTACCTTGGTCCTTCTCAGTAATATGTCTGTTTGGGTTTAGCATCTTTCTGCCATATAAGGTCAATTTCACAAGGGTAGTATCTGAGGTTTTTGTTTGTAACTGAAAGTATTGTAATTATTTTGTTTGGAATAGGAATTCACTTTATACCCAACACTGTCTTGTTTTTAACACATATCTGATTTAGATGTTTATTTGCAGCTATTTTTACCTCCTGATGCTTCATTTTTATGCTTGATTGTCACTAAAATGGCTGGGGTAAGAAATCTTTTTCATAATAATCTAAGTTTTGGAATTATGGACTGCTCATTTCATAATGGTATGTTGCCATTAATTATGTTTTGAGTTTCATGAAATATAATGAGCTAATCATTATAGGATCAATTTTGTTTTTACCTGTTATACTTATTGCCTGAATACCATGAAATATTTTTCTCTCCATCATCACTCCAAACTATTTTGTCTCCTATTAGCTTTGTAAATGCTAGTTAATTTCAAATTTCTGGATGTCTAATAAAATGATGGGTGTGAGTACTAGAATTCCTGTTTTGTTTTAAGAAAACTGCACTTGTAATCTATTCTAATCATATTTAAAGAAACATTAAGCTATTGATCATATATAAACATGGCACAACTAGATGTTTGAACATTTAAAAGATAAATCAAATGGTGCTATTTGCTGTAAGCTAAGGCCAGTTGTTGACATAGTTGAACAAATTTATCATTTCTTTTAACAAGCAAACTTACATATTAAACAGGGCAATTTAAGCAATTTTTAATCAAGTAGAGTTCTTTATCCTTCCAGGTATTTAGATTCTGCTCAAACTGCGGCATTGAGCAGCCTATTAGCAAAAAATTGTGTGGAAACTGCCAACAAAACCTTAGAAAACGCGAGAGTTTGGACAAGAAAACTTTGCTGGCTGAACGATACAAAAAAACAGCATTCCACTATTTGAAAGGAGCAATGAAAAAAAAGGCATGTTATATGTATATGTATACATACATACATGCATTGACAAATATATTCTGTTTTTGATGTTGACACATCTTTCCTTTTGTAAACATATTGAAAATTATTTCTGAATTTTCTTTGCACATGGGCCCACCTTTCAGAAATTGAGCATATGCTTTTACACAGTTTTGATTTCTGTAGGTAGATGCTCTTCATGCAAAAGATTGTGAGGTAATAGTAATTGGCTACCACCGTAATAAGCAGAGGAGCAATCTCTGGTCTTATAGCCCAAAAGACAGTATTGGTGAAAAATTTTTGGAGCATGAGTTTGGGGAATATGTCGTTAAACTGTTTGCTGAGTATTTGAAAGGTAAATCACAAATTCACTTTCATTTTCATTACTAAATCTCTTTAAACTATACAATTATAACTAAAAGACTCAGCTTTCCTTCTAGACAAAGCCAATGATACTGACTATTCAGAAAGAGGTTTGTGTTTATATATTAATTTTTCTACCTGTAAAATATTTGTTTTTTTAATCCTACATTTCACATCATATCAATTTTTTTAAAATGTTAACCAAAATCGTTTATTTCCATGCTTTTTGTAAGATTTTATGAAAATGTTGATGGAAATATTGTCAATTCAATGCTCCTTAATTTCCTTTTAGCATCTTCTGCAACATCATCAATATCGCCAGGTTTGAACATTTCAATCATTGTCGTTTTCATCCATGTATTTTGTTCGATCTTATGAGAATGTTGATGGAAATATTGTCAAGTCAATGCTCCTTAATTTCCTTTTAGCATCTTCTGCAACATCATCAATCTCAAGAGGTTTGAACATTTCAATCATTGTCGTTTTCATCCATGTATTTTGTTAGATCTTATGAGAATGTTGATGGAAATATTGTCAAGTCAATGCTCCTTAATTTCCTTTTAGCATCTTCTGCAACATCATCAATCTCAAGAGGTTTGAACATTTCAATCATTGTCGTTTTCATCCATGTATTTTGTTAGATCTTATGAGAATGTTGATGGAAATATTGTCAAGTCAATGCTCCTTAATTTCCTTTTAGCATCTTCTGCAACATCATCAATCTCAAGAGGTTTGAACATTTCAATCATTGTCGTTTTCATCCATGTATTTTGTTAGATCTTATGAGAATGTTGATGGAAATATTGTCAATTCAATGCTCCTTAATTTCCTTTTAGCATCTTCTGCAACATCATCAATATCGCCAGGTTTGAACATTTCAATCATTGTCGTTTTCATCCATGTATTTTGTTAGATCTTATGAGAATGTTGATGGAAATATTGTCAAGTCAATGCTCCTTAATTTCCTTTTAGCATCTTCTGCAACATCATCAATCTCAAGAGGTTTGAACATTTCAATCATTGTCGTTTTCATCCATGTATTTTGTTAGATCTTATGAGAATGTTGATGGAAATATTGTCAAGTCAATGCTCCTTAATTTCCTTTTAGCATCTTCTGCAACATCATCAATATCGCCAGGTTTGAACATTTCAATCATTGTCGTTTTCATCCATGTATTTTGTTAGATCTTATGAGAATGTTGATGGAAATATTGTCAAGTCAATGCTCCTTAATTTCCTTTTAGCAACTTCTGCAACATCATCAATATCGCCAGGTTTGAACATTTCAATCATTGTCGTTTTCATCCATGTATTTTGTTAGATCTTATGAGAATGTTGATGGAAATATTGTCAATTCAATGCTCCTTAATTTCCTTTTAGCATCTTCTGCAACATCATCAATATCGCCAGGTTTGAACATTTCAATCATTGTCGTTTTCATCCATGTATTTTGTTAGATCTTATGAGAATGTTGATGGAAATATTGTCAAGTCAATGCTCCTTAATTTCCTTTTAGCATCTTCTGCAACATCATCAATCTCAAGAGGTTTGAACATTTCAATCATTGTCGTTTTCATCCATGTATTTTGTTAGATCTTATGAGAATGTTGATGGAAATATTGTCAAGTCAATGCTCCTTAATTTCCTTTTAGCATCTTCTGCAACATCATCAATATCGCCAGGTTTGAACATTTCAATCATTGTCGTTTTCATCCATGTATTTTGTTAGATCTTATGAGAATGTTGATGGAAATATTGTCAAGTCAATGCTCCTTAATTTCCTTTTAGCATCTTCTGCAACATCATCAATATCGCCAGGTTTGAACATTTCAATCATTGTCGTTTTCATCCATGTATTTTGTTAGATCTTATGAGAATGTTGATGGAAATATTGTCAAGTCAATGCTCCTTAATTTCCTTTTAGCATCTTCTGCAACATCATCAATCTCAAGAGGTTTGAACATTTCAATCATTGTCGTTTTCATCCATGTATTTTGTTAGATCTTATGAGAATGTTGATGGAAATATTGTCAAGTCAATGCTCCTTAATTTCCTTTTAGCATCTTCTGCAACATCATCAGTCTCAAGAGGTTTGATTATTGGAATAACTGTAGACAATTCTTTCATTTTTTATTTTTCTTCCTATCAGTAAAAATGATTCAAGCCTATATTTTTTTTACCGAATTTATATATTTGTTATTAATTATATTGTTAAGGAGTTTCGTATTTCGTTGATGGTAATCCTGTTGCTGTTGGGAAAGTTTTGCCAAATATGAAGCAGAGTGATGGTGCAGTTATTCCCCCAGATCACGTTTGCGTGATGATTTTGGCTGTAACAAAGAAGATTGCTGCGCCAATTTGTTTCGATACCTCTTCCGAAGAAAAGAAGTTCCTGACCCCAGGCGTTTGCTATGCTCTTCCAAAAACATTTATTTTTTGTAACGTTGTTCGTGATGGAAAATTGGCATTTAAAGCATTAAACACCTGATATCTCTTTGTTGCTTATTTTTATATTTTTTTGAAGTGTATTGGGCTGTAGTATATAGTTTTTTATGTTTGAAGTAAACGCTCTTTAGGGTAAAATGAAAGCTTTTTTTGTAGATATTGAAATTTACTGAAAGACTCGCGTATTAATTCCCCAGAAAATTGGATAACTGATAACGATTTTTAACACTGCATACGTTCCTTCTTCTTAACAGTTTGTTTATACTGAATGATTAGAAACTAAACCAAACAAATTCTGACAGTTTATTTTTAACATTATATTCTTGAGATTACAGAGCGTTTTAGACATTATAGAGCGCTTTGACTTATAAATGCTTACAGCCTTTAACTTACTCACTCACATCATAGAAATTACATTTTGAAGAAAACTCCATTATTAAATTATAATCCTTTACATATTTAATCAGTGACCGCAAAGATAATATATACTGAAATCGAACGAATACAGATAAACTAAAAAACACATTAACACAGAGCAGAGATGTATAATGGTTTTATCTAATTAATCTAGGCTTTACTTGGAATGTAGTCTATTTTTTAATAATGAAACAATAATTTTTACTGCAAATAAAATTTCTACGTAATTATTCTACAACAATAGCAACAAAATGCAATTGGTTAGGGCCACTTTACGATGTAAATCAATGGAAAGTGTAATTTATATAAAGCACACACCATGTCCGGTGTATTCCTATTGATTTACATAAGATGATCAAACTAACGAAGAGTGTTTATTGTCTTTCTTGAATTTTTGCTCTTGAAAGTGGTAAAAATCAACTTCATGGAAGGAAGGAAAAATCAACCAAATTTGATACCTCGGTTTTAGGTGTAGAGCTAAGTGACCTGTTCTTTAAGTAAACGCACAAGATATGGAAAATCAAATTGAAGCGTAGGTCTTCGTCAGCCTGTACGTTCTAAGGGTGTGATGTGTATTTTTGTCAAGATGTGGGGTTTGAGAAACTTTACTTAGAAGCAGAAGTAGTTGGTCGTTGGGAACCAGAAAGGATTCGTACAATAGCAGAAGATATCTTTGTTAATACAATAACATTTCCTTATATTTAATGAAATCGTAAAAATGTCAAGTTTCCATACACATTATCCGGAAGCTCCATTACCTCTGCCACCCAATAAATAAATGTGTCCAATTCTTTTTCGGCACAGATATGAATAGCTCCTCCAGCTGTACCACCGTAAAAATGTGAATGTGTGTCTACAAAAGCAATCTTCTTTCCGTCACTGCAGAATACAGACGATTTCTCATTGCAAACGAATACTATTGCAAAGGGCTTCTTGAAAAACATCAAAAACTCCAACTGCCCTCGCAATGTCGACATGAAATGCTCGTTTTTTACCGAAACAGGCTTTTCCTCCTTCACAGTAAATGGTAACAATTCAGTCATACTTTCCGAGACTTCAGTTATGGAGCAATATCGATGAGGTAGGCTTCTGCGACACTTGTCGTAAATTTCATTTCCTTTAGCCATCGCTTCGTAAAGAATTTCGTTGAACTTTTTTTGTATTTGTTCTTCAAAAGGCCCAACTTCAATTTTTTCCTTCAAAAACAAGAAAGCAAAGATGACTGCAATGAAGGAGCAGGCATTACTGCCATTGCGACCATTGATAGTATTTTGGGAAAAACTATCTTCGTACATCAGAAGAATGCAGTCTTCACCCTTTCCGAAAAATCCCCCACGCACGATTTTAGGGGCAAATGAGAGGCTTCTGCGTTTGATCTCGATTGCGCGGAAACTACATTCCGTGTCTTCATCGTCACCATCGTTGCTATCGTCACCATCAATACTATCATCACACTCAACGTTTTCGCTACTTTGCAAATCGGCCGGTTGAATTTCCGATGGCTCTTGCCCTTCAGGTTCTGGTTTAAGAAACGTAAAACCTGTATCCTCTGTGCCTCCACTGACATGGGAAAAGGTCTCGTACCCCTTTCGCAGCTGGCTTTTCGCAAAATCGATGCCTTTGTTTAGAATCGACAAAAGACCACCACCTCCTTCACTAGCAGAAACACTATATCTTTTCGAACAATCCTTGTAATATAAAAAGCAAGAATTCAACCATTAAATTCACAAAAAGTTGCATCTCGGTCCTTGGATATAGCTATACTTATAACTTACAGATTTTCTTTTAGAAAACATAGATAGAACTTAGGGATTTAAGCCAGTTGTGTAGGTTTTGTTGGTTTAGGAGTGTGAACCTACAACGTTTAAATTTAAGCTGCGTACAATGCCTTTAGTAAAATCAAAGCGATCTTGTGGACAGGACAGAGCTGAATGGTATTCGAAGGGAACATGCGCCCTGCCAAAGCGGATTCCAAATGGACTTGGATCAATAGGGTGCTTTCAGCATAAAGTGCAAAACTGAATTGTTCTGACATTCTATTGAGAATGTGACCAAGTTTCTATTTCAGCTTTGTACTATAAAAATAATATAGTCAGCATTTTAACTATGGTCTAACAGTTTCAGATGACTTACTCTTCTTCCCTGAGCTACTTCTCCGTTATCTTGACAGCCAACCTCAGCTTCGCCTTCAATTGTTACTTTCGGGTCTGTTTAAAAGTTGACAAAGATATTATTTCAAGATACTGAGTGTTAAATTATCATGCACCCACTCCATTTTCTACAACTAATATGCATTAAGAAATTCCAATTTATTTTTGAAATCTAACGGCAAATGGTAGCATCAAAATTTGCAAATAAATTCCAAATAAATCTTATCTAGACCCTTCTATGATACCGGGGAGATTTTGCAAAGCTAGATCAATGCAGAATAATTTTGGAGCGAGCTGAGTACCCCGAAGTCAAAGAAATTTTAATGTGCCCCCTCCCTCTAGATATTACCACTGATAAGAAGATGCAATATCAAAAGATGTAATGCCCACCCTTGTTTGTCAAAGTTTCAAGAAAAGCCGCTTTTCTCTCTTCGAGTGATGGAATCACTTTGTCGGCATAGAACTTGAGATAGTTTGCCATCTCCAAAGCTAAATGGTCCAGTTCTTCCTTGCATCTTTCGTCAAACATCATGCGCTCGACAACATGTCTCTTAGTGGCAATCGAAACTGTTACAACGGAAGTTGTTCAGAATTTACATATTAAGAATATGGCAAGAAACAAGCATTTCATATAAAAAAGGAAACACATTCCTGCACGGAAAAATGTGATAAATTAAAAAACCTAACTTGAATTAACAGTTTAATTTTTGGGTTTGGCTTATGGGTGTTTAAATAAGATTATATTCAGTCAAGGATCAGTTATTTGAAAGCACTGAATCAGGTACGCAAAAATATTTATTGTTTGCAGATTTTGCTGATCCTAAATTTGGCTGGCTATCGAATATTTATCCCAAATAGCCCAAAGTTGATATTTTCCCCCCTCTTATCCATTTTCGTTTGTTCACCACCAAAATTATCTGCGACAATAAGGCTGCAACCCAAGGTGCAAATTTTTAGACCCGATGAAGTAAAACATGAGCAACGAGACATGCGTTAGACACGAAGGGCAATCCCAAACCTTCACGGGAAGGAAATCTACGACTCTCTTGCAGTGGTGGAGCCAAAGGGGGGGCAAGGGGGCCAGAGTCCCCCGTCGGAGCTGCTTAGTCCACCCGTCGGAAGATATACGAAGAAAAGTTAAAAATTTGTCAGAGCAAGATTCTGCTACCGTTTTGTAGAATTTTTACAGAAGAGAAGGAGTAACTGACAACAGAGGTCCCATTGAGCATAAATGTTCAACCAGGTAACTCCTAAGTAATTTACACACAATTTCAGGGAATCGATGAGTCAAATAACATTTATAAACATGATATATCCAAGCTTTCTGGAATCGTTGTAGAATAATTGTTTGAGCATCAAATTGTAAAATGAACTGATTTAGGGGCTTGAGAAACAATAGGAGTGTAAGAGTTAATGATGCTGTAAAGATGAGTAACATATCTGTAGTATTAGAGATATTGAAATATTGCAAGTATGGTTTAAATGCAGCCAAAAGGCAACAAACACTATAAATTTTCATTTTGTGATTTCATATAATCTATTATAAGCTATACAAAATATTCTTCTTTTGAAAAGAAGTCCAGGGGAGAAAACCTTTGTGAGTAATGACAGTAACAGGAAACCCATCATTATGTGTGAAGTAGTCTTCATCACTGCTGTAAGTATCTTCGCATGAAACACACGAGAAATGGCGCAGAGGTAAATATTTGCACCCTAAAATTTATAAAAAATGAGTACAACAATATTTAGTAGACTAGAAATACAAAATGCACTGTATCTACTGAATACAATAAGCTTTTTTTAAAAAGAAAATATTCGCATAAGCATTCTAAACACTGAGTGGCTTTCATCAATAAAGGACAAAGAAATTTATAGATATTTTGGTGCGACAAAGGTGAAGCTAGGAATGAACCTGGCCTAACATCTTAAAGGAACAGGAAACTACTCAAAGGTTCTGTAGATCCTATCCAGTTGCATGTTTTATCTGTTCTTCAAAAAAAGAATGATGTGTTATTCAGAACTTGTAAAACATTGATTCTCTCCAAGGTTGATTCCAATCATTATCAGCTGAAAAATTGCACAGCTGCAGTATCAGCAAGTTGATTACAAAGATACACCAGTTACAAGGTGGCTGATAAATAGGTCAATCACACAATGGCTTATAAAACAACTTTTTAAAAAATTAACAGATCCCTGGAATATGTAATAGCTGATTCATACGTATTTCTTTCAACTGGTTTTCCTTTATTGTTACATAAGGAGCTACTGGCTGCAAAAAACCATTTGTTGCAGCAAGTCGATCATGGAGTGGCTGATTGCAGTGAACAGTTTCATCGCAATCTGAACAACAGCAGGCAACAGGAGAGCAATCTGTACAACATATAACTGCTGCATTGACGTGGCATATCTGGCAAACACCGAGATTTGCATCAAAATGTTTTACAACATTTTGAAAAAGAGTGCTCCTTTTTGAGTCCCAGTTTTCATTTTCTGAAGCAACTCTTGACGACCATGACTGACTGGGCTTTCCAATATTTTTTGAAAACATAGATCTGCATTTTTCAAGGACTTCACTTAATGCTAAAATATTGCAAATAATATAAGAATTAATGTGTAGGAAGAAAAATGTAAGAATGAGTAAGATATCTCCTAGATACACTATAATCATTGCACAGTTATAATCATTAAAGAAAAAAAGCAAGGATTTTTATGTTCAAATTGGGAATGGATATGATATACATAAAGAAAACTTAACTTTTGACACCCTAATCTAGATTCTGATAGAGAAAATTTCAAAAGCTTCAATACAACAGTTGAAGGTTATGTGCAAATTGAAGTATGCAAAGATGGATAAAAGAACCAAAACACAATAAATTTGTTTTCTCAGGCATCGATTCTACAGTAAAGATTTGGAGAAAATTTCACTTATTCCAAACCTTTATCAGGGATAACTTCCTGGTTACTTTCAGACCTGAAATTCTGGGCTGCAGATGGTCCATTGTCATCTGTTTGATAAAAAGTGAAACACAAAATAACTTAAAGCTAAGCACAAACTTTCTATCTTCAATTGACTTATAATTGCCATGGAAACATATTAGAAAGCTGAGAAAAGAGGACAAATCATCTAATGAACAGCAATTAAAATGGTTTTCATATTGAGGTCAGTCAAGGCCCCCTCGTCACTACTTCTTTAGCATCAGGTTCTGAATAAACCCCCTTCTCTCCCTTTTCAAATAAAATGTCTTTAATATTATGCTGTCTAACTTGAAAACACAGTTCAAGGTACTGGTTGAAGGATTAATAAGAATTGCTGTATACTGGGTTTGCTTGCTCAACTTCAAACACATCCACATTTAACTAATGTTAGGTTAGGATTTTACTATAGTTTATCGGTGTATATCTGGCATGAGACTCACAGGCCCTCGTTTGCAGAGTGTGGCTGATTTTGATACATTTTTGGCTACACAAACAGCTGAAATTCCGCAAAAATCACCCTGAAATTCCAGGTGCACCAATATAATTCAATACATTTTTAGATGTGCTCTAAGCACTAGCATGTCTGCATCTTGAGTTGAAATTGCTTTGCTCTGCAAACTGGCTTGAGGCTCAGGCATTGATTTACTCTTATTGTCGAAGATATATCATGAAATGGTTTGCTACTGCATTTTATTTATGAGAATAATTTTGACGAGACGTCTTTTGGAACTTACAGCACGTCCATTAGAACCCATGTTTGGTATCACAATTTTTATGACCTTGAGAGTGCTCTCAGCAGGTCGTTTAAAAAAGATAAATACAATAAAACTGCAACATCACCTTCTGTCTCAAACCAGTCTGATTCGTAGGGTCTGTCTGCGTTCGTGTTGTACCCTCTCTGTTTTCTTGTAGCGTAGGCCTCTCTCTCTTTACGGTTCCGCCCGCGTCTGATATCTGAATGTTTTTTGTTAAGTCACAGATAACATGATATTTTTTCTTTTTCTTAAAATGCTTCTTTGAGCAATTTTTAAGCTTCTCAAAAACTTTCTCGGCTCGACTCTTACTGCCAAAGCTTCGGTCCTCTCCGTCCGCCATTCCAATACTACAGACAACCACAACCACTGGTATCGATGACACATTAAAAACGCATAGATTGTTGGTTTTAAGGGAAAACAGAAACGAAGAATGTGTTCGTTTTAGGGACGAGGACAACCTGCTTTTTCTGCAACCATCCGCGCCCATGAAAAACCGCCATACAAAATTAATTGGCACCCACCAACTCCACAAACAACCAGCATTACGATCTTTTAGGACATAGAATGTTGCAACTCCATAGAGAGATTTTGTTGAGATCGTAGATTCAAATTTCCCCATGAAACAAACTGGTTTTGAAGCATTAAATTAAAAAAGCTTTTACTTTGATTTGTTGTAACTTGATTCCGTGCATCTTTTCGAAAGTATTTCTATCGATAACGTTGATTGTGGATCCGGTATTCAATATCATGTTGAATTTCTGACCTTCGATCACAACATTTAATACAGGGCTGCATTTTGATGATTTGTCGTTGTCATTTGAGACCGTATACAAATACTCCTCGTTACTAGAATAATTCTTAATGCTGTAAAGGTCTCACCGCTGCGTGTGTTTTGCGGGAATGTGCAGGACGTCTTTGTTTCTGCTTCGAGAATTTTGAGCCCCTACAAACTGATGGAAAGTGGTTCGGTTTTTTTGCACTTGGGACAGGTTTGTGTTTATTGCACTTGCGATAAGTAACAAAGGCATTGATTTTTGTGCGGCCATTCTCTTTCACAATTGTTGCAAGTCTTTTTAAAAGACTTTGATTGCAAACGGTGCGTTTTTTCCGTGTATACGTGGATTTTTTCTAAATCTCAGGCTTGATACGAACTGGTTTCATCCTGTGTTCCATCGATTGGAATGTCTTTAAGGGTATATGTAGGGTCACGCAGAGTTCGGCGTCTTATACGGGAAGATCGATCCCCTATTATTATTTGCTCCTCCATTTCAAAGTCTACATCTTCGAATTCGCATGTACTGGGTATCTGCCTGAGTCGTGTATGAAAGGTATCGAGCGATTCTTGATCTCCCTGACGAGTTTCACGAAAACGATAAACTTCATAACGCCGATTTTTCTGCGGCTCGAAGTACTCAATGAGCTTGGCTTTTGTTGTCGCAAAGTTGTCTTCATCCCCTTCTCCGTCGATATCACTCAACTGATTAAAAATTTCACGAACTTTGGGTCCAGCTTGATAAAGTAACAAGGCCTTCTGGGGCTTAGCGTCTCGAATTCCGCTAAGCGTCAAGAAATGTGTCAAAGTCACATAGCCAAAGTTTCCATCTGGCAGCAACACTCGCTCCAAGTTCTGCATTCGGTTTGAACGATGGTAATGGATTGAGTTGTACAGACATTTTCGTCGCTAATGTTAAGATGTGAAGGAGATAGAACAGTGCATGGGTAGAACAGAACAGTAAGATAACTTTATATTAACTTCAACGGCCTACACATATAACTGTAATACTGTAATCTGAAACTCTATATAACATGGGTCACATGAAGTAATGCTCCTGCGCATAGTCTATTAGGTTACTACACCCTTTAGCCCCCTAAAAATCATCTCGCTATAAATATTGAAGAGATAAGGAAGACGAATTTCAAAGAAGACGGATGTCTTTCCCAAATAGATCAAAACATTTTAGTAATTTTAAAAGTTCTTCATGATTCACTTACAAACCCTTACAAACTTAGAGTCATTTGCACAAAGTGTCATATGAAACCAAATTTTCTGTTTTTTCTCTAACAGTTTCTGTCTTTTCTGTAAATCTCAAGATTTCTGACACACGAAACTGCACCCATTGCTTCCACTCTCCCTGATCATATATCCAGTGAAGAGCGGTTTTGCTGTCAAGCCAGTACTTTACCTTGTCAATGGTGACTTGTGAACACAGTGCTTTGTAAACATTATCCATGAGGACAGCTAAAATTCTGGCAGACATTAACTGAAGACGTGGAATGGTAAGATCTTTGAGTGGAGCTACCCTTGCCTTAAAGCACAGAAGCTTTGTATACCTGTCTTTTGTTGTTACCCAAACAAGAAACACTACTGCACAGTATGCCCTTTTGCTAGCATCTCCAAATCTATGCAGTTGACAGCTCAATAACTTACCTTCATTTTCATCATACACACATCTTGAAATTGTTAATGTTTTCACCTCATTTAGCCCATGTATCCATTCCTCCCACTTTGCAACCTTGCTCTCAGGGATTGGGTCATCTCACTCAAGCTTCTCTTTGCAAAAATCCTGAAAAAGAATGTTAGCTTGCACCCCTATGGGGCTTGTTAGACCTAAAGGGTCAAATGACATAGCTAAGGTGCTCAAAATGCCTCTCTTTGTGGGCCTTTCTACCTGAATATTTTTAGCCATTTTTGTCAGGTCAAATTCAAGTGTGTCTTTCTCGTTGTCCCAGATTATACCTAAGACTTTGGTCTTCCCCCCTGTTTCCTGCAGAGGTCCTAATGATTCTTTGGCAAAGGATTGCTCTTCTTGGGAATCTACACTTTCACTTCCTTTCTCTTTTTGCAGAATCTGCTTCCTAAGCTCAGCATTGTTTGTTTTCCATTTTCGTAGCGAAAATCCCCCTTTCATCATTCTCTCTCTTGCCTTACAAAAAAAGGGAATATGCTTCTGCTGCATTAGGGCAACCGGTTACAAGGTCATCAACAAAGAAAGACTGTGACATTTGCGTGACAAAGTCTGGGTCAGAATCCTGAAAGGAAGAAAGATTATGACGCAAAACAGCATTCAAAATGAATGGTGAGCTCCAAGGACAACAGAATTAAACTTGAGCACAATGATCTTTGGTTTTTCTTCACTGATGTCATCTAACCAGAGAAATTTCAAACAATCGCGATCTTTAGCATTTACCTCAAGGTTGAGAAATGCTTTTGCAATGTCGCCAACAAGAGCTACTCTTGCATCTCTGAACCGCGAAAGAATATCAAAAATTAATGGTGTCAATGATGGAACCACATGCAAGCAGTCATTTAAGGAGGTTCCTGTATTTTTATCTTTACAAGAAGCATCGTAAAAAAACATTTCAAGGAAAGTTTATATTTTCAGTTTCCTTTAAAAAAAACTCCCTCCCTTTCCCCCAAGTCAATGTTGAATGCGTGATTTTGAAGAAGAAATGATAGAACTACAAATCCAACATTGCTTCGGGGTAATGAGGGGGATTCGAATTTACAGGGGCAAGGTAAAGTAAAAAATTACAAACAATTTTGTCCCAACAATTTTGTCAGGGATTGTACGAAGATCTATACCACCACTCAAAAGTTGTTTGATGACCAAAAAAGGTTGTGAGCATCACTTTGTAGCAGGATTTTAACATTAGTGCAGAAAAATTTGTGCATTTCTAACATTTTACTCTAATGGACCAAAAATTCAGGAAAACTTTTGCAGAGAAAAGCAAAGAAAAGTGTAAATGATGAAACACACCACAAAAAAGATGACGCTCATAATAAACAAGCACCTATTGGGATATAGAAATTATAGACAGATATAGAAAGACATTCGATGCTGAGGTCATATTATTCTTACTAAACTTCAATATCGTTTTTGACTCACACATAAACGAAGCACGAAATTGATAGTGTCAAAGAAGGAGCCTGTTTAAAACCTTATATCAGAGCACATTAAAAATTCAGAGCGAAAAAATCTTCAAAATCATTTCACCAGTTTTGAATTTGAATCATACAATTGTATGGTCAAACAAGAGGGCCCAGAAACTAAATTGAAGACAATTTGACATTAACTTCTCGAGTTGTTTAACAATTAACATTTACTCTTGTGGTAGTGATTTGGATGGAATTATTGTTGGCATAGAAGAAGATCTATGTCAAGCTCTAAAATGGTTTGAATCGAACAGCATGGTAGCTAATCAACCTAGGTTCCAGATGATGGTCCTTGGAACCAAAACTGATTAAAAAAAATTTTTATTGAAATAAATGGAAATACCTTATACTCATCAGACAGCGTTAAACTTCTATGCGTCACAATCGATGCTGGCATTAAATTTGACCAACAAATCAAAACCCTATGTCATAAAATGAATCAAATTGGAAAGCATTTTCTAGGGCGGCTAACTCCCTAGATATAGGCAAGGCAAAATTACTATACAATTCCTTTCTGTTATCAAATTTCAACTATTATCCTCTCATTTGGATTTTATGTGGAAAGCAATGTAATAAGGAGATAAATCGAGCTAATAAACGTGCAGTACGCGAGCTGTTTTGTGATTATAAATCCACCTTTGAATGACAGAGATATACAAATCATTAAATTATGAGAGTCTCTCATTCATGAGAGAGTTTTACGTACAGAGAGAATTGATTTATAATTTGGCAATGAAAAATACGCTGCAACTTTCGCCTACCAAACGTTATCATTTGGGATAAATTCATTGGCATTCCGGGGGAGCATTTTCTGGGACACCTTGCCTGATACGATAAAAAATGTGGAAAACGAAGCCAAATTTAAAAGAGGCATATATGCCTAGAATAAAGACAAATGTAGCTGTAAAATATGTAAATAGGTAGATTAATATTGAACTATTTCATTTTTGTATATAAATAGTTGGTATTAATTAGTTTTACATATATATCTTTGTATATTAACTATCGCTCAAACCAACTGTAAATAAAGATATTATTATTATTATTATTATTATTATTATTATTATTATTATTATTATTATTATTGTTATTATTATTATTGTTATTATTATTATTGTTGTGCAATTGCTATTTTTACATTTCTTTATCGTCATCAGTTTTGTCCGTCTAATTGACATACTTCGAAAAGTCAGACGATATTAAAGTTTGATAAACAATATATATTACATTGCTAGTAAATGTCACTCCCCAAACACAATTTTAATTCGTAAAATTCAATATAGTTGAGTTTGGTTTTTTGTGATTCTATATAACCAAGAACTCGCAATGGTTGTCACACATTGAAAATTTGGTTTTCTACAATAATGTACTTTATAATTTTGCTTCCAAAGTTGAGCTAGAATCTACTTGCTTTTCCGACAAATTGACATTATATTATCAATCTATTTGGAAAGAAGTTTTAAGGAATTTTAAGGAATTTTTATCGCTTCACATTTTCAAAATTTTTGAAAATTTTGGTGTTGTCTTTGAAAATTTTTATGACCGCACCTATCGAACCAACTATATGTAAAGTTCTCGAACTACACCGCCTTTCAACCTAGCTTCACAAGAGATTTCAACGAGCAAAAGTCGTCTAGAGTTAAAAGAATTTCAAAAAAAAACATCACAAAGAAGAAGATGGAAAAAAACAAACTAGCTTCTAGATACTGAATTCGATAAAATTTTACAGAGATTTCATAGATCATTGTTACTGTTATGTTCTCATTTTTATTATTGTGATGCCCTATTATAATCTTCATGTGTTCTTTACTGGTAGTTGCTGCAATTTTACCTTTTAATAACTAAATACTACTAAATGTCTTTTGTTTATGGTTTTCACTGCAAAAAAATTACGATTGTGTATCAATGTACATTTACGATTTATCAATGCCCAAATTGGCTACCACTGCACGTTAAAATGAACCCCGCTACAGTTTCTATAATTTTATTGTGCTGAATCATTGCAAAATACACATCTACTGCACATTTCATCTATGATAAATTTATAGCAAACTTAAGAGATCTCAACAGCGACTAAGAAGAAGAAATGCAAAATTTGTCGCCGTCAAATGGTAAATAACTAAATATTTTATAATATGGTACATAATTGATCTAGAGACGAAAATCCAAAGACTTCCATCTTTAAAGAAGCATAGTAACGAACTAGCTCTTTGACGTTTCTGTAATGCTTGTCTTGCTCTTCCTTGCACCTTTTGTCCCAAAACCATTGATAGAATTCAAATGAATAAAGATTGTAATGTATCTTTGCCTGGTTCCATTTTCTGCAACTTTCCGGACAGACATCAAATCCAGCTGAGTAACAAAGTCCTTCTTTAATAAAATCTTCGATATATTCCTTTGGAGGGACTTTTGAGTCATAGGACTGACCATTTGTTATTGTGTACCTCAGGTGAATTGATGAGCGCGGCATCGGTATCGTCATCTCTGGGGGTACGTTAATCCGATAATAATCTGGCGACACTTGACTAGCAAGCAAATTTTCTCCTCTCCAGTCACCATTTGGGACCATCTGCAAGCGCCAAGAGTACTCATTTCTGTGATAGTACCAAACATAATTGCACATGATACTAAACTGACAAAGACAAGCCATTGTGCCTGGAGTGTTTTTAAAAACTGAATCAAAATCCACGCTATGATTTCTTGCAAGGACCTCTCTCATTTTTAACATATGCTCTGTTTTTATCATAACAGGGAAAGTTGACATGCATTGCATAACTTCTTTTTTGCCGAGAAACAACTCTGTTGTTTTAGCCCAACATTGGTACGGAACTTGACCAATTTTTGCAATAATAATTGGTTTTCCATTGTCAAATAACAACTGTGGTGTTACTAAGGTGCTAAAAAATGTATCAGTATCGACATACCCCACATAAGATACATTGGTACATTTATCGGGATACATCATGTCCCAAAACATTCTGGCCTTGCCCCATCCGCGGTATGCATTGATGGAACTTGGATCTCTGTAGCATATTTGTGGATATGGCCATTCTGTTTTTATTTTGTCCCCAAGCAAATGGTCTTCTTTCTTCTCGTTGTCCAATACAACTAAAAGTTTTGCTCGTTCGGATGGAAAGAAAAGCTTCATAGTGCGAACCAAATAATTTTTATACTCTTGCTCAAAACGCGGACTAGAGGTTAATCTCAAGTATAGCACAAACTCAGGAACGCCATCCCAAGGGTTTCTTAATGGAAAGATTCTTCTAAAGCTCGGTTGATTTTTCATGTGCATTTTCATTGAATTTAGTAAAATGGTCACAAGTGCAATGAAAACGGTTGCTATTAGCAATGCGACGTGTGACAACTGCATGTTAGCATCTGTTGAAGAAAATAAAGACAAAATTTGTCAAAATGTGAAATTTTGCTGGAATGATTTTAAGATATATTTGTAGATATCATCAAAATATAATTATATGATTTGATATAATTTTGGCAGCTTTCCAATACAATTTAATGGTATGCCTATGAAGTAGGAATTAGTTTCCTTTTACTAATACAAGACAATCCGTCTAGTGGATTAGACGAAGTGGAAGTTCATAGCATTTGTAAGGACACTGAGAATTGCCTATTGCACACTTAATGTAAACACTAGGTATCTGCTTGGGTCCTTCAGGTGTTTGGGATAAGAGTTTTCTGTATCAATCTAAAATTTATGGTTTTATAAAAGCCTTTAGTACATTGATTATTAGGACCAGTGAACTGCAAGAAAATAAATATCAAAATTGATATTAAGAATATAGACTTTTAGCGAAAAAGAATAAAGGATAAAGAAGACACGATATTTTTGTTTCTGTATATAGTAATGTCCTAGTTGACAGGAAAAGGATTTTTGTATTAGCATTATTGAGTAATAGCCTTTAATTTGCATCGTATGTTGTTCTGATTTTAATGCTTTAAAGGCAAAATATTTTTCATCTTCTACATTCTTACGAATGATAGAGCTGAGCTAATGCTTTTGGTAGTGTCGCTTGTTCTTTTTGAAGAAGTTACACTGATGTAGACAGATTGATTACATTATTTCTTTTTGCAACATTCGTCGAAGCTATGAAAAAAGGGACCTGCATCAGCTTTGAAATCTTTGAAACAAGCCAATTCAACAGTTTTCTAATATCAAAGTTCAAATGGCCTTATCGCATAAAATATGCAACAGATTTAACATGTTTCTACATTTAGAGACCTTTTAACGTGTTGTTTCTGCCTGTGCAATAATACAATAGTTCATTAGTTCAAAATTGAAAATTCAAAAAAAGCAATTTTGTTATAATGTCATCTTTTCGCGCCCCTCTTGCTCAAGTCTGGTTCTATCGTTAACAGAAACATATAACACAGCTTGTCAAGGCCAATAGTAGAAAGAAGAATGTTTCAAAAAACTAAACTTTTGCACAAATACTTTATATAAATACATATTCCGCGAACACCAAGTTTCTAAACTAGTGCTAAAGACATCACTTCTTCCTTCTATTCCAGTGATGTTGTCACTATGGATCACGGATCAAAACTTCTTGGGCATTGGTAAACGTCGCCAAAGGTGACTTGCATTTGGAGACGCTCATATTCGTATTCATATTCATATTCGAATTAAACAGAAAAAAGCGTTCAAAAATACCGAGGAAAATGGCACATGAAGCAAATTTACTTATAATATCTACACTCAGTGAGCAAAAGTATTGCACAGGCTGAGTCGGAAAGTAAGAAAGACAGTGTTGAATTTGTTTAGTTGGTCACCCTATGTACAAGCGCCTACGTAAGGGCCTTCTTATTTTTTCTGTATAAGGTGTTATCTTTAAAGTTGTTAAAGAGAGTTGTCGCCTGAAATCATCGCGAACGAACGCATTATCCTAACGAAACGCTGTATTTCATTTATTCATTCACAAATCATCACAGTCTAAAATGTAACTGTTTGTTTTATTATCATCGTCTTCTGGCAATCTTTTAGTCATTATAGCTGGACTTAATATTTACAATTGTCGTAAGTGTTGGAAACTAAGGACGCAGGACCTTCCGTGTATCCTTACAAGGATGCTCAGCCAACTACCCAACATTTTGGTGCCGTGACTCGGGAGCTGTAATGTCTGAAAAAGAAACATTAAAGAAGAAAATTCAGGCACGAAACGGTCATCGCCTGGTTGTTCGCAAAAATGTCGCGAAGGCCCGAGAGCTGTTGCCTCCGCGCGGTCAAAATCTTCCACCGGAACAACAATCGAAACTCGAATCAATCAAAAACACACTGGAACGAAAACGATTGATTATCACGACACTAGATACAGAAATTGAGGATCTTTTGGAAGAAGTCGATATCGAGAAAGAAATAGTAGATCGTAGCGATTTGGAAGAAGAAACGGAAGATATAATATGTCAAATAGATCTAGTTAGCAAAAAGGACACGATCGCCCCGCAACATGAACTTAATCGCAGCTTCGAATCACAAGGTTTTGCCACAGCAGGAAAAGTGAAGCTACCAAAATTACCTTTAACGGTGTTTAATGGAGACCCGACAGAATGGCCATCATTTTGGGATAGTTTTTCCTCAACAATTGATAAATCTCAAGGCTTGGCTCCTATCGACAAATTCAAATATTTACAGAAATCGCTGCTTGGCGAAGCCGCTAAAACGATATCAGGTCTTCCACTCACAAGTGAAAATTATCAAATAGCTCTAGACTTATTGCGAAAACGATATGGAAATCGTCAAATAATTATTTCAAAACATATTGAAGCCTTAATGGATTTACAAAGGACTGAAAACGGAGCGGATTTAAAGAAATTGCGTCAAATGTACGACAAAGTTGAAAGCACTGTTCGCAGCTTAAATGGAATTGGTGTATCTGCAGAAAGCTACGGAACTATCTTGACGCCTATCATAATGTCAAAAATACCGGTAGAGTTAAGACTTCTTATCTCGAGGAAACTATCGGATGAATGGGATTTAGAAGGACTATTATTAGCGTTCGGTGAAGAAATTTCACTTCGAGAAAAGTGCGCTTATGCACCTATTGGTAGTGCTACCAATACAAAAACAGTTGGATCAAAACCATCCTTTCAGCAATCCACAGCAGCTACACTGCTAATCAACAACCAGAAACGAGAAAGGAGTGCAAACGATGGAATACCATCTTGTTTATTTTGCGGGCAGAAACATTTTTCTTCGAGCTGCACAACGGTTTCGAATCCTGACGCGCGGAAGCAGACATTACGCGAGAAACGGAGATGCTTTGTTTGTTTACGTGGTGGACATGTTAGCAGATTTTGCAGAAGCAATACTAGATGTTTCAAATGCCAAGGAAAGCACCATGTTGCAATTTGTGGCTCAAAAGCTGATAGGTCCGCAAGTTTTGCAAAAGCAAGAGAAACAGCGTACAAGGAAACCGTCGCCGCGCCTCAGTCACCGCCCACACAACCATCGGTAAGTACTTTGCTAGCGTCTCGCAATAACACCACAAATACCGCTGTCTTATTACAAACTGCAAGAGCTAAAGTAAGAAGAGTAGACAGTAACACAGAAGAATGCGTTGTAAGACTTATTTTAGACTCTTGCTCCCAGAAATCGTATATTTCACGCAGGCTAAGGGATAAGTTACAGTTGCCCACCATAAGCACAGAAAAGGTAATCATTAAAGAATTCGGTAACGTTAGTGGGACATTAAAAACGTGTGATTCAATCCAAATTGCTATCGAAGGAGCAGATAACCTAACTGTGTTTATTAATGCTTTTGTGGTAGACAATATTTGTAGCCCGGTTGCTAATCAAGCCATAGACGTAGCCAAACTGAAATATCCCCACATAAAAGATTTGCCTTTAGCTGATAAAGGTAGCGGCATGGATGAATTTGAAGTTGACATATTGATTGGGGCGGACTACATTTGGCAGTTCATGTTAGATCACGTAGTACGGGGGGAGCATGGTTATGGCCCCGTAGCTACACTTACCAGATTCGGGTATGTACTTAACGGTCCCGTAGAAATACCGTCAACAAATGAACACTCATCGAACATTATCATTTCACATGTCCTTAAAACTGACAATATTGTCGTTGATAGCGATAAACATTTGATAAACGAACTTCACAAATTCTGGGATATCGAATCTATGGGTATCAAGTCTAATGAGCAAGAACTAACTTGTAGCGAAAATCCATTAGAGGGAAAAATTCATTTTAATCAAAAACTCGGAAAGTATGAGATTTCGCTCCCATTCAAGGAAGATCATCCTGTAATTGCAGACAATTATCAAGTAGCACGTAAACGTCTCGAAAGCCTGTTAAAACGCTTAAATTCAAAACCCGATGTTTTGCATCAATACAACGAAGTAATTTCTGAACAACTAAATTCCGGTGTTGTAGAAAAGGTAGAGGATACGGAGTTATGCTCGGCTCCTGTTGGATCTGTGTATTATAATCCTCACAGGGAAGTAGTTCGAGAAGAGCGGCAAACTACAAAACTTCGAGTCGTTTACGACGCAAGCTCTAAACAAAACGGCGAAGTAAGTTTAAACGATTGCTTAGAACCAGGCCCAAATCTGGTACCTCTCATTTTTGATGTACTTTTGAGACTCAGAGCTAAACGAATAGCGTTAATTGGTGACTTAGAAAAGGCATTTCTGAATATCATTATACAAGAAAACGACAGGAATTTTCTCCGATTCTTGTGGTACGATAACGTTTTTGAAAAAGATCCTGAGCTTGCAACATTGAGGTTTTCACGTTTAGTTTTTGGACTTACGAGTTCGCCGTATGTTCTTAATGCTACTGTACGTCACCACCTTGAAAACTATCGACAGTCAGATAACGAATTTGTGCAAACCGTCGAAAAATCTCTATATATCGACGATTTTGCGTTTTCATTAGATACTGAGGAGGAAAGTTTCGAACTTTATCGTAAACTCAAACTTTGTTTTGCTTCTGGAGGGTTTAATATGAGGAAATGGGCCTCTAACAGTGATTCGCTTATTGAACGCATTGAACTAGCTGAAAATATGCATAGTAAAACCGCAAATTCGAAGGAAAGTAATGTCATTTTCGACGATGATGAAACCTTCACAAAATCGATCTCTAATACAGTATGCAATGGTACCGAATCTAAAATCCTAGGAATGCCTTGGAACAGAAATAACGACAAATTTGTGTTTGACTTTTCGGAGTTTATCGAAGCCGCTAGCAGTAATGTTGAAGTAACCAAGCGCAATATTTTAAGAACTACCGCGCGGTTCTTTGATCCGCTCGGAGTACTTTCGCCGGTAATTCTTCCGCTTAAAATGATATTTCAGCAATTGTGCAAATTGAAAACAGCCTGGGATGAAAAACTCCCTGACGACATTTGCAATAATTGGCTCAAAATCGTAAACAACATTGCAAACACAACACTAATTGAATTTCCACGAAGCCTAATGGGAGATATTATCAGTAATGACGCTATTTCGATTCAACTACACGGCTTTTCTGATGCAAGTCAATATGCATATGGGGCTTGTGTATACCTTCGCGTCGAATCATCATCTAAACTAGTAATAAGCCGATTAATTTGTGCGAAAACCAAAGTAGCACCTATGAAAGGTGAAACAATACCGCGACTTGAACTAATGGCCGCAGTAACACTTTCGCGTCTTATAAAGTCAGTCCACAATGCCTTGATTAGCACAATTAACTTAGAATCAATCTTTTGTTGGACAGATTCACAGGTTGTCCTTCACTGGGTTTTAGGTAACAAAGAACACAAACAAGTATTTGTAAGAAATCGAGTGCATGAAATTTGCGATTTAACCGAAAAGAAAAATTGGCGATATTGTCCAACGTCTAACAATCCAGCTGATATCGCTTCAAGAGGCATTGATTGTTCTAAAATGCAATCAAACGAGTTTTGGTGGAACGGGCCACAGTTTTTGGAAAACGACTCGGAATTTTGGCCTGTAAATGAAATCGCGCCCTCGCAGCAAATCGAAATTAATACAAACGTTGTCGTAACTGAAAATAACGATCAGCTAAATCTGAACAAAATCATTCCATGCGTAAATTACAGTAGCTTCATTCGCTTAATACGGGTAACTGCGCTCGTATTGAAATTCGTGGCAATTTTAAAAGGAAAGGTTAAAAATTTACAAACAGACATAAGTGACGACTTTTTGTCCAAAGTCAACGAAGCGAAAATCATGTGGCACTTAGAAGTGCAAAAGGTCTTTGATCTATCTGGAAATGATAAAGAAATTAGAAATAACCTCGGATGTTTTGTCGACAAAGAAGGAATAATCAGAGTAGGGGGTAGACTTCAAAATGCATCGATTTCGTATAACAGTAAACACCCCGTATTATTGCCACGTCAGCATCATTTTACAAAATTGGTTATCTGGCATAGCCATTTAACAGTCAAACACAATGGAGTCAATGAAACACTCGCGCAAGTACGATCCAATTACTGGATTACGAAAGGTCGTCAGATTGTAAAATCCTTAATTGCGAAATGTTCCAGATGTAAAGCTATACGTGGAAAACCATACGAAACACCAAATGCGCCACCGTTACCTGCATATCGCGTATCAGAAGATGCAGCATTTACCAACGTTGCAGTCGATTTTGCAGGTCCTTTATATGTAAAGGATATCTACACCAAAACTGATCGTATGAATAAATGCTACATTGCATTATTCAGTTGTGCAAATACGCGAGCAATACACCTTGAGTTAGTTCCAGATCTTTTCGCAGAAACATTCATTCGCGCGCTTAAACGTTTTACAGCTCGGAGAGGACTAAGTAAACTTATCGTTTCAGACAATGGAAAAACATTTCTGGATAAAAACGTTCAAATGTATGCGCAAAATATGAACATTCGATGGAAATTCAACGTTCCTACTGCCAGCTGGTGGGGTGGCTGGTGGGAGATATGCGTAAAATTAACGAAAAAATGTCTCAGAAAAACGCTGGGAAACGCAAAGCTTTCGTACGAAGAACTGGAAACAGCATTGATCGAAACTGAAGGAATCCCCTTAACATACGTTGGTGAAGAGATATCGGAACCACCATTAACGCCGTCGTGTCTTGTCATCGGAAGACGAATCCTCGATCAGTCGGAATCACTATCGTTGTCCTCGGATAAAACTTCATTAACAAAACGCGCTCGTTATTTAGAATTAATCATTGAACATTTTCGCCAAAGGTTCAAAAAGGAATATATTCCATCGTTACACGAACGACATCGTTGTTTGAAAAACCCGAAACGCGTAATACAAGTCGGAGACATCGTACACATTTTCAGAGATAAGGTTCCCAAACATACATGGGCGATGGGAAAAGTCGTTAAACTTCTAACTGGAAGAGACGGACTAGTTAGAGCTGCAGAAATCAAAACCTTAGATAAGTCGCGACGAGTCATCTATATCAAAAGACCGATACAACGTTTATACCCACTTGAAGTTAATGCTAACGAAGAAAACTCAACTGAAATTGAACACCTTAATGGTCAAAAAGAACATGAACCATCGATTACTATGGTACGGGATGAAGACATTCGAGAACACATAGCAAACATTATTTAAATAACAACTAACGTACATTTTTTTGTAAATAGATTATTCCAAGATTGACTTCGTCAATCGGGGGGAGTGTGTTGAATTTGTTTAGTTGGTCACCCTATGTACAAGCGCCTACGTAAGGGCCTTCTTATTTTTTCTGTATAAGGTGTTATCTTTAAAGTTGTTAAAGAGAGTTGTCGCCTGAAATCATCGCGAACGAACGCATTATCACAACGAAACGCTGTATTTCATTTATTCATTCACAAATCATCACAGTCTAAAATGTAACTGTTTGTTTTATTATCATCGTCTTCTGGCAATCTTTTAGTCATTATAGCTGGACTTAATATTTACAATTGTCGTAAGTGTTGGAAACTAAGGACGCAGGACCTTCCGTGTATCCTTACAAGGATGCTCAGCCAACTACCCAACAGACAGTTCTCATAGAAAACGACAACATAATAAATGACGACAAGAAGATTTGTGAAATTTTCAATTCTTATTTTGTAAACATAACCGACACACTACCAATCACATCACAGCCAGAGTCTGACGTTGAAATCAATTCGTCAAATGATCATGTGCTGTATTCGATTCAGAAATACAGGAGCCACCCTAGTATTATCAGACTTAAGGAGAATGTTGGTATTATTGACGAATTTGAATTTGATTTTGTTGCACCTTTTGATGTTTGGAATGAAATCAACCAGCTTAGTAGTTTAAAAAATCTAGTGGGGAAATTTCTACGGACATTTGATATTACTCTCAGATTTGTGTATTGATCAAACTACATTGTATATTAATAATATTTTCGAATATAGCGATTTTATATTTATATATTATCGATTTTATATAATATAAATTACATTTTAAATTATAGCGAATTTCCTGACCAACAAGAACTGGCTGATGTATCACCTATCTTCAAAGCGAACGATTCTACATTGAAGCTTATCTTTAGGCCAACAAGTGACCTTCCGTCCCTTTCAAAGTCTTTGAACGCAAGATGGTCAAACAAATGAAACTGTGTGGCTTTGTGTTTCGTGTATGGCTTCCGTGACGGCTACAGTACACAACATGCATTGTTAGTTTTAGGTGCATTTCTGTTTAAATTTTTCATGAACGATTTCACATATGTCATTACTAAGTCAGAATACTGTAATTTTTCAGATGACAATACTATATATGCATGCAGTCAAACCCTAAAACAGGCTGTATCTTATCTTAGGGATGATACCCATAATGCGCTGTGTTGGTTTCGGGACAATGGAATGGTTGCCAATCCTTCCAAATCTCAAGTCATGTATCTTGGTCTGAAGCCAGAACAGGAGTACGTGTTTGAAATTGATAAACAATCCATACCTGCAACTAGCACAGTCAAACTCTTAGGTATTACTATAGACTCTAGGCTAAAATTTGTCGACCATGTAAACGCACTTTGCACGAAAGCAAACAACATGACCAGCGCATTTTCGCGAGTAGCAAAATATTTAAATCAGGACAAGAGACATATTCTTTACAATACATATATCATATCAAACATCAATTATTGTCCTTTAATCTGGATGATCTGTGAGAAAGATGCCAATACAGCAATGAACAGAGTTTACAAAAGGGCACTGAGAATTATGTGGGGGGAATTCGCAGCCCCCTTTGCTGAACTTTTAGCAAGGGGTAGCGAAAAAACTATTCCCACAAAAAATTTGCAAAAATCGATGCTGGAAAGATATAAATGCCTCAATTCGGAAAAACCATCTTTTATGCGGCAAATCTACCGGGCAAAAGATTTTTGCAAGTAGTCTATAACCTAAGGACTAAAAATTTTCTACAGTTACCGAGCACAAACACAATTTCAAATGGAAATGATTCACTATCCTTCAGGGGTGCCATCCTTTGGAACACTTTATCTGACTCAATAAAAAACCTGACAGCCAGTGCTAGCTTTAAGAGATAAATTAAAGAGTGGAAAGGTGATAGTTGCTCATGTAAAATATCTAGATAAAAGGTTCGTGGGAATCTCATCAGAAGCATATATTTATTGTATTTATGGTAAATAGAATTTCTCTTTATGTAAATAGTTGGTCTTAATTAGTTCAAGTTAGAACTTACAGTATTTTAACCAACTGTAAATAATGTTACAATAATAATAATAATAACAATAATATTGCATCGGAACTCAATCAATATAAGGTGTCTCAAATTGTTGGTCAGGGAAAAAAGATGCTGCAAATTGCTTGAAACAACATAATTATGTTTTCTCATTGAATGAAAAGACCAAAATTCTGGCGATAAACATGTACATTCAAGTGTTTACGGATTTTTCAAACCTTTTGCTGACTGTCTATATTCGAACAACAACATTGGATTTTAAACGTAATCACCCGTAAAACCTCCAGGTTCAATTTTCTGAAATCATTTTTTTAACACATTTACCTTTCTTCTTTTTTTGCAATTCGACTGTTCTTTGCTGGAGATCTTACGTAAAGCTACGGATACAGTTGTGGCACACTTGACAACTGAACGAAGTTTAAAGAAAAACTTCTGAACAAACATAATCCCTATTGTCCATAGACAAAAGGGATTAAGCTTGCTAGCAAAGCCCTGTCCACACTAAACAAACTATCCCAGGCTCGCCCCAGGTTTTCTTAAACCCAGAATAGATTTTGCAGTGTGGACAGAACTAACCTGGGTCGCCCTGGTTGAACCCAGGTTAGTGTTATCAATTTCTAGTGTGGACACCAGCCTGAGGTGAACCTGAGTTAGTTTTTGTAACGCATGCCAATCATATGCCTCAAAACGATGTAAGAAAATTGAGTCCCACCAGTTTTAACTTCGGGTTTTACACCAATATTTTTTTTCCACGTCTACTGGCTGAATGCACTCTAAAGTGATACTTTGTTTAAGACATGTTACACATTTTTTCCTCCTCCTCTTATACTGTCGAATCCGTTTGCGACATGCAGCCAATATTTTGTTTAATCTTGATTGCCGTGCCATTGAATATTTATTCTGAATAATCTGCATTGCAAGGAAAAACATTTTAGACAAAACACAATAAACTGCGACTTCGGCAACTTCCATCTTGATCGTGTTTGTAGATTACTTGTTTTGTTGTCCTTGTTTTGTTGTTATAATTTAACTACGCATGCGTAGCATTGACTAACCAGGGTTCGCCCCGACGTTGTGTCCACATTACAAAACATGAAAATCAAGTGTGGACAAAACAGGGTTCACCCTAGGTTGAATTTTACCCGGGACGAACCTCGGTTAGTTTGTGTACTGTTGACAGGGCTTTAAACAAATGCTGATTTCGCAGTGTGCACACCAAAATTGCCACTAAAACAAGTTCACTAATCCCTCAAATCTGAAATATTGTTCAGTTCGCCTAGAACCTTGCAAAAGTAGTAATGATTTTCCACTTTGACAAAGGTAACGAGTTTTATGTCAGAAACTAGTGCACCCAGGCTCTTAGCTTCAATAATCGAGCGCCAAAAGTAATTAACTCTAAACAACTTTATACAAATGGTCAACAATGTTGCAATGTGTGGACTGAGCCTTCAATAAGCCTAAACATTCCATTTCAAACGTATTAGGGTGTTAAGAATAAATCTATGATCGTGTAGACGAGCCTAATCAGCAATATTGCTCATTAAAGTGATCAGCGACAAATATAGCAAACGTGCCTGGAGGATGCACGTAGTCAATACTATTTTGCTTTCAAGCGAGTCAACTATGGCAAGAGAAAAATCTCTTTTTATAGAGGCTATTATTGTATATGATCAAGACTTTTGATAGCTTTACTATAGAGCATTGCTTGAGGTATAAATTTCGTGAAAAAAAACTGTTGCCATTTGTTCTAGGTTTTGCTAACTTTGAGTTATGCTTGTAAAGATCGGAACAATATGCCAAAACTAAAAAAAAACACTTACCCGATCTCAGATTGGATTTAGAACCGATTTTGAACTCTCCAATTTCTAATAAAATCAGGTAAGTCAGAAAAACATGAATCCGCCTCAACCCAGATGAAGCAATACCTGCCACGCACGATCAAATCGGGTAAAGCTTTGTATAGAAATAGTTATCCACGCACGATAGAATCGGGTTACAGCTTTGTATAGAAATAGGGTTGAAACCATAGGGACAAAATGGCCGCTTCAATGGCAATTTTAATGAACGCTACAATGTCTTTAATTGACGCAACAAAATGGACGCTTCAATGTCTTAAGGCTGGAATACAATAGGCATTTAATTGCTAGTCAACTAAATGCCTTTTGTTTAGTCCATTTAAGATGCCTTTTATCGATTATAAATTTTGCGTCATTGTCACTTACTCGTAGCGTTTTGGCTGTGAAATATATGTTGCCTTTCTTTTATCCCTTCTGGGGAAAATTTTTCGAAAAACGCCTTCTCCGCATATACATTTGACTAAGATGAAGGCTGCATTGTGCAGAAGCAGTAATCGCTTTTCTAATTGTAAAGGAATTGGAAAATGCGTAAGAATAGGCATCGATAGAAGTGGGTTAATCGTAGAAACAAAGTTAGCGTTGATAAATTCGCACCGGTATAAAGGCGGGTTTACACGATCGTTTTTCCTTAATTTTTTTTCGATATTGGACCGCGATGAATGACAGCGATCGTGTAAAAGGCTTAATTGCTGAAAATATTTTGATGCTATCTGTCATTTTTAATCCGCTTAATTGGCGATAATGAAAACTCAGGGTCAAAATGAAATCTCTACCATCATTTTTTTCAAAGGGGCCGACAAATTCTGACGTCATGTCACCCTCGGGGAGAGAATTTCGAGACTTTTTACTAACTACTCACGTGAAGAAATAATTGGATTCATGCTCTGAGAACTAAAATAGTCGGGGAAGGTAGTTTAAACGGGCAGGGGACTATTTTTAGATAAAAAGAGGTTCGGGTTTCGCAAGTTTTCTTCGAGAATGGCCCGTCATTCCCCGCGTATAAGTAGCATATGGAAGCTTCAGTACATGTTGTCAGCACATTGTCAGCAGATTTTGTCACTTTTCTGCTGCCATGACAACTGTCAATCAATTTTATTGTCAAACAATTTTGCTGCTGCTATGCCAACAATCAATCAATTGCACTGTAAAACAATTGCTCGCTAATCAATCAAGTGATATCCAATGCCTTGTGAGCCAAAAGCGTGCAAAAGGCCGTCACCGCTTGCTAAGAGTCTCTTTCCGGCTGTAAAATCCTTTTTTTCGTCGGAAGTTGCCTTGCTTGGGGACCTAATTGCCCTCTCGAGTGAAAAGATTTCGAGAGGTCGTTAAGCGTGTTCGGCTTTGTCGAGGAGGTCGTTAACAGCCACCTCTTTGTGCGGAAGGCAATTATCTCCGGAGCGTTGCTCTGCCAAGGCTCTGCTAAAGGCCTTCGATTTTTTTGGCACTAAAACGGTGCTGCATCACAGCTCGGTTCTCCGCAATGGATGGAATTTTGATTCGAAGTTTTGGAAATCAAAACCAATTGAATGCCACCCTTTCTCCCAAAAACTCGAGACAGTACGAGCAAAAGTTATGATTGTAATGATTATCGCCTGTACACCGCTGTACGAATCCTTTGTGTTTGAGCTCTGGCTCGACCCTGATTGGTAGAAATCTTGACCGTTATAAGTACTAAGAAAGCGATCTCATTAATTGAACTAGGCGCTCATGGTTATTATGCTCGATTTTAGCTGTACCCGTTCTATAACGTGTCTATTTTCATACATCTTTGTTTACTCCACGAAAACGAAAAAATGAATGTCAAACCCTCCAACAAAAAACTTCGTGATTTTCAAAAGGGCGTTGAACTTAGGAAACTGAACACCAAAAATTCTTCATAAAAAGAAAATTTTAGCATCGACTAGAGCAGCTCTTTTTATAAAATCGCAAAAACCCAAGATGGTGTCTTCTTCGAATGTCCTGACCTAAATCTTCAAAAACAACCATTATCAAAGAACTAATTGTTTGCGGGCAGTACTAGCAAGAGCTGTTTCTAGTTAGATATGTGAATTGAAAAAGCAAAGCAAGATTACTCCCATTCATTGGACAAGGTTACATAACACAGCAAACCTACTTTGCATATGGCTTGTGAATTTGCATTACCGAAGCCAATCACCTGCATTTGTTAACCAATTTTGCCTGATTAAAGCCAAGGATTTGCATAATTAATGTGAATTTGTGTAACCACAGCAGGTCACTTGCAGTTACCAAGATTGTCAATTGGCAGAACCAAAGGGGCAATCCTTGCAAATAGTATGTGGGCTTGCAAAGCCACAGCTAAATGCTTGCATTTACCATGTGGATTTGCCTAAATGCAGCAAATCACCTGCAATTAAGTGGCTATTTGTCACGTCAATGCTAGATATTTTGAATCAATCATGTGAACATGTATACAACAGGATATTTGCATTTACCCAGTTAGCATAGCCCTGGCAAGCTACATTACATTTATAGAGTAAGTTTATAGAGCAAGCTACTCGATGTATACCAGATACATTACGACTGTGCATGAACACAGCAAATTACTTTGCATTTACCAAGCAAGTTGGCGGCACAATAGATAACTTTTGTTTACCATGTCGATGGGCATACCATATTAATTCACTTGCCCAAAATTGTCCAGACCCTGGTAAACTACTTTACAACTGCTAACATCAATAATCGGCACCAGTGAAACAGAAAAATGAAAAATCATGCCAGTTATAAAAATATATTCAACGAACAAGAACAAAAAAACTAGATACGAATACATATCTCTGGGTAAACCAGGTGAATAGGGCAAAAAAACAAAACGGTTTCTTTTTTTTAACAACGACAATGAGAGGTTATATGGCTAGAAGTCATAAACAAAAACGATGCAAATACACACGAGGTAAAAGGGACTACAGAGTCCTTAAACAAACGATTGACAAATTGCTAGAGAAACACATGCCTGACGCAGGCGTGATACTAGTAATTTAATATAAACTCTGTAGGCATCACTGGACCATCGGCCCAATGCTTTAATTAAGTGATCTGGGAATCCTAATGAGGCTGCAGTAGTAGCTGCATCTACTCTAAAGCTATGCAAGGTGTAATTTCCTTTCCAGCCAATTGACTGGAGAAGATTACGTAGTCTGTTAAATAGGCGACATTTAGTTAACGGGGACGAATCAGCAAAGCGAAATAGGGGGCCTGGCGCAGAGCCCCTTAGACGCAAGTATGACATCAGTGCTGCTACAGGGCAAAGGGGAGAGTCAGATCTTGCTAGGATAACATAACATCCTTTGCCGAGCTGGTCAGTTTTAGAGAATTTTAGGAACAGGAATACTGTGTTTGGAATAGGAAAACGATCAATTGACACGGACGAAGATGACAAATGAAACTTCTCATTGAAGCCAGCTGGAGGAATTGTAAATTCTGGAGCTCTCAAGAAGCCAAAAAATGCGGTACAAAAAGCAGCCAAGATCATAACATCATTGTACAGGGACAAATCCAACTGAAGTCTCTGGGTATGCAGGATGCGAGCAGTGATCGGGAGCTTAGAACGTTGGGCAGATGATGCTTGAGCATGTTGAAGACCCCTGTCAGCTAATGGGATCCTGGGGCAATTGATGAAGGGATCTTGGTGGCCCAGCATGATATGTAGAGACCGAACGGCAGCAAGGTAAACTTTGACAGTTGAAGCTTGTCGATCCTGAATTTCCCTGATGAAACGTAACAATGTTAATTCAGATGCTGGGAACGGAGTACCATTATTCGCTAACCATCCATTTGTGATACAAATACGCATAAATAAGGATTCCGCCGAGGCATTTAGTTCTCCTAGTTGAGGGAGCTAAGGAATTTTCCACTAATGCTTTCCACTGTGCGTCCAAGGAGGGAACAAAAGGCGAAGAAAGAATGTTTGAGAAATTACGGTAGGTTTGGAATCCGCATCTGGAATAGCTGCCTTGAAGACCTGCAGATTAAAGCGAGAATAAGACTCGCAATAAAGGAAAACGAATGTCTAATAGCTAGAAGAGTAAGTTTGCGGAGAAGGTAAGCCAAATGCCTATCCCTGCAAGCACCCTTACGCAAAGTGTCAACCACTGCCATATTATCACACTTGAATAAGATTCTCTTACGCGACCATTGGGAACCCCATACATAAGCAGCCAACACGATGGGAATTAACTCCTTAGTTGCAATGTTAAGGGAAGAGGGGGAAGGGGGCCATGGACCTGCAAACCATGCACCCTTAAAAATTGCTGCAAAGCCTAACCCCCAGCAGCATACGAGGAAATGGGAATGGTGGGGGTCGGGTCCTGCGCAGACAGCAAAAACAGGCATTTGCCGTTCCAATCTTGCAACAGGGAGAAACAAAAATTGACATCATCGCATTCCCATAGGGACAAACGCACAAAGTGTTGTAGTTCCTTAACCGAATAGGTGCGGTCTATTAGCCGACGTAAGAAGGGGCGACAATGGAGAATAGCTTGACAGGCGTGTTGCAAGAGATCCACTAAAGAAAGCAACGCTTCGGCCCACGCTTACGGTTTGACCAGAGGGAGAGAGCGGAGCGCACATTTTCAAGCTTAGAGGGAGGTAATTGCAATTCCATCTTAACTGTATCGAACAGAAAACCCAAATAGGTAAGAGAGGTAGAGGGACCTTCTGTTTGATCTGTTTTCTAAAACATACCCAAATAGTGACGGTGGTCTGGGTGCACGGGTAAAAGACGATATGCCCTAGAAATATCAAATTTTGCTAGCAAAGCACCCCGGCCCATTTTAACAATAGTTGCAATAGCTTCTGATATTCCAGTGTAGGTCATTGACACTACTCCCAGGGGGGAAAGACAAATCTTCACCGGGGTGGATTTTGGAATAACCCCAAGTCGGTTGAGATGAAGCCCAGAAATTGGAGGGCTTAGTAATAGACCTGCAATAGACTTAAAACGAAGCTCCTCCACTGAGTACCCAGAGACAATAGTTGGTTGCTGGTAGGCAGTAACACAATTCCATGATGCTGATTTTAAAGAACCCTCATTTATGCCCAGTAAAAAACCGAAATTGAGACCGTCACAGGACCAAACAGAGTCAGGGTGGACAATATTTGAGCTAAAAACCTCCCATATGGGGATATTAATACAAGTTACACTATTAAGACCGATTAACTGATTATTTACAGCTACACCAGAGTCAAGTGAGAGTCATTTTCTGGACCTTTTCCTGGGTGGCGGTGAGGGTAACCTTTGTTTCACGGCCAGAGCTGGCTTTGTAGAGGAAAACTCTTGTGTAGAAGAGGGACAAAAACGAAGCCTATGTCCCCCTCCACACTTAAAACAAACATGGTTGTATTTACAACTAGGTAACGAGCAGTTGCCGCGATTCCAAAAGTGGCATGCGGGCTTGGTGGCCTTTTGTTGGCTAGCGACACCTGTCGGCAACATAGTTGTGATCCACAATGTGGGGAGGATGTCACCCCACTGCGCCTGAGGGTTTTTGGCAGCAAAAATTTTCTAAAGGCAGCATAAAAGTCTCGCCAGCCAAAACCTTTGAAATCCCGTGCTGCTGAGGAGATGAGCAGGAAATGCGCCAACATCTCCTTGGCTTGGTCGGGGTACTTAGACAGAAAAACCCCTGTATAAACAGCCCAGGCATCTGCCCAGTCTTGGAAAGAGTAAATGGGAAGCAAATCCACCCGCATCAGGCGTCTAAGCTGACCTTGTGTAGGTTCGGATGGCGGGAGTTTCTTTAAATTGGAAGGTCTTAATAAGATAAAATTCACAAAATCCCTTGCAAATATTTTTGAAACGATGTAGCCTGGAACAGGGGGGACAGCACTTGAAATGAGGACGGCCTGAGCTGAATTGGCATGGAACGGTGTCAACAATTGACTGGTGAAAATCGTTGAGCCAAGGTTCATGGCAAGCCGCTGAGGGCCGACTGGTGTTTGAGACAAGGAGGGAGCCTGTGAACCATGGAGAAAAGTGGGTGCTGAGGCAGGATGGGCATTCGACCCACCCTCCCAGGACATCCCAGGGCATACCTGCACGATAGCCATCATTTCCTGTTTGAGAGCTAGATGTGGTGGAATTCGACCCGCCCACCGCATTAGATTGGTCTCTAATGAGGGAAACCAGTTCCCTTACTGTATCGTCAAGCCTTCTATAACGATCAGAAAGTTCCTGAGGGGAGAATGTTTCGGAATCGGCGTAGTTAGCTGGTGTGGACGGTGATCTAGCCATAACCAGTACTGCCACTAGCAGCTCGCCAAGTAATCACAGTCTATAAACTACTTAATATAGAAGATAAGGGTGAATCTCACCCAATTTGAGACGTCGACCAGCGGTGAACAGCGCGTTCTGTCAGAGGCCCGCCTAGGCCAATCAACTGAAGCTGGAAATCAACACAGCAAACTGTCCTGAACAAGGAACTTGACCTGTCGTGCACCGATATCCAAGTATCCGATAGATATCCGCAGTGCTAGCTTGGGCCAGTTGCTTCAAGACGGAATAAACGCATACAATGTGGCATAACCCTCGAGATGCCAGGTCGCAAACTACATGCAGGTTAGAGCACTGCCTTGTAAACGCACCACGAGGCAATTAGCATAATAATGGATGACAAATTATGCTTGACAGCCTAGCAGGGATGTACGTGCAAGATAACACGACCCTTAATTACGCTTTCCCCGCGGGCATTAACTCGAATTAAGAAATTAATTCCCATTAAACATGTACACTCAAGTACTTCAATAGCTGTGAATTTATTAGCATGATAAAATGACTTAGAATATGCCACTTTCAACCAAATACAGGGCTAATATTGTCCAACTAGGCACTCCAACGACTAGATCTGTTCTTGCAAATGTTTTTCTGAATCTATTGTGTTGCGTTTAACAGAACCTGTTACAAAACATTTTGATGAAGTTTTAGCAAGTCTCACAGATTTTTCAAAGCTGAGCAACTGTAAATTTAATAGTTTAAACGTGTAGCGTTAACGCTAATAAAAGACACTGGTTTATACGCCTGTATTCATCATATTCTGAATCACGACTAACTTACAGTGTTAATGACAATTACTTATAATACACGAATCTGGTTACAATCAATCAAAAACAACAGAGTACAAAGCATAGTGACAGCAGTACATTACAAACATGATACAGAGATGATGACATCTAGATTGATTACAGGCTAGATACATTACACCTTCCCCTCCCTTACAATGTTGAGTGTAGCAAAGGTTGGTCTGTGTTAATGTGCAACAACCTCTCCATAACGTTGAGGGGGGGGGATTAATTTCCTGACGAAGGTGAGGTGGTCTGGCAGTACCTCTTCGAACAACTCCTTGCATCTCTTCATGCTGGACAACTGGAAAACCCTCCCCAGGAATTATCCCTGGAGTTTCAGGGACTGGATGGAATGGTTGACCCTGGCCCAGGGGCAAAGGGCAATCCTTGAGTTGATTGTGATGGGCTACAAGAAATTTGCCATTGCTTGACCTGATGTTATAGTTAACTCCACGTCGAGTGCAGATTTGGTATGGCCCAACCCATTTCCTACCAAACTTCCAGCTTTTGGGGCGCCATAACCAAATCGTTTGTCCAATATCAAAAGGTTGCCATTCTTTGAGGGTCTTGTTGTTATAATGCATACTCTGTCTAGATCTAGCTATTTCTAAGTTTTTCTGAGCTATCTGATTCGCATTCTGAATAGCCTTGCGTAAGGACTGACTATAATCAGATTGGCTTGATGGATTCTGCAGAGGTACACTTAACTCAATTTCAATGGGCATGCGTGCTGGGTGCCCAAAAACTAACTCATAAGGAGAGAAACCTGTTGATTCATGTATACTTGTGTTATAGACAAAGACGGCCTGGTCTAACCATTGGTCCCAGTCACCACTATGGTCTGATACAAAATTACTAAGTATGTCCTGCAGGGTCCAAATTTGCCTTTCAACCAACCCATCACCCTGCGGATGATAGGCTGTTGTTCGTGACTTCTTAACCCCCATGATGTTACAAATTTCATGCATTAATGTACTGACAAACTTTCGTCCTTGGTCTGAGTGGATGACCGTCGGTGGACCAAACCTGGAGAAAACGCGAGAGACAAGTGCATTGGCTACAGTGGCGGCTTTTTGATCCTTTGTTGGGAATGCCTCACACCATTTGGTGAAGTGGTCCATCATGACAAGAATATGTTTGTTACCCCTAGCAGTTTCAGAGATAGATCCCATATAATCTATTGCCCAAAAAACAAATGGCTCACTGACTTGAATTGGTTGCAAAGGAGCTCGTGTCTGTTTGGAATCATGTTTTCCTTGGCTTCAAGCTGGACAATTTTGAACAAAGTTGGTAATAGAATCAATCATTTTAGGCCAGAAAAATCGTTCCTTACACCGCATTATAGTGCGCCTAATGCCCATATGTCAACCAGATGGGCCACAATGAAGACTTTGGAGAATATTAGGGATTAAACTATCAGGTATGACCACAAGTTCCCTAGAAAACCCATGCTTAGATACCAAGGCCCTTACCAGCAGCCCATTACTGACATACAGTTGATCCCAGCAACTCCAAAACGATGAAAGGATGTTTTTTTTTCCACACAAATAAAGGGGGTTTTGGAAAACCTTGTTCCTTAATTTCAATAACCTTCAATATACGCGGGTCAGCACGCTGAGCTTGATGCAGCTTTGCATCTGGTAATAAATTCACTAAACAACTTACAGCAGGATTGGTTTGACTATTTTGGTAATGATTGAAACGAAAGAGAGCATCTGCATTTTGGTTGGAGCTACCAGGTCTGTGGTTTATTGTAAAATCAAATTCTTGGAGATCCATGAGCCATCTGGCGATACGACCCTTAGGTTCTACAGTATGCAACCATTTAAGGGCCTGATTGTCAGTGATAATCTGGAATGCATGGCCTACAAGATAAACACGAAAGTGTTGAGTGGCAAAGACAATAGCCAGGGCTTCCTTTTCCATGGTGGAATAATTTTGCTCAAGAGGGGACAGGGTCCGACTGGCATAAGATACAACCCTTTCATGGCCATTATCATCTAATTGCGCTAAGACAGCACCAAGGCCAACATTGGATGCATCAGTTTGCAAAATAAAAGGTCGATCAAACTGAGGGTACGCCAAGATGGGAGCAGAACATAAGAGTGCTCTTAGTGTTTCAAAAGCAGTCTGGTGCTGTTCTGTCCACTTAAACGGGATACCTTTCTTGGTAAGTTCAGTCAAAGGGGCTGCCATGATTGCAAATTGAGGGATGAAACGCCTATAATACCCTGCTAGTCCTAAGAATGATCTAGGCTTGTCCAGGTCAGTTGGTGGGGGTAAATCCTGCACAGCCTTAATTTTAGATGGATCAGTATGAACCCCTTTACTTGAGACACAGTGACCTAAATAAATGATCTGATCGGCATCAAAAGAGCATTTAGAAGCCTTGACACGCAGCCCATTTTCACGAAAGCGTTGCAAAACATATGTTAAACGTTCACAGTGTTGTTCCATGGAATCAGAAAAAATGATTACGTCATCAAAATAACAAAGGCATATATCATAGGTTAAACCTGATAATATAATGCTAACTGCCCAAGAAAATGTTGCTGGAGCTGTTGATAATCCATATGGCATAAGAAGGAATTCAAATAGGCCACCAGGGGTAATAAAAGCTGTTTTTTCTCTATCTTCTGAGGTCATACTTACATGCCAGTAACCGCTGCGGAGATCAAGAGTACTAAAGAGCTTGTTGTTATTTAAAGAATCAAGAAGGTCATCTACTCTAGGCAAGGGTGAGCATCTTGCTTGGTGACAAGGTTTAGCTTGCGGTAGTCAACACAAAATCTATAGGACCCATCCTTCTTTTTAACAAGGACAACCGGAGACGCCCAAGGGCTAGTGCTTGGTTGTATAACCCCTTTTTCTAACATTTCATTAACCTGTTTATGAATTTCTCCTCTATAATGATAAGGCAACCGTCGTGGATGCTGCTTTATTGGCAAAGAGTCACCAGTATTTATACTATGAGATAATACCGAGGTATGGCCTAAACCATCATTAAAAACATCTGGAAAAGAAAGCAATGTCTCGAGAATCTGTTTCTGATCTGACTTACTAAGATTAGGACTAATAGCTGCATGTAACTCAGACAAGGTAACTGAATCAAACTTATTGTTTTGAACACTAGCACACATGTTGTATATAGGTGGACTAGGTGAGGCTGAGGGTATAACTGACCAAAACTTAGCTATTTTTTGTCCTGCATGAAGTTCAACAGAACATTTGGACGGATTGAGAATTCTCACAGGTATCATCCGCCCAGAGGCTTGACTAATACTGTATGCAGTAATATAAGATAATTCAGAATCTTCACTGAGGCTACAGACCATACATATTTGTTCTTCACAACTCTTGGGGATTTGAGCTTGAATAACACTTTCTGTTCTACCTGGGATGGATATATCAGTGCTTAAGGTCACAAAGACAGGCCCATAGTCTGATGATTGGACAAAAACAGTTATATCTTCCTTACAAGATGAATTGACAGGGGCAGAAAGACCTGGGGGTGGAGGTTGGACAGGAAGAGACAAAGGGGTCAAAGGTGTGCTGCCATGGGGCCCAACAAGGCAATAGGAATCCCCTACAACAGTCAACTACAAAGAATAAAAGGTTAAAAAATCCCAACCAAGTACACATCGCAGAGGGGCAAGCACATTATCACATACCAAGAACTCTCCTACATATAAAAATTGGCTTCCCGGAAAAGACAAAGAAATATCTGCTGAACCTGAAGAATTTAGCGGCTGTCCTCTAATAGAAACACAACTTTTGGATATGCTTCGAAGTGGAGGAGGGGCTTTGTTTTGGTGTGCACAGCGTGCAGAAATACGCTGAAAGACACTTGAACTAAGCAGGGATTTCATGGAACCAGTATCAATTAAAACTGGAACCTGCACACCTTCAAGCTCACAAAATAGCAGGGGTTGGCGAGGGGCTAAGGGTTTCAAACGAAAGTCCGAAGCAGAACCAACAGCAAAAACAGAGGGGTGCTCGTCGTCCCAGCCCCTTAACGAGGCACCCCCTGGAAGTTTAAAGACGCCTTACTACCATTTATATAATGAGGCCTAGCTGAATTAACAAATTGTTGATTGTCCGGAAATGGAGAGGGCCTAGGCCCGTTATTTTCCTGGGTGAATCGGCCCTTGTTATTTGCACAGATACTTTCGTTGTGTCCCCATCCAGAACAAAGTGAGCATTGTCGATTTCCCTTTCCAGAACGTCTTCGGCGTGGACAGTGCCGTCTCATGTGGCCCACTTCATGGCACTCGAAACAAAGAATTTCTGGCCGACTGCTACTCCTTGATTCACCGATAGCTGCGATCAATTGGTTCTGTTCTGGCCTTCCACAACTTGGGTCAACAACATTTGTAGGTCATCGCATGACTTGCATTGCGGCTCATCGCAAGGAAACTGCGGAGGCACGGTGTGGTTGGTAGTAGCACATGCAGGATTGCCGGAGGGCAAAACTTGAAGCGATCGAAACCGTTTCGAAAACGCCAACATTTCGTCCAATCCTGAAGTAGGATGGGATTCCAAGAGCTTCAGCTGGACAACATTAGGTAGGCCTTTGAAGAACTGGCGTCGCAAAAGGGCATCAAAGGCATCTTCGGATAAATCCGGTTCAGCGAGGTGGAGGGCATCTTTAAGTCGCCAAAAGTAAAGGGTGGGGTCCTCTGTTGGTCGTAAACGGTGTTCCTCAAACTCTCGATAATACTGTTCCCGGTTTACTACAGGGGCAAAACAGTTCTTCAGGCCGTCGACCAAATCTTGGTACGTGGTGCGATCACGAGCGTCCAGTGACTCGAAATAGGATGCGGCCGGTCCTTGTAGAAAAGCGGACAGCTTGCACAAGCGGGTTTCCTCATTCCACGAGTTGGCTTGATCACAGTGCTCAAAATGGCGAAACCACGAAAGGAAATCGCCAGAGCTGAATCGTTCCGGAATGATGTTGGTCGCCATTCCTGTCACCAAAATGTAGCGTTAACGCTAATGAAAGACACTGGTTTATACGCCTGTATTCATCATATTCTGAATCACGACTAACTTACAGTGTTAATGACAATTACTTATAATACACGAATCTGGTTACAATCAATCAACAACAACAGAGTACAAAGCATAGTGACAGCAGTACATTACAAACGTGATACAGAGATTTGAGAAATGCTGATTTCCCAATGTGCACACCAGAATTGCCACTAAAACAAGTTCACTGATCCCTGAAATCTGAAATTTTGTTCAGTTCGCCCAGGGCCTTGGAAAAGTAGTCTTGATTCAAAGAAAACACTTACCTGATCTCAGATTGGATTTAGAACCGATTTTGAACTCTCCAATTTCTAATAAAGTCAGGTATGGCAGAAAAACGTGAATCCGCCTCAACCCAGATGAAGGAATGCCTGCCACGCACGATCAAATCGGGTAAAGCTTTGTATAGAAATATTGATCCACGCACGATAAAATCAGGTAAAGCTTTGTATAGAAAAAGTTATCCACGCACGTTAAAATCAGATAAAGCTTTGTATAGAAATATTGATCCACGCATGTTAAAATCAGGTAAAGCTTTGTATAGAAATATTGATCCACGCACGATAAAATCAGGTAAAGCTTTGTATAGAAATAGTTATCCAAGCACGTTAAAATCGAGTAAAGCTTTGTATAGAAATATTGATCCACGCACGATAAAATCAGGTAAAGCTTTGTATAGAAATATTGATCCACGCACGATAAAATCAGGTAAAGCTTTGTATAGAAAAAGTTATCCACGCACGTTAAAATCAGGTAAAGCTTTGTATAGAAATATTGATCCACGCATGTTAAAATCAGGTAAAGCTTTGTATAGAAATATTGATCCACGCACGATAAAATCAGGTAAAGCTTTGTATAGAAATAGTTATCCACGCACGTTAAAATCGAGTAAAGCTTTGTATAGAAATAGGGCTGAAACCATAGGAACAAAATGGCCGCTTCAATAGCAATTTTAATGAACGCTTCAATGTCTTTAACTGACGCAATCACAGGGCACAAACAAACGATTCTAAAGTGGGGGGGGGGAGCAAAAATAGAGGTAACCTATTCAATATTTTAAAGGGGGATTTAATACCTAAAATTAGCAAGAAATATGGCACCTCTTGAGGAGCGGGCCTTGTCTAAACACCGAAATGCCCACTCGATCCAGTGAAGTTGATTCTAAATAACGGTTGCTCAGGCATTTGAAAAACACAAGGTTTTAATAACACACCATTCTAGTATGTGAAAAACAAAAGGTATATGTCCCAGACTTTTGATAGTTTGACTATAAAGCATTGCTTGAGGTATGTATTTCGTGAAAAAACTGTTGCCATTTGTTCTAGGTTTTGCTAACTTTGAGTTATTCTTGTAAAGATCGGAACAATATTGTCATTATACTACTGCCGTTCCCGATCTTGGTCCTTAGAGGCCAGTCATGCTCATTCTGAAGAGCATGACCTGCCATAGGGTACGCAGAGAGACCAACCGCTCCTGAAATACCCCTTTTCGATATCCGCGCGCTTATTTTGCTTGAAGAGACTGGGGAGAGAATTTGGGTGAAAAATATTTCATGGGCCTTTGTTTACATACAGATGTGGCGTTTACTAGCAACTAATCACAGCACGAATTTACATCAAAAGTATTCGAAATTTTGTGGATTTGATTCCTAAACATCTCCCGTAGTCATTAGTCTCGAAAAAAGCTAACCATTTCTTAAATATTGAATACTAAATTCTAGATATGGAATAGTTAACCTCCATTTTTGCCCCCCCCCCCCTTCTCCGCTTTAGAATCATGTCAAATTTTTAATGGGTGAATGAAAACGCCTTTGTTACGTCAATATCCGATTTATTTAATTCTTTTAAAGCGGATTAAAAGAAAAGATTACAAAACATGAACAAGATATTAAGACAGTTGCCAAGCAATAAATCTAAGCGAATTTGTTATTATTTGAGGCGACATTCCTCTCACCAATAATATTTATAAACAGGCAAAGGTATTGAAGGCAGTCTGTCCCCTGTTGTGCTCAAGCAGCTCAACTTTATTTTCACGGGATAGAAATTCATGCACCAGTCAAACTATCAAAAGTCTGGGACATATACCTTTTTTTCTTCACATATTAAAATGGTGTGTTATTAAAACCTTGTGTTTTTAAAATGCCTGAGCAACCGGATTTTTAGAATCAACTTCACTGGGTCGAGTGGGCATTTGGGTTTTGAGACAAGGCCCGCTCCACAGGAGGCGCCACTTTTCTTGCTAACTATAGTTATTAAATCCCCCTTTTAAGTATTGAATAGGTAACCTCCATTTTTGCACCCCGCCCCCACTTTAGAATCGTTGGCGTGGGCCCTGTGAGAGAATCAATAAGACTAACAAATTGTCATTGAAACGTTCATTTTGTTCCTATGGTTTCAACAACATTTCTATACAAAGCCTGATTTGATCGTGCGTGGCAGGTATTGCTTCATCTGGGTTGAGGCGGATTCACGTTTTTCTGCCATACCTGACTTTATTAGAAATTGGAGAGTTCAAAATCGGTTCTAAATCCAATCTGAGATCAGGTAAGTGTTTTCTTTAAATCAAGACTACTTTTCCAAGGCCCTGGGCGAACTGAACAAGATTTCAGATTTGAGTGTTTAGTGAACTTGTTTTAGTTGCAATTCTGGTGTGCACATTATGAAATCAGCATTTGTTTAAAGCCCTGTCCACAGTACACAAACTAACCCAGGCTTGCCCCGGTTTAAATTCAACCTAGGGTGAACCCTGTTTTGTCCACACTTGATTTTCATGCTTTGTAATGTAGACACAACGTTGGGGCGAACCCTGGTTAGTCAATGCTACGCATGCGTAGTTAAACTATAACAACAAAACAAGGACAACAAAACAAATAATCTACAAACACGATCAAGATGGAAGTTGCCGAAGTCGCAGTTTATTGTATTTTATTTAAAATGTTTTTCCTTGCAATGCAGTTTATTCAAAATAGATATCCAATGGCACGGCAATCAAGATTAAACAAAATATTGGCTGCATGTCGCAAACGGATTCGACAGTATAAGAGATCCAGATCACAGAGGAGGAAAAAATTTGAAACATGTCCTAAACAAATTATCACTTTAGAGTGCATTCAACGAGTAGACGTGGAAAGAAAATATTGTTGTAAAATACGAAGTAAAAACTGGTGGGACTCAATTTTCTTACATCGTTTTGAGGCATATGATTGGCATGCGTTACAAAAACTAACTCAGGTTCACCTCAGGCTGGTGTCCACACTAGAAATTCATAACACTAACCTGGGTTCAACCAGGGCGACCCAGGTTAGTTGAGTTCACACTGCAAAATCTATTCTGGGTTAAAGAAAACCTGGGGCGAACCTGGGTTAGTTTGTTTAGTGTGGACAGGGCTTTGCCAGCAAGCTTAATTCATTTTGTCTATGAACATAAGGGATTATGTTTGTCAGAAGTTTTCTTTTAAATTTCGTTCAGTTGTCAAGTGTGCCACAACTGTATTCGTAGCTTTACGTAAGATCTCCAGCAAAGAAGAGTAAAAAAAATAATTTTAGGAAATTGAACCTGGAGGCTTTACGAGTGATTACATTTAAAATCCAATGTTGTTGTTCGAATATACACACAGGGCCGGCGAAACCGGCGAAACCGAGTTAACAAATATATGATTCTGTAAGTAACTTTGCCTTGTATTCTCTTATATGCCTCCTTAGCTTTAACTTGGTTGCTATGTCTTTAGCATAGAACAGTGGCGGATCCAGACTACCGCCACTACCGCTCGAGCGGTAGTCGGATTATTCAAAAAATTATAGAAACGAGGATCAATTTCATGTTTATCCTACTACTTTAGTTAAACCATAGTTAAAAATTGAAAATTTTTTGATCGTGCTGCAAACCAAGAATTTCTTCCTAAAAACATGCCTGAAATTTCCACAAAGACAGAAATACTTTTTAATCCTTATCGCTTTGGAGATTTGCGGCCAATTGACCGAGCCACATGTTTGCAAATAAAAGGCTAGCATGGGGGGATGGTGAAATCATGGCTTGCTAGCTAGGGGAGTTGAGTCGGTGTAGAGCGGATTTGAGCTGCACTGAGCGGTAGTCAGCCTGCCTAAACCAATCGAATCAAACGAAATCACAGCCAACCTGGGGGGATGCATACAAATTTTGTTGACAACCTATGAACAACCGAATTGACTACCGCTCAGATGGGGGATTGAGTAGTACTGCCGCTCAACACGACTCAAACGTTACAGAAAGATGGGGGGATGCCTACATATTCTGCAAGTGGGCAAACTGTAACTTCAAAGCCGATGTGACCCATTATTTTGTACAATACACAACTATTCGTAGGATTATATTTCATAAGAATATTAAGACTCGAATATTCTAAAATTTAAGAAGGCATCAGGATTAAAAGTTAGGCCCACAATGTTCGCCAAAAGTATGATTCTTTGTTTAACAAAAGTTGCACTCAATAACTGCAAATTTTATCTGGCTTTTTAAACTTATAATTACCAACAGGTCTGATTTTCATAAGTAATTGTGCGACTAAATGCGAGTTTTAGGCAACACTTCAAAATTCTGCCAAATGTATCTTTTTTTCTAAATCTATGGTGTTCCTCGGCTAAATGCCGTAAATTTTTTCAGAATATCCATCCATTTTGAGTAAGATTATTTATTTCTTTTCAAGCTTGTTGTAAGGATACATAATTTCAGTAAAGCACCACTTGTCTCTTGAAAATGTTCTACATAAGAAATTATAGAAAGCAATAATCATTTTAGAAAACCGGGTGTGACCAGGAATTGGGTGTGGTCTAAAGGGTGTGGTCGACCCTCTATCTCATTTCGGCGGTAGTCAGATTTTTGGCTGGATCCGCTACTGTAGAAGACATAAAAAAAATTGAATATGGGAATTAGATCGAAGAAATCGGTCATTGTCTAAGTTTTGCCACTAGTGACAGCTTGGCTTAGGAAATAGATCGAGAAATCTTGTCCTTAATAACTTGGCGCCAGCATAAATTGACGGAGTTTCGCTTTTTCCATTGCCTAAACTTGGCACACAGGGTCTATTTGTCAACGAAAACTTTCTCAGAAACATTACAAAAAGAGAAAAATCAGCTGTTGAAGGAAATAAAACAGCTGGAAAGAACTTTTTTGAGGATATGAGAAATAAAGTATGGGCAGATTTGTTTTTAAAAAGTATTTTCAAGATTCAAGAAAACTTCAGAGTTTGATCGTTTGGAAATCCATTCCTACTAAGAAAGAGAAAATATCGACACAAAATGGTGGACTCTATTTAAACTCATTTTGACAAGCCCAGTTTGAAGGTTTCTCAAATTTTTGTTAAAGCACTTAATTTCCGAAAAGTTAAGATCAGATGTTACAAAAATTTATCTCATCTGTACAAAATTGCAATTATTGCTTCTTATTTTTAGTTGATAGTTCTTCTGTTGATATTTCAACGTTATTGTTTTATATTAATTCTTATTTTTTTTGTGAGGGGCTTCGTATATTTGGCTAGAATGATTTTTCCGAGCGGTAGAAAATGCTAAATAAAACACAAGAATTGCTTCTCACGAATACAAATCATATAAACGTTAACTTTTAAAAGTTTAATAGCAGTTGCCTTTGGCAAGCACCACGCTTTTCTCTAACTAACTCTGTTTCACCTTACTCTACTTTATACACATTTATTTGTTTCCCTCATGTTATTTCGGGTAATTTTAAAATTTAAAAATGGTTTCATCACGAGCTATATGATAGTGGTTTTTTTAAAGCTTTGCAAAACATATCTATTTCATGTCAACATCACAATAGACGCGACTATGCGACACCTTCAGTCAAAATTCATTTTAGATACAGTTTCTGGCGGTTAGAATGTGGAGAATGCAAGATATAGAGAGACGACAAGATCTAAGTTTATGACTCCTTTTTACCAAAACGTAACGAAAAACTCCTATTTACACGAGTAACTCCGAACTACCACAACCTAAGCTAATTAACATAAGATATAAGACTTAATTAAGATGTTTATCACCGGTCATTTCATTTAATAAGAAAACATAATAATGTTGTTTCAAGCAATTTGCAGCATCTTTTTTCCTGACCAACAATTTGAGACACCTTATATTGATTGAGTTCCGATGCAATATTATTGTTATTATTATTATTATTATTATTATTATGTTCAATTCCATATTTCTCGAATTAGTTGTTGAATTCGGTAAATTCCTTGAAAGCAGGTAGCACCAAGCTATCAACGGTTTCAAGGCTTCATTCTTCGTGTCCTACATAGACAGTACTCTCCTTAAGATTCGAGCAGAACCTAACAAAGTCGTTTTTTGTATTACTTCAATCCTGATATTGTCATCACATTCCTTGATGTATCCCTCAAACTTCTTAGTAATCATTCCCAGAGCACCAATCACCACGGGAACCACTTTGACCTTTTTCAGATCCCAAAGTCTTGCCATTTCGTCCTTTAAAGGCTGGCATTTTTCAATTTTCTCTACTTCTTTTTCTTGTACCCTTTTGTCACCCGGAATGGCGATGTCTATTATTGTAGCCTCTTTAGTTCTTTTGTCCAGCAATACAATGTCTGGTTTTCTAGCTTGTATGTGTTGGTCGCATTGTATCATCATATCCCATAACAACTTGTACTCTTCATTTTCAGCACAGCTATTTGGCTGCTGGTTATACCACTCATTCGCTCTTTCTATATTTGCCTTTTTACACATTGCCCAATGCACATACCTTGCCACATTGTCGTGTCTTCTTTTGTACTCTCTTTGCGCCAACTTGGAACATTCACTAACAATATGATTGACACTTTCTCCTTTTTCATGGCACATCCTACACAACGGAGATTCCACTGATTTTTCAATATGGTATATCAAATAGTTTGTTCTCAGTGATTGCTCCTGTGCACTACATATCAATGCTTCAGTTGTGCATTTAAGGTCGCCTTTGCTCAACCATCCCCAAGTTCTATCACAATCAACTGCTTCGTTTTTATTTAAGTATTGTCCGTGCAATTTCTTTTCCTTCCACTCTCTCATAGTTTTCTCCTTACCTTCTTTCCTGAAGACTTTTGGATCTTTACATTCCTCAGTATTCAAATGGCCGTGGATTCTTACCATTTGTAACATTTCCTCCGTGGTATTTTTTAATTCCTGGTGTCATTTTTCTCAATACATCAGATAATGGCATCATACAAATAACAAACAACAGTGGTGACAAGCTATCTCCTTGGAAAATCCATCTCTTTATATCAACCTCCCCTAAAGACTCACCACAAGCTGTCAACTCTGTCTTCCACTTTGACATGGACCATTGGATGAACTTAATAACACTTTCCGAAATGTTTATCAGCTTCATACTTTCTAAAATCCAGGAATGCGGCACCATGTCGTAGGCCTTTTTGTAATCGACCCAAGCCATAGCAAGGTTCTTATGCTTCTTTTTTATCAATCAAAAGCTGATCTTTTGTTCCTTTGCTTTTCTTTCTACATCCCTTTTTTCGTTAGGGAGAATATTGTTTACTTCAAGGTAACTGTATATCTTCTCCGACACAATCCCAGCCATGAGTTTCCACATCAGTGGTAGACATGAGATTGGGCGAAAGTTTCCTACTTCGTTACCCTTTGCTGTGTCTTTCTGGCATAGTACAGTTCTACCTTTCGTCATCCATTCAGGTATACTTATGTTGTTGTTAATGATATCGTTCATCTGAGTTGCTATCCGGTTATGTAGACTATGCATCTTTTTGAGCCAGAATCCTTGGACCCCATCAGGTCCTGGTGCTTTCCAATTAGGGAGCTTTTTGCATTGTTGTGTAACCATCTCTACTGTAATTTCAAATTTTTCTTGCTGACATTCTACCTTGTTATTTCTCAGCTCTGTTAGCCATTCTGCGTTGTCTCTGTGAGTTTCCTGTTTTGAACAAATATTTGACCAGAACTCTCTACTTTCTTCCGAGTCTGGCACCGCATTTCCGGTTTTCGCTTTACCATTCAGCTCCTGATACACCTTTTTCTGATCTTGTTGAAAAAGTTTATTAATTCTGAACTGGTCTATTCTCTGCTCATATCTCTTAAGTTTAAATGCTTTTGCTTTTAATCTTTGTTTTAGCTCTTCTAAGACACAACGCAATCCTTTGGTCCTGACCTTGTATTTCCTTTCAACCCCTACGCAATTTCTCTTCGACACTTTCTCTCCTCTTTGCTTTCTTTCAAGTTTATTTATATGGTTACGGATTTCATCAATACATGCATTCAATCTTCCTTTCCACCATGGATCTTTATTCTTCGTTTTACTACTTGAGGGTTTCTTAAACCCTACTTTCCTAGCACAGTAGATCGAAATGGAATTTAACAAATTGTTGGTTTCAGTGATTGTTTCGGTTCGAATATCACTCACAATCTCGTTCACCTTATTACATAAATTTACTAGCTTCCACCTCTCTACTTTTTTGGATCCAGAGATGAACTCTTTTTCCTCGCTCCTCATGATATCTATAATATTCTGTATAATTTCACGATCTTCTTCCGATCTTATATCATTGTTTGCTACTGTAATCTCGCTAGTCGTAATCTCAGCTTTAAAATTCTTTCTATTCTCATCGTTTTCTACCTCAGCGTTTTCATTCACTCGCTGCCCAATCTCCATGACTCCTTCACCTTCATTTGTGCTTTCTTCAGCATCTTCATTGAGTACATATCTCTTAACCATTTCAATCTCGACATCAGTAAGCCATCCATTTTTCCTTACCATTCATGCTTGGTCACACAAATTCTGTTCACTTATCTCAAACAAACCCTTTTCTTTCCATGCTCTATACATCCTTTGCCTATATCCCCTGATAGGTTTACCGTTTACATCTAAAGGATTACTTAGGAAGTAACACTCCATAACAACCACATTCAACTCCTTCGTCCACTTTCTTTTTGCAGTCACTTGATGACGACCGGGTCTCCGCTGCTGTGCCGGAGAACACCTGCCGGGCGAGGTGCCTTCACGATCAGTTCCAGTACCATTCACGCCGTTATTTTCGATTGTTTGATCCGACATTTCACACTCATAAGAGGATTAGTGAATTTAAGGTTGCACAACCACCAGTATTTTTATCGTGACACCATCACTAGAAGAGTTGCCAACCAAGACTAAAGAGTCCCTCCTACCCATGAGACAGACTAGCCCCCGCCGGACGCCAATCATGGTCTCGGGGAGATTATTATTATTATTATTATTATTATTATTATTATTATTATTATTTTTATGAAAAGTTTCCACTATTATTATTATTATTACTACGTACTACATATTTTGTTGCAAAAATAAGCCATGGACAAATCCGGAATTACATCCTTTTTAACTTTAGTTGTTTTATTTTATTTTATTTTTCTCAGTTTTTCCTTTTACCTTACGAGTGTTATAGTTTTTTCTTGTAAAACCAGGCTAGCCAATTGCAAATTACCTTGTAATAGTGAAATTTGTAATTGTAGTTTTAATTGAATTGAAAATGAAAAGTTTCCATTATTATTATTATTATTATGACAAACCAAGAACATAAATCGGACCTTTTATCAACACTGTCCAACATGCTCAAACGATTCCGAGCCTCTTCATGCAAAAAATAAGCTGCGTCTTTATCACAACTTTGTTCTTTCTAAAATTTCCTGGAACCTTACTGTAGCAGATCTTTCAAAGACGTGGGTTGTCGAGAATCTTGACAACCTTGTATCCAAATACATCCGCCAGTGGCTCGACCTCCCAATAAGTGCTACCTTGAGTAGCATTATTCTTTCTAAAAACCAGCCTAACTTTGCCATCCACCAAATTCCTACAGTTTCAAACAGTTTTACGAAACGCATTGAAATCTTCACCAAACGATAACATTCGCTCTTTATGGAAAAATACCAGCATTGGCACAAATATACAATATGATATATATAGGAACACCAAAGAAGCATTAAAGGCTGTCCAGCATGAGCATAAAGATCGTCTGCAAAACATCCTAACCTCCCAAGGATCTTTATTATCACATCTCTTTAACCAGAATCTTCCACAAATAAACAAACTTTGGTCCAAGGTGCAAAGTAGCATGCCTCAGAATATTTTCAATTTCACCATAAGGTACCTGACTGAACAATACCCTTGCCACACAGAAAAACCTGAAAAAATGGAACTTGAGCCAGACCTCTGAATGCTCTTTCTGTTTTCTGCCAGAAACCCTCCTTCACGTTGTTGCTGGCTGCAAAACGTATCTGGAACAAGGCCGATACACCTGGAGACATAACTCTATCCTAAACTTTCTAGCTACGTCACTAAAAGCTGTTAATGAATCTACCATCTACGCTGATATACCTGGCTTTCTTTCACCATCAATCATAACTGGAGAAAACCTTCGCCCTAATCTTCTCTTGAGGACTAACAACAATTACCTCTACATTTTAGAGCTAACTGTTGGCTTCGAATCCAATCTTGACACTAATGCAACAAGAAAACACAGCAAGTATGCTCCTCTCTCATCTGGTTTACAGCGGCAGTTCAAATGTGTCTCCTTTGTTAATCTTTCTATGAGCTCTCTTGGCATCTTCGGCAATTCCATTCTTCAAAATGTGTGACTCTCTCTCCATCGATCAGCAACAAAAACGGTATCTCATTTCTAAACTTTCCAACATTGCCATCCGTACTACGTACTACATATTTTGTTGCAAAAATAAGCCATGGACAAATCCGGAATTACATCCTTTTTAACTTTCGTTCTTTAATTTTTTTTTCTCAGTTTTTTCCTTTAACCTTACGATTGTTATCAATGTTGTTGACGTCAAAATTGCGTCACAGTGTGACCAAACCGTACAATTTTTGTCGGTTAATTCAATTCAATTATCGAAGTGCAAGAGCTTTTATCTCACAAACTGTAAAAAATATCGAAAAACAAATGACGAATTCATGATCAGCAGGTTCAACTTCTTTAGATTAGCCAATAAAATGCAAGTACAATATTTGTCTAGAGAGGCCCTTTAAATGAGACGGAACAATGCATGTTCTGTGCTGTAGCCGTCACGGAAGCCACGCAGTAAACTAGAAAATCTGGTATTTGCAAACGGTTTCATTTGTTTGACCATGATGCGTTTAAAGACTTTTGAAAGGGCCGGAAGGACACTTGTAGGCCTAAAGTTAAGTTTCAACGTAGAATCGTTCGCTTTGAAGATAGGTGATACATCAGCAAGTTCTAGTTGGTCAGGAAATTCGCTATAATCGAACATATAATTTACATACGATGTAATTTGATCAATACACAAATCTGAGAGTAATATCAAAATGTCCGTAGGAATCTCCCCACTAGATTTTTTGAACTACTAAGCTGGTTGATTTCATTCCAAACATCAAAAGGTGCAACAAAATCAAATTCAAATTCGTCAATAATACCAACATTCTCCTTAATTCTGATAATACTAGGGTGGCTCCTGTATTTCTGAATCGAATACAGCACATGATCAGTTGACGAATTGATTACAACGTCAGACTCTGGTGGTGCTGTGATAGGTAGTGTGTCGGTTATGTTTACAAAATAAGAATTGAAAATTTCACAAATCTTCTTGTCGTCATTTATTATGTTAGATATACAGGAACAAACTAATACGACGACGAGAATCCAATGTCACGAAAAAAATTTTCAAAATAAATTAAATTTAAAGAGTATACTATTATTTCGCCCCGGCAGACAGGGCTTCATCAGAGTAAATGAAACGAACGAGTGAATGGATTTGAAATGTGATAAGGTGGTGCCGGATTGGTGGATGTTGAATGGTGTGAATGCAGCGCAGTGGAGAAAAAATGGGATGATGGAAGTAGGGGAGGGAAAGGTGGTGGGTGATATAGGGATGTGGGTGGTGCTATGGAGATTGATGCAATGGGATGATAATGATGACTATAAATATGAATAAAAAAAATAGTAATAATAATAATAATAATAATAATAATAATAATAATAATTGTGATGGAACTGAGGATAATGGAATGTTGATGATGGTAATGGTGGTGATGATGATTATAGTGGTAGGGAAAATATGGTGTGGGTTGTGAGGGCGGTGTGATAGGTGATAGGTTGTTTTGTAAAGTTAACGGTCGGTGGTTCTCTTCATGCCGTTGGGGGTGAGGGTGTTCGCCAGGCCAATGAGATATTGCTCCTTAGCTCGACGAACACTCTCTCGTTTGTCATTAAGTCTAAGTAGTGGTGTGATGGCAAGGTCGTTGATGGTGTGTGCTGGGCTGCAGAAATGTTCTGCAACACCAGACTTGTCTTCTTTTTTGTTGATAATGTCTCGTCGGTGTTCGTTAAATCTGTCTTTAAGTCGTCTGCTAGTTTGTCCGATGTATTGGCAGTTTTTGTTTCCGTTATGTAGACAGCGTTTGCATTGTAAAGCGCCGTTCAAACGCTCTCGACTTTTCACTCGACTACTCTAGATTTTTGTCGAGAGTAAAAGTCGAGAGCGTTTGAACACCTTGTTGAGAGCAGTCGAGCGAAGTCGAGAGCAGTCGAGAGCAGTTGTCGTAAAATATCCTAATCAACACATTCGGAGAATATCTTTACGATACAGAAAAACATTTGTGCGAGTGCAAGCTATATCGATCAACAAAACTATCAACTTTCACAAAAAAAACGTGGTCTCTAATCAAAACGAGGCTATAACAAAATGGAGTCAGGGGGTCTAAGCTATAATTCAGTACACTCCCCCAAATCAAGTGTCTTTACTCTTGATTTAATGACTGTGCATGTACTTTCAATAATTCGTCAGCTGCAAAAGCTGCTACTCTTCTTGGCTTGACTTCTTTTGCCTGAACTTGCTTTTCCTGAGTATATTGCTCTTCTACTTGTGCTTTTATCTCTAAGGGGCATATTCCTTGAAGTGGTCTTTCCTTCCATTACAATCTTCCGCCCTTGAGATACCGCATCTAATCTTACTGCTCGAACTACATCATCTCTTCCTTTTATGTAACTGGAGATTTTGGCTAACTTCCAGAAACGTCGTTCAATGGTAGTATCTATGATCAATACCAAAGTTCCAAGCTCTGGTAATACTTCTCCTCCTTTAGTCGTGCGATGATATTCACGAAGACCTAAAAGATACTCCTTTGACCATCTATTCCATACATGCTCTAGCTTAGCTCTCAAGAACTTCATTCTCTTGTTCACGTTCTTGTCATCAAAATCTGCATCGTTGTCATGCTTGACATCTCCTATCATTGCTAGTCGATGACCATGAATCATATGATTTGGAGTGAGGGGCTCTTCCTCTAAATCTGATGTTTGATAGGTAAGTGGTCGATTATTTATCATTCCTTCAACTTCTATCAAGATGTTTTCCAGCTCTCTAAAGGTTAGTTTTGCCTTTCCCATGGTCTTGAATAATGCTGTCTTGGTTATTCCAACTAATCTTTCAAAGAAGCCGCCTTGCCACGGTGCCTTAGCTACATTGAAATGCCAATCAATGCGGTTGGCCAACAAAAAATCCTGCAATTCTTGCTCTACACATATCTTCTTCAAGTGCTTTGCAGTGGCAAGGAATGTTTTTGCATTGTCACTTATTACTGTAGCAGGTGCTCCACGTCTGCTGATGAATCTTCGAAACATTCCTCTAAATTCATTGGCTGTCATATCTTCTGTGAGCTCTAAGTGTACTGCACGGGTTATGCCGCATGTGAATAGTGCAACATATGCCTTCTCTTCATTCTTCAAATATATAGGTCCTGCAAAGTCAACTCCAGTTGTACTAAACGGGTTGTCTCGAACCACCCTCTCTGCTGGTAGCTGTCCAGATTGAGGTGGTGCACATGGCTTTGCATTTCGCTTATTGCAAACCATACATTGACGTAATTGTTGCTTCACAGCCTGGCGTCCCTTTAAGACCCAAAACTTGCTTCTGACTTCCGCTAATGTTGTATTTACTCCCCCGTGTCGTGTACGCTTGTGACACTCTGAAATTAGCAAACTTGTAAATCTGCTATCCTGGGGTAACAGTATTGGAAACTTGCTTTCAACTGGTAGTGTTGTGTTTTGAAGACGTCCTTGGCAGTGTAAGATTCCATTGATTTCTATCACTGCAAGCTGTGTCTTTATTTGTGAGTAACTATTTCTTCCTTTCACCATCACTTGTGTATCTTTTATCCACAATTCTTCTGCCTCTTGGATCTCTTCTACACGCAACATTTGAGTATCTGGCCTTTTCTTCTCCTTGAGGCAACTTATAAACCTAAGCACAAGAGCTGTAACTCTCAACAGTTAGCCATATGAGCCATAGTTTTCCGCAGGCACTAAATTGTTGATTGACAGACTTGGTTCTTCTTCAGCAATTGGAAGTGTACACTGTCTTTCTTCAGCCTTGCTTTCAACTGTTTCGATCAGGTGAGGCTGGTGGGGATAATTTCCATCCACTATGAACTCTGGTCCATTCAACCAAATCTTGCTTTGCTCTAATTGCTGGGGAGACAATCCTCTTGTGCCCAAATCTGCAGGATTCTCAGCTGTGGGCACATATTTTAAATTTACATCCGTTGTTAATGCTTGTTGCTCATCTACTCTTCGCTGGACAAACTGTCTGTATTGACCTCGATTCTCTAGCCAATGTAGAACTGTGCTGCTGTCAGACCACAAAACTGACTCTTCTGGCTCCCAGTTCTTTAGAGTTTCTCTGACTGTTTTCAACAAACGTGCTGCGATCCTTGCTGCTGTTAGTTCCAACCTGGGTATTGTCATCTCTTTCCTTATTGGAGGTAACCTTGTCTTTGCAGTAACAAGGTGTGCACCTGACTCGTTTTCATGGTGCCATACAAGGTTTACAGCAGTGCAATATGCAGCCTTGCTTGCATCACCGAAAACATGAATTGAAATCTTCCTTGGTCCACCGATTGCTGGCATAATGCATCGGGGAATCTTGAGTTCAGTCAACCTTGAAACAGCTTGCATCCATTTCTTCCATCTCATTTCAATCTCTGGGCTTACTGGCTCATTCCAATCCTTGTTTTCCTTGCAGATATCTTGGAATATCAGCTTTGCAGTAACTGCAACTGGGCCCACAATACCCAGTGGGTCATATACCTTTGACAGTCTGCTTAGGACTTCTCTCTTCGTCACTTTACCATTCTTCACATCTAGCACTGCTTCCATACTAATTCCTAGTGTGTCCTCTTCTGGATTCCATTTTAATCCTAAAATTTTACTTTGTGAATCTTTGGTACCTAGGCTTTCCTTTGCATACGTCACTGTAGTTGAATCTTTTTGATCACTTTTCTCCTCTATGTGCTTTCTGACCTCCACATGGTCGGTCTTCCACTTATGGAGTTGAAAACCTCCTTTTCTCATAATCTCTGTAATTTTGTCTTTCAACTCTATGGCTTGCGTACTGTCAGCAGCTCCACTCACAAGGTCATCACAATACATGTTTGGTAAGACATTTTGGACAACTGCTGGTTCTTCTTCTTCGTACTTCTTGAGGTGCCTTTGCAATGTTGCATTTAACAAATATGGACTTGGTCCACTTCCAAAAATGACTCTAGTAAACCTGTATTCTTTAACCACAGGTTTCTCATTTGTGACATCTTCCACCCACAGGAATCTCATACTGTCTCTGTCCTTCTCATCAACTAAGATCTGATGGAATGCACTCTTGATGTCACCAACAAGCGCCACTGGAAACATCCGGAACCTCAACAGCACATCATGTAGCATAGGTAGCAATGATGGTCCTGTGTATAAACACTCATTCAAACTCTTGTCTCCTTTTCTTTCTTTTGCTGACCCGTCGTACACAACTCGGACATTTGTGCTCTCCGCATTCTCACGTATTACTGGATGGTGTGGTAGGAAATGGATTCTTTCTCCTGTAGGATGATCTGGTACTTCCTCAATTATACCCTGTTCTATCTGATCTTTAATGATATCATCATATTTCTTTAATATTTCCGGTTCCTTCTTTAATCTTCTGAGTTGCGCATTTAGCCGCCTTTCACAAAGATTTCTGTTTGTTTGCAAATTGACTCTATCTGATTTCCATGGCAACTGCACACTGTATCTCTCTCCATTGAAAGTTACTGTATCTTCAAATTTCTCTTCCACTGAGTTTTTTTCCCTGATCCCTACTGTCTCCAAATCCCACAGTTTGGCTATCTGATTGCTCAGATTTTCCTTATCAGTTGTCAACAGCAGTGAACTTGAACAACTTTGATCCTCTGCTGAGTTTGTTGGTCCCATTAGAGTCCAACCCAGTGTTGTTTCTTCTGCAACAGGATCACCAGCATTTCCCCATTTCATGTTTCCTGTTTTCAGCTTGCAAAGGTCTTCCAATCCAATGATGACATCAATTTCAAGTTCTCTTTCACTTGAAATATCTGAAAATTCCAGGTTCTTCAAATGGTTGAATTTCTTCTTTAAAATCTGGGGCTTCACATTCTTGACAGATGTCAGCTTGCTGAGTGTGGACACCTCAGTTTCAAATTTCAGCTTTTCTGTCATGTCTTTTACTTCTATCTTGTACACTGAGCAGATATGTTGCCTTTCTCCATGCACAGTGTCCAGAACTTTTCTTTCCTGTCTTAATGGCTTGGATTTCAGCAAATTAGCAGTTTTCTGCAACATGTATGTCTTGTCACACCCTGTATCCAACAGACATCTGCAAATAATACTTGGCTTTCCCTTGACATTCACTTTGGCTAACACAGTTTGATATGCTATTCCACCAGGTGTGACAACATGCATATTTGGAACACTCTCTTCTTTTTCACATATCACAGGGTGATGCTCCCCTTCATTGCACTTGCTGCAAGGCTTCTTGTTGTAGCAATCTTTGACACGGTGACCTTTCTTCAAGCAGCAAAAACATCTCTTATACCTCATCAATATTGACTTCCTCTTCTTCACTTCAGTGACAACAGAACAGTCAGCACTACTGTGCTCTCCAAGACAAAAAGCACAGGTTGCATTTGGTGAAATAGCAAATGCTTTCCCTTTGTTAGGATTCCTCTCTTCTCTTGAATTCTGCACTCTTGGTGTTGCTTCATCCATACCCCTGAACAGAAGTTCCTCTCTGAGCTTGTTCAAAAATTCACTCATGGTCCACTCATGGTCTACAGACATTGTTCTTCTGATGGAAAGTTCAACATCTCTTGGTATCTTTTCATTAAATCTGGTACAATAACTAAAGAATACTGTTCTTCAGAGGTACCTAATACAGATAATGCTTTTACATGCATATCAACAAGTTCATACAACTTTTTTAAGCCTTCTAAATTTTTAGAATAAGTTACAGCAACAACAGCCTTTAATGCAGACATGTGAGATCCCTTCAATACATTAGCTTTACCATATTTCTCTTTTAAAATGTCAACTGCAGGCGCATAATTGTCCCCAGTACTTCGTAAATCCGCAATCGCATGACAAGCAGTACCCTTAAGAGAAGCCTTTAGGTAAGACATCTTGTCAACATCACACAGTGAAGAATTCAAATGAATATTCCTTTCAAAAGAGTCCCAAAATTCCATCCAATTCATCATATTCCCATCAAATGACTTCAATTCAAGTTTTGGCAACCTTAATTTACTGCTCAAATTTTCCCCAGTATTTTTTCTTCCCATACTTGGTGAATACTGAGGTTGCCAGGGAGGTTGTGGGAAATAATTTTGCATATAGGGGTTAAAAGGTTGCCCTAAAGGTTGGTACATAGAATATTGTCTTTCAAACCCCCCAACAGGATACTGGCTGTGTCCTTGTTCATTTCCAAATCTTCCTTCATGGGGTGAATTCATTGAGAAAAGTGAACTAGTAGTAGTAGGCTTACCAGCTGCTTGTCGAGAAGAATCATTCTGTTTCTTCTTTGAACATTTGTTAAGTAACATACCTATTTTTGCATCATATGAACGACTTGTAGTGTACTCTCTTACCAATTCTGACTTAAAATTCAATTTCTTCATTATCTCTTGAATATCCTTCGACACTGATTTTATATCCATCAACATTGGCTCTACAATCAGCTTTAACTCCATTATTCTTGACTCGAATTGTTCATCAATACCACCATCAATTTCCGAGATATCCTTTAACTCCATAACAAAATCTTTCATTGCCACCATTATCAGTTCCCGATCTCCAATAAGAACTTCTAATTGATTCTTTAAACTATCTTCTGGTCTATCAATACCATAACTATCCATTTCTTGTGACGATTCATCGCCTCCTACACCAGCGCCAGTTTCTTCTTCTTTATCGCCGGTTGATCCCATTGCTTTTAGCACTCCACTTCTCAAAATCATAACACGGACATCCAATGTCCCGTTGGAGGTGCCACTGTGTCGTAAAATATCCTAATCAACACATTCGGAGAATATCTTTACGATAGAGAAAAACATTTGTGCGAGTGCAAGCTATATCGATCAACAAAACTATCAACTTTTACAAAAAAAACGTGGTCTCTAATCAAAACGAGGCTATAACAAAATGGAGTCAGGGGGTCTAAGCTATAATTCAGTACACAGTCGAGCGAAGTTTGAACACGTTTGAAAAAGTCGAGCGGAGTCACACAACATTCCTATTGTTCAAGGTGTTGTTCAGCGTTGTCGGGAGCGTCTGAACACCTTGCTCAAGAAAGTCGAGCGTGCGCATGCGTTCTTCTGATTTTCTGATTTTACCCGCCAAAACACAAAACAGTGAAGTTCGTATTGTTGCAATCGAAATAGAGGACGAATCATTGTCTGACGAATCACAGTTTACAGCATTGTCTTTCTGCCTTCTCAAGAATTCGGTTTAGGAGAAAGTGACAGTGAAAATGGCGATGACAGGCTGGAGGATCTTGACGAGAGCGCAAAAACTGTCCTCCTCCAGCTGTTGTACAAATCAAAAAGAAAAACGAAAGCCTCTTGCGAAATCCGGAAGAAATCACCAAAGACTGAGTCGAAAGGGAAAAATGGACTCACGAAGAAATGGACTCAACGAAGCGCCAAGTTGTCAGTATGCTTTCACAGCATCTTCCCACTTCGCAGGAGGGATTTTATAATCAAACAGAAATCGAGTGAAAAATCGAGAGCGTTCGAACACCCCCCGTTCGACTACACTCAACACTGCTCGACAACGCTCAACAAAAATCGAGAGTAGTCGAGTGAAAATCGAGAGCGTTTGAACAAGGCTTAATGCGTATATGACGTTGGTGGAGTTGCAGTCCAGTCGTTGTTTTATGTCGTAGTTTTTGTCAGTGTTAGAAAAATTAAATGTTGTAGTCCCGTCTGTGATATGTTGGCATGTTATGCAGTTACGTCGCGAGTGGCAATTGTATGAACCTAGTGGATCGCTGGGTGTGGCATTAATTTTGGCACGAGCCAGTAAATCAACTAAGTATGGGTGGGTCGGGGAAGGCTTCTTTACATGTGTTAAAGTTTTTTAGTATGTCAAGGTTTGTTTGAGTATGGTGGATAGCTGTGGCAAAGCTGGGTGGTAGGTAACAACAAATGGCGTGCGATGATTAGTGCGCGGTTTGGTGGTCTTGAGGCAGTCTTGTCTGGTTTTTTTAGCAGCCTTCTGTATTTGTTTGTTTGTCTGTTTGGGTTTGTAACCCTATTTTGTCAAGTATTCCAGTAGTTGTCTCGTGCGATATTTGAACGTTTCGTTTCGGAGCAGGCCCGTCATAGTCGTAGGGAAAGACTGTATGGAATGGATTGTTTGGTGTGTTTGGGGTGTGCGGAGGTGCTGAGGAGATATTGGTGTGTATCCGTGGGTTTAACATAGAGATCTGTAGAAAGGGTATTATCATTATTGATGGAAATAGTGACATCAAGAAAATGTATGGATTTTTTGGATTGTTCTGTGGTGAATTTGATGGTTGGATGGGTGTTGTTGAGTGTATCGATGAAGTCGGTGAGTTTGTCTTGTCCGTGTGTCCAAATCATAAAAATGTCGTCGATATAACGCCACCACACAAGAGACTTATCACCACGAATAGAACGAAGAAGTGGTATCTTTAGCACTAGTTTAGAAACTTGGTGTTCGTGGAATATGTATTTATATAATGTGTAATTTGTGCAAACGTTTAATATTTTGAAACATTCTCCTTCCTACTAATGGCCTTGACAAGCTGTGTTATATGTTTCTGTTAACGAAAGAAACAGAGATGACATTATAACAAAATTGTTTTTTCTGAATTTTCAATTTTGAACGAATAAACTAATGTACTATTGCACAGGCAGAAACAACACGTTCAAATGTCTCTAAATGTGGGAAACATGTTAAATCTGTTGCATATTTTATGCGATACGGCCATTTGAAGTTTGATAACTAAAAAACTGTTAAATTGGCTTGGTTCTAAAATTTTAGGTCTCTTTATTTTAGCTTCGACGACTGTCGCAAAAAAGTAATAATGTAATCTATATTTGACATTAATAAGCAACTATACATAAGTGTTATGTAACTTCTTCAAAAAGGAAAATCGACACTACCAAAAGCATTAGCTCAGCTCTATCAACCGTAAGAATGTAGAACAAGAAAATTATTTTGCCTTTAAAGCATTAAAATCAGAACAACAAACGATGCAAATTAAAGGTTATTACTCAATAATCCTAATAAAAAATCCCCTTCCTGTCAACTATGACCTTACTATATAACAAAAACAAAAATATCGTGTCTTTTTCCTTTATTCTTATTCGCTTAAAGTCTATATTCTTTATATCTTTCTTCAACTTTGATATTTATTTTCTTGCAGTTCACTGGTCCTAATAATCAATGTACTAAAGGCTTTTATAAAACCATAAATTTTAGAATGATACAGAAAACTCATGTCCCACATTTTGACAAATTTTGTCTTTAATTTCTCTAACAGGTGATAACATGCAGTTGTTACACGTCAAATTGCTAATAGCAATGGTGTTCATCGCAATTGTGACCTTTTTGATGAAATCAATGGAAATGCAGATGAAAAGTCAACCGATCTTTAGAAGAACCTTTTCATTAAGAAGCCCTTGGGATGGCGTTCCTGAGTTTGTGCTATACTTGAGATTAACCTCTAGTCCGCGTTTTGAGCAAGAGTATAAAAATTATTTGGTTCGCACTATGAAGCTTTTCTTTCCACCCGAACGAGCAAAACTTTTAGTTGTATTGGACAACGAAAAGAAAGAAGACCATTTGCTTGGGGACAAAATAAAAACAGAATGGCCATATCCACAAATATGCTACAGAGATCCAAGTTCCATCGATGCATACCGCGGATGGGGCAAGGCCAGAATGTTTTGGGACATGATGTATCCCGATAAATGTACCAATGTATCTTATGTGGGGTATGTCGATACTGATACATTTTTTAGCACCTTAGTAACACCACAGTTGTTATTTGACAATGAAAAACCAATTATTATTGCAAAAATTGGCCAAGTTCCGTTCAAATGTTGGGCTGAGACAACTGAACTGTTTTTCGGCAAAAAAGAAGTTATGCAGTGCATGTCAACTTTCCCTGTTATGATAAGAACGGAGCATATGTCAAAAATGAGAGAAGTCCTTGGAAGAAATCATAGCATGGATTTTGATTCAGTTTTTAAAAACACTCCAGGCACAATGGCTTGTCTTTGTCAGTTTAGTATAATGTGCAATTATGTTTGGTACTATCACAGAAATGAGTACTCATGGCGCTTGCAGATGGTCCCAAATGGTGACTGGAGAGGAGAAAATTTGTTTGCCAGTCAAGTGTCGCCAGATTATTATCGGACTAACGTACCCCCAGAAATGACGATACCAATGCCGCGCTCATCAATTCACCTGAGGTACACAATAACAAATGGTCAGTCCTATCTTTCAGACGTTCCTCCAAAGGAATATATCGAAGATTTTATTAAAGAAGGACTTTGTTACTCAGCTGGATTTGATGTCTGTCCGGAAAGTTGCAAAAAATGGAACCAGGCAAAGATACATTACCATCTTTATTCATTTGAATTATATCAATGGTTTTGGGACAAAAGGTGCAAGGAAGAGCAAGACAAGCATTACAAAAACGTCAAAGAGCTTGTTCGCTACTATGCTTCTTCAAAGATGGAAGTTTTTGGACTTTCGTCTCTAGATCAACTATGTACCATATTATGAAAATATTTATTATTTACCATTTGACGGCGACAAATTTTGCACTTCTTCTTCTTATTCGCTGTTGATATTTCTTCAGCTTGCTATAAATCAATCATAGATGAAATGTTAGTATGTTGAAGGTATTCACAGACGGCTTGCTATTGGGTTATTCCGCTTGTTCCTGCTTTGTTACTGGGTTTTTTCGCTTGTTCCTAGGCTGTTCCGCTTGTTCCTTGTTTGGATATAAATTTATCATCGCCTTTTTTCAACTAATTGATTTCAGGAAAACGAGTATAAATTTCAAAGAAAAGGGGAATCAAATTGGAATCAAATATCAGATAGAAGTGTCAATTTTCTGGACCCTCAGACACCGGTGCTTACATTTGATAGTGTGATATACCACGCCGGGGGTGTTGTATCAAATAACAGGCAATTTGCAGGGTAAAATTTGAAGTTCTTTTATAAGGAACAAGTTTTGTTGTAATATTGACAAAACAAGAGCACAATTTTTCCTATCAACAACAGGATTTTGTGAAATATTGAATAAACAAGCAAGTTTTCAAGTGCAAGCTTTTCTCTCAGCAACAAGTAAGGTTGCAATATTGAATAAACCAGAATGAACAGGCAATTTTTATTGTAAAGTTCCAACCATCAGCAACAGGTTTTTGTGTGATTTTGACAAAACAGGAAATTTTCAAGAGTGAAATTCCATCAACAAGGGATTTTGGTGAAATACTGAATCAACAGGCAAGTTTCAGGGTACAAGTTCTTCCATCAGCAACAAGTTATAGTATGATCAGCATCATAATAGTAGGATTCTCCATCGATAAGGGTCGGTCTTTGGTTTTCAATCACAATTTTGGTTTACAATTGCTCAGCCACACGCATGTGATCCCTGTAACAGTTAATAAACAATATATCTCTCGGAAATAGCTTCAATTGATTTTTCCCACTCCCTTGCAGCAATGTTTCACAGCTTACCAGGCAGCAGTGCCTCAACAAAGTAGAAACTGAATTTATTTTTTCCTGATTAAGAATTCCCATATATTTCATAAATCTGATTGGACGAAATTCAAAATTTCCTCAGAATCTCCTACACTTATTTTGCATGTATTCTACAGACCCCAAAGGCTGGAATCTAACGTATTGACCACCACCTTTGAAAGAGCCCTTTTTCCCAACTGAATAAGCACCCAACCAAAACATTTTTTTAAAATTGTCCTCCCTTGAAGAATCTCAAATGAGGATTAAGGCGAATTTAGTAATAGACTTTTATTTCGTATTTTTCTCAGATGTATCGAAGTTGTCACTCATTTCAGCGTAATTTCGAAAAATATGGCTGTTCTTGCTATTTTCAAGTCCTGTCCAACCTCAAATAAGCAAATAAAGTAGACTTGGTAGTATTTTGTGCTGCTGCTGCTAAATAAGCCTACTTTCAAAAAGTGTCAAACCTTGAAAGATATTTTAGCAAATAGGCCAAAGTAAGCATATTCGAGAGCCTAGCGACTTGCTTTTTATCCACAACTTTCCAGCACTGTCCTTCTTTATATGGTTTAAATACGATATTTAGCAGTTTAAGAAAATAATTTGCAAACAAATAGTTTCTATCTTCCCTTAGAGGAACATTGCCAACTAACTTGGCGTAATTTTTTGTAATATTTGCCAGTAAGCATTATCTGAAAATATCTGCAAAGCATTTTCCACCAAAATGTACAAAACAATTCTGCCAAAATTTTTGCAAGAAATTCTTTACAAGATCTGTGGCATAAAAGGCGACAATCGATCTGCGTTGCTAACTCTAAAATTTCCCCAACGATTGTTCTGATGCCACAAAAGATACTTACTGTGGACCAATAAAAATTAGCTTGAAGTAAACTGTTATAAGACAGCTAAAATAAAATCATTATTGCCAAACAGTAGTTTCTATTGCAATTATTTTTCATTTTGTAAAAGATCGAAATTTTCTTAGATTTCCTAAAATATTTCGTGTCCTAAAAACTTCCTTAAAACATGCTCAATTTCCTTAATTTAAGGAAATTTCCTTGAAAGTGGTAACACTGCAAGGCAGAACGTAGGTACTTCATGTATGGGAGATTCAGATCAGTCATGCTGCAAAAAAGAGCACGAATTGGGGTCCAAAACGGGCCAAAATAGCATGCGCAAGATAGAATTCAGCCAATCAAATCAGGGCCAGGCTTATGATGATAATGACGAGGTCATGCTATTCCAAATGAGCATGACTTACCACAGGGACACCAACTGAAAGGTCATTGAAGCTCAGTCGACTTGTATACAACTTTTTGATATTGCGCGCTTGATTTGCATGAAGAGACTGGGGCGAGAAATTGGGTGGAAAAGTTGCCACAGGTCTATGTTTATGTATGGATATGGCGTTTACAGGCGACAAAATATTGCCCGAATTGGCATCAATAAAAGTATTCGGAATTTTGTTGATTTTGTTATTAAACATCTTTTTTAGCCTTTTCTCTCGAAAGCAGGTTTTTTAAAAGGTTCTGTCAATTATGGTGTTCTGACAGGCTAGGAAAGTCGCTGATCGAAAAAGCAGCGCACGATGAATCTCGACAAATTTTCGCAAAAGAAAGACCTCAAAAATTTTCTCAGCCTAAAAGAACTCAAACTTATGGGTGGTAAACACGAGTTAGCTGCAACAGCATTAGTTTCTTATGAAAACAAGGCCCTAGTTGTGAAAACAGCAGCAAGTACTGCCTTCTAAAATCTCCATGCAGATCATCTCAAAAATCTGTGATATGCCGTATATGCGCTGGATATGCAATGAGAAAAAATCAGGGAAAATTGTTTCAGCATGTTCCAAATATGCAATCATGTATAGCAAGCATGTCCCAAATCAGCAATAATATTGCAGCTGGTCTTTTTCGCATTGAGGCAGTCATAAGGATGGAACTTTCAAATCCATCTTGTACCTGTTAAAACATCTAATCCATTCACGTCTCTTATCAGAATTTAACTTTAAAGTCGGAGAGGTTAAGAGGTGAAATGGACGTTGCATTGGAAATCATTTTTTGTAAACACTTCATGAATGTCGCAAATCTTTTTTTCTCCAAAGTTTTTGCAGGCAGTTTCTATTTTTGCAAGAAATGACGACGCAATTTCACAAAGACCATATTTGAAACCGGCCTAACCCTGCGTAGCCTCTGAGAGCACGACACCGTACAGAAGCTTTTAAAAAAGCTATTTTCGAGACTAATGACTACGGGAGATGTTTAGGAATCAAATCCACAAAATTTCGAATACTTTTGATGTAAATTCGTGCTGTGATTAGTCGCTAGTAAACGCCACATCTGTATGTAAACAAAGGCCCATGAAATTTTTTTCACCCAAATTCTCTCCCCAGTCTCTTCAAGCAAAATAAGCGCGCGGATATCGAAAAGGGGTATTTAAGGATCGAGTTGGTCTCTCTGCGTACCCTATGGCAGGACATGCTCTTCAGAATGATCATGACTACGGACCCTACGGACCCTGCGGACCCTACGGACCTTACGGAACCTACGGACCAAGACGGGGAACGGCAGTAGTATAATAACAATTTTGTTCCGATCTTTACTGGTATAACTTATTATTAGCAAAACCTAGAACAAATGGCAACAGTTTTCTTACGAAATACATACCTCAAGCAACGCTTTATAGTCAAACTATCAAAAGTCTGGGACATATACCTTTTATTTTACACATTCTAGAATGGTGTGTTATTGAAACCCTGTGTTTTGCTTCACTTTAGAATCGTTGGCGTGGGCCCAGTGAGAGAATTAGTATAACTAAAAAATTGCCATTGAAGCGTCCATTTTGTTCCTATGGTTTCAACCACATTTCTATACAAAGCTCTACCTGATATTATCGAGCGTGAATAACTATTTATATACAAATCTTTACCTGATTTGACCGTGTGTGGCAGGCATTGCTTCATCTGGGTTGAGGCGGATTCATGTTTTTCTGCCTTACCTGATTTTATTAGAAATTGGAGGGTTCAAAATCAGTTCTAAATCCAATCTGAGATCAGGTAAGTGTTTTTTTTAATTTTGGCATATTGCTCCGATCTTTACAAGTATAACTCAAAGTTAGCAAAACCTAGAACAAATGGCAACAGTTTCACGAAATACATACCTCAAGCAATGCTTTATAGTCAAGCTATCAAAAGTTTTGATCATATACAAAATTAGCTTCCATAAAAAGAGATTTCCCTCTTGCCATAGTTTGAAAAATCAGGATGCAATCACTCGCTTGAGAGCAAAATAGCATTGACAACGTGCATCCTCCAGGCACGTTCGCTAAATTTGTCGCTGATCACTCTAATGAGCAATATTGCTGATTAGGCCCGTCTACACGATCATAGATTTATTCTTAACACCCTTATACGTTTGAAATGGAATGTTTAGGCCTATTGAAGGCTCTGTCCACGCAGTGAAACATTGTTGACCATTTGTATGAAGTTGTTTAGAGTTAATTACTTTTGGCGCTCGATTATGGAAGCTAAGACCCTGGGTTTACTAGTTTCTTACATAAAACTTGTTACCTTTGTCAAAGTGGAAAATCAAGACAACTTTTCCAAGGCCCTGGGCGAACTGAACAAGATTTCAGATTTGAGGGATTAGTGAACTTATTTTATTGGCAATTTTGGTGTGTACATTGGGAAATCAGCATTTGTTAAAAGCCATGTCCACAGTACACAAACTAACCCAGGTTCGCCCCTGGTTAAATTCAACCTAGGGTGAACCCTGTTTTGTCCACACTTGATTTTCATATTTTGTAATGTGGACACAACGTCGGGGCGAACCCTGGTTAGTCAATGCTACGCATGCGTAGTCAGACTACAGCAACAAAACAAGGACAACAAAACAAATAATCTACAAACACGATCAAGATGGAAGTTGCCGAAGTCGCAGTTTATTGTATTTTGTTTAAAATGTTTTTCCTTGCAATGCAGTTTGTTCAGAATAAATATCCATTGGCACGGCAATCAAAATTAAACAAAATATTGGCTGCGTGTCGCAAACGGATTCGACAGTATAAGAGATCCAGATCACAGAGGAGGAAGAAATTTGAAACATGTCTTAAACAAAGTATCACTTTAGAGTGCATTCAACTAGTAGACGTGGAAAGAAAATATTGATGTAAAACCCGAAGTAAAAACTGGTGGGACTCAATTTTCTTACATCGTTTTGAGGCATATGATTGGCATGCGTTACTAAAACTAACTCAGGTTCACCCCAGGTTGGTGTCCACACTAGAAATTCTCGAAGTTCAACCAGGGCGAACCCAGGTTAATTGTGTTCACACTGCAAAATCTAACCTGGGTTAGCAAAAACCTGGGGCGAACCTGGGTTAGTTTGTGCAGTGTGGACAGGGCTTTGCTAGCAAGCTTAATCCCTTTTGTCTATGATTGTCAGAAGTTTTTATTTAAATTTCGTTCAGTTGTCAAGTGTGCCACAACTGTATCCGTAACTTTACATAAGATCAGAAAAAGTAAATGTTGTATATGATTCTGTAAGCAACTTTGCCTTGTTTTCTCTTAAATGTGTCCTTAGCTTTACCTTGGTTGCTATGTCTTTACCATAGAGGACATAAATAAAATTGAATATGGGAATTAGATCGAAGAAATCGGTTATTGTCTAAGTTTTGCAACGAGTGGCAGCTTGGCTTAGCAAATAGATCGATAAATCTTGTCCTGAATAACTTGGTGCCAGCGTAAATTGAAGTTTCGTCTTTTCCATTGCGTAAACTTGGCACATAGGGTCTATTTACCAACGAAAACTTTCTCAGAAACATTACAAAAAGAGAAAAATCAGCTGTTGAAGGAAACAAAACAGCTGGAAAGAACTTTTTTGAGAATATGAGAAATAGAGTATGGGCAGATTTGTTTTTAAAAAGTACCATCATCGAGAAAACTTCAGAGTTTGATCGTTTGGAAATCCATTCCTACTAAGAAAAAGAAAATATCGACACAAATTATAGATTCTATTTAAACTCATTTTGACAAGCCCAGTCTGAAGGTTTTTCAAATTTTTGTTAAAGCACTTAATTTCCTAAAAGTTAAGATCAGATATTACAAAGTTTTATCTTAGCTGTATGAAATTGCTTAACTTTTTATTTTTAGTTGAAAGTTCTCCTGTTGATATTTCAACGTTAATGTTTTTTATTAATCCGTGTTTCATTTGTGAGGGGCTTCGTATATTTGGCTAGATTGATTTTTCCGAGCGGTAGAGAATGCTAAATAAAACACAAGAATTGCTTCTCACGAATACAATTCATAACAACGTTAACTTTTAAAAGTTTGATAGCAGTGGCCTATCGCAAGCACCATGCTTCTCTCTAACTAACTCTGCTTCTCCTTACTCTAATTTATATAAGCATTACAATATAGCAAACTAACATCAATAATTGTCGGTGTCATTGTCGGTATCTATCGTGAAATACGTAAATGAACTAGTAGGAGGTGTTAGATTTATTAAAATACGCGGGGGAACTTTGTAGGGTAAAGGGCATGTAAAATATTATGTTACCGGAAAACATGAAAAACTAAAGCGCGACAAGCTAATATTTCCTAACTAAGAGAAGCATAAACAAATACAGACATGAACACGAGAATTACCTAGAGTGAATAAGTATCGATAATACACATTTATTTTTTCCCTCATCTTATTTTGGGTAATTTTAAAATCTAAAAATGGTTTCATCACGAGCTATAGGATAGTGGTTATTCTCAAGCTTTGCAAAACTTTTCTATTTCAAATCAACATCACAATAGACGCGACTATGCGACACCTTCAGTCAAAATTCATTTTAGATACAGTTTCTGGCTGTTAGAATGTGGAGAGTGCAAGATATAGAGAGACGACAAGATCTAAGTTTATGACTCCTCTTTACCAAAACATAACGAAAAACTCCTATTTACACGAGTAACTCCGAACTACCACAACCCAAGCTAATTAACATAAGAATGATCGAATAAAAAATCTCGCGTAGGAAGCAGTCTAGGTCTAGCCCATCCAACACTGGCCATCACTAAGACACCATAATTCTAAAAAATTTTCTTGCCGCCAACCATGGTGGCGGCCTTTCCTAAGCCCTCTCAAGACTTTAATATTTTGGCCCCTCCACTTTCAAATACGTTTCGCCGGCCCCCAACAGTCAGCAAAAGGTTTGACAAATCCGTATAAACTTGAATGTACATGTTTATCGCCGGAATTTTGGTCTTTTCATTCAATGAGAAAACATAATACTGTTGTTTCAAGCAATTTGCAGCATCTTTTTTCCCTGACCAACAATTTGAGACACCTTATATTGATTGAGTTCCGATGCAATATTATTGTTATTATTATTGTAACATTATTTACAGTTGGTTAAAATACTGTTAGTTCTAACTTGAACTAATTAAGACCAACCATTTACATAAAAATAAATTCTAATTACCATAAATACAATAAATATATGCTTATGATGAGATTCCCACGGACCTTTTATCTACATATTTTACATGAGCAACTATCACCTTTCCACTCTTTAATTGATCTCTAAAAGCTAGCACTGGCTGTCAGGCTTTTTATTGAATCAGATAAAGTGTTCCCCTGAAGGATGGCACCCTTGAAGGATAGTGAATCATTTCCATATGTCATTGTGTTTGTGCTTGGTAACTGTAGATAATATTTAGTCCTTAGGTTATAGGCTACATCTTTTGCCCGGAATATTTGCCGCATAAAAAATAAATTTTCCGAATTGAGGCATTTATATATTTCCATCATCAATTTTTGCAAATTTTTTGTGTGAATTGTTCTTTCGCTACCCCTAGCTAAAAGTTCAGCAAAGGGGGCTGCGAAGTCCCCCCACATAATTCTCAGTGCCCTTTTGTGAACTCTGTTTATTGCTGCATTGGCATATTTCCCACAGAACATCCAGATTAAAGGACAATAATTGAAGTTTGATATGATATATGTATTGTAAAGAATATGTCTCTTGTCCTGATTTAAATATTTTGCTGTTCGCGAAAATGCGCTGGTCATGTTGTTTGCTTTCGTGCAAAGTGCGTTTACATGGTCGACAAATTTTAGCCTAGAGTCTATAGTAATACCTAAGAGTTTGACTGTGCTAGTTGCAGGAATGGGTTTGTTAGCAATTTCAAACACGTACTCCTGTTCTGGCTTCAGACCAAGATACATGACTTGAAATTTGGAAGGATTCGCAACCATTCCATTGTCCCGAAAACAACACAGCGCATTATGGGTATCATCCCTAAGATTAGATACAGCCTGTTCTAGGGTTTGTCTGCATGCATATATAGTATTGTCATCTGCAAAATTACAGTATTCTGACTTAGTAAGGACATTTGTGAAATTGTTCATGAAAAAGTTAAACAGAAATGGACCTAACACTGAACCCTGGGGAACCCCAGATTCTATGTTTAGCCATTCACTAAATGGGTTGCCATATTTGACTGGTTGCTTCCTGTTTGAAAGGTAACTTCAAAATAGTTTTTCTCAGACCGAAACCATAGGCAGCTAGCTTAGCTATCAAGAGATCGTGTGGAAGGCAGTCGTAAGCTTTTGATAAATCCATTAGTACCATTCCCACATAACCCTTTTTATCCAATGTACTGCCACAAGCTCAAAAAAGACGGAACAATGCATGTTGTGTTCTGTAGCCGTCACGGAAGCCACATAGTAAACTAGAAAATCTGGTATTTGCAAACGGTTTCATTTGTTTCACCATTTGTTTCACCATGATGCGTTCAAAGACTTTTAGACAAAGAAAGAGCCGGAAGGACACTTGTAGGCCTAAAGTTAAGTTTCAATGTAGAATCGTTCGCTTTGAAGATAGGTGATACATCAGCCAGTTCTTGTTGGTCAGGAAATTCGCTATAATCGAACATATAATTTACATACGATATAGTTTGATCAATACACAAATCTGAGAGTAATATCAAATGTCCGTAGGAATCTCCCCACTAGATTTTTTGAACTACTAAGCTGGTTGATTTCATTCCAAACATCAAAAGGTGCAACAAAATCAAATTCAAATTCGTCAATAATACCAACATTCTCCTTAATTCTGATAATACTAGGGGGGCTCCTGTATTTCTGAATCGAATACAGCACATGATCAGTTGACGAATTGATTACAACGTCAGACTCTGGCTGTGATGTGATTGGTAGTGTGTCGATTATGTTTACAAAATAAGAATTGAAAATTTCACAAATCTTCTTGTCGTCATTTATTATGTTGTCGTTTTCTACGAGCACCTTCTTTCTTACTTTCTGTCTCAGCCTGTGCAATACTTCTGCTCACTAAGTGTAGATATTATAAGTAAATTTGCTTCATGAGCCATTTTCCTCGGTATTTTCGAACGCTTTTTTCTGTTTAATTCGAATATGAATCGCTGAGCAACTCCAAAGGTCACCTTTGGCGACGTTTACCAATGCCCAAGAGGTTTTGATCCGTGATCCATAGTGACAACATCACTGGAATAGAAGGAAGAAGTGATGTCTTTAGCACTAGTTTAGAAACTTGGTGTTCGCGGAATATGTATTTATAAAAAGTGTAATTTGTGCAAAAGTTTAGTTTTTTGATACATTCTTTTTTCTAATATTGGCCTTGACAAGTTGTTTTATATGTTTCTGTTAATGTAACGTTTTCTGGATGAAAACATCATTTTTTCGATTTTTTCACATTCAAGTAGCCGAACTTTCAAGGCACACAATGATACCAAATTTGAAACAAACAGAAATTTTGAAAGTGGAAAAAATCCCATGTAAGCGAAGGTTTCCATAATTTCTTTATCAAAACTTTTAGTTGAGGCCTGAAAATCTCTTGACCTGTTAAGCCGATTATCGTTGCTTTGCGGTTGTGGTCGCATTTCTCATTTACAATATCGCATGGCACATCTATATATCCAATGTACGGCCGTGTCTATTTAAACAGGCTTATTGATCTTAAATCTTCAAGTGACTTGACCCGGATTACACTGTGGTTTACGAGTGTATCTTGCAAGTGCGATCAGTAAAATCCCGTTTTCTCCAGACTCGAAATTCCTCTACATGCAGGTACGAAAAAGCTATTATGTACCCAAGGAACCAATCGAATAGCTCGAAAATTTGCACACGGCCAGGGCAGACGTTGGGCAAACAAAGCGTGTCTCAAAATTTTTTTATTTTCTCTGGTCCGTCTTTTATACCCAAATACCGCTGCGGGAGGGTGGAAAAATTATTTGCCAATTTTTGACAGGGTATAGTTTCAAGAAGAGGAGGAATTTAAAAAATCTGAGACATCTTTTGGTAGATTAGGACCTGCACTTCCTGCTGGTCTAAGTCAGATTTTGTTACCTTAAACGCAAGGGTACATAATAGCTTTTGAAGGTGGTACACTTTTTGACCAGCAAATTCGCATGGAAAATAGCATTTAACATTATTTGCCAATAATTTTTATCTGGCTAGATACGCCATAATCTTGTGCATCGAATGATATATAGTTTATCCAGATTCCTTGAGCCGTTTGGCCTTTGGGAAGGAAAACCAATTTTCGTGTTCAAAACGTCTACCGTAACCTTAACGATAGAACCAGACTTGAGCAACAGAGGCGCAAAAGGATGACATTATAACAAAATTGTTTTTTCTGAATTTTCAATTTTGAACGAATAAACTATTGTACTATTGCACAGGCAGAAACAACACGTTAAAATGTCTCTAAATGTGGAAAACAAGTTAAATCTTTTGCATATTTTATGCGATACGGCCATTTGAAGTTTGATAACTAGAAAACTGTTAAATTGGCTTGGTTCAAAGATTTTAAAGCTAATGCAGGTCCCTTTTTTCATAGCTTCGACGAATGTTGCAAAAAGAAATAATGTAATCTATATTTGACATTAATAAGCAACTATACATAAGTGTTATGTAACTTCTTCAAAAAGGACAATCGACAATACCAAAAGCATTAGCTCAGCTCTATCAACCGTAAGAATGTAGAAGATGAAAAATATTTTGCCTTTAAAGCATTAAAATCAGAACAACAAACGATGCAAATTAAAGGTTATTACTCAATAATCCTAAAAAAATCCCTTTTCTGTCAACTTTGACCTTACTATATAACAAAAACAAAAATATCGTGTCTTCTTTATCCTTTATTCGTATTCGCTTAAAGTCTATATTCTTAATATCTTTCTTCAACTTTGATATTTATTTTCTTGAAGTTCACTGGTCCTAATAATCAATGTACTAAAGGCTTTTATAAAACCATAAATTTTAGAATGATACAGAAAACTCTTGTCCCAAACACCTGAAGGACCCAAGCATATACCTAGTGTTTACATTAAGTGTCCAATAGGCAATTCTCAGTGTCCTTATAAATGCTATGTATTTCCACTTCGTCTAATCCAAAAGACGGATTGTCTTGTATAAGTAAAGGGAAATTGATTCCTACTTCATAGGCATATCATTAAATAATATTGGAAAGCTGCCAAAATTATATCAAATCATATAATTATATTTTGATGATATCTACAAATATATCTTAAAATCCTTTGAGCAAAATTTCACATTTTAACAAATTTTGTCTTTATTTTCTCTAACAGATGCTAACATGCAGTTGTTACACGTCGTATTGCTAATAGCAACAGTTTTCATTGCACTTGAGATCATTTTACAAAATTCAAAGAAAATGCAGATGAAAAGTCAACCGATCTTTAGAGGAATTTTTCCGTCAAGAAACCCTTGGAATGGCGTCCCTGAGTTTGTGCTATACTTGAGATTAACCTCTAGTCCGCGTTGGGAGCAAGAATATAGAAATAATTTGGTTCGCACTATGAAGCTTTTCTTTCCACCTGAACGAGCGAAACTTGTAGTTGTATTGGACAACGAGAAGAAAGAAGACCATTTGTTTGGAGACAAAATAAAAACGGAATGGCCATATCCACAAATATGCTACAGAGATCCAAGTTCCATTGATGCATACCGCGGATGGGGCAAGGCCAGAATGTTTTGGGACATGATGTATCCCGATAAATGTACCAATGTATCTTATGTGGGGTATGTCGATACTGATACATTTTTTAGCACCTTAGTAACACCACAGTTGTTATTTGACAATGGAAACCAATTATTATTGCAAAAATTGGCCAAGTTCCGTACCAATGTTGGGCTGAAACAACAGAGTTGTTTCTCGGCAAAAAAGAAGTTATGCAATGCATGTCAACTTTCCCTGTTATGATAAAAACGGAGCATATGATAGAAATGAGAGAGGTCCTTGCAAGAAATCACAGCATGGATTTTGATTCAGTTTTTAAAAACACTCCACGTCAAATGCATTGTCTTTGTCAGTTTAGTATCATGTGCAATTATGTTTGGTACTATCACAGAAATGAGTACTCATGGCGCTTGCAGATGGTCCCCAATGGTGACTGGAGAGGAGAAAATTTGCTTGCTAGTCAAGTGTCACTAGATTATTATCGGACTAACGTGCCCCCAGAGATGACGATACCAATGCCGCGCTCATCAATTCACCTGAGGTACACAATAACAAATGGTCAGTCCTATCTTTCAGACGTTCCTCCAAAGGAATATATCGAAGATTTTATTAAAGAAGGACCTTGTTACTCAGCTGGATTTGATGTCTGTCCGGAAAGTTGCAAAAAATGGAACCAGGCAAAGATACATTACCATCTTTATTCGTTTGAATTCTATCAATGGTTTTGGGACAAAAGGTGCAAGGAAGAGCAAGACAAGCATTACAGAAACGTCAAAGAGCTAGTTCGTTACTATGCTTCTTTAAAGATGGAAGTTTTTGGATTTTCGTCTCTAGATCAATTATGTACCATATTATGAAAATATTTATTATTTATCATTTGACGGCGACAAATTTTGCATTTCTTCTTCTTATTCGCTGTTGAGATCTCTTAAATTTGCTTTAAATTTATCATTGATAAAATGTGCAGTATGTTGAAGGAATTCACAGACTAACGCAATTTGATTAACACAGAGGTAATAATATGAACAACTAACTAACCTAATACAGCAATGCTCTTTTATATGTTTATTGTAATGTTCTAGAAGTGTCTAGAAAAGTATTGTTCCAGATTGTTTGAGAAAGCGGAAGTAATTATTATTGCAGAAAATAGAAATGAGCTAATACTACGAATATACTAGAATGATGTGAAAGATTAAACTAGAATGTTCTACAGTATCTTGACAGTGTATATTTCCAACACTCCTCCTCACTCGCTGCCGGACTGTTCAATCGTTTCTTTGACTCCAATCATCCCTCGTAGTTTCATAAATTGATGACTGCTCAAACCTTTTGTCAGTACATCAGCTATCATGTCTTCGGATTTACAGTACTGTAATTCTATGTTACCAGATGCCACTTGCTCTCGAATAAAGTGATACTTGATGTCGATGTGTTTTGCACGTCCATTGAACTGTGCGTTTTTCGCCAAACATATAGCGGATTGGTTGTCTTCATATATCACTGTTGGTTTAACTCCAGTTTTCTTCAAGTTGGAAAGATATTGTTGCAGCCATATAGCTTCTTGAACTGCACTTGCTAGAGCTATAAACTCAGCTTCAGCAGTTGAAAGTGCAACGCAGGTCTGCTTTTTGCTTCTCCAACTGACTGCTGCTCCATTAATTTTGAAGATATATCCCGAGGTTGATTTGCGGTCATCTAAATCTCCGGCCCAATCTGCATCTGAATAACTTGTGCTCTTGTCTTCATTTTCTTGGGCAGTAGAGTAATCCAAAATTAAGCGTACCATTCCAATACCTTAGGATTCGTTTAACCGCTGTCCAATGCTGCTTCGTTGGTTTAGCACAGAATCTTGCAACGTTAGCATACCCAATATCAAGGCGTGTTCTTGCTAAAAGATATAATGAGCTTCCAATTGCAGATTGATACATCTCTTGGTTGAATAGGTCACTTCCTTCAGTAGCTTTTACCCAATTTCAACTTCCAACTTCAACCCAATTTCAACTGGTGTAGCAACAGGCTTCGATTCTTTCATCTGAAAATTCTTCAGTAGATCCTTTGAGTACGATTCTTGACTAATCGATATCTCACCAGTTTCTTTCTCCTGAGCAATCTTTACGCCAAGAAAATGATGTAGCTCACCCATGTCTTTAACATTAAACTTCTCTGCAATTAGTTTTCTGACTTCTTTTATGCGTTTGTCAGTCTTTCCAGCCAAAATGATGTCATCGACGTAAACAGCTACTAAGAAGACTTCTTCTCCTGAAGCTGTATAGATACACGGATCACTTGTAGCTTGCTTGAATTCCATTGTCTTCAGGTGCCTGTCGAGTTCTTCATTCCAACATCTAGGTGACTGCTTCAGTCCGTATAGACTTCGTTTCAGCTTGCAGAAAAGATGTTATTTTCCTTTAACAGCGTATCCTTCCGGTTGCTTCATGTAGATCTCTTCCTTCAGCTGACCATTTACAAGTATTTTGTGCAGAAGTCGATCATCGGTTTAAGAAAACTATAATTTTCAAAAGAAAAACAGTACAGTTTAGTGCTTTTGAAAAAGTGTTTTTTTGCTGAAAAGTCCCCTTATCTATGGTTTAATTGTTGATGAAAAAAACAAAAAAAATCATGTGAATGTCTACAAACCATGCATGATATAGATAATTGCGAAAAACATGCAGGTGAGAAACTGTTCAAATGGCTCAATTTTATCCACCACAACCCTCCCAAAACTACGAATTTAATAGATTTGCTTAGGCTATGCTCCTTCGCATTCACATGTGGCAATATGGTAGCGCTCATAGACACCCCATTCCCTATTATTTTCTATCTTCCCTTGTCCCAGTAATTGGAAAATGGTTTGTGCCAATTATGATTGTTTGTTTTCCATTGTTAAAGTAAGCTAGGAATTGAAAGAACGTTCCTTTCCTAATGGGCATATGGCGTAGTACGAAAATGCCTATTGCCAATGGTTACCAACGGTCTACAGCCACGGTCTACAGATTTTAAATGTTCATAAAAATCGTTTTTTTTAAAAAAGTAGACAAACCTTTGTCAGTAGGTGTGCATGGTGAGTATAAAAAATATTGTAGGTTTTCAGATCGATTCAATTTGTAAAACTGAAGAAATTCAGGAAAGTGTCAACGTGTCAACGGTCTACACTTTCTGAGAATTGAATTTGAAGTACTCTAGATCTTACTCTCCTTTTGATTGTAGACCGTGGGATTTTCGCCGTTTTCTTCATGGAATTCATACAAAGGTTAATTTTGTCTTTTAGGGATATTATTATACACCTTTTGGGTGAATTTGGGGACAAACCTCCCCCTGACAAGTCAGAAAATTGCGAAGAAACAGTCACGGTCTACACAACGGTCTACAAGCGTTCATTTCCGAGGGTGAGAGTTGCCTTGCGTGGCCTTGTCCTTCACATCGACGCTCGCTACATTCGATGAAATAAGATATTTTGTTGTGGCAAATATCACGCAAACAAATACAGCAATCAATTAACGATGAAATAATCTGCCTTGCGCTTTATGAAAACAAAAGTAGCAGGTAGAGTCTAACTTACAAGGCCATTTTGACAAAGCAGAAACAGTAGCGAAGAAGGTTTTCTTTGTAGTGCTTCTGGACCAAGCATTTAGGAGCGCAGGAAGGCGAGTGGATGTCAGTTGTATTTTAGTTCCCTTATCAACCAACATGGAATAGTAGATCAATCAGTTGGGAGCACTGATGTGGGAAACACGGAGTTCCTTTCTACAAGTTAGGTATACTCTCTGAAATTTGTCATTTGAGCACTGAATTGCACAACAAGGGGCTATATGAATGACAACTTGTAAATCCGTGATAAAAGGAGAGCAGCTACCCGACATAATTCTCAAATACGACCTTATCTATAATCATAAACATGAAACAGAGGAATCGATGTCGCTTTTATAAAATTGCACCATTTCCATTTTTAGACTATTTTCTAGCTGCCAATCATATTTGTCTCCTTCATCTATCCCATTATTTCTTAGACAGCCATCTGGCTACGAGCTTTTGAAAAGATTCAAAATACAATCTTGATCCTATTTATTGGAAATCGATTTTGATTTTAGCAATTTTTACTTAGTTGAAATATGGCATTTAGTTTCATGGGGGTAGCTTACCCCCACCCCCGAAAAAGACAATACCCCCATATCTCCTTATCGATAACACGTACGACGTTGAAAATGGCAGAAATGGAATCAGCACCATCGAAAACCTATAGGTAGATATTGGTTTTGGTGGAATATCTAATAAGCTTCAAAATAAAATTCAGACAATGCCTGCCAAAAGTACTTGGAACACCCAGCAATTTACACTGCATCTTATATCTTTCATTCCTTTCATGAAAAAAATTGCTGCTTCCGCCCCCTTCCCTTTAAAACAATGTTGATGATTTAGAGAAATATCATAAAAGAAGCGCAAAAGAAAGTGCTTCCTAAAATCCTAACCCGTTTGATAGTAAACCAACATTGTTCTGTAGGGGAGAGGAGGATGATTGATTTTGACCTTGGAAATTGATGTCAGTGTTCCAAGACTTTTAGCAGGCATTGTAAGAAAGCAGTTGTTATGTCCATTTGTTGGAGCTTTGATCCATGCTTTGCAGCTAAAGCAATAATAGTGCGAACTGACTCGAATCTTACTACTGGACTGAATATCATAATCAACTCCATACTTTTGAGTAAACCCTTGTGCAACGAGTCGCGCTTTGTATCGTTCGATTCTTCCATCAGCGTCAAATTTTCGTTTAAACACCCATTTACTGCCAATGGCATTTTTTCCATGAGGTAATTCAACAAGATCCCAGACTTCGTTTTGTTTTAATGATTTCATTTCACTTTCCATTGCCTTTTCTCATGCCTTTTTCTCAGGACTTGACCGGGCTTCGGCTGCCGACATAGGCTCACCCAACTCGCTATCAGCAATGTAGGCTCTTACACGTGGTAATCCGGTGGTTTTCTTGTTCTGGCTGATTTTAGCACTTCTACTTCAGTTTTCTCGTCCATATTTCTGTCTTCTTCTTTGATGCATTCTAACTCAACAGTTGGTTGACCTTCTCTACTTGCTGTTGTTTCAATGCTCTCCTTCTCTTTTGTTGACTTTGATTCTTTGAATAATACATCTCTGCTATAAAATACTTTTGAGTTCTTCTCATTGTATAAGCCATATCCCTTTGTTTCTGCGCCATATCCAAGGAATATACATTTTCTCGCTTTCGAATCAAGCTTACTCCTCTCATCCTTTGGCACGTGGGCATATGCTTCACCCCCAAAACCTTGAGATGCTGAACACTAGGTTTCTCGCCAGTCCACGCTTCATATGGTGTCATACCCTCTACAGCTTTCGCTGGACTTCGGTCTCGTAGATATGCTGCAGTTGACATTCCTTCTGCCCAAAATGTCTTAGTCGGACCAGAGTCGGACAACATGGATCGTACAGTCTCAACAAGTGTTCTGTTCATCCTTTCAGCGACGCCATTCTGATCGGGTGTTTTCCGGACGGGGCATTCGTGACGAATCCCTACATTTTTGAGATAATCTTTAAACTCTTTTGAGACGTATTCGCCACCATTGTCTGAGCGTAAAGTTTTCACCCTTTTTCCACTTGATTTCTCCACCATGGCTTTCCATTGCAAGAACTTTTCAAGGACTTCACTTTTGTACTTGAACATATAGACCCAAAGATATCTTGACTTGTCATCAATGAACGTAAGAAAACATTGAGCACCACTGAGTGACTTTGCTTCAAGCTTACCACAAACAACACTATGAACTATTCCTAGTACTTCTATGGCTCTTTTTCCACCAGCAATTGGAAACTTGCTTCGATGATGCTTCCCATCCGTGCAGGGCTCACAGAAATGTGACTCGTTTGATTTCTGGTAATCAAATCCATCCACCAAATGACTAGATGCAAGCTTTTCCAAGTTCTTTAGACCAGGGTGTTCATATCTTCGATGCCAAATTGTTTCCTTTGTTTCGCCGCTTGAATGCTTCATGACTGCACGAGCATGTACATTAGCAGCAACAGAGTTTAGGTAAAACAGGCTTCCAATTTTTGTAGCAGTAGCAACGATGTTTTGCTTTTCATCCAAAATTTCACAACCAGATGATACAAACTTTAGCATTTTTCCAGTATTGGTAACTTTTGAGACACTCAGTGGGTTGTAAGCGAGTTCTGGAACATATAATACATCATTCAATTTGCATCTTTGTACCTTCTTGTCAGATAGTTTTATACCCAACAGTATTATGCCTTTACCTGAAGCCTGAACCGGACGTCCATCTCCAAGTGTGATCTCTTGAGGCTCACCTAATTCCGAATACTCCGTAAACAGATTTAAATCATTACACATGTGACATGTTGCGCCAGAATCTATGATCCAGTCACTCTGATATTCGGTAGTGCTTGCTGAAAATTCCTGATTTGCCAGCAATCCAACAGTATTGCTGTCTGAGCTGCTCGAATCACGTCTTTGTCTCTCGAATGTGCTATATGCCTTCTGTTTCGAACGCCTTCCCTTGTAAGCTGTATCTTCTGTTTTCTTTTGAAGTTCATATATCTATGACCGCGAATATGGGGATGAAAAGTTCTGCCTAGGCCAACTAGCAACATTGGAGACAAAGTGGTAGAAACGTGACATTTATCTAGTAGAAATTGACGGAGAACCGCATATTACTACACATTCTTTCGAGCTATTGTCATTTTGACACATTTCAAGCTGTTTTTAGGCCCATATTATACAAAACGCGAATCTGGGGATGAATCTGGGGATGGAAAATACGCATGCCTAGGCCCGCTAAAAACATCAAAAAATAAATTGGCAAGGAAAAGATTTTATCGAGTGGAAATTGAAAGGAAACGCTGGAAATAACATATTTTCATACTAATCATTGTCATCTCGACACATGGGATGAATCTCGAATCTGGGGATGAATCTGGGGATGAATCTGGGGATGAATCTGGGGATGAATCTGGGAATGAATCTGGGGATGAATCTGGGGATGAATCTGGGGATGAATCTGGGGATGAATCTGGGAATGAATCTGGGGATGAATCTGGGGATGAATCTGGTGCTGAATGGTACGCGGTGATAATTTTTACAGTTCAACGGAATAACTGTTACAGTCTTTACTTCTGATGCCATTGTTGCCTTTGCAAGAATTGCACATATTCAATCCTTCTGAAGAATGAAGTATCCAGCCACTTGCGATATCACAACAACCAATTCTAATTCAAGACTGTTCACGATAACCAAAACAGGCCTACACGTCTCGTCAAGCTTCTGTTACTGGCTCTGGGCCCAAAACTGGGTATATATTTTTCCATCGTGTTTTTTCGGAACCTATTCTGACGTTTTATGCTCTGAGGAGTGTCAGACGAAAAAGCTTTAAGTATGTTGTAAAATGTTTGCTTTTTTCAAAGCCATTTGCAATGATAAATCATAAATGTACGGTGATACACTCGTTGGTCAATTTTTTTGCAGTGATAAAACTAAAACAAAAGAGAATTAGTAGTGGAAAAGTAGAATTGCAGCAACTACCAGTAGACAACATATAAAGCTTAAAAAAGACCTTTACAATAATACAAACACGAACATAACAGTAGTAATGATCATAATCTATAAAATCTCTTTAAAATTTTATCGAATTCAGTATCTAGACGCTATCTAGTTTGTTCTGTTTATCATCTTCTTCTTTGTGATCTTTGTTCTTAAAAATTCTTTTAAATCTAGACCATTTTTCCTCGTTGAAATCTCTTGTTAAGCTAGGGTGAAATACAGTGTAATTCAAAAACTTTACATACAGTTAGTTCGATTGTTGTGGTCATAAAACTTTTAAAGGCAACATCCAACTGTGTAGCGATAAAAATTCCTAGGGGATGCATATTGTATATCAATAAAGTATAATGAAATATAATATAATATGATATAATATGATATAAAATAATATAATGTAATAAAATATAATAGGATATAATATAATATGATATAATACAATACAATATAATATGATATATTATAATATAATATAATGTACTATAATATAATATAATGTAATATAATATAATGTAATATAATATAATGTAATGTAATATAATATAATGTAATATAATATAGCTTTTTGGCATGTTCTTTTTTGTCAAACGTACTTCTTGTTGAAGGATTCAAATTTCTCTCCATAGTAATTTACCTGTGAACTGTGATCGTGAAAGTTTGAAACTATATTATAATGACGTCCCGTGTAGGATCAAAAAATTATTTCAAGGCTTGTTTCAAAAGCAATCACTTGCTACTTACGTTGGTAAGATCAATATTATCATTTTTGATTGATATAAATATAACTTTATATCAATATAACTTTTGATTGATATAACAAAGAGATTAAGATTTTAAACAGGCTCCTGCTTTGACATTATCAATTTTGTGCTTCGTTTATGTGCGAGTCAAAACGATATTGAAGTTTTGTAAGAATAATATCACCTCAGCATCGAATGTCTTTCTATATCTGTCTATAATTTCTATATCCCAAGAGGTGTTTGTTTATTTTGAGCTTCATCTTTTTTGTGCGTGTTTCATCATTTAAACTTTTCTTTGCTTTTCTCTGCAAAAGTTTTCCTGAATATTTTGCCCATTAAAGTAAAATGCACAAATTTTTCTCTAGAACGGCACAAAAAACTTTTAGCACTGTACATTTTGTGTAGAGCTGCACATTAAAAGAATCTTGCTACAAAGTGATGCTCACAACCTTTTTTGGTCATCAAACAACTTTTGAGTGGTGGTATGTATCTAAAATTCCGGACAAAAATGTTGAGACAAAATTCAATTTTTGCAATTTCTACATGACTGTGTCTCTGTTATTTTAAATCCCCCTCTCCCCCAAAGCAATGTTGGATTTGTAGTTCTATCATTTCTCCTTCAAAATCATGCATCCAACATTGAATGGGGGAGGGGGTACGTTATTCTTTTAAGGAAAGTGGAAATATAGATATTCCTTGAAAAGTCTCAACCATTTTTGTCTGGGATTGTAGCTACTGTTAAGGTGTTTCACCGTTAGAATTCAAGCTTAGGTAGATGTCGGCTCATTAAGCAGGAAACATGCACAGTTCTGAACGGACCTGTTGAGAAAAACTCTCAAATGTATGATGTATGCTGGAAAGTATAAATTTACAAAAAAACATTTATTCATGATTATTACATCCCCTACAGTTTCGATCATGTCATTGTGCTGTATCATTGCAGCACACACCTCTACAACACATTTCATCTATGACAAAAATTTATAGACAATTGAAGAGATCTCAACAACGAACTAGAGGTAAAAATACAAATCTTGTCACCGTCAAATGGTAACGTGACTAAATTATTTCAGATTAAACTACACAGTTTATCTAGAGAGGAAAGTCCAAAAACTTCCATTTTTGAAAACACATAGTAGCGAACTAATTCTCTAACGTTTTTGTAATGCTTGTCTTGTTCTTTCTTGCACCTTTTGTCCCAAAACCATTGATAGAATTCAAATGAATAAAGATTGAAATGTATCTTTGCCTGGATCAATCTTTTACAATTTTCCGGACAGACATCAAAGCCAGCAGAGTAACAGAGTCCCACCTTAATAAAATATTCGATATTTTTCTTCGGAGGGGTTTTTGAATTGTAATACTGACCATTTGTTATTGTGTACCTCAGGTGAATTGATGAGCGCGGCATTGGTATCGTCATCTCTGGGGGTACGTTAGTCCGATAATAATCTGGCGACACTTGACTGGCAAACAAATTTTCTCCTCTCCAGTCACCATTTGGGACCATCTGCAAGCGCCATGAGTACTCATTTCTGTGATAGTACCAAACATAATTACACATGATACTAAACTGACAAAGACATTCCATTTTGCCTGGAGTGTTTTTAAACACTGAATCAAAATCCATACTATGATTTCTTGCAATGACCTCTCTCATTTTCAACATATGCTCCGTTTTTATCATAACAGGGAAAGTTGACATGCACTGCATAACTTCTTTTTTGCCGAGAAACAATTCAGTTGTTTCAGCCCAACATTCGTACAGAACTTGGCCAATTTTTGCAATAATAATTGGTTTTCCATTGTCAAATAACAACTGTGGTGTTACTAAGGTGCTAAAAAATGCATCAGTATCGACATACCCGACATAAGGTACATTGGTACATTTATCGGGATACATCATGTCCCAAAACATTCTGGCCTTGCCCCATCCGCGGTATGCATCGATGGAACTTGGATCTCTGTAACATATTTGTGGATATGGCCATTCTGATTTTATTCTGTCTCCAAACAACTGGTCTTCTTTCTTCTCGTTGTCCAATACAACTAAAAGTTTTGCTCGTTCGGGTGGAAAGAAAAGCTTCATAGTGCGAACCAAATTATTTTTATACTCTTGCTCAAAACGCGGACTAGAGGTTAATCTCAAGTATAGCACAAACTCAGGAACGCCATCCCAAGGGTTTCTTAATGGAAAGATTCTTCTAAAGCTCGGTTGAGTTTTCGACCTTTTTATTTGCTTTGAACAAAGAAAATTTGAGACATTCTGCAAACGCCATGAGTAGTCATTTCTGTGAAAGTACCAAAGATAATTGCACATGATACTAAACTGGCAAAGACAATCCATTTGATTGCTAGGTGGAGGGTTTTTAAACACTGAATCAAAGTCCGCACCATGTTTTCTTGCAATGAACTCTCTCATTTTTATCATATGCTCCGTTTTTATCATAACAGGGAAAGTTGACATGCATTGCATAACTTCTTTTTTGCCGAGAAACAACTCTGTTGTTTTAGCCCAACATTTATGTTCAACGTGGCCAATTTTTGCAATAATAATTGGTTTTCCATTGTCAAATAACAACTGTGGTGTTACTAAGGTGCTAAAAAATGTATCAGTATCGACATACCCGACATAAGATACATTGGTACATTTATCGGGGTACATCATGTCCCAAAACATTCTGGCCTTGCCCCATCCGCGGTATGCATCAATGAAACTTGAATCTCTGTAGCATATTTGTGGATATGGCCATTCCGTTTTTATCTTGTCTCCAAACAACTGGTCTTCTTTCTTCTCGTTGTCCAATGCAACTAGAAGTTTCGCTCGTTCGTGCGGGAAGAAGAGCATCATAGAGGGAACCAAATTATTTCTATATTCTTGCTCCCAACGCGGACTAGAGGTTAATCTCAAGTATAGCACAAACTCAGGGACGCCATCCCAAGGATTTCTTGACAGAGCGATATCTTTAAAGTTCCGTTGAGTTCTCGTCGTATTCATTTTCCATGAACAAAGAAAAATGGTGGCAAGGGTAGTGGTTGCTAATACCAAAGTGATGACGTGATAGAACTGCATGTTTGCATCTGTTAAAGAAAATCAAAACATTTGTTATCATATGACATTTTGTGTTGATGATTTTAAAACCTTGTTCACACGACCAATCCATTTGATATAGATATCATTTTACAGAAAAGACAGAAACTGTTAGAGAAAAAACAGAAAATTTGCTTTCATATGACACTTTGTGCAAATGACTCTTAGTTTGTAAAGGTTTGTAAGTGAATCATGAAGAACTTGTAAAATTGCTAGAATGTTTTGATTTATTTGGGAAAGACATCCGTCTTCTTTGAAATCCGTCTTTCAGATCTCGTCAATTTTTATGGCGCGATGATTTGAGGGGGCTATAGGGCATGGAAGAATTCATCGTGGGTGGATATAACTTAAGAAACTTACGTTATGAAGACGATACTGTGTTAATAGCCCAAGCAGAAGAAAAGTTACAGCGCCTTGTGGACTAAGTAGTAGCCTGTGCTCCAGACAGGCTAACAAAGTAGTGGTAGAAAAAGACTGAACATATCGTACTAAGCGGTCAGCCAGGAAAGTCCTGTCAGTTAAGCATTGTCAATTTTTTTAATTACATAGGAAACTTAAGCCTTGGGAGCTCGCATGCGACGAAGATCTTGCTAAATGTGGCGTGCAAATGAAAACGAGGATGTGACGACGAACTCCCCAAATGTTTAATGATGGTATTTGCGGTGCCGAACTCTAGAGTTAGCCGTCGTATTCAGCTACGACGATTTCTAGAAAATGTGGTGGTAGGTTTCTACGATGCTCAACTCCAGATGTCGTTGTCACACAATGACGAAGACCAACCATTACAACGACAGATTTTTTACCCTGATGCCGCGTCAAGTATTTCAAGCAATTGACGAGGCTCGCAAAACAGCAGATCGTGAATTGCACAGATTGAATATCGACATTATGGCCCTGCAGGGACTCCAAGACAATGGATCTTACATGGAGGAACATTGACAAGGTTAAAATGCCGAGGAACCGAGAGAACATGGAATTGGCTTTGCCGTGAAAAACACGTTGCTCCAGATGATTTAACATCCAACAGATGGCACCGAGAGAATCCTCAAGATGCGTCTCTCAACGACCGACGGCTTAGTCAACATCATATGTAACGTATGCCCCAACATTACAGGCTACAACAGAAGCAAAGGATAATTTCTTCGCTGTGAGTGCCGATAATTCGTTTTCTTCTAAATGTTCAATTTTAAATCGTATTTCTGCAATCATATGTATATATGCCCCAACATTACAGGCTACAACAGAGGCTTTTGGAACTCTGCTGTTACCATAACCTATGTATAACGAAGACTTTCTTCCAGAACATAGCCTGTCACATTGCCAAGCATAGTGAATTGAAAAGCCCATTTTTATCAAACCATTTTACCCGGCATTATATCTTATCGCACATATTTTCGAAATTCCTAGTTCTTCTTTTGGCAACATAAACATAGAGCCTGTGCACCCAAAAAGTCACTTGATACGCAGAAAGTGCGGACAACAACCTCCAGTGCTTCCACTTTTGTTCAACAAAATTCCCGAAAAAATCCTTAAAACTTATTATCTCTTGCCGGTTTTGAGACTTTTCCCTTGTTTTGTTTCATAATTTTCAAAATTTAAGAAACATTCAGGATTGGCGGGTAGCAACAAAAGAGTTCTTAACGTGGACCACCTATCCTAACAGAACACCGCGAATCACATCTAAAAATAAGAAATCAGTTCAACATGTTACAAATTGGGCCAGTGGCGGACTGGCACAATGGGATACCAGGAAATTTACCAGTGGGCCCCTGTCAAAAGAATACTTTATTATTGTCTTCATAATAGATGTGGCCCTTCATGCAAAGTGAAAATCAATCGCAAGGGTTTTTAAGACCAATATGTTGAAGTTCAAAAGTAAAAGACCCTGTTCTCTTTGTACCAAAGCCTCTAAATAATCGAGTCGAACAGATACATATCAAGGCGTAGAATGTACAAACGAAACAAAAATCAAAGGAAAGATGCTTCTCTTCACTTATTGTTTGTAAACATTCTGATTCAGAAAAGAAAACTACTATAGAAATAGATATAAATACCTTGAAGATAATTAAACACCGAGCTAGCCAAGTTAGAAAATGAAAGATAATTAAACACCGAGCTAGCCAAGTTAGAAAATGAAAGATAATTAAACACCGAGCTAGCCAAGTTAGAAAATGAAAGATAATTAAACACCGAGCTAGCCAAGTTAGAAAATGAACAAAAAATGGGTTGCCAGTCAAGAAAACCTGCAACTTCTTAGGATCCGTTGGAGTTATCTTTCCAAAGTTACGCTTGAGTAAATTTTTTAAATATTTTCTAACCTATTTTTGCAAAAAAATGGGGGAGTCCATAGCCTCTACTAGCCAAATGGCTGCGTGGTGCCTATTTATTTGGTATGGCCGTTTCTCATGGGCACCTTTCGTAATCCTTCTTCAATGATTACAGTTGCTAACAAAAAGAGAGAAATATTAAAATGAATTATTTTACAAAATAATGCCATTGACATAGGGTGCTCATTGCAGCGTAATTATTTAAAATGACCATAAAGATTGTAGAAACGGGATGAACAGGGTAGGGCGTCGCTTTGGAAGGGATGAGCCGAAGGAGTTGAGAGAAGGGAGAGGTGCAGTGTCTCTAAATAATATATGAGGGGATCTACAATCCCAGACAAAAATGTTGGGACAAAATGCAATTTTTGTAATTTTCTCTTTACCTTGCCCCTGTAAATTCGAATCCCCCTATTCCCCCCGAAGCAATGTTGGATTTGTAGTTCTATCATTTTCTCTTCAGAATCATGCGTTCAACATTGAAGTGGGGTAGGGGGGGGAGTTACTTTTGAAAGGAAAGTGAAAATATAAGCTTTCCTTGAAAAATCTCAACCATTTTTGTCCGGGACTGTAGCTAGTTAGGGTCGGAGTGAATAGGATTCGATATGATTGTAGAAGAGAAAGATTGAGTGAGCTGACTAGGTTGACTTTGAAAAAGTTGAATTATGAAATCCTTTTATTTTTTGATGTTGTAAAGTAATAATTCAATTTTACAAGCCTCCATCTATTTTATATATAGATCTCATTGTTAAACTCTTTTCAACTTCTTGCACATATAAGTTTAGGCCTTTCAAATTTCATTTCAAATTCAAGCCAAAATTGTATAATAGCAAGTTCATGAATATTGCGTGGGATTTTTTTAAGGCGACTTCTATAAACGGTTCGAAATAATTGTTGTTATCACGCTAGAACCAATTTGCAGTCATTCTAGAATTTCAAATTTTCAAACTTTTTCTCAGCGCTAACGATAGTGGAAGCCACAATCAAAGCATTTAGCCTTTTCACTAAAGCAATCAACGTCTTCAATAAAATATGCATGTGAATTTCCTTTGCTAGGCAGTATGTCCACATTGTTCTCAGAACCTCTTTTCATGGCCACGATATTCATGCATCGTTGATTCAAAGCACAAATAAACAATCAGAATGAAGAACCACAATAGCGTAATTTCCTTAAGCGTCACGACTGACAATGAACTGATGATTCTATTATTCCAGCCAACAAAAGTACATCATTTACCTCTTTTTCTAAGTTAATGATAAGTTTTCAGACAAAGACTTTTACCACAAAAGCGCGGATTTTCCTAAGCCTATAGGCTTGGTTTTTTGACAAAAAAATTGTTTAATTTTTCAAGAACTAATAGTGAGATGATGATTCTATCATTCCAAACTAGTGAAATAAATAACTCACCTTTTTTAGGTATAGGATATTCAATATCTATTTTGGAACAAACACCTCAAAAACTCTTATTTTCCTATAGGATATAGGCTTGCTTTCTTGTTAAAAAACAAGTGTTGCATTTTTCAAATTTTCGTCATCATTTTATCATTTCAACCTGCTGAAAAGTATTCTCACATTTTTTTGAACGTCTTCAATCTCAAGGTTTATCTTTAAAAAATAACTCTGACATAAAAAACGCAGATTTTTTCAAGTTTATGGGTTGGTTTTTTCTCCGTAAACGAAGGTTTAAGTTTTCAAATTCTGATTCTCGTATCACGATTCCAACCAATAGTACCTACTAAGATACTTTATTTACCTCTTTTAATCTTAACGTTTTTATCTTCTAAAGGTATGTCTTTAAAGAAATTTTGACCTGAAATAAACGCTTTTTAGAAGGAACCACTTTATCAGGAACCTGCATGTAGAAGCTGGAAAAAATTAAAGAACTATTCCTCAGGGAAAGTAATAGCTTATGTTCAGACAGATAGAAATTGAAGAGATTGGGCAGTTATTTTAGTCTGTAATTATTGGGTGGACGAACCAGCAGTTGTTTAAAGGTCTGTTTGCTTTGGCATCATATGCACATGCGTTAAGTTTTTGATATTATTGTCACATCGCATAACTGATTCTGTGACGTGATAAGAACATTCGTGCCTCTTATATTTATTATTATGGTTTCGTATATTTGCAATCTTTGCGAATTCCATTCTGTGTTTGTATGAGAATGTTCAACTGAGATCCTGCTCTCAGCTTGCCCGATCTCACCTCTCGGTATGAAATTTTCTTATCTATCATGGCCCCCACTTTTAAATTTTTAAACAAATTTTCCATCCCCCAAACTCTTAAGACCCCAATGGATTAAGCACATGAGAGTACCTTTTCATACAACCTTCATAATTATTCAAATTACCCAACAAATAATTTTCCCAAACAATGACTGTATCATCTCAAATTTGAGAAGTTTACATCAAATTCTTCTGGTCCCTGGAAAATATTGAAAATTGTCCTTGACAAAGCATATTTGCCTGCAAAAGTTAAACTATTACCTACTAATGATTTTGTTGTTAACACACTTTAGCTTTTATTTATTCAGTTGTATTATTGCTCTAATTAAGGCTAACAATCCCTTAATAAGCCTTTTATAAGGTAAATTTTGAATGGCTCTCAAAGCTTCTTTTGAAAACACAAAGTTCAGTGAAAAAAGTCAATCATTAAAGGTATACAAAATGTTACTTGATATACATATAAAGCCAAAATACACAGGGAAAAAACTAAATTTGTTTCTGTTTGAGTCACTAGGCACTCTAGACGAGCTTTTTTGCTTCATTTCTGTTCGCAATGATCTTTTTTTTGATAACATTTTACTTTTCTTATGTTTCTCTTCTATGTCTGTGACATAAGAATGTGATCTTACTCTTCAATATAAATGGATAAAACTTTCAAAAGTATTTGTTGCTACTTCTTTGTCAACATTAAAGTCTACTCCGGCAATGATACATGAAATATGTGCCTTCAAAGTGGTATCTTGTAAACAAATTTGAACAAGTTTATTTGCATTCACACCTTTGCAAGAACCATGTATTTCCTTGTGAAAATGAATTTCTGCCTGTCTAAAAACATTGACATCATGTTGGTTAACCTTCCAGAGATCCCCTCTGTCTTTCATATCGATTAATGTTTGTGCCTCATCTGTTTTTGCACTTTTCAAAATGGCTAATGTTTGCATTCCAATCTCCGTTGTTGCATTTGAGCTGCTTCTAACCTTAAAATATATTTTTTCTGAAGCAGTACCCAGACAAGTATTGCAATGCATTTATTTCCCTGTCCTTGAGAATTATCATATCAGTACTTGATGCTTCGGCCAAGATTTCTCCAACAATTGAGTTTCCAGACAGATGTGCTAAACATATATTTGCTAATTCTGTCAGCAAAAACTTTGTTTCATCAGTGTTTAGTCCTGTTACCGACAAATTTTGACTTGGCAATAACAACTTATAGAAGTTTGTATAGTATTTTTCAGCATTTCCTTTAAACTCTTGAAATATAGGGAGAAAGACCTTGTTGAGTTCAATGCATTCTTCTAAAGATACTTCAAAATCTTTATAACTGTGGCGAATGACTTCCGGAAAACAATCATCCAATGAAAGTTTCTTGGCAGCTTTCCTGATGTAAGTTCGAAGTTCCAATGGATGAATTTCAGGTTTCTCTGAGGAATACGTCCACCTGTCCGGGTATGGGATGTTTTCCCCTAATGTGGCGCGCTAATCCTCGTTTCGTTTTGTATTTCTTTTCACACTCGGATCAGTCAAAGTTTTCTGTCTCACATGCAGCCTACAAATATGAAATGGTACAATAAACATTACTGTATAGAAAATCATATAAACTTTATGCATAATCGTTTTGTTTTTGGCAGCTACAGTGTAAAAATGTGTTTGTTTACAGTTGTGCAGACATCGGTTGTCAAGAGCCCAAAATGTTATGTCACGTCCGGAAAATTCAAAGATAAATAAATTATCTTCTGATAATCATCACACTGCGAAGGGCTGTAGTACCAAGAAAAATATTCAGTTTGTAGCCAAGAAAGGAACTCCGGGCTTTCTTAGAGTCTATGTGGGCCTGTTTCTCGGACCATCACAGTCCGCAGTCAAGATAAACATTGACAAAAAAGAATGAGTTACCTCTATCTTAAGCTCTTCTATTTTTTAGTTAACTCCAATACTTTCGTTTAGAATGTCTTCATCGCAGAAATCCGGAAAAACGTCGAGATCAACACAATTCAAAAAGCCGATGTCATCCATTCCGTAAGCAAGTGCTTGCTTCGTCGATATGCGCCTAGAGGTTGTTGTCGTTGTTCCCCTAACATCGATAATGAGATAACAATACTTCTATTGTTTGGTTCCAGACAGATCTAAAGACTGTTCCAGATTTGTTTTTTCTATGACTATGGTTCAATGATTGAACTTCAATCGGACATTCGGTGAAGAATCTTCCTAGACATTCTATTCTGCTAGAGATCTTTGAAACCAAGAGAAAAGTTATAAAAACCGGGAGACTGAGAGAAAGCAGTCAAAACCAGGAGTCTCCCGGCTGAACCGGGAGAGTTGACAGGTCTGGATCATCTTCGGACTTTGAAAGGAGAACATATATAGCAGGTATAATTGTGGTTTTCCTGGATAATATTCAATACTTTGAATCTATGTTTAACTAGTTTTATCACGATTCAATGTCACTGCAAGTATACAGTCATAGTCATGCTAATTGTTTTATATTAAAAGTTTTGTAATAAATTGTTCTGTTGTTGTTTATAGCAGCAAAAGACATTTTTAATTGATAATTAAGACTGCTATTCCAGTGACCTTTTACTGAAATCTCATACATTTACAAGTTTACACAAGAACACGCGATAATTTGTTTACAAGCTGGCTAAGTTTTCTAAACATGCATGTTAATGTGTGTTAGGAAAATCATGTTAATCTGTGCAAAATCTGTATTGTAAATGGTATTATTTTGGCCTTGATATATGCTCACCATGCTAGGACTTTTCATTCTACTTGATCCCATCTTATAGATGCATCAAAGAATTCCTGTAAAAAGGGCCACTATTTTCCAAAATTTTCAGAAAAAAGGCCGTAAAAGAAATTGTTATATTCATCCAATTTAAGAGATAAGGGTCAAATTGAAAAGTTGCAAGACAAGCATGATTGCATTTGGTCCGTAGGGTTGACCTGCTGGCTTCAAAATTTGGCGTTTGCTTTTACCAAGACATTCATATCAAATTTTCACTGTACTCTCTTATTCAAGTCAACATTTCTCAAAACATGTTTAGAAATTTCTTATGCCAAAAGTTAGCAAATTTTCAAAGCCGATCATGCAAAGAAAATAATAAATTCTCTAGAAAGATTGAAGAAGAAACATTTTGGGCAACATTGAAAAAAAAATTGAGCATGGCAGGGAACGAGACCACTATGATTACCATTTAGGCAGCAAAAAAGCAAAGCCTTATTCACGAAACAGAATTGAATTGTGAAGCTTCCTAACGTATTACAATCACTTCAGTTGTTATAATCCATGATAAGACCACACCTGTATGCACGCAGATCCATTTTCATAGAACAGCTTGGGATGTCCAAACCTGCAAACACAGTTTCTAGAATTTAAAGGCAGTCTGTCCCCTATTGTTCTCAATTTTATTTTCATGGGAATGAAATTCATGCATTCAGAGCACCCATATAATCATACGATGGTACACTCTAACCATTCTTACAGTATCTCACACTGAGTCGTGTTTGCTCCCCCGGATGTACATGTCACATTAAAAACCATCCCCCTCCTTAGCAAATGGTGTGTTAGTGCGTTTCCTAATAGTTCTGTCAAATCTCTATATCATGGCAAGCAAAGGATATAGTTACTACCTGAGGTGGCACCATGGTTGCCGCTGAGGGAGGAAATTTTCGAATTTTGATGCTTCTAGTTCCCTGGAAAATGCACTCTTTTAAGAAAATTTCACTAAAGCAATCCTCCTAATCCTATTGAAAATTATTTAGTGCAAAAAAATTTAACAGCAGATAGAAACAACAATTTCACCATATGGTCTTGTAAAATACCAGGTTGTCAGTTACTTCTAATGCTAGATAAGAAGCAGCACTGGTTGTCAATTTTGATCCCTCTTTTCATCTTAGCATGCCTTTTGAATGTTCAAAAAATTTGGAGCTCATAGTGAATTGCAGTTGACACTTCTACTGAGAAACTACGGAGAAAAGCAATCTTCAAGTCTTCAAAACATAAGTTTGTTTACCCTCAAGAAAGATAAGGGCAGGAGGGGCAGTGTTGGTGCCGAGGGCAAATCATGGAATTTTTCTACTAACATAATCAAGTATTCCTAGGTGGGAGGGGGACGAGGATGGAGTAACATAATAAAGTATTAACTTGAATACAGTGCCACACATACAGCTTTTTACCATTGTAAAATGGAGGTCTAAAATCGCAAGAGATGATCCAAAGACTGATACTTTAAAGAATGACGGTTTCTTGCGAGCGACAATACTTTTCCTTTCCGTAGGATTACCCCTCATTAGAATTACGTCATGTTACGTAGTCATTGGTTATATTGGGTAACATTTTATGCATAGTTTTGCTTTTCTGGTATTTTCCTTGTACATATAAATATACGTAGTTAGTTAGATTCAAGGAGATTTAGAGAGAAATTCAGAAGGTATAGACATGAAAGGCTAAACATCAGAAGGAAGCTAACTGTTTTGCCCAAGCTCTTGCAACCCAGTTTGCATTTAGGACAGGCAGTGCTTGAGAAAGACTGTGTCTCGTTATACATTTCATTGGATTGTTATAAGTATTAGAGTTCGCTGAGAACCGTTTTTGGTTATGTTAGCTGTTTAGATTAAAGTTTAGCCTTGGGATGTTATAAGATGGGAATGGAAAGGAAAAGTATAGCCGCTCACAAGAAACCGTCATTCTTTGAGGTTTCAGTCTTCGGATCATCTCCCACATGCACAAGGGGGATATCCTAATAATCTACGTAATATACAAAATACCTATGTATACAAAAAACCAAGTGAAATTGATAAATTTAGCTCTGTTACACCATCAAAGATTCTAAACATAGAGAAAATGTTGAGAAAATTATCCATACATAAAAATAGATATTAAATGGCCTTGTTACTGTTCCCAATATTTGGTTTTGTAAAAAATCATGGCTGTTATAAATGGGCTGGTTGTAAAATTTAGATTGCCTGCTAAGTTTTTTTATTTATCCTCCTTAGGTTCCTGAGAGTACTTCTGAGGGAACAGATGGTTTGTTAATCATCTAGTATCTTTGTCGCTCTCCCTCTTGTGGCTGACCTTGTCATGGACAAACTTTTTATCCTTTGCGTTTTTGTGCTGGTGTCAACATCTTTCTAATATTTGATTTTATGACATGAAGCAGGACCTATTTTAGTGTGCTGTATTACACACTTTGTGCAGTATTAATTTAAAAACGTGCAGTATTGATTTCGAAAATGTGCAGTATTCAATTTTGGGATTTGTTAAAATGTCTAATTGCCGCTATCCCAGATTCTCGCTTTGTTCACAAAATTTGAATTTTCCCCGTCAGTTCGATATAGAGGTCATGTATTGTAAACCCCGTATGACCGTCGGAAAGTATCTCCTAAATAACTTTGAACGAAATGTGCCCAGAAATTTCCAAAAATTGCAACAACAAAATTTCCTACAAAAAATATAATCATAAATGTGCAGTATTAAAAATTTCTTAAAATAGGCCCTGACATGAAGGTCTCTGAAATACCTAAAGCCTTATTCTCTGAAATACTATTGGGGATGTGAAAGCCCCATCACCCCACAATGGTTATAATCCATTACAAGACGAACAGCTCGGGGTGTCAAATTTTAGGCCTTCCCAACACAAATTCTAGAAAAGCGCTTAGCTTTTGACAAATGTACTCTGATGATTATGAAGATAATTACCTGAAGTCAATACTTCGTAGCATGGAGCATCGGATAATAAAACTTGAGCGCAACCAGGGTAACCAGAGCTTAGAAGTGGCCGAAGCCAATACCACAGAGGCACAGTTACTCTTATTCTGTGGCCGAACCATGCCAGTGAAAATGCCGGCGAAAAGATGACATGCTAGAATGCGCGCACTATTGTTCGCCTATTGTAATACCATATAAAAGCATTTCAACGACTCGTTCATTCACGAGGTACGTTCATACAACGATTTTGTCCGTCTTACAAACAGTGCATAGGGGGGTGGCCGAATTGATCCTTTTATAAAAACTCACCATCGTTTTTCTAATTTTCATTTACATACACAATCAAATAGTTATCGTGCATTTCGTAATCTATATTCTATGCCAAAAAAGGTCAGTCACTCTGTTCCTAGCACATTACGGCTTTGCGCTTGGAATATCAACGGTTTAAAAAAGTTAAAAGCAGCCGAGGCATTTGGTGATCGTGACAATGATCTTTCTCAAGCTCTGGAAAATAATGATATTGTTTGTTTGTCTATCTGAAACATGGCGAGATCAAGGTGATCCCGAATTTTGTGATCTTAACGAAAACTTTTCTGTCTTCCATCAGTTGGGGTGCAGAACTTCTCGCTATGGGAGGTCTTCTGGCGGGATGCCTCTTTTCGTTCGTAACTCTCTGGCATCATGGTGCCATATTTTACAATCGGATGCATATCATTGTTGGTGTCGATTTGATAAAATTGCTTTTGGCCTTGCCGATGATCTCTTTGTTTGCTTTGTTTATATTCCACCGAGTGACTCAATTTGGTTTAAATCTGGCAGAAGCCTAAATTTTAATATCTTACAAGACGAATGTGCTAATTATGACGCAAAAGGATCTATTTTAATTCTTGGTGATTTCAATGGTAGAACTGGGACATTGCCAGATTTTATCGTAAATGATTCAGTAGACGATTTTCTACCGGTCGCTAATGATTACTCGCCAGACACTGCCCTAATTACTAGGCAATCTAGTGATAATACAATTAATCATAGCGGTCGATTGCTAATTGAATTCTGTAAAACTGCAGGCCTTCGGATCCTTAATGGCCGTACTGATAAAAACCGCTCATCACATTTTTCTTGTTTCACGTCCAATGGTAACAGCACAGTAGATTACGCTCTTGCAAATGAGAAAACATTTGGTCTGATTAGTGGCCTTAAAGTTAGGAACATGAGTAGCTTGTCCGGTCATTCTCCTATTGAGATCTCAATTAAGCGAAGTGTTAATTGTAATAATTCAACAGTTAGCTCTAGCAAGCCCGACAATGTATCTTCCTCGGCGGTTGATGTTCTTATGAGCAATTACACAAAACAATACATCCCCAGTGTTGATTCCCATCAGAAAATTAAACTTTTTATCGAAAATGATAATACCCTGGGTTTTCTGGAAAATTTGGAAACTGATCTTGATGACAAGTCCATTCCTGTTGGTCATACTGTTGCATTAATGCGCAAACATTTAACTCAAATTGCGGAAGGTTGTCTTAGAACTAAGAAAATTTTTTCTAGTAACGTACCGAAGAAAAAACATTTTGTTTGGTTTGATAACGAGTGTAAATCCAGCAAAAAACTGCTAAGTACTTCACGTAAGGCCTTACAAGCAGCCCTGAGACTCAATAAACCTGACCCAATACGTTATAATACTTTACATGAGGTTTACAAATTATAGAAAAAGAGACACAAAGCTCTTTTGAAAAGAAAACGCGCTTCCTACCTTACAAATGCGAAAGAAGAGCTTTGGCTGCTTAAAAATGAATGTCCAAAGCAGTTTTGGAAAAATCTTTCAATGTCATCTTCCAGTAAATCGTCAGTTTTATTTGACAGTACAATACTTCCTATTCTAAATTATGCCACTGACGTATGGGGATTTGGTACATGGGAATGCCTGGAAAAAATTCATCTTATGGCTTGCAAGTCAACCCTAGGTGTTAAAGGATCTACAACGTCTCTTGGGGTTTATGCGGAGTTGGGACGTTGTCCGTTGCTTGAACATAGACATATTAATATCTTAAAATTTTATATTCGTTTAATAAATCTCGATTCCTCCAGATATGCATACAGAGCTCTTCAAATGTTAATTAATGATGCAGATTCCGGTGTTTCTAATTGGGTCAGTATTGCCCGTTCCCTGATAACCCTTTACAGAATACATACAACCGATAACTCCATTATCGTGAAATCAAAAGTGTCTTCCCATTTTAGGTCAAAAATTATGGAAAATTTAAAAGAACAAACTATTCTCAATAAAAAGCTTTGTACATACGCATCTTTCAAAACTGTTTATAAGTTTGAGCATTACTTAGACTTGATACCTAGCAAAAAGAAAGATCCAACTTTGCAAAACTACGTCTCAGTGCCCACAACCTCAGGATTGAAACAGGTAGATACGGGAAGAATCCTATTCCTAGGATTGATAGAAAATGTCCGTATTGTCAATCTTTTAATAAAACTGCTGTGGAGGACGAAATTCATTTTTTATTAGTTTGTCCCCTTTACGAGACTGCTAGGAATTCTATGTTATCTATGATTTATTCAAAATTTCCCAGAATATCATCCCTTGACCTTTGTGATAAGTTTATTTGGTTGATGAGTCAAGAAGATACGGATTGTCTGATATCGATAGCGATGGCTTTTGAGTCACGGGAATCTTTTGGGAAGTCCTCTACGTGCATATCCTCGTAACGTAAACTTTCCAGCTCGTCATCATTTTTTTTATCTGTTTATCTTTGTATTAGCTGTTTGCTGTTTTCTGAGATTTATTGTTAATTTGTACTTATGTTCTGAGATTTATTATTAATTTGTAATTATGTCAACTTGTATGTATGGTAATTGTGTTGGCGATGGGCCATTTCGGCCTACAAGCCTTATATAAAAAAAAAAGAAATATGGTTGGAAATATGACTGGATAGGAAACTAAGCTGGAGAACAAAACAATAGGTTCTTATCAAAATGATGCGCGCGGTCATTTCCGGTTGCGCTTTTTAGTGGGAAGATCTCTCGACGTTGAACTTCAAAAAGATGGAATTTGAATATTTTTCAGACGACATCAACTTAGAAGACTTAGAGATGGCGGCAGAGGTAAATTATGTTTATTTCCACAATTTAATTTTCAGTAAACCAATCTCAATGCGTAGAATGGATCGGCAAGCCGTCTCATATGATGGCCTAACCGGCTTCCAAAACTTTATCCAAAACTTTTTCGTTGCCGCAGAACTACCCGTATATCGTCGATCGTATAAAGCTGCAAGATAGCAAGGTAACATACGATATTAAGCAATACCTGATTAAAAAAAGAACTAATTATTAGTTTCTCCCTCTGAAGCAAAAATATGGAAAAGGATACAACAAATATATAACATGGAACGGGACCGGTAGTTGTGATGAAGAGGGTTTTTTCGCAAAAAAGTGATTCTGTTATTTCAAGTAGTAAGCATTTACATATTGATATGCTAGTGCTTGAGCATAGCTTCATTTTGTCTCCAAAATAACAATGGCATCATCTCTCGAATTTTATTTTAACTTGCCTCCTATAATAAATTCCATCAAGGAAGTATTTGCTCTTTTTCCCCAGCCCATTATAAATACCATTGATATATATTTTATCATACTAACTAGTTGATGTTACATAAGTAGACACTATAATTATTTGCTTTGATTACAGGAAGTAACTGTGGCATTTTGCAGTGACAAAAACACGCAATTGATTCTTGGAAAAACTCAAATGAAAAAGAAAAGAAAAAGACAGACAGAGCCCAAACCAAACGCAGGTCTTCTTCCAAATATCAACATCAGTTCAGTTTATAAAGAGGCATTGAAGGCTATGTCTGAAAAAGAGATGCTTCAACAACTATACAGTGCCACAATCAAACGCCTTCTTGATGCACCTTCTCCAAATTTAGACTTTCTTAACAAACGCCTTGAGGATACGGTAGCAGGAAAGGCAGTTTCCCTTGACAAAATGTGGCAAAAGTTCCATCAAATATGGACAGACAATGAAATTGTTACTCAACTACAAGATTGTCTTGAAATTGAACAATGATTCTCCTCCTGGCTTATTTTTGAATGTCAAGAAGTAATTGCAAAGAAAAACTATGCAATAACAGAAGACAAGGAGGTAGAGAAACAAATTTTATCTGGCAATGAAAAAGAAGTAGTGACATATATTTGTGGTGCAATCCTTAATAAGCTCACAAAAAAAACCTATGACAACATGCGTAAAGTTGAGGAAAATAAAACTGGATATTTTTTGTTAAAAGAACGATTGGAGGTCTTAAATGCTTGTAAGGGAGAAGAGGGGAGGCAAGAAGGCTCAACCAGACTTATAAACACTCTAACTAGGGGAGGTTTGACATACCCAAAGGAATCTTTTGCAAAAATACTAGAAAAAACAGAGCTTGTTTTCCGAGACCACATCTCCACCCAGAAAACAAGGATAAATGTGCAAGAAATTCTGGGCAACTGTCTACAAGAAGATGCAATTTTGAGTAATTTGAGTAGAGTATGCCAAAATTGTTTGGCCTCAGAACCTGTAAAATAGGCAACACTAAAAGACTGCATCTTAATGTACATAAAAATCAGGGCTCATTCACATGAACAAAAGAAGCAGTGATTGTTATTGTGATATGATTCATAAAACAGCATTATAGTAAACAAAACATTAATCGTTTTCATTGCAATTTTTATTATAAATTGGTTTATTATCAAGTTTCTGAAAAGCTGTTACACTATGTATAATTAACTATGCAATGTTGTACTTCATATATATTGAAAAAAATTTCCAGAAAACAAAATAGCTTTTTTTTTTAAAGGCAACTTTAACTCTTTCAGTTTGTTTGAAAAATCTCTGCCAAAGTGATGCGGGGGAAGGCTGGGGAAGGGTAAAAATAAAAATAATATTCTTTCCTTGAGCATCTTTTGGACATGATTTCAAACAAGTTTTTGTTTTGTAATGGCCAAATATGCATGGCTCTTAATGTACAGGGGCACAAGTATGTTAAAATTGAAATTAATACAATACAAGATCCTGTGCTTTGAGAATAAATCATTCATCTTAATTGGAAAATGGTTTCTTGATTTATGAAATGACAGGTGTATGCTGCTGACAGTTTGCAATATGGAGTCAAAAGGTAGAAATGGTCTCATAAAACCAGCCATCTCCCATGTATACCTAAAAAATCTAAGAATAAATGAAGATTTCAGGTCACAACCCAAATTTCCTGATGCCAAAATTATGCAAGGAAAATCAGTTTTCTAAACCAAGGATTGATTAAGTATTCTAACTATAAATTTTACTTGGAAACAAATCAGATTTTACTTTTAATTGATGCTAAAGTAAGTCTTGAAAAATAACGAAAAATGAGTTTGAAAGAGACCCTGGTCATTTCGTTCTCCTTTTCAATGGGCTTGTTGTGATTGTTATTCCTGCTGCTGGCCGCTTTATCCCTTTTGTATTCCCCTTTGGTGTAATGCTTGTTGCAATGCTCCTTTGAATACGAAATTTGTTTTCTTGAAACCCAAAGGAACTAATGTTGGGGTTAGTTGACCTCCGCCCTAAGCTTCTGTGTCTTCCAAAATGGTCTTCCAAAGGGTCTTGGCAAAACCTGTTTGTCAGAACGTATTTGAAGCCATTCTGAAGGAGATATCTCACACATTCTACAAGTGAAAGAGCAGTAGTCTGCAGCCCCTCATATGTTGCCTCACTCAAAAACATCTTTCTTCTGTCCTCATCTGAGAAGTTACCTTTTCTGTTTTTAACTGCATCTTTCCATCTGTTAAGATACACAAAAAACTCATCTTGAATAAATCTAAACCTCTCATCATTTATATCTTTGTATGGCTTGAGGAATGGTTTCATTTTATGGTCTCCCTCTGTAAGTGACCTCACATGGCACAAATCAAAAAACTTGTCAATCATGAGGATATAATTTGCTGTTGCACCTGCTTGAGTGGGACCATACTCCACCATTACCTTGCCAACTGTCTCACTCATAACTTGTGCTGCTAAATTAACACTCATCTTGCTGTATGGGTTAAGATAGATGTGCTCATTTGTTAACTTTGGCAGCTTCCGAACCATACACTTCCTGTCTGATTCATATACATCTACCACATGACTCCAAACAATGTCCTTCTCATTCCACATGAGACGCTTCTTACCAAACCCTGAATTTGCTAAGTTATTTCTTGCAGTTTTCAGCAGATGTGGGGGGTCTGAAAAAAAGAACAAAGGGCGCTTTTCAGCCCCACTGAAGACATTTATTGTCTTGTGAGTTATTTCCTTGTTTTGCCCATGGATTTTAAACAGCTTTTGATTACTAGTTGCCTTATCACAAACAACAGCAATAACCTTTAAACCAACATAGGTCTCACAAAATCCAACTGCTTGCCACATTAAGGGATATAGCATTCCACAGGTGGCAGTACGAGTTGCAAAGTAACCTAAAGAAAATTTCAGTGATGATGCTATACAGCATATCATGAAAACCAATGCATGTGAAGCAACTGATGGTACCTTGCCATCAAAGCCACTGCTCTTCCTGAAAATGTCATTCAAATCTGCTCCAAGATCAATAAATCCTACAAGTTCTCCTGAATGTTTATCGAAAACCAAGTCATCGCTTACGGATACTTCGTCAAACATAAGAATAACATACTTTGCAATTCCATGGAGCTTCTCTGTTTGATCCTTCAAATCATCAAGGACTTCTTTCCTGAAACTAACAGAAGGGTGGACAATGTTCGAATAGTCCCTGAGTGTGCGTTCAGATGGCAACTTCAAAACTAAACTTTGGTTTAGTGCTCTGTAAGTGGAAGGTGAGCGCATGTGCAAATGCAAAGCAAACCTGATCATCATAGGGTGCCATCTTAAACCTTTATCGGATGACTGAAAAGACTTGCACTGTTCCTTCCAGAAAAGTTTCTCAAAAGAATTATCTGGAAATTGGCTAGAAACATTATCAATAATTTTGGTCAGGTCTGCATGCACTTCATTGTCTAGAAATATGCCCTTGGATCTAATTTCTCTTTCCAGTTGCTGTATGGTGACCTCTAGCTTTTTCTCTTTTTGACATGAAATCTGAACTGCCACAACTAGTCGCCTTTTAGCAACCCTTGTTAATGGAGACTTTAGGCTTATTGGTTTTCTAACAGATTGTTTTTCAAAATCCAATTGTCTTTGTATCTTTAAGGCTATCTTTCTGCATTCAGTGCAAGATTCAGAAGACTTGACCAAGGTGTTGCAATGTTTGCTGTATACTTTGTCAACTATTTTGCCACTGACCTTGGCTTTGATAAAGATAAGCTGCTCAGACTTTTTTTGGCCACCTTTTATTATTCTGTCAGTTATGCCTAGGCAAATGTGTCACTCTTGTATTTCGCTTAATAACCAGTGAATTCTTTGTCTGCAAATGCTGTGCTTGTAATTTTTGTACAGAAGGTGATCCACTGGCAGCTCATTGAAATTTGTTTCAACAAGGATTTCTAAAGATTCATCGACAGAGAAATTAAGATCTATTTGACCGTGATTTATCAAAGCAACCTTTATGTAGTTTTCTGTTTCCACTATTGTCACCCAGGGTGCCTTTATCTTTTTCAGATCCTCTTCAGGTCACTGAAGTTTAAATACTTGTATGGCAACTGTTTTTCATCTAAAGAACTCCTTTGAATATGACGTCTTGGTTTTGGTTTTGGCGTAACAATACTCTTTTCAGCCAAGAATTATGTTGGTATAGACCCAACAATCAGGCCCTTTCTTCCTGTTTTTCCTATTAGACGATTTAAGAATTTTAGAGTTCATGCCATCAATGAACTGACTGCAAATCTTTACTGGGGGAGTGGGGGCAGGGTGACAATGGTTACCTTGACTTTTTAGCACCAAATCAGTGCCGCCGGAAAGAAATTCATATTGGGGGAGGGGGGAGGGGTACTGCTGGAAGCCCACCTCTGTCTAGCAAATCAGTTTAGCAAGGGAAGACTTCCATTGTGAAAATTTTAAGGTTTTTCCTCACATATAAAAAATTTCATTTGTCCTATCCTTCCATAGCAACACCCACTTTTCCGAGTAATGCGGCCCCAAAACCTATTATATGACTCATTTGATTACATAAAAACATTTTACGCAAAATAATTATTATTTGATAAAATGAGACAACTTTATGCAACCATTTTCAAAATATATCAAAGCAGTTTGAGGGAGAGGAAAGAAGCAAGAAAACTGAACGTGTTTGATGGCCTAGGACTTACGACTAAAGAAATAAATAGCTTTTGAAAACGTACCTGTTTTAAAACACTCCGGCTTGAAATGTCGAGAGCATATGAAGGCTGCTTCGGAATTGAAACTGGGGTCACATCTGTTGACTACTTTAATAAGCTGAGTTCTCCAAGCCTTTTTCTTTTGACATTTGGTTGAACTTGGTGGTATTTTGTGGAAACTTAGGAGAGGGTTGTGGTCACAAAAAGGTCTTTTTGTAAAATGTATATCAAAATGGCATAAGTATATAAGAATGTTTGAATCAAAGATTTAACCGTCTCGTAAAGCAAAACCTTAACCATGAATTTGTAGGTACTTGGTATACAAATTAAGTTATACAGATAAAAGAACACACTTTGCAAGGAAGGAATCCTTTGACCTTTGCATGTATATCTTTTTTCAATGGCATAATTAAACCTGCTTATTGCTAAACCTGTGTAAGTGTTGTTTCATTCATGAATCTTTGATCCATTTTGGTATTAATCAATTCCAATACTTGCAAAAGACTTTCTTCAAAAGACTTTCAAAATGCATTCTGACCAGTTTTCTTCCAAACAGAGCACAAAGTAGACAAACAGTGTCATCTAGTTGCTCTAAGTGTGCAATTAAATTGTTGTTCCTTTTGAACAGCAGTATTCAAATTTATGCAAAAGCATATCTAGTTTCTTTTCCACTTAATACACGTGGTGATTTATGCACTTTGTGTATGATTATGGGAAAGCTAAATATCTGTTAAAAGTCTTATTCAGCATCAATTTTTGGCTCATTACACAAAAAATAATAAATGAGCCAAGAGTATACAAATTTCCTTACTTTTTCAATGATTTTTTTATGATAAAGTTTTGTATCTGGCTTCCAGATATTTTGCATGATTTCATAATTCTGCATATCTGTCATGCCGGTAGCTTTTAGCTAAAAGTTCCAATGTTTGTCAAATTGACCATAAGAACTGGAAGATTTGGTTTTGATAAAGCATTTGGCTCATCAGATTTGTTTTCTCCACTGATTCTAAAGTCATTTTAATGGAAACATTTTTAATAGAGGAAATCTTGGCTTGCTTTTCTGGTTGCTTCCTTTTTTCATTTTGGTTCTTTCTTGAAAACATGGTTGTTGCAAACAACTTTTTTGCCAGGAAGAGGAACAATATGGTTTGCATTGAATGATGGGTTAAGGTCACAACCACCTGCCTTAGACTATAGGTTCAATTTTTGGATTGCTTTGCTTAGATTACTTTTTGCACTGCTTAGATTTATAACATGCCTTTTTAAACCCCAGTTTCTGGATAAAAGCAAACCATGAACATTTAATAACTCTATGATACACATAGATTGGGCTCCTCTTCCTAACCTGAAAATTTTTGATTAACCATGTTCAACACAACCAATGCACCATTTTTGAAAGAACCTGTAAGTATATCACTAGCTTCATTAGAAACTGAATGAGAAAAGAAAGTTTCCAACAGAGCAAAAGATCTCTCATAAGCAAGGCAAGAAATGCTGCAAGAAAGATGGGAGTGGAAGGCATAAAACTCAGAGTGAAGATAAAATTCAGCAGATATTAATGCTCTCAGTAGATGACACATCTTTTCTAATGACAGAGAATCATTGTACAGGCAGTTTTCATTTTCCCTGAACCTAACCAACAATATATATTTTACATTCTACATAGGCATGCTGAAGCCTGGGGCTGCTGTAGCCCCTTATATCATGACGTATCTTATTTAAGTTGTGGCACTAAAGATATCAGTTGCAGACTTCCATAAGTGTTTGCTATGTTGTCTAGAGTAAAGTTATGACTACATAGTTTTCTGGCAGGAATAGCTTTTGAGATGATGAGTAAATGTAGACTTATGCATATAGAGTTGAGGATTGCAGTTTATTGATTAAATATTTCCTGTCAATTGAATAAATCTTTAATGTTGTTTGAGCCTTGATAAAGAAAAGGATAGAAACCTAAAAATATTTTGACCATTCAGATATTTCTTCAAAGTTAAAAATAACAAAATGGCTTTTGAGGTATAGTAGACCAGAGGGTGGAAGGGGAGCACCACCACCCGAACGGAGAATTTATGAGACCAATCTATTCTGGTTCAGTTTTTTGGGTAGATTTCGAATTTGGGTGTTGATCAACGGTTTAAGGGGGCTTTCCCGAGATATGGGGGGTCTAAAGACAAATTTTAGGGTCAATTGCTACAAGTTTGGTTTCCTCAATAAATTTCAATAAGATAAAGATTGATATGTTCTCTGACTATATCTATGATTGTTGGCTGATATTTGAAAGTGTTTTTCTATATTTAGAATTTAGGGGATTAAGGGAGGTGTGAAAAATTAAATTTTTTCCAAAAGAAAACATTACTGTTACAATATATTTGAATACTATCAAGTCTACCCAAAAAATTTTTCATCTTCATCCTTATCCTCAGACATATCAATGCCTCTTCTTAAGTCTTCCACTTCTACAAGATCGTCAACCTCCACTAGTAGTTTCGAACATCCTCTGGATTTTGCAAAAAAAATTCATTAAACAGTATTAGAAAAGTCACCTTTCCACCCGTGGTGTACTTGAAATGTAATTTGAACGCTTGATGTATCTTAAAAGGCTGTTTTTGCATGGTGGTTGCAAAGAGAAGCTCCAAAAATTTTTCCGTTTAATATCATGAACAGACGATAATCTCTTTTCTCCAAACAACGCACAAGTAAACCTTTCAATCCCCCCAATTACATAATTTATAGGATTACTTGATGCCCCTAGCTTTGCGACAGTTGTGACGAATGCTTTTGTGCCTTGCATAAGCTTCCAACTTTTTCTAAAAAATACCTACCTACCTACCTCCCTTTCTACCTTCCTCCCTATCTACTTACCTACCTACCTCCCTATCTCCCTTTCTACCTACCTACTTAACAGGGGCGGATACAGTATAAAAGTTGACGGTCGCACATAAACAGTACCCAGCAGGCTGTCTAGAGGGCCTCCCTCATGGTCAAGGGTAGTGCCATGATAGGGACCCAGCCCCCCTCCCCCCGGAACCAGAGCAACTAGGTTTAATTTCAAGGGCAAAAACCCTAAAGCTCACAATGTCGATTATTGCAACCACTATAAATAAAAGGAATAATTTCACTTTTTTTCAAGAAAGTCATCTTGATTTTTGGTCTAGAAAATTATTTTCATGCCTTGTAAGCGTCAACTTTCTAACTGCGATTTGTCCCGCTAAGCAAGACTGATACACTTTGATTGATGAAACGCCTTAATGGACGCCCTTATCTTTAGGAGTTGCCTCACCAACGAGGTTTGCAGGCATTGTAGTAGTTTTGAGGGGACTGGGGCCCTGAAACGTTCAAATTGTTCAGTCTAAAAAATTTTCCCTTTTAAAAGGTTTTCCAAATTTTCCAGCAAATCCAAACACGCAGTTGAGACAAAATATCTTGAGATTCAGAAGTGTACACTTCCTGTGCACCGCTTTCGCATAAATAAAGAAAATTGGGATTTTTCTCCTTTACAACTTTCAACCTCATCCACTTTCTTCCCTTGCCAGCAGTTGTGCCGCACAGTAATCTAACATAGTGCTTACAGACTTTTCGTGCCGCACAAATATGTGAAAACTTGAATTTTGATTGGTGAGATTTGGTAAAATATTTGCATAACAAAGAGCCCTGCATATTTGTGCGGCACGGGCGACATGCCTAGTGGGATCGTGGACAGCTGTAGAAGTAAGGGTAGTCGACTTCTTACTACAAAATACTGTGTACTTATTATACCAGGAAAGCTTTACCCTCTCTTAATGCTGGAGCTTTTTGCAGAGTTCGGCATGATGAAAGTTTATATAAGTTTCAATAGTTGCTTCTTCCCCATTATTAACATTGATTGGCCCTTGTTATTAGGCGCTTGCTTTCGTCACTGTTTTCTTTTTTAAGAAGATGCCTTCTTGCTTACTTTCTTCCCCTTTTTGCGTTTTGTTTGCAAAGACAGATACGGCCTTCGTAAATTTCAGGTAACACTGGCGATATCGTTAAAGGGCAAAGGATCTGATCTTCAATGACTAAATGAGTGTAATGAACAGCTCATCTTCTTTTTCTGTTTGCCATATATTCTAACTACCTTTCATAGTTTACTCTTGCTTTAATCACAGAACATTGAAAATGATAATGAATTTGTAAGCAATGAAATTGCAGTTTTTAGGTCTAGGTTTTTAGGTTAGTTCAGGTTGAAAGAAAATCCAAACCTCTACACTTTTACACCCTCAATGGTCTTCAATGTTAACAGGTAATCATCGTTTAAGGCTGTGAAGTACATACAAGTTACATTCCTAGGTTATGACACAAAACCATGTGTTAAAGTACTTCTCATAAAGATTTGCTTTTGGGCCTCATTTCCTTTCTGATCCATAGCAATAAAGCTGTAGTTATATGGAAATATCCATATCAGTCATTACACATGTCTGAGAAAGCCACATTCCTGGTGAGTACAAACAGCCATTTTCCTATGTGATCATGCTACAGTACTCCATTCAGTTGCGAAAAATCAGTTTTTCGTGGAATTTACAGTATTTTGTACTCCTGTTTCGTTTTCTATGGCCCCCTCACTTCCAAATGAGAGTCAACAAGCATAGATATCATCAAAGAACTGACCTGTCTATATTTTATTGACATTTATATTAGCCCTAAAATCAGACTTTAGACCCCCTATATCTCTGAAAAGCCCCCTAAAACGGGGAATCAACACCCAAATTCGGAATCTACACGAAAAACTGATCCAGAATAGATTGATCTCATAAATTCTCCGCTCGGGTGGTGGTGGTCCCCTTCCACCCTCTGGTCTATAGCTCAAAACCTGAAAACGAGCTTTTCTACAAATTAATTTGTTCTTGATTAATTTTTAAACCTTACCCAACCACCTTCCAACTTGTGTCAAAAAGCATTCGAGCCAATAAGTAACTTGATTGACTTCAAAATATCCATACTGCATCCGGAACCTGGTTTATCAGACCCTCTACTCGTTATCCTTTGCCAGGCATTTGTTTACCTGAGACTCTGAGACTGAGAGGTAAAATTGCTGTGCAGGAGGGTATTGTCTTAGCTGCAATCTTAGTGGTGAGCATAGAAATAGTAGAGCTAGAATGCGCGCTCTATTGTTCGCCTATTGTTTTCTGCGTAATGCCAATGGGCAGCAAAGATGGTAGCAACATGTTGGCAAAAAGTTTTTGTGGCGTACGTTGTACACAAATAAGAAGTTATGGACTTACCGATTCTGCGTGGTGATATGAGGAGAAAAATTTCATGAAACCTTTCCAGCGCCAAAATAGAAGAAGGTACGGGCGTTTTTACTTTTTCCATACGCCACAGCGAGTCGTTTTACGGTTTTTCTTCGTATTTTGTTTGGACTCCTTTCTTTACCAAATTTCCTTTCCTAGGGCAGCTTAGTAATTAATCATGGCTTTATTCAGTTAAAGTTCATTATCATTAGACAACCTTCAACCATTATAAATGGGTATGCGATATTATTTTTGAGTAGTACTAAATAAATTCCTCAAGTTTTTGGCCAGCAGAAACGCGGAAGTTACTGGTTAACAAAATTGTCAGCAACAGCGTGATTCAGTGTCTAGAAAGTCTTGTTGAAACTTGATGCATTCGAGACTAATAACAAAACTAGCTTAAATTACCTTGAAATCAAATCCCAGCCGTTAGGTCTGTGACAAAATTCCGAAGTTTTGAATCAACTTTTTCCAGTTCAAATTAATATATGTAAACAGCGTTGTTGTTTTCAGGTCTCTTTGTATGCTGTCCAAATTTGCTTTTCGAGTTAAGCATATCAAAGATATTGTTCATCAGAAGGACGAAGTCGCTGCTTGCTTTGCTGTCCTTAAATTCTTGCAACCCCAGATTTCTCAAAAAAGTTATTGCAAGTCTGTGCTGCAACACTGATAGTATGTCATTTTTTTGTGTTCTATAGAGTGCAAGAACATACTCCCAAGATATTCTTTGTCCACCTGGGGTACAAAAGATCTTGATGGTGGAAAAGGCATTTCTTGCAAGCTTCAGCATGTGGCAGGTATCAAGAATTACAAAGATATTTTCACTGGGGTTTGATGGATATGGAAATAATGTGCAAAGGTTTTTTATATCACATCCAAGTTTCTCAGCCATGCTAACATTCTTAAGAGCACCATCAAAGATGACTGCATGAACTTTAGCTTCTCTCTCAGCAAGGAGGTTAATTCCTTCACTTATGAGCTGTTTCAATATTTTTGCATTAGGTTATTTGTTAAAAAGTACCCAATAGGGACATACCATGGTATTTCTTCAGGTCAGTAGTTTTTCGCAACCACCCCCCCCCCCCCCCACCCCTGCTTATTATAATCCAGTATAAAAAAACAGAATAGGAATGGAAATTTTAACCCATCTATGCATTTCCTCATTAACTCATTAAATAAAGAGATGTATGGTTCCACATATTTGAGTATGTATTTACTGAAATACATAAGAATACGTTATATGTCCCCCTTCCACCAAAGTTTGTTAGGAAATTTTGCTACAATATAAGAAATTGTAGGAGAATTTATCTTCGGCAGCCGAGTAAATTCACCCGATTGCACCCTCTTTGAAGAATTAATGCCACGAACCATAAGATGACTTTTAATTTGGTTCACTGCCCTCCCGATTTTATGTACCTACTGTCTGTTTGTAAACATAGTAGAAATATCATTAATGAAAATCATTTCGAATACTTAATAAAAGTATCATAGAATTTTTGGAAGATATTTTTTTCTATTCAAATTCCTATCAAGAATAACGAGAAACACAGTACACACAACGGGCCTACTTACTTGTGGAACGATATGTTTGTTTGACCGGGAAGCAAGTCTTTTTTAGGAATCCATCGATTCTGGCAGCCGAAAGCAGCACGCGACGTGACACTACCATTTCTTTTATCAAAGTTCGATTATCATTCAATGTTAGCAACAGTGTATTAGATTAATTACGGTGTGCTGTTGTGGGACTTAAGAAAAATGTGTTTGAGAGCTAATTTTTTTCATTTCGTTTCTACAGATTGAAAATTGTTGGCTGACTTCCGTGAGTCGGGTCAGTCAGTCTGGATCCGCCCCTGCCAGCCAGAAAAAGGATTTCGAAGCAAAAGTTTCAAATCCCCGTCAATTCAGGCAGTAAAGCAAAGGAAAGTCGAAAGTAATTGATTTTTATCTTATGTAATAGTGCTTGAACAAAACATCATTCTCGCCAGAATTTTTTGCATTTCTAAACTTCTCAACAAAACAGTCTTGTATGGGGCCTGGGATACGGGGAGCTTTTTAGCAGGAAACTTGGGGATTTTTGGCGCGGTTGCCTAAACTTACTAGATAAGAGAGAACGAGATGGTGAAAGTAAGCAAATTCTGTTATAATTCTGACCATTTTAAATGGTGTAGGACCAAGAAAAACGAAATTATTAATAATAAAATCCCATCTTATCGTTATCTTCAAGCGTTCAGGAAATTGGCTCTTGAGAGAGGTGATAAAGCCCACAAAGTTTTCCGTGTTTGCACGAAATGTATAGAGCTTGCACCATTGAAACGAGATTTTACAAAGCATCTACGACATGAAATAAAAAGGAAATTCCTACAGCATGTCTGTATGTTTGTTTTTAACATACTTATGTCTGTTTTACATATTTGACTGCTCATAACTTTACACAAATTATGTATCTAGTCGTTTAGTCATATGCACCTCAACTGCAATTTCTCTTGACCTTTCAAGATAATACTTTATGTAACTATCAACCTACGGCAAAGAAAATTCCCCAACAACAGATAATTTTAGGCAAGAAAGGCGACAAAAAGAATGACAACAAATTTATCCTACATGTTTTAAATTTTTACTTGTAGCCAATAAGGCTTTACATGGAACTAAGTTTTATATTTAACACATTTTTACAGCAGCAACTCATTGATGAGGAGCCACAAAGTGATGAAGAGAACGAAAAGAGGATAAAAGAGGTGGAGACAGAAGAAGAGATGATAGAAGAAGCAAAGGCAGAAGAAGAGAAGAAAGAGGGAGAAAATAAGACAGCTCAAAGACAACATAATAAAGATGACTGTGATGAATTGATGGAGACTGAATCAGAAAGAACTGAGACATTAAGCTGCCCTAGCCAGCAATTGTTGCTTAGTTCACAAGAAACAGAAGAAAATGAAAATTACACGAAAATGTATTATGAAGAAGTTGGAGAGGTTACTTTTGATAACAATGACAATGTGATTCTAACTAAGTTACGGTTTGGAAATTTGATAGAGAAGGCTAAAAACTACTGCAACATAAATGAAGAAAATAGAAAGGTCAGGGAACCATGCAAAGATAAATTTGGTAGTAGTGGTAACCCAATATCCGAGCCCACAGAATTTAGAGAGTTGTGCATGAAAGCAGGGGCAACAAAAATATTCCAAGCAATAATGGATGTTATGACAACTGAAAGGCAATCAAAGAAAAGAAAACTACTTAATGAAAGAAGGACTGTTTCAATCATATACACCCTTATGTATGGTCAGTCCCAACAGGCAAATTGGTTCCAAGTTGCTACTGCAAGAACACTTAAGGGTCTAGTGATTTCAAGTAGGGGAGTAGAAACATTAAGAAATATGGGAATTGCGGCTCACCCAAACACAATTTCCAGTGCAACTAAGAAATGTTTCTCAGAGCACCTTGAAACAGTACACCAGTTTTTGAAGAAGCTGTTGAAAATGACTTTCGTGTCTGCAGAATCAGATTCAGATTCGCGTTCGCGAGAAGGTTGAAGATAAGAAAAAGGGCCCAGTCGCCTCAAATATAAATGGAAACAGGATCTAATTCCTATTACAGATATCACCATACTTGTAGCTACTATTTACAACAAAAATCAGCTGAATATCTTTTTTCGTTTTTCTGGAAAAACGGGGTTTATACTGTCCGTTAGCTGCTCTGCGTAAAGGGGAAAACTGATCGACGCTCACACCTGTAACTACATTAAGGCATGGAGAAGTGTTGGCTTTTTCTACATATGCCTTCAACTGTTGAAAGACCTTTTTGTCTCCCGATAAAATCCTAAAACTCTGATGTTCTTCAGCTTGTCGAAGCTTGCAAAAATACTTCTTAGCAGAAGCTGCGGCACTTTTAGACTTCCATCTCTTCTTTTAATTAAAAAGTAAGAAAATGCTAAAGATTTGAATTTGTTATGATCAGCTAGCACCATGCATTCTTGAACCATTTGTTCTGCCAGCAGCAGTGACACCTTTGCTAGCCTACTCCATGTTGCTAAAAGGACAGTAGCTACATTTAGTGCGAATTAATTTTTATTGCTGTTAAATATAAATTTGATTTCAGCTTTCATTCTTCAAGGTTCCTAGTCAAAAAGAAGTGCTACTACTTAGGATCTGTTAAAGTAAACTATCAAAAGTTTTGTCAGATAGTTTCTACTTCTTCTTCAGTTGCGGACTTTTGTCTCTCACTTGTCGGCAAGTATGCACGAGAGAGTGTATCTGGTAGGACAATGTCTTTGCCAGCTTTATAGCAGATTTAACATCATATGATTGCAATATTAGTAACAACCTTTGCAGTCTCTTCAAAGCAGATGCAAATGGCTTGCTGACATTTGAGACAAGTGGTTTGTGATCCGCCCAATGAGTAATCTCTCTGTTAAAGACATAGGCCCTAAACGCACCGAAGGAATTTGACATTACTTCCGCGGATCAAGTATTCAATTGTGACAAAAGTGGTTTCCCTTTGCAAGCCGGTACAATCAGGAAGGTAGTAGTTGAGCGTGGGGTGTCACATGCCTATCAAATCTCTTTAAATAAGAAATCTCAAATAACGGTTCTCGTTACGATTTCAGCCGATGGTAGAGTGTTGAGTCTCGCGGTGGCTTTTCCAGGAGAGCGACCTATTTGGAACTATAGCCTAGATCTGCCACAAAGCCTTTACAGACAATTTTTTAACAACTTCATGTGTAGGTATATATATGTGTGCTGATGAAACTCAACGTTGTACCGGTCTCTCATAGAGTTCGAATAAAACTTTTACGAAAAAGGACAACTCTCTCAAAGCAAAAAAAGCTTTACAATTCCACCCAAATCAAATCTGCATAATTTACGAAAATTAATTGGTATAAATTATACTTTATAGTCAATAAGGAATAATTCCAAAAACATTGTTTATCAAAATACTTAGCAGATGCGATCATTCTTTCGCTGGTCAAATTTTTCAGGTCCCATGCTCATTCTACTGTCTTCACCTTCATAGGCTGCGATGAAATAGGAAATATAATTATAAAATACAACAGCTGGTGAATCTGATTGCCGTGTGATCGATATTGAACATAAATGACACAACACAGAAACGGAAGGACTTTATATAATCAAGGGCGTCACTTGAAGGGGTGTGCAAACCTTCAAGTGACGCCCTTGATTATATAAAGTCCTACCGTTTCTGTGGTTTACTCCACAAAAAACCAAAATAACGTCTTTCTGCAGGAAAGAACGGGCAAAACTGAATCTACATGGGTAACTATGACTATGAACGAAGACGTAATAAAATAAGTATCCAGCAAATTGTCTGAACTACATAGAAACCAATGTATGCTTCCAGAAAATTTTGGCAATGGGAATGTGTACCACACCTGGCTACGGAAGCAAGCAAGGATCTCGCTGATAATATATATATATATATACAGATTTAAATGGCGAACAGAAAAGCAGCAAAAAGGAAAGCTAAAACGGTTTATCTAAAAAGGGAACACTAAAACTGTATATTATATAACATATCTAGGCATTCTAAGCTATTTGAGCAGGGCACATTGCCACAATATAGTGTTGAAATTAAAGTCAAAAGTACTGATTCTACCAGTGGCAACAACGAAATGCTCACTCGAGCACTGCTATAGTTCGCACAAAACTTCACAATCGTGCTACCTGTACCAAAAACAAAAGCCCAAGGCGTACCCTGTCTCATATTAAATGCGATTAAAATTCATTTAATCAAGCTGTTTACGCAGGATATTATACCTTACACTCTTTTTTATAAGAACCCACGAATTTAAGTTCAGGCTGACTGTTCTTAATTTGTTTACAAATCTGAGGCTGGCTTGTTCTTAATTTGTTCTCAAATTAATAGGGTGTAAGCAGTGCGATTGCTAGTTTTTTCGCACTAGGGAGGTGCTCAGGCCTCATTTGTCGACAAAGTGAGCGAGAGAACCTCCATGTGTCGTTTGAATATTCACCGAAAAAGCACCCAAACATGGCTAAAAATCCTCGTTTTTTGAGATAAAACGTTGTTCAAAATTGCATTTTTCAGTAGCTCAACCTCCGCTCGTTCTTAATTTGTTCTTAACTTTTAACTTATTTTGAGGCTCGTGTTCTTAAAAAATTGTTCTTATTAAAAAGAGTGTATTTCCGAAAGAGCGAGAAACAATAAAACCAAAGCAGTGAAGGCACTTACCGTGACGAAAATTGATGACGGTAGCATTTTTTGAGCTATCGTGTCGACGCTTTTGTTTAGGTATCGCGGCAAGCTGATGTGCAGTTTAGGTATGTCTACGTTGCCTGGCGTGGTTGGGTACATATTGTAATTTAGAACGTGAGAACCATGTGGTAGGATGCGGAATTGGATCTAGAAAACAAAATTGTTAACTTTTTAAAGGCAGAACGTTGCGCCGTTCCTTGGTTTATCAAAACAAAGAACATTGGTTTATCATTTCGTAACAAAGGACGTTTCTTACTTGTGTTCCAGACCAAGATGACACTTCAGACCAATATGACCCCAGGGTCATATCGTTTTGTTTAGTTTGGTTTATCAAATATATTTGGATTGCTCCTTGAGGTCTGGCGTTGTTCCTGCCTATACTAGACGACTTCGGAGTTCGCAACCCCATAACATAACTGGGGTAAAAGCTGCGTAAATTGGCACGACGGCCTAAAACATAGACAACCACTTGTTGAAGCTTTTTTTGTGCTCTACTATGCCTCGCCATATGGGACCAAAGTCTATTGTAAAAAAATATATGATGTGATTGTATTGTAAATTGTAAATGTATTGTTTAAATCTAATATAAATCTGTTGTACAATTCATATCGACGTTATTTTATGCCCCGCCATATGGGAAAAAAGTCTATTATACAAAATATATGATGTCATTGTAAATATATTGTTTAAATCTATTATAAATCTGTTGTACAATTCATATCGACGTTATTTCCTCTAACTTAATGCGTGTCCACTTGACATTTATAAATTGTTGTCGGAAATTTCAGATATATAAGGTCTGAATTTGTTTGCAAATATATAAGGTCTGAATTTGTTTGCAAATAATATAATAATAATAATAATAATAATCAATTTATTTAAAGTTGGCGCTACATAGCTATTTACAAAGAAATGAGCTAATCAAAGCCAACTGTTAAAACTACTACATCAACTAAATACATACGAGATTAAATACATAAAATTTTAAATACAAAATGATCCATTAAAAAACTATAAAAACCTGAGCTATTTAAAAGATAGAATTACAAAAAACCAAGCTGTGGCACGAACGTCCTACATAGTTTGCATGTACAGTCTGTGCCATTCCAGCTTTTAATTTCTTTCTTAAACTCATTAATAGATTGAGCATTCCTTATGTGCTGAGGTAAAGAGAGCCAAAGACGCTGCCCTCTATATTTGATAGTTTCGGTTCCATAAATGGTTGTTCTTACTCTTGGTGCCATAAATTCATTATTATTTCTCAAATTATAAACAGCATGACGCTCGCAGAAAATCTCCCTCATAAAAGGAGGGTTGATATTTCCCTTTGTTTTAAACATTTCAATCATAAGATTTCGCAGGTGTTTTACATGAATATTTACCGAGCCATCATTTTCTAGCAGAGTGTTGAAGCTAGAATCATAGTCTTTGTATGCAATTCTCAGAGCTCTTTCGTGTATTCTATTAATCTTACTATTCAAGTGCCTACTGTGCAAATATATAAGGTCTGAATTTGCTTGCAAATATGTAAGGTCTAAGCGCGAACAATGTGCGCAGTGACATTTCCCGCCAATTATGAGCACCACAGGCAAAAGACTGGCCTACGCAATACCAACGAATATTAATTATGTCGTTCGAAGTTGACTTTCAACAGTTTCTGGTTGATCTTCCTGGACAACTATCTCAGACTCGACGACAAGCTTTCAGTAGTTATTTGAATATGCTCGAATTTTGGAATAGACGTTTGCAAGAATTTTTACATGTTTTTAAGCGTTTTCATAAGGAGGTGTGAATTTGCGACAGAAACACCTGAAAGTTTGTGTGTGTATCTAAGAGAGCTTTTTGTAGAAATTTGTAATCTACACAATTTAGTTGACAGTAACATCTTTACTGATGAAAGCTACATACCAAAAATGACTGCACACTCTGTTAGGTGCCCTGAAGAGCACAATGAAGGTGCCTGTGGCAGACCTAGAAAATTATTAGAGAAGGAAGAAATTGCGAACCTGTTTGAGATACACAATTCATGGCATACTGTAGCTCAACTATTGGAAACTTGTGACTTCCTTCACACGGAATTTACTTCTACCGTTGCCATTCTGGGAGCTTGCGCGACGACTTCCCCGAGAAGTTGGGCGAGTGTATGGGGTTGCGGGCACAGAACTAGGCCGTCTGATGCTAGTACTATAAGCATTGCGCCCAAAATTTCTCCCACGGGGAAATCTTTGGCGGCTGTCTAAAGAGTTTCCTCGTCGAAAAATCGAGGAAAATTCTTCTTGCGCGTTATTAAATTGCTGCCGGTCATTCAATATGGGTCTCGTCGGAGCTGTTGAGCTCCAGCACGAGCCGTTGCTACGTCAGCAGTGGAAGGCAAAGCCCTAAATACATTATTTAAAGTTTTCTGAAAAGAAGGATGGGAAATAATATTCCCAACCAACTCGTCAATGTTCCTCGCAGCCATTTTGTGCAATGTAAAATGTGTTAACTGTAAAGCGAGACGGATTTGGCGGGAAATGTCACTGCGCACATTGTTCGCGCTTAGACCTTATATATTTGCAAACAAATTCAGACCTTATATATTTGCAAACAAATTCAGACCTTATATATTTGCAAACAAATTCAGACCTTATATATCTGAAATTTCCGACAACAATTTATAAATGTCAAGTGGACACGCATTAAGTTAGAGGAAATAACGTCGATATGAATTGTACAACAGATTTATAATAGATTTAAACAATATATTTACAATGACATCATATAATTTGTATAATAGACTTTTGTCCCATATGGCGGGGCATATTATTTCTCCTAACTTAAAGCGTGTCAACTTGACATTTATAAATTGTAGTAGGAAATTTCAGATATTTAAGGTCTGAATTTGTTTGCAAATATATAAGGTCTGAATTTGTTTGCAAAAATATAAGGTCTGAATTTGTTTGCAAATATATAAGGTCTGAATTTGTTTGCAAATATATAAGGTCTGAATTTGTTTGCGAATATATAAGGTCTGAATTTGTTTGCAAATATATAAGGTCTGAATTTGTTTGCAAATATATAAGGTCTGAATTTGTTTGCAAATATATAAGGTCTAAGCGTGAACGATATTCGTAGTGACATTTCCCGCCAAATCTGACTCGATTTACACATTGCACGTTGCACAAAATGGCTGCGAATGCTTCCAATACAAGCATGAAATGGCTTAGCTTTGTGCCCACAATACCATAAACTAGCCCATTTTCTCGGGGAAGTCGTTGCTCAAGCTTCCACCACAATGGCAACGGTGGAAACAAATTCCGTGTGAAAGAAGCCATTTTGTTGGCCGACTCAAAGGCAGACCAAGTTGTGCGAGCAAACCAGATCCGATTTTAGAGAGTAAGGTCACAAGTTGGAAATTAGCAAATTCACAAGTTGGAGGCACAATATGTTTTGGCGGGAACTGTCATTGCACATATAGTTTGCGCTTAGACCCTATATATTTGCAAACAAATTCAGACCTTATATTTCTGAAATTTCCGAAAACAATTTATAAATGTCAAGTGGACACGCTTTAAGTTACATGAAGTAACGTCGATATGAATTGAACAACAAATTTATATTAGATTTAAACAATATATTTACAATCACACCATATATTTTGTATAATAGACTTTTGTCCCATATGGCGGGGCATACTCTTCTTTCTGATCTTCCTTCGTCATGATTAACGCGGCTTTCGATTCATTTCGTTGAGTAATCAGAAAACATTCATTCACATTGCCCGCAAAACCACGATGAGCGCCTTCGGGGCCATGATAACCGCTACAAAAGCCTCGAGTTATTTTTTCTTGCCCAAACCAATATGACCCTTCCTGGAACGATATGATCCTGGTGTCATATCGGTTTGGAACATTTGCTATTGATCAGTTGTACTTATCTGTCACGTTTCTCTAATTTCGAGGAACCTCAAAATTCAACAAACAATTACCAACGAACGGAGCGACGCATTGCCTTTAACTGATGCACATCAACAGGTAGCAAAATAACTTACACTAAGCTTACCGTAAATGGCCAATTTTCAGCGCTGAGTCAGATAACCACCTAGTACCATGCTCTTTCGAGAAAGGTGTCATATCATTGTATTAAGAGGAGCAGCTGTTATTTGGTTTTTATAAAAATGAAAGCTAAAAATAGGTGTAGATTATGAATCGCTTTACACAGCACAAACAACTACCTTTATTCGTTACCTTTTTTTAATCAATTTTATATACGAAGACAAGTCTATATGGGCACAAAATCTTACCTGTCTGTTACCAGAAAACATAAAAGCCTCACTCGGCTCGATTTCCACTTCAACTTCCTGCACCATGTCTGTTCGATTGTAAATTTTGTAGGTCACTGGAAGAGCTTCTTGCACACACCCACATGAAGGTATTCCTGTAAAATCGTGTAAAGTAAGCCTATAAATACGACAAGACAACACCAAAAATTTCAAAGCCTTCTTGGGTGTCGCATAAAAAAGCCTATTACTTTCCTGAGCTATTAATGACAGCAGAATTTTGCCTCTTGAATTTGTATTTGATCAGAAATTTATGGAAATCACCGTTTCCTGGTCTGTCATAAAGTGTTCGATGTAGTTTAGGCAGAGCTGTGCCTAATGATCGCATTAAGCATCAAACTTGGAGTAGCAACTTGGAACCGTCCTGATCTATACATCAAAAACTTTATTAGAAGTTATGTAAAGGACATACAAGCAGCATGTGTTCTGTATTGATAAATATATGTTTATATAGATGGAATCGCAGTTATTGCTTGCAGAGTACCAAAGTATATCAAATGCAAAAGTTATTTAAAAAAAACAGGAAAGGTTCAATCTCCTTTCTTAAGCGCAACAGCGGTGGAAAAAATGGTAAACAGAGTCAAGATTGCAGTCCCTTTATTCATTTGAAAATCAAGAAAAGAAGTGTTATGCCCATTACAACAACATAAATCAACACAGTTGCGGCAATAAGAAGTTCAATCCTTACGAGTATCAATGTAAATAGGCACTTCGGCTACAACGACATCTGGGAGTGGAACCTTGGTTGTCACCCATGGCATATTAATACTGGAGTCCGTTCTAGAAAATATGGTTTCACGTAGAAAGGTGACATAGGCAGCCAAAAAAATTTCCAATTACTTGAAAATCAACTGCTTTTGAAAAAAATTAGATATTAGGAAAGTGGCGAGGCGGTGATTGCTAAACCATTGGGGACTCTTCCAACAGGGTTCAATGGCTTTACCAAAAGTGTTATACACAACTGCCATCAACAAAATTAAAAGCAAACTTTATATGGTAATAAAACTAAATCTTACCGGAATTAATATCACGTGGTAATCGGAAATAATAACGAAGTAAGTATTTGGGTTTTAGCACAAAAGTCTTGTCGATTGGCTCAACTGGGTGAATTCAAGTGGCTTATCTTTCCTGTTTGAAATGCTCTTTCCAAGCCGTTTAGTTAGCACGTCCCTCCTTTTTTTTGGTATAAAGCAAAGTATGATTCTTCGAATCGTTGATAATTTTTAGGGATTGGAGTTATCTTTTTAGAGTTCTTTATGTTACTGTTTAGTAAAGACACCTTAAGTAAGTTGTGCTTCTCTGCCCCTCTAACACCCTAGGTATTAAAGGTAAGACTGGTGCATCGGCTCTCGGGTGGGGAAAAAACAACTTTTCTTGTCTATTTTAATTTCCTTTGTAACTCTAGGCCATCAAATTATATTTAAGGTTTAGGGTTTACATGGGTTAGTTCGAACAAGGAAAAACTGACTAGCTTATATTAAGCCTTCGCTATATTAAATGGCAATCACAAGGAGCAACGACGTTTAAAAAAATATACCAAAAAGAATCATCATTTTTCTATAAGTAAAATTTCAATCTTTTCTTTGCGCTTTCACATTAAACAACAATAAACTATTTCTTTTCAGTATCAAAGCCAAGCTCTGGAGAATTGCATAAAAATCCTGTACACATTTTTATAAAAACAAATAGGTAAGCATAAGAGCCTCAAAATTGGTCAAAAATTAAGAACAAATTTGAACAAGCTTAGGCTGTGATACTGTAAGATATAGCTTGGAATAAAACTGTGAAATCCCTTGGAAAAACAAGAGATGGCTTGAGCACAAACATCCCCTTTGAGCACAATATTTAGCAAATGCACTGCTTACACAATAATAATTCAAGAACAAATTAAGAACAACCCAGCCTCAAAGTTCTGGCAAAAATAAGAATTACCAGCATTAACTTCAATCTCCTACTGTTTCTTAAACAAAAAATGGTACCTTTTCCATTCAATGACAAAGTCACCAAACGAAACCACTTCATCCTGGCAAGAATCCGCGGAAGTGACAAGGCAATGACATTCAGTGGCTTCGTTGCCTTCAGAGATCTCAACTGAAATTGAATTGACGTGAATGATCAACGAGGAAATCAGAAATCAACAGCAGAACAGATGTGATCAGAAAACGACGAAAACTGTGTGTCGTTTCCGAGATTATTCGTATCTTCGCTATCAGCATGGCTATTATGCGAAGACAGACTTTTATGAAACATTTAAATTAATTGCCTATTCTAAAGAAAATTAAGTGAAATTTCCACATCTATTAGTTCTAACTTTATTGCAACATTAGTATTTTAGTATTCCTATTCGCATTAAAGTATTTTTGACACATACATGTTCATGAAAATGAAACAATTTAATGCAAATAAATATGGTAACCCAGTTAGTCGAAAAATACTTTTTCCAGGTGATTTTGACTCGAATATGAGTGTGTATAATTTTCTAGGGCCATTGCCTTTGGTCCCATAACACACGGGACATATGATTTGCCGTATAACACACGGGATCTCGTCAAATCATCGGCTCAAATCACAAGTCACCGAAACAATCAATCAATCATTCAATCGTTAATCAACCAATCACGATTTTAGCATTCATTTTATCGGTGCTAAGATTTACACTTCATGATATCCTCGAAACATACTCAATAGAAAAAACTTTTCTATTGACAATGCTCGAAGCTACACCTACAATGTGAATGATGACCGCAAACGTTATATTTGGGAAGAAATCAATGAATCTTATTGTTGTATGTGTTTTCAGTAAACAAATGATTAAGAAAACAAAACAACTCAATCAATGTTTGGATGAATCTAAAATACGAAATACAACAAAGGTTGCAACCAATCTTTTGTGAAACTTACTATCATTCAAATGACCATCAACATCGCCATTTTTACGCAAAACTTTTCCATTCTAAAAAAAGACAATAATGATAAAACGAGCGATTGCTCCAAGAAAATCTCGTACACCCTTCGTGAAAATCCTATTGTTTTAAATGAAAATTCCCAGAAATCCTTTTGTTTTAGGGAAAATCTCGTACGCTATTTGCAAGAGTGAATTGCCCCTCGGCTTTTGATTACAACATACTAATAAAACTTCTGAATGCAATTATCAATAAAGTCGGAAAGAAAATATATCACACATCAAAATAGTAAATAGATCCTGATAAAAGATCCATAAAACGTCATACCAGGTCGAAGTACGTTGATTGGATCAAAATAGGCCATCTAGGTGCACTACCAAGCTTACAGAATAACAAAAATGGTTCTTTGGCGTTGACTTTGTCGATCACCTCAAACTTGAAATAAGAAAAATTTAACAACATAGTTATTACACTTATAAACAAATCATTTTCAAACAAATCGGAAATTTTTCAAGCTGGCAGATAGCTGCTCTTGATGGAGAAAGAATTCAGGGATTGGCTGCTTCTGATGCAGAAGAGTTTTAAGTAACTGATTACGATGCAATAGCTTTGGTGCGTAGAGCAGGACGGCTTCACAAAAAGGACGGTCCTATGAACAGGAAGGGACAGAACGACCCTACAGGATCTTCCTAAGAACTGGACGGGCCTAAGAACAGGACAGTCATAGAAACAGGACGGTCCTTAAAAAACACCGGTGTTCCTAAAAATGGAACAATTCTTAGAACAGAACTTACCTGCATGTTGTAAAACTGGTAGCTGACAGACAAAGGAGACATGACTTTAACAGCAAGAGATTCTTCCTGTTTAGAGGAATTATAACTGACTATCAGAGACTATTAGAATCGAACAGAACATTTACTATGCATCACAAACTAGCGACTTGCCAGTCTTATGATAGTGTTAGCAAGGACATTTAGCAAAAAATGAAGCTACAATAAATGAAGTCTTCTTTCATGATTGAGACTCGAACGCCAATTGAACTAAGGGCTTATAAATAGCTATCGATAATCTAAAATAATGTAAAATCACAATAATTCCTCTAATAATATAAATAATCGAAGTCAAAAATGGCAGTAATTACCAGTTTCCCGTACTTGTGACTTGCGCATATGATAACGTCAACATAACTTTGACACGTGACAGTTTTCAACTCAATGATTTTAGAATATAAGTTTCTAAGCATTTTTCACAGCTTTGCATACTCTTTCGATGAATTTGGTTTGTTTCTAAATTTGATGACTTTCATTTTTTTCTGACCGTTACTATTTACGTCATCGGTCACGTGACATCTGGGGAGAATTTTTTTGGACACCCCTTCAAAATTTTAAGGTATTGGAAGTGGAAACAAGTATAAATTCCGGCAGTCCTCTCCGCCAGTTTATTGGAAATAAATCCCTGTCTAGACAGCAAATTTCTAGACCACCCTTTGGTACTAAAAATGGTCTTATACATTTCGATCCTTATACTTACACTATACTTTATACTATACTTTCATTAAAGGATTAAGGTTAAATCTTTAAACATGAGTAGGTCTGCAAAACGTTTGAAAACAGATGGTTATCCAAGCAAATAGAAAAAATCAGTCAAAACAAACAACATCGTCGTTTTCATTGTCACAGTCGTTTGTTTCGTTTCCTATCTCTGTTTCTTCCGACTCATCAATAACAGTGCCATTGAGAACTGAATGATCATAACATCAAAAGTGTTCCTTCCTCAGTATTCTGTTTAAGAAACTATGAGCTCAGAAGAGAACTTCGTTGAGAGGGGTGTTAGTTCTAAAATACTTTTTTTTAAAACCAAACATTTTGGCCAATACGGCGCTGAAACTTTTTTAACATTATCAAATTTGCAAATTTCTCAAGAGTTTGAGTCGATAAAATGACGTGGTTTCGTTTTAAACATCCAAAAAACTGGTTAACAATTGTCCTAAAAATTTTTTTGTCCTAAATGCCAAAAATATGTCCGAAAATATTTTCACCGTAGTTTAATGTCTGAAATTCTATCCGCTGAAAAATTTTGTATTTATTTCTCTGTTGGCAAACTTGAACTCTTTCATAAGCCATTTCTCGCCCAATTTGGAACATTTGCTAGTTTTGCATAATGAGACGTATTTTTTGCTGTTCTTTTAGATTATGTGGTCAAAATTAAGAAATTCTAACAATAGACTTTGGTGACGTCACACTTTATATCCTATTGTTTACTCTCCCTTAGCTGCGTAATAAACTTAACTCAGCACTTTAAATTGCCCTTCCGATAGTTCATGTGTATCTTAGAGACTCAATTTGTACACAAATATGTTTTTCTGCATGCTAAGTTCAGTACAGTTTGTTATCATGTTTATCGTCAAAGTACTTGTCTCTCTCTTTGGCTCTGTGATCTTGGCACGGTCGATAAGACAAACGATGGCAGCGGCATTCTATAGCAGTTGGAATACACAGTGATATTTAGGAAAACATTTGCTCCTTAAAGTGTAAAATTTAATCTTCATGGCAATAATCAAACATCTTTTACCTCAGCACACTGACAGGTGACATCTTGGTCAGAATCTCCACAAGGGACAACAATCTCGTATGTGACCTGAAATTAAATAGCGTCAAATTTACTACAAACTGGAAAAAATTTTTGTCATCTATAAATAAAATTTTAGAAAAGTTTCTTTGCTATGAGGGTTGTTTCTCTTCATTGTAGTGGAAAATTTTAAGACACTAACAATTCAAGATTTATTCAAATTATTGTTAAAAAAGCACTTATGACTACCCCCATTCAAGGACGGATGTATAAAGAAATGATATTTGCCGACAAAAATGGCGTGGTCATAGGATTAATTATCTGACATGCTGCTTCTATGCGTTTCTATTTCGAAATTAATACTTCAGTGCCATACTTTGAAAGTTCAACTGCTACAGAAAATATGATACGTTGCAACTGTTTCGAAAATGTTACAATTATACTGCCGGGTGAGAAAAAAGTTTTTCTTTTGCCCGGCAAAAATCCTTTATGCGCCGATGGACAACGTGTTGGGGGTACAGCGCCCCCTATAGCCCCTTTGGCGACGCCAAGCCAAGGTAAAATACCTTACAAAAATGGAAAGATGATTAGGAGAAACAGCTACAGATACTCTCTAATCATTGCATAAAAAGCTGACAACCAAAATACAACAAAACATTCAACTTAAGTAAGCTACTCAAACACGAACAGTACTGATAAAATCTTGGCCTTTCCAAGAACGATACGGTAGCATAACACAAGCATGCAGCTGACAAGCGATAGCCGCACCCATGAAAGAGACTTTATTTATACCATCGATATTATCCTTTAAATATAAATGGACGAATTAAAGGCAGACTCTCAGGGATATTTTATTTTAATGAAAAATTCAGAGTGGGAATGAGAGAGCAAGAAATCAATTTCATGAAGGATTCTTGTCGATGTTGTCGAAATTAAGCAATTTGATCTAGAATATTTTTTGCATCGAATTTCTTATTAATTGGGGCAAAAACTCTTCCCTTCAAATGGATACCTCTGGTAAATTGTAAGAATTTGACATGAAATCAACGTGAACAAAGTACTACAGATCACAACTGGATATGCAGTTAAGCCATTTCATTTGATCATGAAGAAATATACGTTACCTGGCAAAACAATCTACAATTTTAACATGCTGTACCTTAGCAGTAATATGTTCTTCTCCTTCTTGCAGACCATTGACATATACGCAAGACGAGGCCTGCAAAATAGAAGATAAAGAGAATCTGCATTTTTGAAATTGTTTTTGACAAAACACCTGTGAGTACTGATCCAAATGATTGAAATATCCTAAAAACATTTGTTAGAGAAAATGCAACAAAAGTTCCTTTCACTTAACCATCGTTAAGGTAGCTTTGGTCACATCGAGAGGAAGGACCAGGATAGCTCGATAAGAATAGCTTCTTTTTGTACTGAAAACTACCTTCTGATGCTAGGTAGAAACAAAATCAAATACAAACAGACGCAAAATATATCTCCATGGTGATATCATCAGAAGCAAGAGTACAAGATTTCATTAAACAAGGTAAGCTTCCGTAAAAATGACAGATAAATACTTATATCCGCATAAAATGCTTAAGACGGTCACTTTGATTGAAAAATATGAACTTGGATGATCTAACAAAATTTCTCGAAAAAGTCATTCGCTACATTCTTATCTTAACTGATGTTTCATAGGTTCAATAAATTCAAAGAACATTCAAAATAAGACAATGTTCGAACAGTACATTCTATTTCAATGACTTCTTCGTGAAGCATTCACAAACCTTTTCTCCTGGTGCAAGATTGTTTATATCAAAAGAGACTTCTGATTCCTCGTCCTGGGGACTTTCTGTACTGGTAAGGGATTTCAGCAGGCGGCCTAGAACAAAATTTGAAAGTCACGAACACCCTTTGTTGTCAGTATAGATTCATCTATGGATGAAAGCGATGAAATGAAAAAATCGAGATTGTTTTACTGTGACTGAGTCGACTCTGCAAAGCCTAATACGTCAATCGTCACAGACCCCTGAAAATCCCGATTTATGAGCCCCAAATCATTTCAGTGGCACTTCAAACAAGGCAATGAGGGGACCAAGTCTCATAGGAATACCCATAAAATCAATGAAATAATCAATCATAAATTATCGAGAATCAATGGTACCCGGGTTTACTATCTGCAAATTTAGTCTAGACAAGTAAAATCAAGTGTCAAGAGATCAAATTCAAGGGCTGAAGTCATAAAAAGAGCTTTAGAAGAAAGAACATGATCTAGGCCTTACTTGAAGTTTTTTCCTCACCATCCACTTTCAGATTCATATTGACACTGAAAATATAGAGAGACACATTAAGCCAAAACCAAATTAAAGGCTAAACGCATCGTAATTTCTAGTTAGAGATGAGTTTAGTACACCAAAATAAAATTGAGCGGTTATTAATTTTTCAAAACAACACAATGATGAGGAAAATATTTTAATTAAATTTGTTTTTCGTCACTGGCATTGGTTAACAGGAGCTTTTTTCTACTGTATATACAGTACTGAAAATGAAATCTTATGCCTTACCAACAGCCACTTCTGCTTTTAGGTCTATTGTCCATTAATTGCTTTAACGAGTTTTGTTTAATCAACAAAGAAACAGTACTTTGCTTATTAAACTTTCCTTTGTTTTTTCCACATGACTACCGCACTGAACAACCCTAACAAATCTCCTCAACCAAGATAATAGAGGGCTAGCCAAACGTCTCTCCAAAACTTCAATTCTGTCTGAAGCAAAGATTCTAAAGTGGACAGTGGAGCCACACGCCTTACCAATAAGGTTTTAAATTGGAGCACTTAGATTCAAATTATGACTTACACAACTCTATTCTTAACTTCAAATTGTAACTCAAAGTTTAGATTGTAAATCTTAGTTTCAATTTGTAACACTGAGGTAAATGTCCAATGCCATATAAAACAATGTTTTCTAATATTTCTAAGATCTAGTGTTACAAACAAACAAAAAGCAACAAACATAAGATAGTAACCAGGACTTAGTTTTAACTTATACAAATCTCTCGTTGAAAGATAAAACTTACCAAACATTGGATATTTCAAACTTTTCATTATTTGTGACGTCGACAACAACTTGATAGAATTCGCCAACATACAAGGGTGGATCGTGGACAAAATCCAACGAAATATCACATTTTCGTGGAACCAGCCTAAACAGAGATCATAATTATAATTATAATTATATACATTAATATAATATAAATAGTTAAAATATGAATGCATGCAAATATCTAAAGTCTGGTCAGTAAATTTAGTTGAATGACCAAGGGAATACATTGTCTGAGGACAGCTTTTGAATTATATAGCGGAATTCAATTTCAGGAAAACAAATCTGAAAGTTCTCAGTTTCAAGTATTTCATTGAATCGCCTAGCAAACAAACAGGAAGAAAATTTCATAGTTAGCCATGAAAAAATAAATATATACAAAACTCACTACAGTACATACGATTTCAAAGATTTCAATGAAACTTCTGTTTAGAATTCATGAACAAATACTCCCGGTTGGGTAACTTAACCTAGTTTTGGAAGGGGGCGTGCCATTTTGGTTCAAAATTTTAACCCAGAATTCCGCACATGACGGAAAAATGTGACCCCTAATTCCGCAAACATGATGAAAACTAAACCCATAATCAACAACAAAATCATCAGACAAATTTTGTATGTTCTTTGCCCAAAAATCTCAATATTACCCTCATACCTTCATTTCAAACTGGACATTTATTTTGTTAATGCTGAATTTCCCAAACAACTTTGCAATATTTTCCCAATATGGTGCCGATAATTCTACACATTACATCAAATGGTACCCATAATTCCGCATATATTTAGAAAACTGATACCCATAATTCCGCCCTTTTCAGAAAAGGTACCCCTAAATAATGGCATGTCCTGTCTCTCAAAACCTATTAAGGTAACTCCCCCCTCCCCCCTTCCTTCTCCGAACAAATACCACTGCACTGTGCTTGTAGGGAACGTTTTTAGTAGAAGATCCGAAGGGTTTTCGCGGCATTTGCTCAATTGCTGCAAAATGCCATTTTTAATCAATAAAGACAACAACAACCTAAACCAAAGCCTTTTGATTGTGTACTGAATTAGCTGTTTGGTTTTAATTAGAAATATACATAGCAATCAATGATTAGTGACGGTACCAATGATACTCAGGACGTACCAACTGACAAGGAAAGACCTAAATTAAAACACAATCGAGCTGGCATGCAAATTCAAAAGAGGGCGACCAATCCCAAAGTGCTTAGGCCACAACAAACTCAAAAGAGACAGACTGTCCTGGTGTTACCAGGCAAAGTAAACGAGAGAGCTGTGACTCACTCAGCTACGGGGTGGATCTGTACAGAGTCCCAACGAATATCACCAGCTCGGTTACGGGAAACTGGTACCCTGCCAGACGTCATATTTTGATATTCGGCACCTTGGAAGTTTGCGTCATCTCCCGCACTATCCCATTTCAAGATAACTTTCTTCCCAAGATTCAATAGGATTTGCTTTACCTGAAGAGTAATATAAAATTCAAGTTATAGCATTAGGGCAGATAGACTAAAATATTTTAGGGAACAATTCATAAAATAGCAGTATCTATGTATCTTATAGGCCCTGTGTATTGAAGAACGGTTAGTTCAGTGATACATTTAGGTGAATTTTGAACCATCAATCTCAACTCTTAAGGAATTATTATTTAATTATAGTTATTTCGGAAATATGTCAGCAATTCTCCTTTTTGGTTTGGGCATACATGGCTTCAATGAAAGGACATTGAACCACTTTCAAAATTTCTTTTAACCTTTTTTGATGACAGAAAACAGAGCTTTCTCGTTCATCTGCTTCTTTGAAATAGCATAAAATGATTGAAGCGTTTGTTGCGAAGCGAATCTTTATGCAAAGAATTTAATGTGGATAATGATTTAAAGACAAAAATATTTCATTTTCTAGTGTCTGAAGCAAATTTTAAATGATTGAAGCGTAAAGGTAATTCAAAATGAATTAAGCTTTTAGTGTGACATTTGAAACATTTCGAAATTCATTTCAAAACGATACGGAAAGTCGATTTTAGGCTCATTTACAAAGAACACGGGACATTACTTCCAGGAAGTTGACACCAGAAAGCTAATACCAGGAAGTTGACATTAAGAAGTAGAATTTGGGTGCATTTCTCGAAAGGGACAGTTACAAGACACCATTCTAGTAAGCAAACACCAGGAAGTAAACATTGGGTGATTTTCTAAAAGCATCAGTCACATGAAACTTCTTCCAGGAGGTAAAAATTATCAAAAAAGCCATAATCACCTCTAATTTTGTGCCAATATCAGAAAGCAGTGGAATGAAACTGAAGCTGACAAATTTGACTTTTCCTGGATGTAGCACTAAAGATGAATGTTTATTTTCACTTGCAGGATCTTCGTCATGAGCATCTAGTGAAACTTGGTTATAAACCTGCGGTAGAATAATACTGATTTCAACAGAGATGGTATTTTATGGTGGTAAGCAGGACATCCAAGATGTCTTTACAACCAAGGACATCCATACAGAAATATACAGTTTTTAGCTTTTTTGTTTACTGGGTGTTTGCCTTAGCTTGGTTCCTTTCCATGCTTCCTTCGATGAATAAGGGGTTTATATAGATAGACTTTATTCGGGAAGTTTTAGAAATATCAAAACGGCAAAGCAATTCTGATATGTTATATGTTTTTAATCATCTAAAACTGTGACAATTTGTACAATTGGTGGTAGAAGGGTAAATAGAACGATGAAATACGAAATAAGTGTTAGTCTTTTTATGGAGTACTTTTCGTCCGACATTTCTCAGAATTCGTGACGTGACATTAAAAGCGACGTGAGAGGAGGGATGGTTCATTTGATTGGTTTATAGTTTTGACCAATCAGCAAGTGCCGACAACTAATAAAGTTCAAGAGAGAAAACGAACCCATTCTGCCTACACAATTCAGGATCTTTTGCCTAATGTAGAAGATTCCAAGATACCTAAAATACAAGACGGCCTCTTTTGCCCAATGATTTTATGAGCGTTTCCATAAGTTTTTCTGCAGCTTTGATTCTCGAGCAAATAAATGTTCACCAATGACCGAATTACACTTTTAGGGAATATTATCAAAAATCTGTTCGCGTTTCTGATTAGCCTATTTCGGTCAAACATTAGGGATAAGTTGTCAAACTTCGCATTTTCGATCATTATTCTGACATCTTAAATTCTGTGCCATCAAACTATTGAGATATATAATAAAATGTTTCATTCCTAAACACCTAATAAAAAAGGATGATTCTAAAAAACAGACTAAACAAGATGGTCGAGCTATTTCAAAATTTCTATAACACAAGCTTAATAATATCGAATGTTGATCTTAGCCCACATAATTAAAGTCTATGTTAGAAAGCAGGGTCTACTTGTGATGGTGCTGTAGAAAACTATTGAGACCTGGCATTGCAGCTATTGATTAATTACAGCAAGATCCAATAAAATATGTGAGTTGCGTGTGGAACTTTACCAAAATAACGACAATATAATCAGCAAATTTTGCACCGAAAGAAAAAATTCAGTCTATTTCATCTTTGGTACTTGATTTCTCTGCTTATTTTATTGTCGTTATTACAGCAAGGAATATATAACTCTTTCAATTATACATTATTTGATATTGACAACAATTCTAAATGAGAACTTCTGTTCCAACTGTGTTGTCAACAAATTTTTCGGAATCATTTTCTTCAATATCTTAATCGAACAGCAAATGTTTAATACGTTCTAAGAAGAAAATAATTTTTTTGTGTAGCCGTTTGGCTCAGTATAATTTCTTGTAAACATATATCAATGCGTATTTGCTTTTATTTCACATATCAAATTAACACGAGTAACATACCTGATTGTTGAAAATAACAGACAAGTTTGAAATCTTAATCGGCATGACAGCAGTTGATCTGAATTTTAAGGTGATAGAAAGGTCGAGGATAACTCGGTATACCATTCAGAAATATTATCATGGATAATATTGTGATGATAAAAATAATATACTGATACAAATAAACAAAAATAATCACTCATAGAATAATCAAAATATCAAGGAACTACTCAGACACGATCATAAAAGGCATTTTTGATCAATCTATATAATCAGAAATTGGATATAAGTCAAGACTAACGCAAAGAATTTTAACATGAGCATTAAACAGTTGGGGCTTCAAAAGTGATGCTTGAGAGACACTATTCAGTCTTCAAGAAAGATTCTTCACACTTATTAATGCACTAAAATATCTCAACAATATGAAATTCGTTTGCCAGGCCCTATTAATTCATTTTGTGACAGCAGGGTCAATACATCCCGGCCAAAACAATACAATTCTGTCCAAGATTGCTCTTCTTTCATGCCTCATAATATATAATAAATAATAATAATAATAATAATAACACGAATCTTTAAACAGGATTAACACTTCAACGTTACAGCTGTTATCAATGTGTGTCCTGATTAACGTAAAAAGATATTATATAAAAAAATGAAAAATTTACAGCAATTGCAATAACTTAGTACCTTCGTAGTCCTTTATCCGGTACTAAGAGCTACTTTTAAAAAAGGTTTAATGGTACTAATAAAGTTTTACCTACCGTAAATAAATCTTGAGAGTCACTTGCTCATCAGCATGAAATACGTCTTGGTCAAAGGCAGATCGACATTCAACTGTTTAAGGAACATAGTTTCAATTAAGATAACAATAATGGATAAAAATTATATAACAAACTTACTTCCAAAAATGCATGTGTTACAATAGCATAAAAATAAGATAAAATAGGCAACGTTATTCCCAAACAAAATTATACTCTCAAATGGTACAGATCAAATATTGCTTGGGAATATTGTCAAAGCTTGAAATGAAAAAGGAAGATGGCCATTCGTATGCTGTGAGTGGGAGTGAGAGTAGATGGAGTTGTATGCGTACAGTGCATCAAATATTGTCACCAAATACGCACAGGCTTCAAAAGTGTAGTAGGAATACAGAACTTTTAGTGCCCAGCTTGAAAAGAAGGATGTGTCAGGGAGAAGGTAGAAAGAAGACTGCGAAATATAGGAGCCATTGATATTAGAATGCACCAAAAAAGAACGGCTACGAAAATCGACTAAATTTTACACTGATAACATACTGAAGCTGGCGAGAGTTTCCATCTGCACTGTTATCAAATTGTCACTAGCAATAGCTTCATTCCATCCACTGATGTCTTCTGTGCTCACCTTTTCATCATTTAACTCCGGGTCAGGATACGTGCCCTGGAAGGGGAAGAACGAGAAAATAATCCTCTTTCGTAATATACTAAGCTGGCTTAAAAGCTATAAAATTGCATATGTGCTATTTATAGGAAACATCAAAAATGGAAGCTAGTTAGATCACCTTCTTTTCAAGTTATGAACAAATTTGTTGGGGAGACGAGCCACCATTTGTTCGAAGGTACGTTGGCTTTAAAATGTTTTTCATTTGATGCACGTGCGCAGTCAAAACCAATGACAAAACAGATGCGGGAAAATTCGAAGACGAAGAAAGTTCAGGTGTATCTTGCAGTGGGAGAAACTGCGGAAGTGTGGGGGCAATGCCCTAAGGTTTTGCTAAATTTACGATTAAAACATGCTTTTGTGGGAAAATTATGTTTCGACAAATTTGCTTGTTTTCGTGAGCATTGTTTTATTCTGTGAGCCTTCACCCTAATGCGCATGTGCAAATGACGCTCTTTCATCGCCGGTTCGGACACATGTGCTAACTCAGTTCAATTTCCCCTAACGTTATGAAAAATAAGACTTGCGTATAATGAATTGTTAAAATGGCTTTATCGAAATAGGGTAACTTAACTATTAATTAAGGACGTTATTTTTACAATCTATAAAACAACAAAAGATGTTGTTTACAATATGATTAAGTTGATGAGAGAGATCAGGCATTTCACCGATAAGCAAGTAAAACAGTTGACGAAATAGTGAACATAAATCAACATTCCGATTACTTGAAAAGAAACAGCTACAAAGTTGAAAAGAGAAATTTACTTACCTCCACAACTTTAAGCAAATTCTTCATTATTCGTTTCTTCTCGTCACTTTCGATCTCAGCATCTAAATGCTTGTTAAGGTACATTTTTAAGTTTTTTTGTTGTCAAACGTTGTTAAAAATGAAACGCAAGGACGGCCAACTGAGGCAATACAGAAAACGTATCACGACTGGAAGTAAACAGAGACACTATTCTACGGTACTTCAAGATATTTCATTTTCTTCTCTTTTATCGACAAGCCAACGTTATGGAGGAAGTTATTGGTGAGGGGTAATTTGGTTAATGTGTGTTTAAAGGAACTAAAACTTCTGACTTCTAAAATTTCTGATTTCAAATGTAATTTGAATACCATGTCAAACATAAAATAAACTCACAAATATGCATGGTTCTAGCTTAATTTGATGTTTCTACACAAAACCCTTCAGGAAATTCTTCAATATCAAAATGTAAGTATGTAAAAAAATTAACGCATTTAAAGGCATTGATCAAAGATACGCTCACTACAAAGTTCCAAAGCAAATGTGACGTAGTCTTGAACATTCCCAATGGCGAATGCACATCTGGAAAATTAAATTTAAAATATTCACAGCATTTCTAACTGATACAGCACATTAAATTGCCCTATCAAAAACCGAACGTGTTGACGTCATTTTCAAGAGAGGCGGAGGTGGGGTGGTTGCACAAAACAAACATAACAAGAAACTGCAAAGCTTTTCAAACAATTACAACGAAATTGTGAACAAAGGAGTTTTTGGAATTTGAAAGAGCTGATATTTCGGCAACCTGATAAAATAATATGCAATCGTGAAAAATGTCACTTACAACTGTTTGAACAATCCGCTGCTTTTTGAAAGTGTGCACTTAACTACATTTGCAAAAATTTTGAGAAAGATGTTGTTGATATGAAGAAGTATGAAGAAAACATGCTTACAATATTTGCAGCAAAGAAGTGCAATCAACTTTGCTTATTAGAGTCACTGCGCTTAAAATCACCTATTACAGTCACGTAAATTTTAGGCCCAAATATGCAAAACTATTCAACTTAGCTCCATTTACAGCCACACTTCGCTTACTATCACAGCTTTTCAAGCAATATTTTATGTAACTTGAGTCTACTATACACTAAATGGTACTTGTTGCATTTTTTATGAGTCTTCTTCTCCTATAAACATTTTACTTCTACCCTCAATTTGAAGAAAATTCTGCTCCAAATTTCTATCAAAAAGCCATACCTGAAGCCTGTGACCAAAATGAATGTCAGCAAAGCCCACCATCTTTCACTTCGGTAATACATAGTTACACGACTCAGAAGCCTTGAGATAAAATAAAAAGTCATCAGGGGGTTTGGAATACATGGGTCTAGATGACGTCAACAGTGAAAATTTAGTATCATAACCTTTCACAGCAGATAGAAAAATATAAAGAAGTACGACAATAAACCAAGTTCATCTGTTTTTTTCCCAGATGCACATCTCACTACTTGATAATTTCTTCAGATGGAGCATATATTCAATGATGTCACATATAATTAAAGTTACTAAACATATCATCAAAAAATCATAAAAATTATAAATAAGAAAAGAAGGAGAAGAAAAATGTTTTCTTCAATAAAGTAATCCTTTATGAAACAGCTCCGGCTAAATGCCTAAAAGGAATACCTAAAAACGATGCTTGAAATTGAATCCCTTCTAAAATCTTGCTTAAATAGATACATATGCTTTCACGATAAAAATAACATCATCCACTATTTGCTTTAAGCAATACGTTTACATGGACTATGATAAATGCTCAAGATACAAAACCAAACAGTTTGTATATGTCTTGTGAATCTTGTAACTAACTGCAATTTAATGCATTCACAAAACAGTCTTCACTAAAACAATCAGAATAGAACAAATCTTTAAAAAATACGAGTCTTCTGGCTAATTATAGCTGCAACAAAAATTATTGTTTACAAATATGGAAATTGTATTAAGGACACTTTCCAGATAACATGCATTTCACCGATCAGGTACATTTTTGACAAAACAGGGGGAATGTAGACTAACTTACGTCAAGGCTTTTGTGTAATCTTTCGACAGGTAATATTCTTCCCCCATCTGGACCCCTGCGAAAAAGTTGGCATATTTCATCAATAAACCCGTATCAATAAAATAAGCAAAAAGATAGACCTCAATCTTCCATTCTACGCAATACAAAACAAACTGGATTATACGTACTCAAAGACAACGTTAGTCTGACTGATTTGTATTCTCTGAACTGTGCAACGGCACTGCTGAGAAGAGGTGTGATTATTCCCTGTCAAGAAATAAAAACTGGTTTAAGTATTGTCTCGTTCTATATTACGGTACCAAAGAGGACCTCTTTTACAAGCATCACCAAGGCGGATCAAAAACAGATTTTGAAGCAACTTGTGTTGCATTTTGGATGGAAAAATAGAAATTCTTTGGACTATCAGAAAAGACAGTTTGGATTATCGTTTGTTTAAAAGGCAAACTAGAGGGGGGAGGTTCGATAAGCACTGGGTCCTATAAACATGAAATTTTCAAAGAACATTTTTAAGTAAATTCAAGACGAATTACAATCTAACTGAACGGAAGAGCATTTAGGGAAAAACATTGAATGAATCAGAAAAAACATGAATATCGAATATTAGGGTGAAAAAAAAATAACAAGATATGTGGATGAAAATGAGATTGCTCTCCAAATATCACAATCCCATTTGGTCATAGTTGATTTGTCTACAGTACATAAATCTCGTTTAAAGTTTGACTTGAACAGGTAAATAAATCTATAGGTTTGGAATTTGCCCTTGTTTTTTACACAAATGATAAAATAGAATTTTTAGGTAGCTTTTGCAGACACGTATAAAAAGAAAGATTTACACTCACTGAATGATCGACTGTTAATTCTTGAGCTTGCAATGACATTATTCCAGCTTGCTCCATGGCCGAATCTGGGGGCTCGTTTGCTGGATGTAACAATCATCGCTTTAGTCTAATGATTTTCATGTCAACAACAACATATGATATAATATAATATTGATATCCTAGTAGTAGCATTAAAGATTTGCTACAAAAAATAAATATACGTAATAGCCTTTGCAGTTGCAGATTTTTGAAAAGGTTTTCCATACGGAAAGACGCACAGATATATTTGTTAACTCTATATATTTGCCGATTATCGTTTTTTTCATTTGATTTACTTCCAGGTTCATTTTACAGATTTTGTTTTCAGGAAGCGTAAACAATTCATTGACAATATTTACTTTCTTGACTTGATTAACTTACACACAATTTACATTTGCTTCTACCTAGCATCCGAAGGCATTTTTTGGACACTGAGATACTAAAACTCTGGTCCTGTTCAAAAACAGAACCGTGACGGTACAAAATTCTTTCGCTTTCAAAGCAGGGACAAATCTGTTCAAGATAGCTCGGTTCCAAGAGTGAAATCATCTCGGTTCCATAGCTCTAGTATAAACGGAGGGCGAGCCGCGGGAGTTTGCAAATTAGTGTAAGTGTAGTTTGCAAACATGCACAGGACAGTGTAAAAGGGTGTCTGAGAAGCTTTGCTTATCGAACAGTTTCCTGACTTTTACTTTTGATGTGAGCACACCCCGTGACTCCTACGCCTGGAACTGAAGAGGACTGGGGTCTTCTCTCCCCCTTGGAGAAAGTTTGGTCATGTCAGGGACTCGAACCCCAATCCCTTGTTTCTGTATTCTGCGGCCCTAGCCACTGAGCCATCCTCGTACTTTCACATAGAATTTCATTATATAGATTAAAAGAAGAAAGTCTGAAAACTAATTTCGAGTATTCCTTTTTATTACCTTGGCAGCCTTGCCTCCACGGCCGCTGACCAAAATATTCGAGGTAGTCGGCTTTTTCAAGAGGATCGGGTGTAATAGGTTGCGAATACTGAAAAAAAGGACAGATGAAGAATGCCAGTAGCAATTTACGAAAAAAAAATGGAGAAGAATGCAAAAGGGTTATGTAGTTACATCATTTTGTTGTATATTGTACTTATGAAATCGTTGCACACGTTTAACAACATTTTAAAAATGGTTGTATAAAACACCTTACTGTAAATAGATAGAGCAAAATTATGATTCGAAAATCATCGAAATGATATCTTATGTCTGTAAAACCGGGCATTCACGGTCTTAATTCTTAACAATTCAGAAAATAAATAGCGCAGGGGTAGATTACTAAAGAAAGACTGTGAAAGACACCTTCATTGTGATGTTGAAATTGCGTGTAGTTTATACCAAATCAATGTAAAAGTTTTAAACAGTATTTTTACCTTACAAATTCGACTGCATTCTTTTCTTCTTGCAACAGAATAAACAGCTGCTTGTTGATAATAAAATCCAGGATGCTGTGTCTAAAGGAATATTGAGATAGGAATAAAACAAAACATAGGGTTGGTTGCAAACGAAATTGTGATTTATAGATGTCTTAAGAAATACCTAGACAAACAACTTTTGTAGCGTCCGTCAAGTGAGGCAGTAGCCAAACAGAGGCTCCTGTAGTAAGTCTATGAATTATCATTATTAACCAGAATCTGTTTCATTCCGTTGGGGTGACAACTTGATGAGTCAAACAGCAATACATGGAGCTCGGATAGCAGCAGCGTTTATAAGATAATCGCAAACGAAAATGTTACGGACCAGGTCAAATAATGAGAAACAGATGCAATTTTGAAATATCAATTGCATAAAGTTACAGTTATATGAAGAAAATCTCTGTTACTTCAACTTACTATAACAATAAAAAACGAAAATAGAGTCTTTTAAGTTAAATCCTTTTAGAAACAAACTGAGAAGGTTGTAATCGATGTGGATCGTGAATTGAGTCCTGAAAATCTTCTACAAACAGGCCAACGATAGATTTCTCTTTGAATTTCAAGAAAATTAGTTCAAGCCAATGGACATAAAAGAGGTATATCAATAATTTCACTTACGTTTGTAACGAGCCTATCATTACGAAATCACAAGAAAAGGTTTAGGTACCTGTATCGCCTGCAGACCATCTTTGACAGCTTCTTGAAAAAGATCGCCGAAAAGACTGAACCTAAGAAAAGCAGTTTTAGAAAAAATGAAAACTGAAATAAAGAGCAGTTACACTGCCCTGCAGTAACTCCAATCGTGAGATTCATTATAGGAAGGTTATTATCATGCTTGGACTGACAAAATTTCAGAACTGTGGTCCTGACAGGTTTCGTGTAAACAAAATGCCCAAGTGAACTCAAATGGCTACAGATCTTTTTCGAAGTGGTTTCGTGTAAGGTCGTATAAGGTCTCGGTCGTGCTTTTGCGAGAAGAACAGGAAGGCTCTAAGTTGCAACTCGGTGTTTTACGCTTGATGATTAGCCAACTATTGACAACCGGTAGCTTAGAACCATTTTGCCTTACACACAAACAATAGTACAGCTCTGTCTATAATGGCATCAAAGACTCTAAAAAAATCGGCTAACACGAATCTTCCTTACGTGCAACTTCAAGAAAATGTACTTCCAGCATCTGTGACTGAAAATTGAAAAATCCTTCGTATCCAAAATAATCAAACTGTCTCCATCGTGGTTTTTATAATAAATCCTACACCAAAATCCAATATAGTAAAATTTCATGACGATCTTCATTTTAAGAAATAACCATACAAATCATATATGGTAGAAACAATTACAAGAATCAACTCACTGCTTTCCCATCCATGCCAAATGCTCAAATGCCAAATCTGCTATACCAACTTTGGTTTTGAAGCAGTCGATGTGCTTTCTCAGTTGAGATATAGCATCCAAGGGTGCACTAACTTTAAAGTTAAGCCTACAAATCTATAAAAGAAATTTTAATGATATATCTTGAATGACATGGTGAAAATGGGAAAAGATTATACTAAGATTACGATGTAACACCATGTCGAAGATAAAGGCTTAATTAGTACTAGGGTGTTGCATGAACTAAGTTTTGGTAAATTGCCTGTTGTCAGACACAAGAATCTTACAGTGGATTTAAGCAGGCATTTAATGTAAATGTGTGAATGAAGAAAAGGCCACTGTAGCAGGCTGCTCGACGGGCTCCAAGGAGTTCTTGCGGCGAAAAGTCGATAAAAATGTAGCGAATAAGAAACACCGCAATACGCCGAGAATACACAACAATAAATACACGTAAATCAGTAAAGGCTAATATTTCGCCCCGGCAAACGGGGCTTCATCAGAGGAAAAAAACTGTAATCATCAGATCCAATGTAAAAACTGTAAAATACTAACATTTCAAGCTATAAACTAGCATTATAATATAGCCAGCAATTTAGAAGTTAAAAATAACCAGATCAAAAAAAAAATTTGCAGATAGAAATCCGATCTGATAGGAACATTTTAAATGGCGAATGTAGAAATCACCAATTGCGGTGATATATACAAAATTTTGCTATTTTCCGAAACCTTTATGACATTAACTTGGCATATTAGCGCTTTGAAATATGAGCTGACATAATTTGGCTTTTTGGATATTAGATGGAGAACGTCTTTGGCGTTTTTTGGATTTTTCTGGCCTATTTTTTTGCTTCGTGCATGTATGCACAGTAACCTACCAGCCCTGTTTGATATTGCAATCCAAACATTTGTCCCCTGCTGACTATCACAAACTGTCCGTTAGAAACACGAAGAGACTTGCACTTGCACGTAGAATTCTGATATTGCACAGGAGCTATTTCGATCTTGTAAACAATTATCACTGAAAAATACATCTCCGTCGATGAAACTCTGCTTGTGCGCAGATAAATATTGTCGTCACGGTCAATATCAAGGCATCTGAATACGCTCTGGATGACGTCAGAAATAACCAAGCTCGTATGGAGGTTGCTTTGCAGTACGAAGGCGATTGAAAAAAAGAAGTCTGTGACGTAGCAGACAAGGAGTTTAAAGTTGCAAGGTCCACTCAAATTTTTCTTAGATTATCGAAAAACGGTTAGTAGCGCTTTTAGAAGCTAAGATAATTATGATATTTGGCTTTTCCTTTCGCGAAATCCCAATAAATTTTTTTGAATTTGAAGTTAAAAATCTGTTGGCTTTGAAAAGAGCGTGGTGATGAATTTTTATTAAGAAATCCTAATGAACATAAATTGAGGACGATATCTATTTGTTAGGCTTTGTTCATTTCTAGCTGAAAACCAGACTTGACCCTGGACAAACCGAACAGCCTTAGTGCACGACGGAACCCTTTCTATCAGATGCTGTAAGATTGTCGCAGAAGGCTCATTAAACTCGGCTTACCAACGATGCGAAGAGGGTTATTTTATGGAAACAAAAGCAGAAAAATACCAGATGAGTACATCAAAGCTATTTTGGTTCTCCAAAAAATTCTTATCTCATTCAAAACCTAAGTAGAAAACTCTCTTAAATAAATTTGGGTGGGCTCTAGGTAGGTATGGACAATTTTTTTTCATAAATAAAGGCTACGACATCTACACTGAAACATGTCTTTTTCATCAATGTGCAGCTAATGCAACAAAATACCATGGTTACATAATTGATTTACCTTGTAATTTATAAAACCTGCCACAGTCTTAACTTCCAGGTTATTCACATCTGTCAACTTGATTTCAAGCAAGTGGTTGTAGGCCTGCTTGTAGTGTCTAGAGAGAAAATATTTGGCCTTTTTTCAAAATGAGCTTTCTTTAATGTCATTAAAGATAGGTAAACTTTTTAGAACCTGAACAAACCAAATGATTTTTATGTGTTTTTAATGATAATTTCACAACGTTAATCGCCTTAAAGCCATAATGACCTCTTTATTTCTATACTTCCCTGCAGGTCGTGTTATAACCAATTCGGACGAAAGTCATCAAAGAATATACAACAACGTTAAACAATTTAAGGAACAGCGAGTCTTTAGCAAAAACAATTAGATCTTCAAAGGAAGAAACAAAATCACACGATAAACCACAGAAAACTAACAAGAGGCTTGATTAATTTCCAGACACTGCTAAATTTTTGACCTATAAGCCCATTTGACAAATAAGTTGTCTTCTAAGCAAATTGAGAAAAAAACTTCGATATTTCAAAAGGACAGCCACAAACAAGACAAGATAAAGACAAACTACAAGCAGACATGTTGATAAAGTCTAATTTCAGCTTCTAAAATGACCACTTACTTTAAAGCTGTGTGTACATCTTGTTTTTGCTCCGAAAACATAGCAATTTTAAATTGATGCCGAACATACAACAGCTGTGTAGAAAAAGAATTAGAATACTCTTTAAAACAATTATGTTCTAAAAATTATGGTTACTGGGGACTGGTGTATGATAATTCTTAATGTTAAAAACGATATACCCAACGCAGTAAACATTTTAAAAATAGGATTCTTCGCGACAAAACAGTAAATACGAGTTCCGTATAGAATCATAACACAATAGAAATGGCTATAGCGTTCTAAAATGTGACGTCACCAAAAACCTATTTTTAGAATTTTTTAATTCAAACCACTTAGCATAAAAGATCACCATGAAATACTTTAATGTATGCAAAATTGGTCAAATATGTCTAAAATCGGTTGAGATGTGGCCAATGAAGGATTTGGAGTTTGCTAACGAATCACTGTTATTATTAAAGTTATGAACAGAGACCAAAATACCGATGTTTGATGGGGAAAGAGCCAATACATGTGTGGCCATATTTCTGCCATTTCGTAACACAATTGACTGATTTTAAACTTTTAGAGGAATTCAATGATGCTTTTTCAGGTTATGGGATCCAAATTCAAAAATTTAAAAAAAAATATTTTTGCGATGTCATCACGTTAGAACTCTATTAGAGAAGGCACCTGTCGGGGCCAACAGTTCAATAAGGTACGGTAATGGGGTGTATCACGAAAAGTTGCAATCAATATTTTATAGAATTAAGCAAAATTTAGCAAAAATTTCACTAGTGCAATCTTAACAGAGGGCTATTTGTTCTAACTTTAAAATTTCAAATCCAAGTTCACTTATAATTGCAACTATTATAGAAAGATAAACAGATTGAATTTGAATAAACATTACCTGATGTTGAGATTTATTCAAGTATTCCTAAAAGAAAAGGGAAATGTTTAACAGTTAAAACAACAAGTATCTAATGATTTAAAACGACCATTGGCATGCATTAGCTCAACATCTAAAGATGAGTCTTTGAGATCTGACATAGCACGGGGATATAAAATTCGTGTGATCGCATTAATTAGAAACATAGAACACAGCTTCTAAAAATTACACTTATACTCGTGCCACTAACCGCTAACCATTTAATCTAATGATGCTGTGTGAACAATGAGGATTGAAGGTACATACCCGGTGTGCCTTTACTCTTCGTATTTCATTCGTGTAATAATTTTGTGATATTTCGTAGAATGCGTTTTCAAGTCTGGAATTAAATTGAGTGGCGTCAGATCTTACTACAATGCTTAAACCTTCCCTAAACATTTAAACGCAGCACCCCTTGGCCCCCTCAAAGAATGTTGAATATTTTTAAGTCAATGCTTGAAGGTTATGGTTTTTGATGTGCAAAGTTCTGGTGCAATCGAATGCAAATCAAAATTTGCTAACCAGCATTGCTTTGGGGGATGGGGTGTTAAGAGTTTGGTTATCTAGAGGGGTAGAAAGAGATCTTTCATGCGGTTCTCTAGGTTTTGGCATGGATTGTAGCTTGAAAAAGACCAGGAAAAATGAAGAAAGGTGCAGACTATATTTCCTTTCACGACCATTCTTCCTTCACATCCATTTTAATCCTTCCAGCAAAATATCCATCCCCTTAAATGCAGATTCTAAAATTCCCAGTCAGTCAAGCGCTTAGAAGTAGAAAAACTTCTGATAGCAAATGTAGCGATCTGGACAAATGGAAAAATTGAAAGCACCTTTGCCTGTGGATACTTTGATAACTGGACAAGTTGAATAACTAGATAACTCACTATTTTGTAGTTTATTCAAAACCAAACAATAACTCGCTAGAGTTGTCACATAAACGACAAAGACATAAAGATTTGAGTGACAGGAGAACAGAATTTGGAAAATATACTGCGAGAAAATGTGAGCGAGTATAACGACCAGGGCAGGACTCAAATTGCAACAAGAGAAACTGGACGGTGCAAATTTGAGTCCTGCAAACGAGGTACAGAGTTGGTGGTCGCGGGTTCGAGACCTAGCTTGGTCACGTTTCTAGCTCACATTTTCTCTCAGTATACATCAATATTTCCTGATCCCTGTTATTAAATTACATTGCAGTTTTAAAATGGGGGTTTCTTACCTTGTAACATAGCCATGGAGATGATCACTAAATGGTAGTACGAACAAAGATTTGGCAGAAAGCTCACAAGAGGTGCATAGTGACTCTGCTCTTTCAATGGCCTGCGGATCCTCCCCTTGGAAAAAAACAAAAGGAATTTAAAATCCAACGATGGAAACGCAAAAAATATTACAAAATGTGCAAGTAAAGGAAAAAACAAAAATCTCGATTTTACTTTATAGCAAATATCAGATATTTCAAAACAACTAATATTTTAGTTGTTTAAAATATGTTTGGGATTTATAAAATAAATAACTTGAAAGCAAACACTAAAAAATTACTGTATCATTTAAATGCAAAAATATTTATGATAAAGAAGAATACTACTGCTGGAAGCCTATTAAAGATTGTCATGTCTTTTATATATGTAACATTCTATGTGTTAAAGGTATCAAATGCTAATACCTGGTGGCAATGGGATATTTCTCTGAATAAGTACAACAGCCAATCTTGTATTCCGTCCTTGCAAACTTGACCTAGAAAAGAAGTGTAAGTAAAACAAGCACGAATTTAGCAAAATAGATCATTATGCTTTGTTTCTCAACTCAACTGTGAAATTAAATAGCACTTTTTCAAAGTAAACTTGCTATGTATTGAGAGTATAAGACAACTGATGATATGGCATGTGAAATAAGCGCTTTGGCTATCCTCTTTGTTTACTTTTTTGGACCAGCATAGACATAGGTTTTTTTGGTGGGGGGGGGGGGAGGATGCTCAATAATTAAGGACAACTGAAACTGAATTAAGCTGCCAAGAGTGGAGAGTAGAAAAGAGTACAGCTGCAGGTCTTACATCAATAAGAATATATGCCTTTTTCAATAACTGCTGCTACTTGATCTTTGATTGAACTTAGTGATTGAATTCACTATGCAAGTATGACAAAATACCTGCTGCTTTTAACTATATCATACCCCATACTTTTTCGGGCACAAGCCCAATGCCACTCCCACCCCTAATGCCCCCCTGCCACCCAAGTCTGCCTTATGTGTGTGAGAAAGTTTTTGAAGATATATGGCTAAAAACAACAATTTAGATGGTAAGGTATCAGTCTTGGAACATGTTATCTTCATTTATAAACAAAATTCTTTTCTTAGACGCACTGTGCCAAACCATTAGGATTTAATATTTATATGTAACTCTGATGATCCTTAACTTTTCCAAAGGATATTAATAACTGTACAGATTAAATGTATGGATGCTTCAAAAGTGTTGTTTTGTAAACAATCAGAGGAAATAAGCATAGGAGATACAATGGTGATTATCATTATGTTATCATCTTCAGGTTTAATGTTTATTAACCTTTCTCTACATCTATGGGAAACCTTGAACTACAACAGAATCTATTTGGTAAAACCTCAAATTAAATCTATAACATAAAAACATATCCTTAAGTGGTCTATGCAGGGATAAAAGCCTGCTATTGCAATTAGCGAAAAAATCTAAATATTTACCATGCCCAATATCCAATAGGAATGCAGAATTACAATAAAAATCCCATCTACCCTGATGCATAGCTTTGACCATGTTTTCTTCTTGCTTTGGTTATTTCGAACAAAAGAATGGACAAACATAGTATAATCAGTTACCAAATTTGGTCAAAATATCTTAATCTTTCCCAGTTTATAGCAACCTCTAGGATAAATTGCATTTACCACACCTTAAAGCAGCTACTCTTGAGGCACATTCAGTTTCTTTCTCTTTCCACTGAATATGATCCCAATCAAGATCAAAGAAAATTACCATCAAAGAGGGAATAATATGAAGGTGCTTGCTCATCCAGTCTTTCTTCAGTATTCCTTTTGGTACATAGAATTCATAGGATGTCCTCTGTTAAAGAATTAAACAAAAAAACCTTAGCACAAATTCTTAAAATAGGGATAAACCATAGTTACACAGTCTGTCATGTTTATACAAAATTGGAATTTCTAATTTGACTTGCTATAATGATTTATCAGCAGCAAGAAAAAACAACTGATTTATGGAAGCATGCCATGGTTTTGTTTTGTGTTGATTGTGTGAATCAACAAAATTACAGGAAATTTTTTGTTGATGAAATATTCACACAATCTGACCACAACTTCTACGATTTTTTCAAAAAACAACAGAGCAGTATTCTGGACAATGTACCATTTCGCCTGAGTGATCTAAGGCTTGTGTGATTAAGCCTGAACTTTGTCAAAAATAGGCCTGAACTTTGCAAACAAAACATTGTGTACTCCTTGGAGCCCTTCGAGCAGCCTGCTACAGTGGCCTTTTCTTCATTCATCACACACACATAGGTACAGATTACCAGCAAAGTTAGAGCAAGATTTTTAGAACAAAATTATACAATATCAATATATTATCACTCACTGCTCAGCTTTAGATTGCTCCTCAAGGAGAACGAAGCTGTTTACTTTTACAAAATTCTGAGTTTGTCTCTTAGGCTCTGGCAGTGCTTCATCCAAATTGGAATTAAGAAAGATTCAATAACCTGGCAATATTGAGCTTCCAAACAAATGAGCAGACATGATCCCTGTCACAGAAATTGCTAATAATTTCATACAAAATTAAAACAGGCATGACAACTTTGAAAGTCTACTCTATAGAGTCTTAAGTAGTAATTCAGCTCTGCTTTGTTGAAAACCTTTTACCTTATTGGCTTTTCATCTTTTCAATTAAGTTTCAGTTAAATTAGTTGTCACTAAATACTTTCTATAATTTCTAACAAACATTTCATAACAAATGAATTTTTCTGTGAACCTTATGGTGCCAAGATGGCTCAGTGGTTAGAGTTACTGATATGACCAATCTTTACTCAGAGCAAGCAAAGTCACTGCCATTTCTGTGATGCTTGACATAGGCATCACAAGGTGTAGTCACCTTGAGAGGAAAGACTTCTCAGGTTGCTTATTTTCAACACAGCTTCCCAGTGTCCTTAGACAAACCTTCAGAAACTAGGTGATATCAGATACAAAAATGCAAACCAATACAGATGGTATATAAATAAGGACACTTAAGGAAGCAAGTGTTTTCAAGAAGGGGCATTATTTGGCATTCTAAATGACAAAGTCTCAAAATATGCATGTATGCCAGACTGGAAACTTTGCTGCGCGCCCGCAATATATTGCCCGTGCACACCTTTGCGCGCTTTTGCATATTGGCCGAGCAAAATCCCCTAGATCCCTTGACAATAGGATTTAACATTTTTAACAATAAAAATAACTAAGAGTGCATGATTTCAGGCGCGCAGTCTCAAATTTTCAAAATAAACTTGCCCGCGCAAGAAGCAAAGTTTCCAGTCTGGCATGTATGTAAAAGCTGTTAAGCATGACCAATAATACTAGAATTTTGGTAAGACACTGTCGTGATAGCAGATAGAAGAGAAAGAATAGCAGCAAGAGCAATAGAATTGGGAAGGCACTAAAATTAGAAAAGGATTGGTAAATATAGTAACGGATCATCAACATGCAACTATGACAACATCAATCAATATTCTGCAAGAATCTGCGTTACTTTATGTTGAGAACTTTTCTAAAGATGTGCCAACCAAACTTTGTTTATACTTTCTTTACAAGGAAAAGAGGACTGCAATCTTTTTTCAAGGAATTGGATGCCTTATTAAAAACTTCGTAAAACCTTTCTTGAAACCAGTGATTATCAAGATGACTTTATGCAAGAAAGAAAGGATGTCTATTAATAGGCCTAATAGTTACCTTTGGTCTTCGACGAGGACATTCATAATCTGCAGCAACTGGTTTGATATTCAGGGCCTTCTCCTGTCTTCTACTTGCATTAAAAGCATCCCATATTGCACAATGTACTGCATTATTTACAATATCAAGACCAGTCACGGCTACGAATCCTAAAGGTTTTACGAGAAGTTCACCTGGGACATCTCCTGCCGTCGCCATACTTGTTATCACTCTCATTGTGGCCTCGTTTTCAATCCCGATTTTCAAGGTCACGGTCCCAACAAGGTGCTCCAGCCAGCGAGCCAGCGGGGCCCTTCCAGGAAAAGAACGCTTGACTGGTTCGAAATCATAACAGTTACGGAAATCGCGGGGGTATTGGCAAGTGCCCCCAGAGCTTACTCCAAGCTGGATTCGGGTCGTTTTCTTGAAGCTGGAATTCGAAATGTGGAGCTGGATATGGATTTTTTGTAGAGCGGAAAAAATCAAACAAAGCAGTAAAGAAATGCTTATTTTCTTACTCATTTTCTCAACAAATTTCGTCCAAATGAAATCGTTCAACTGTACTGATGATTAAAACTGTACCGATCAGCTGATGTGGCTAATTCACCTTTATTTTATATAACATGACAAGACTTATTACCTGAGCCGTAACTTTTGCTATTTAATTGAATGGTAGGACATAAAGTGCAATATGGAAAATTCACTGCCTGTCCTGAATAAACCTAAATTACAATATCCTGTAGCCCAGGGTACTATATCCTTTGCTCGTCCCGATATAGAGATTAACCAAAGACAAAAAAGCATATTACACCGGCAAGGAGGAAGCATTCGTAGAAGAAGATTGAATCGCGCAGTTGTTTAGTTATTTTTATCTTTATAGTTCAAAAGAAAAACATGTCTTTTTTATTTGCTCAATCCTATAAATACAACACAGCCGTTGCACTAGTTCTACCCAAATGCAAAACGGGTTGGAAGATTTGTTGGTTGCAAGGCCCACGACACCAAGGAACCGAAGGTGCCATGGCCCCAGACCTTTTTGGTAAACAAATTATTTCCATAGAGGCCCTGTTTTGAAGCACTAAATTCAAGCTCGATATATAGGTCCCTCCACCTTGAAACTTGTGGCGTGGGCCCTGGGGTTGTTGATACAAGCAAGAGTCAAACTTGTCTGGAGACAAGTCAAGAAAACAAAGGAAATTTTGATGTAGAAAAATGTAAAAACAGGCAGAACCAAATATAATCTTCTTTTGACACGCAAGAAAAGAGAATTTGGGCGAATTTTGGTTGAAAAGCTGCACCGACTTTATATAGGAAGGTATTACCAAGGGTGTAAGAGGCCCGTACGACATACAATAAGGGTTGGCATGAATAGGCTGATGAGGTGTTTCACAGGAATGTATTTTCAGGCACTGCTGAGTGTTGAGAAAAGTGTGGGGGGTCTAAAATGTAGGGGCTAAAACTGGAATAAAAAGAGGCTTTACTGGTGGTTTACTTAACTTGATTATCATATTGAAACTTGACAGGTCTGCTTGATACCCTGCATTTCTTGTAGAAAGTGGCTAAAGCCCGCCATGCCCCCCCCCCCCCCACTTCCTACTCAGCGATGCCCGACATTTGCATTACCAAGTTATTGTATCTAAAACCATGGCGTAACCATAATTTATATTTATATGGATGTGCGAATAAATAATATTGACGTCAGAAACCAGTGACGTATTCTCCTTCGCTGTTTCCCTGGCTAATTTCCCTAACATTTGGTCTCGTGACGAATTGGAACTAAGGACTGTGGCCTAAAAAGGAAGTTTCATTCTTAAAATACAAATGGTCGCTTTATTCAGAGGAAGTATGGAAGCTGTTGGTTATTGGTAGACTTTTCAGGAAATCAATCGTTTGTGACATCTCCAACTGACTGCATAATTTGTTTGTTTGTTACAATTTTGAAAACTGGAAGAGCAAAATCAAACTCAAAAATCAGAAATCAACCATGATTGTTGCTGCAGAATCCACAGAATCTTTGACAACTCCAATGCTTGGAGGCAGTGGCCAGCCATTAAGTCAACAAGCATATATCCGAGGGAAAAAGAGAAGGAAGTTTCCAGGGTTTTGCATTTTGGTCTCAGTCGTATTGGAGCGTCTGGCATACTACAGCCTTCTTGGAAATTTGGTAGTTTATTTGACTACTGTTTTGAACTGGAATTCAGCTTCAACACTCGCAACGACCCTCCTCTTTACTGGCTTTACGTGGATATCTTGTTTCATTGGTGGAATGTCAGGCGATGTAGTGTATGGTCGAATGAACACAATATGTTTAGGCCTTGTTCTCTACTTCATAGGATATCTGTGCCTCCCTTTTATCACATTTGTTGTAAAGCCCGGTAGTGATGGGTCGTCTCCGTTTATTGTTCTTTGGCTTTTTGCTGCCTTAATTTTAATCTCGATCGGTGAAGGATGCTTTAAGTCAAATATGTCCCCTTTTGGGGCAGATCAAGTTGACAACGAAAATAAAAACAAATTTTTCAACTTTTATTATTGGGCAATTAACATAGGATCATTCCTTGGATTTGGACCTGTTGTGTATCTGCAAGAGAAAAAGAATTTCATATATGGGCATGCCTTGCCTGCTGGATGTCTACTTCTGGCATTGACTTTCTTCATGTTACCAAGATCAGTAGGCTACATTAGCAACCCACCTGCTCCAAACATAATAAAGAAGATTTTCCAAATCATAAGGGAAGCGAGAAGAAACAGAAAGAAGACACCAGCTCAAAGGTAACACTCTGGCTTATAGCAATAGAGAAAAATTATGGGGTTTAGGGAGCATCGGATGTTTTTTGTATATTTGGTAGAAGGACAAGGAAAATTCACATTGTTAGCCCCACCACTTACAGAGTTCATTTTCTGCTGGTGAAAATGCACATTGTAGTAGTAACTCAGTAACCATTATAAAATATGTGCCATAAACGTATAATGATATAAGTATGGTACACATATTATCTTAACATGTCTTTTGTAAACATGCATGTGGATCTCAAGTTCTGATTGTGCATCAGCCTTGTGATATTCAACTTTCATTGCCTGCTTGCAACGTCAAATGAGGGCTGAGAGAAATTAGATGTGACAATAAATGTTATACAGACATAATCAGGGGTAGTGCTACTGCTGATGCAGGGAGAATTTTTCTGATAAGGAAGAAAAGAGTGCCAAAACTCCCTATTGATAATCCAAAATGCAAAGTTTGCCTCTGATGCAGGCAAGGAATTTCCAGCTACATGGAGAGAACTGGGCAGATTCTGCCTGAAATCTATGTGGGTTTTGCATGGGTTTTTAAATTGTTTTTTTTTTGTATTTGTTGCTACCTAGCATCCGAAGGTAGATTTTAGGACACTCAGAAGCTATGCTTATTGAGCAGTGTCCTGGTCCTTCCTCTCGATGTGACCACACCTCGTGATTCCTACACCTAGAATTTCAGAGAGCTTGCGACTCTCCTCCCTCTGGGTGAAAGTTTGGTCATGCCAGGGACTCGAACCACGAACCCTTGGGTCTGTAGTCAGCGCCTCTAACAACGGAGCCATCCTCGCACCTCGCATTCTTGGTATTGTTGATATTGTGTTGTTCACAAGAGAACTAGCCAGAAATGATATGTTTGAATGATGGTATGTTTGAATAATTCAATTCGAGATATAGTCAGATGCATATAGATTAGATACATGAAGGAAATGTGCATGGGTCAATTAATTGCACCAAAGATTTTGTTTGGATGCATATATGGTCTAACATTTCCTGTGAAGGCCATGTTGCAGATACTGGTCATTTATTCAAGCATTTTGGAGTTTGATCTACTTACCAACATTTTTTATTCTTGCTGAAGGCAAAAAGTTAGAAGGATATTTTTCTCAGATAGAAGAAAAAAATTCAAATTTAAATTTGACAAGATGTACTTGTGTAAACATATTTCTTGTCATCATTGCTTATTCAAAAAGCCAAACCTCTTTGATGTTGGGAAAACCTTTTGACTCAATTTTATTGGTTTAAGGGGTCTGGGCTAGTTGGCATGGCATGAACAGCCAAGCAATCAGTTCCAGGGGTGGTGAATATTTTCTTCCTACTATGCAACTTTTGAAGGAAATCTAAAGATATACCCAAGTAAGTTATTCTCTGAGGTAAACATTTTCTATATTGTAGCCCATCAGAGTACACTGGTAGTGGATGCTATGAAGATTATGTTCCAATTAAACATTGGCTAGACAGAGCAAAGGCAAAGTATGGTGGTTCATATCTAGAAGCAGATGTTGATGAAGTCAAGGTTTTTCTTCGAATGCTTCCTATATTTGGGTTCTTGATCATCTACTGTATCTTATACTATCAGGTAGACTGAATTTTTCCATTGATTTGTTCAGTACATGAATATATTTATTCATTTGTTTATTAGTTTGTTCTATAAAATGTTTAAATGACAGTATATAAATTCAAAGAAAACACTTTTATAAGAGCTGTAACTTTTGATTCATCAGTAATAACTTTGCGAAATCAGAGGAGCCTACTTTTCAACCTTAATTACAATGTAAACAATAGAAACATAAGGGAAACCTGCCTAATGCAATATATATTGTTAAATATGCATCTATATTGTTTGGTGTATTGAACAGGACAGTTCTTAGTTGCAACTTATAGTTTAATGCAATAATAAAACCCAGATCAGCAACTTAAACCCTTCCTCTTTATACACCAAAGTGCATACAGCTCAGCCAGTACACTACCCAGGAGCATGGTGGCCCACCGGGACTCGGGAAATTTCCAAGTAGGCCCCTTGAAACTTTTCAGGAGGGCCCCTTGGATTTTTCTTACTTTTAAGCTTTTATATTAATGTAGCATCAGATTTGTGAGAAAAATTAAGTAAAGTAAGGCCCCAAGCTGCCTCCATGACACTTCATTCCAACATATTATAAGTGATGACAACAACAACAAAATCAGCAACATAATGGTGAGCCCCTAAAATCTTGACTTTCTTGGCCCATCAAAATAACCACCATGCCCCTGACACTACCAACACTATATGGCACCCCATAATTTCAAGCCCTGTATGTTAAATGAACAGTAATTTTCATTAAATAATTGTATGTTGTCTTATATTATGCAAGGCATATCTAAGTCAAGCATTAAGCCATAAATCAAAATTTTACCAAAGAACAGTTATTACTTACCTAGATCTGGAATGACACTCCAGATACTGAACTAGAAGACCTGACTGTAATTGAATGTTTTTTTTTCATTCTTTTTTGTAGACCAATAGCACCTTTATTATGCAAGGAATGCACTTGGATGTTTCCATTGTCAAGAATTTTCCAGTTCCAGTCGCTTGGCTGGCAATCACAAACATTATTTTTGTGCTTGTGTTCTTGCCAATTATTAGCAAAGGACTTTTCCCATGCCTGAAAAAATTCAATTTAGAGCCATCTTACTTCACAAAGATTATGATTGGTGAGTTGAGCTGTTCATATATCTATTGATCATATCAAATGATGTCTTGAAGTGCATTTGATAGTGATTTTGTTTGTGTTCATGTAAACATTTTTTTATTTTGGTGCGTTTTTATGTATATATGTGTGAATAAATCTTTTCATAGTGTGTAACTTTCAGTTAGAGTCAAAAAAATTTTTGTGCTCATTTACTGGTTATCTTAGAAGAAAAACCACAAGCCCTCCTTTTTCTTGGTTTGAGGTATCTTCTAGTATACTTTGCTTGGCAACTTTGAAATCTGGTGATTCTGTCTCTAACATGATGAACTGGAGAGAAAATACTGAGTTTAGCTCAGTTTGTACCATGAAAAAGATTTAATTGTCTTCTTTCTTCTACCCTACCACTTTTAGCACATCTGAAACTTGATATGCTTTTTGATATGAACAAAGAAGATGATGATTATTATTGTTAGATATGTAAGCATAAATCAGTCATCTTGAAACACAACTCTTTTTATCCAACATCCATTGTAACTCGTACTCAAGCACACAACACAACAACAACATAACATCCCCCTCGGAATAAGAAAATACAATAGTGTCCAAAAAATTTTTCAGTTAATGCCAATCTTGTCGCCATATGTAAGTTTAAATCAGTCATCTCGAAACACACCTCTTTTCATCCAGCCACCATCGTAACTCATACTCAAGCACACAACACAACAACAACATAACCATTATGTTGATTTTCTAACTTGGAAAAGAAGCAAGTTGAAGAATGAAAATTACCCTGTTGGAAAATTCTCGACTATAAATAGCTTTTTCACAAAAATTTCACCATGCTCCTCATCAAGTCTTGATATAGATTAGAAAATCTCAGTCTACCTTCCCTAACGAATCTTCAAATTGTCAAAATTCGTTTTATTCTCAAGGCTAGAGTAGCTGAGCTGAAGCAAGTGTCCTCTCAAAGTTGTTTTAAAAAGCAATTTAGTGGATCGTTTCAATCTACACCATGTTGCCCAAGATATTTTCCTTCTAATAATAGCGGATTGCATAATTGTCTGGATGGGAGGGTTGGAAAAGAATGTTTAACTAGTAGCAATGACAAGCAGGCTGGTTAATGCACGAGGCTTAAGCCATCGCCAGATAGGTAACTTGCCACCTTCCTACATCCTGTTGTTATCAATGGACATCCTGCTGTCATCAGGCACTTTCTTTATGCATAGATCATATATGTAACTCATTTTATCTTTGCTTCACTTTTTGTAGGTATGTTTATTGCATCATTAGCAATGCTCTCTGCTGCAATCTTGGATAAGGAACGATGCTCCGAGTCCACCATGGTGTTTAATAAAATTAGCAGGTACAATGTCACTGGAAGAAAAGTCACAATCTTTGCTCAAGTAGCACAGTTTGGCCTTATGGGAATCAGTGAAATATTTGTAATGATAACAGGTGATTATACTCACGATTTTTCAAGAAAATAAATATTCATGAAGAAATTTCATGACCAAAGAAAAGTAATTTATCTTGCAATTTCTTTTTCCTAGTTATTTAGTTGATTATAATTTATTTGAAAAAATTTTGTAACACCTCCGCTCTGTACCATTGAAGCACCTACACTTGGTCTTCCTAATGTTAAGGTCACGAATCCCCTGCTTTTGACCTTGTGTTTTATTTAACTCAAATATTCAATAAACTCTTCTCGTTGCAGGTTTAGAATTTGCATATTGCCAGGCACCTAAGAGACTGCAAGCTTTAGTTACCGGATTGTTTTTCATTGCAAATGGTATTGGCAGCTTATTGGGCTCTTTACTGTTTGAGCTTTATGCTGTGGGAATGCCAGGTCATTTGGACGTAGATATGTCTGAACATAAAAAAATTGGGGATTTGAAAGGTCGGCTAGACTATTTCTTCTATGGATTGGCGGCTTTGAACTTTGTAAACTTGCTCTGTTTTGCAAGATACACTAAGAAGCTCGACATAAAGGAGAAGAAATCGTCACAATCCGTTAATGAATTTTTAAGGTCCAATTTGCTTAGGACTCCTCAAAAAACTTGACTTGGAACAGTGTGCCAATGGACTTGCTGTTCTGTTTCGTTTTGGTCACAGGCTTTTTTGCAGTGAAACTTATAGTTAAAGTAGTCCATGCAACATGATTTTGTTAGTTTATTTTGTCAATGTATTTTTGATAATATTTAAAAATGAGGCTCTTGATTAAAGGCAATCGACATATACTGAAGTGGGTAAAGCAATTGTCAAGAGAAAGTTTGCCAATCAATAAGAGTGATACATCCCACGTGGTTATTAATTGATAGCCAATGGTTGATTGACAAATGACAAGCCACTTAAGTACTGTCGATTTCCTTTAATGTTCTTCACATGAATGATTTGAGTAACGTTACCTGTGGAATGATACGCACGTATAAATGAAATAAGTCATATACTGAGGTAATATACATTGTATATAAAAGGAATAATCGTTTGCCTTCAAAGAATATATTTTTTATGAGATTGTTTTATTAGAGAATACAAATTCAAAATTATGCATCACCCACAGCTGATTTCCTACGTTACATTACCCTGATACAAATTCTAAACATGAATCTTTAGAAACTTGAAAATGGAAATGAAAAGTTTGAAGAGCAGTAGGAAGTAGGAAGGGTTTGTGCAAGGATAAAAATGTGCGTGTACAATGAGCAAAAAACTCTATTTACAATTCAAGCGTATCATCCAATAGGATTGCAGTATGATACTCTAAATCCAATCTACCCATTGACGTAAACGAACAATGCAATCAGACTAAGCCCCTTATTGCACCTAACAAGAGATAAGAGAACCCTAAGGCAAAAATGTTATAATGCCTCAATGTCTCGTTATTTTTAGATCCTCGAACTTATCTTTGCACAAATACTTCAAAGCTCTTAGAGTGCCATTTCATTGATTCTTCACTTGCACTCTAAATTCATTTTATAGTGTAAGGCGCTTTAAATTCTAGTTAAATCTTTGCTTTCTGCAAGCCAACGGGTGATTGTAAATCCACAGCATCCACGTACATTTGTATCATAGCAAGAGAAATTTGAAAGTTTGCACTACCCTTTGACAGATAAACTTTGATGAAAATTTTGAAAAGGAAACCTGCGGTTAATCCTTTCTTTCAAGCTTTTAGATAAGTTATGATTGCAAAATTCTTTAAGACTGAACTACAACTGAATGCAGATTGCACGAACCTGCTCCTTCTGTACCCTTAATAACAATGTCAATTTTATATAAACGGATACGCCAGGGCTTTTTTTGGAAGGTGTCAGTTGCTTAAGAGCAAGGACCGCGATGAAAATGGGATAGTATTATTTGCCCGTTATTTGGTAGTTTCCATTTTTGGATGAAAAAAATTTTTCAGCTGAAAAATCAATCTCTAAGGCCTTTAAATGTAATGACATTGCAGAGATGCTTAGATAGGAGCAGCCTCAAGCACAACCCATGTTCTCCATTTACTCCTTTATTGGAATCACGAGGAAAGAGTTCCAAGAATCCAAACTTAGCGTACATACTCAATGATTACCCAATAAGTTTTGTACATTGTATATCTAATTGATTCTTGATTAGTGCCAGGGGTGGATATATGTTCATATTTTGGGATTTGGAAAAGGGTTTCACCGCACTATACCCCCCCTTTTTGACATGTATTTGACATGAATCCCCCCTTTTTGTATTATGGTCGCTTGTGATAACGTATCTTTATTTTTTTGCGTCGAGTTGCGTTTATTGTAAATGCTGAAAAATTGTTGATTAAATCACAAAATTTATATTAAAAAGCAAAGCTTAACAAATTAAGTTCCGCGTTACTTTCTTATATGTAAAGCAAAGTGCTGCAGGCACCCCGTTTGTTTTGCCTTTGAGTACACCACTGCCAGGCCTTAGACAATTTTTCTATGGAACAAAATTATCCTTAGCTTTGGTCTGAACTTTTTCCAAAGCTTTTTATATACCACTTTAATAACTTATTTCTACCATCCTTTGCTGAAATTATGTGACAAGTCGGCAATACTCTATAAGAACTAGGTAATGTTTGTCGCAGCCCAATGTATTTATTTTTTGAATAACTTGAGGCTGGTGTGTTCTTACTGTTCTTATTTCAACCCAATGGATTTTCTATAACAACATTGTTTCCAATTCAAAAAGCTCTTCAGATTGGTAACTCGTCGAGCTAAATCAATTCATAGAGTGTTTTATATTCCTAACCCTTTGATTTCTTATGCCTGCTAACTACCTTCAGATGTATTCTATTTACATTATGATTATGAGCAAAATACAGTTCCTGTGAGCTTCTTTTTTCTGATAGCTTCAAACATGAGCTGAATACTCACAACATGATAGAAATTTAGATTTGAAGGAAGTGAGGTACGAGAGAAGTCACTGCCCTGTACTTTCTCTCGGTGTTACTTTTGCTTACTTTTGGGTGATGTTTTTTAGTTTATGATGTGATATGATGTGTTTTTAGTTTTAAAAATGGCTCGTGGGGCCTATAAGAGAGCCATGACTCCAAGGGCCAACGGCTTCGGGCGGAAGAACTCCTGGAAAGAGGGATGGTGCCCCTTAAAATACACTGTAGAGGTGGTTCTGGGGGCCCATCTCTACTATTAGCCCTTTAGTTTGATCTGTGACCATGACAATCAACCCTCAAATTTTGGGATAGTTGGAGGGTCATGGTAGCCAACCTTCTGATAGAAGATGGTACCTGATGATGATGACTTCCATTGTACGAGTGCACAATAGCTGAATTGCGTGCTGCAGCTTCCTTTGAAACTGTGCCAGAAGAGGAAGGCACAGTTTCAAAGGAAGCTGCAGCACGCAATTCGGCTATTGTGCACTCGTACAATGGAAGAAATGGCTTTTGTGGAAATTAGGGTTTCCTATTCGATAAAATTTTCAATTATTAAGCTATTTGATAACGCTGAAACAATCTCCATGAAAATATTCTCAAATAATTGGTTGAATTGCAATTAGTTGTTTTGTCAATAGAACAGTGCCTAGATGGATATATGTCATAAAGAAGCTTTCAAAATCTGTGACGCAGTTAAAATGTTCACCTTCAAAATCTTACTACAGTGATTACAAGCCACTTTTTCTAACTATAAAACTTCAAATGAAACAATAAACTCTAAAGAAACAATAAAGTTTGCGACATCTCTGCATTATCATGAACTATCATGTAATTGAATGCAATTGGTTGTGAACCACTATTATTCACCATGAAGCAGTGTTAATAATCGTGAATCATTGTAAGTGATCGAGAATCATCATGAGTCATAATAAATCTGCGAAGGTCATCGTGGATCAGCTCAAACGATCACGAATCTCTGTAAATCATTATAAATCGGCATACCGTAAAAGCTCTATTAAGCGTCCCCCTCTCTATTGAGCCCTCTCTCTGTGAAGCCAAATTACCACGCCAAAATTTAAAATAAGCCCCCCTCTCTGCTAAGACCCCCGCTTTAGCCTCTGATGTCAAACAAAGAAAACATGCACCATCTAGTGGTTCTGTATGATGATAAGACCACGTGCATTAAATACAGCCCATGCAAAGGTTTTATTGTGCGCCTTAGAATCAAGAGGATACTAATGTTGATTATTTCAAAGAAATTCCATGGCATTGTGGCATTTTCATTATATATATGTTTTATTTTGAATAATTAATAAGCCCTCCTCGCAAATAAGCTCCCCTTTCAAATGAGCCCTCCTTTAGGAATGAAAAAGTAAATAAGCCCCCTCGGGTCTTAATAGAGCTTTAACGGTAAATCAAAACAAATAAGCCCGAAAGATCGTACTCCACCGTCAATGACAATGTCAACGGAAGTAAATTCTCGCCGAGACCCTGTATTCTGATATTTTTTCTTTATAAACATCTTCATAGCAAAGCCCAATCCTTCTTGCTACTGCTCTTTACTGAGCTCATATTACGTACCAGACACCTTCTTCGCACATAGCCTTGGGCCCCTATGTTTTCAAAACCAGTTTGAGGCACCTACATGTGATCAGTCTCGGGCCCACCAATTGGAAAGCAGCACGAAAATCATTAGTCGGTCGACATATTTGGGTATACCGTCTCCTTTTATCATGACTCGGTGCCTTTAATCGTCTACATATATTTAAAATATTAAGAATGTACAACCAGGCAAATGAAATTATCTAAAAGACTTCTATGCTTAAGTGCATCTTTTTGTACAACGCGAAATTGAGTAGAAGTACAGGCAAAATAGATAATTTTGATTCATTTTAGCCAATTTTGAATTGAAAACGACGTTTAAGTAAACGCTGACCGCTGTATTATCATCGCTATATTATTGCCAAACCAATTGATGATACCAGGAAAATATAATCTCCACGAAACAAACAATTTGTATCATTAAATGTGGTTTGCTTTAATTAGTTTATTGCTGCTATCTTTGTGCTAATCTTAAATGATAAATCACGCCATTAAACACGTCCATACTTCTCTTCATATTTTCAATTTCCGGCACCTTTACACTACGTCCTTTAAACCGACTGTATTCGTAAACAAATACATATCAAAATTTCATTCTACATTTTCTACAATAATGTCTCTCTCGGTGTCCTGCTATATCCCGCTTAAGTCACAACATTTAAACCACAAAGTAGGTAGTATATGGTGCTTCAACCCTATCCAGACCGGGCTATTTGAGCTGCTAGAGGACTAAGGAGGGGCTCATTCAGCCCCCCCCCCCACTCTAAAATCGTTGTTCCTTGGTCTATGTTGACAAAAATCACCATAGACATAGCAGAGGTTATGACGTATCATTTTTTAAAAATGGATGTCCAAAAAGAAAAATGACGTCATAATTGTTCAAGAAAAGTACACAAAAATGACGTCATAGTTAAAGTCACGTAAAACACGGCTGAACTTTTGTTCATATTTACTATATTTATTATGAATATAAGAGGTAGCAAGGATTCCATAAAATGATTATGGGATGAACCTGAGTTAAGTGCATCAAAAGATTTCTTAATTGTTGACCTTGACCACTGTGAAAAAACAGCCAAATTTCCCCCAATTTAATTCTTTTTTTTATTTTTTTAAACAAATTCACACTTCATAAAATAGAAACTAGAAGTAAAAAAGCATCGAGCCAGTTGAGTCTACCAATGTGGAGCACTGCTCGATTAAGTAAGTTGAAGGGGGTGGGGTTGAATGAGCCCCCCCCCCCCCCCCCAGTCTGGATAGGGTTAAGAACAAGATCGACCAATTATCTTTTTCACCTCACTTTCATCATCATAATCGTTATCATATAACAAAATTAGGACACCCAACATAGCACAGGATCATTAAATCTGGTTTTCCCTGGCAACCGGGAGCTTTTCAATTCATTCGCATTCCTTAGAAAGCAGCGAAAAAACAATGCTACAGTCTACGAAAGACAAGCATTGTCAGTTACAGTATAATTATAGATTGGGAAAATACCGTAGAGGCTACAGCAAAGGAATTGTTTTATTTTGAAGAAGGTGAGCCCAAAATTTCTTACTTTTCATCATTTCTTTGCCATGACAAATTAAACAGAGTTTTAGATAGAGTTTTCAATAGAAAATAGGCTAGCCAGTTTTTAGTTAATTTTAAAGTATAATAGAAAGATCAGCTACCTTGGTTTATCTGGAATTTAAATTAGAAGTTTTCATTTAACCTAATAACTCTCCTTTTCATAAAAAAGACCAGTGTAATGTTGTTGGAGACCTTTTAGGTTGATAATCTGAATATGCCGAGAATTCTTTCAAAATGTTTGTTAAATGATCCCGAATTTCCCAACCTTTTACTTAGGGGTATTTTTGCAACGTTTCCAAGAAATTAGTTTAAAGGAATTTCCCAATTTCGTTTATCGTTGCCCTTTCCTGAAATGCACCAATCGCTGGTTGCTCCCACTGGTTGCTCAACGTAGCCATTTTGAAATTGGCAACTCTCGTCTTTTGATCATATGATCCACTTGAGAACGAGACTAGACCTAATCATGTCAAGACATGCCCCGAGGATATGTGCTGTGATTGGTCGCTTTTTTCGTAAAGCACGCTTTCTGCAGTTGTGGTTTCAGTCCTGGTACTTGTTGTTTTTCATTAGTAAACCGGGGCCTGGGAATACCCCTATAACAGATGAATACGAGACTTGTTAGAACACGTTCCGTTGAACCATTGTTTAAAGCCGCGTTTTCCTTTATGACAACAGAAAGCTTCGCAATCGCTTGCAGGAATCACCGGTTTAAAGACCTTCAAAAATAATCTTCGCCCGAGAGCGAGAAGAGATCACGAAACCTGCTTCAAAGGCTGGGTCAGATTTCAGCGTCAATTATTCCAAGGTAAATTTTTTTTGCAAGTTCTTCTAATGCACATTGCATCAGCTTTTGCGATTTTCAAGGCTTCTATGTATTGTTCGCTGCTGCAAGATTTGTGATTAAAATATATTCACAATTGTCCGGCATCGCTAACGGATATGCAATTAGCTCGAAAGGTTCGTAGCATCAATTTTCGTTCCATCGTTAAGTGCCTGTGGGATTTTCACTTTTAGTTTTTTACGACGTATTAGTCATTGTTTATTTACACGATTGCGTGATAAATCAAAATTTTTTGCCAGTTTATCATGACGCAGTTCCATTTCTCTGCCTCGTTAAAATGCTTTTCTTCCGAACGAGGCATTTGAAGCAAACAAATGTTTCTAGAACATACGAGGTCGGATTCTAGAATGCTGTTTACAAGATTTTTTGCAAGGGATGTCATTTGCGTCATTTAAATATTGTTCGCTGTAGATGTACTGTATTGTTTTCAATTCTGAGTGAATCATCGGTGAAACTCTTTGAAACTGCCTTTGTGTTTATGGATTCAAGATCTTTTATTTGCAGCCTTTTTATTTAAAAAGAGCTATCTGGTTAAAATCCGCTATATATTTGCAACTGGGCCATTGTTTTGCTTACAATATAGATCTAAAGGACAATTGAGCGTAACGTCCAAAATGTTTGAACTGCGCAACATCATTGTTTCTGGATCACTTCGTGTTCTTTTTGCGTGACGTTTTTATTCCTTACCCAGGGCGTTATAACGAAGTCAAATCGTTTCAAATCGTCAAATGGAACTTTCTCTACTATCAAATTCCAAAGAAAATCTAAAATAAGAACTCTTCATCTTCTTCTAAAGATTATTTGAATCTTTTATTTGATTTTCGATTAGATGATCATGAAATCGCAATAGATCAGAAAAAAGCTTTTTAGGCCAGTTTGGCTTTTTTCCCGACTGCCTTCAGGAAAACCTACAATAATGTGAACAAATGCCTCTATCTGGAAGATCAAAATAAACAATATACGTTGCTATGAGAAAAAACTTTGCCTATTAAAGCTATTCACGAAATCATGTCGCAAAATCGAAAGCTGCTTTTCAAATGTGAAAGTTGTGCGTTGAGCTCGATAAGCTAGTATGTTTATTGCCTGTTAATGTGATACGTTTCTGGTTTCTGGCAAATTGCAGTTCTCCATATTATTCCGTAAATGCTTTAAACCGGATTTCCAAATCAAAAACTTGCTTTTGATTTGGGCCAAATTTGTTTGCATGCACCTCAAATGGTTCATCGTGTGACGCTTAAATGGGAAAGGTCATATAGCTACATTCATTTTTGCAAGGGTGAGATAGCGATGTACAGTAAACACCCCTGGCTGCCTTACTTGCCCTTCATTGTACAAATGACTACAGACATACTAAACGTAGATAAATGGTGTGACTCATGATTTCTAATTTTACAAATCGCGTAATCACAGGATCACGTGAATAGCAGAATGGGGACTGGGCCCAATCTTGTTATCAATGCCAAAACAAGCACCGACTTTGTACCGGCATGCTATCGTTGCCACGACAATGATCGCATTCAAAGTTTGCCAGCCTCATGAGAAAATTTCAGCTGGGAAAAATAGTTACGTAATTGTATATATTACTATTTTGACAGTGACAGATTCGCTTCCCACCAATTTTGAGTATCATGAGCCAAGGTTCTTTTACTGAGAGTTGAAAATAATTCTTATTTTTTGTTCCAAGTAATTGTTACCCGAAAATTTCATATGATAACGTTGAAGTATCTACTGGTTCAATCTGGGGATTTCCCGCAGCAAATTTTGACCCTTTCCTACTTTCCTTCAGCCAAAGAAACATCTTGAATCTAAACCCTTCTTAGTTTTGTACCTTGGATCTGTTCTTGCACGCTTGCTTCAACCCTACTGTTTTACAGATGCAGTTACCGTACTTTTTTTACGGGAAAAGATAGTAAAGGTGCTAACATGAATAACTTTTTCATAAAAAATAGGAAATTCACTCAAATAAATTACTGCTCGACATTCTTGTTTATACTCGACATGATAGTCCGTTCGAAACATGGAAGCAGGCGCCGCGGAGCAGGGGGGGGGGGGGGCTTTAGCCACTCAAGTCCCCACTTTTTGCAAAAAATGCCAAATATTAAGCAACAAACTGCCAGCAAAGCCTCTTTTTATACGGTTTACCCCCCCCCCCCCTACTTTTTTAGACCCCCATTTTTCTCAACGCTCCGCTGTGCCTGGGAAAGTGAGTGAGATAATATTCCTACAGTACTAGCAAGGGGAATACGAAAACGTCTTTCCAAAGTTTTGAACAAAAGTTGCAAATATTGATTGGCAGTCAAGCCGAAGATATTAGAATATTTTGACAAAGACCTCTCATTCTCCTCGCATTTGTACTTGGTACACCAAAATTTACACGGTCAAGCATCATGATACGTAAATACAAACTAAGGAAATTAACACAGGCAAGCTTAGAATATACAGGGAAGTTTACAACAAAAAAGGAAAAATGCTTATAATCTTAGCGTGTGGATGAAGGTCTTTTCCAGCATTTGTTTACAAAAAATTAATTCCGGTTATTTATATAGCATGGATTAAAGATTTTTGAGCCTATACGTAAACATATTACAATAACAAAGGTTCATTTGTAGTTAGTCATATTTTCATTTTCATTTCATGCAGAACTTCTTTCGAAGCGGATCTTGATAACAATCAGAGATATAAAATAAATCACTCTGGTTAGGAAAAACACTAAATCGTACTAAGATCATTCTGTTGTTAGAGGCGCTGACTACAGACCCAAGGGTCCGTGGTTCGAGCCCCTGGCATGACCAAACTTTCACCCAGAGTGAGGAGAATCGCCAGCTCTCTGTAATTCCAAGCAGAGAAATTACGAGGTGTGGTCACATCAAGAGGAAGGACCAGGACACTGCTCGATAAGCATAAGCTTCTCAGTTTCCTAAAAACTACCTTCGGATGCTAGGTAGAAAAAAAGAAAAAGAGAGAAAAAAAACAATTGCAAATTTATGATTTTTGAGAGTGCCACTTCATGAAAGGCATGCCTAGGGGTAGCAATATCGTTCTTAACATGTTCACTAATATGAATTTGACAGAGCTAGATCTTTTTCATTTTTATCATTGATGCGCAATGCATTCTGGGTAATCTAGCAATATGACATGACGGAGGCCGTAAATTCACATTCACAAAAAGAATAGTTATCTTGCTGTTTCTCAGTTGTAGAAAATGGTAGGAAAGCGTTCATAGATATCATTCTAACAAAAATATGTCTGCCCCATGATGCTTCTTTTGTCTTCCGGGAAAGGAAGGTTTATCTTCAAACATTGTGAGGACGAAATGAAAAGCATTGTTTTCTTATTGATTATATATTTTCAACATCAAGTTGAGTTCTATCTTTGCTAAATGGGGCTGTTTTGCATATGCACAAGCTCCCATTGCCTCATTTCATTGCTAACTCCCCGTATGCCACTCTTTACCTTGTTTTTCACAAATCAGGCGCATTCTTTAAGAAAGGACGCATTCATAAGGAAAGCATTACTATAATAGGCAAAAAACTGGATTGGACTCTGCTAATAGATGTGAATACATAAATTTTGACTTGTTTTCTTTAAAATGTCGAAGTTGTTATCAGTTTCTCTAAAAAGTTAGCATTCTACAAGAATCAAAATCATTAATGAACATAGGCTCGTTCAAAAGCAAGATAGAGAACATAACAATGACAGGCTGCAGCTACAGACTGTGCAGTCCTTGCATTCAGCACGTAAATTACATGAACTTAGCTGCCTACCACCTATCGCCTAGAATTCATTGTGTTGCTTCAATTTAATCTCAGATTTTGGCTTGCAAATTGACCTATCTGGACGATTTCTGTGTGTTTGATATTTTATTTTTTAGTTGGTTTTGATTAGTCTGTTAGCAGAGGTGTTGCCTGTGCAAATTGTTAGATTCTTTTTGTTACCTATTTCTCCAAAGTATAAAACTTCGAAAATGTACTGATAGCGATAAACAAATTCATCCATTTAATGTGCTCAATTCCTGCCCAAAATTGTCTGTGTATTCTCAAATGGCTCAAGACTTCAGTAGAAGCAGTTTGGCCACGTTGTGTTCATGCCGACAGGAACGCCGTTTTGTCGGCAAGTCTGGGGATCTACACCCCATCCCAACCCCTAACTTTTGCCCCAGGCTATAGACTACTGTTAATCAACATGTAAAACAACAAACCAAGAAACTTTAAATATTCGTTGTTAACTATTCTTTTTTCATTGCAACTACATCCTTTCTCCTCCTATCCCTCTTCTCATCCCACCAACAATTACCAAACCATGCTATCTTTCTTATTCAAAAAGCTCTTTATGCGAATCAGACTTCTCATTTTTCTCTCAGCCCAACTTCCCCTCCTCTCAAGTCTGAATTTGGCACCACAGACAATTATTTTTATACGGGATTCAGTGATAAAATTTATTTGCAATAAAAGCAAGATACATAAAGTAAATGTAAATATGATTTGGAGGATTATATTGGCTCCTCTTGGCAGACAGTTTTTTACCGAGAGAAATATGATATTGCATTAGGTCAATAGAAAACGATAGAAAGTCATTTTGTAGCAGGGATAAGGTAGTACATGTCTGAACAGGCCTTTCCAGTAGCCAGCTGCAGCTTCGTTTTAATAAAGAATTAAACCATTGCGTCTGTTATAACACAATGAAGCGATTAAGCGAATAATAACCCTGACAATAAAAGGCTTCTTTTCACATTTTGGTGTGTAGGGTGTTTCTTTTTAGAGCACATCTCTGCTCTTCTATCAACTAACTATTTCTGTTTTGCGGTTACTGCAAAATTTAGCAAGAGAAGTAATCGCTGTTTACATCGTCCTTACGTAATGTTCTATTCCAGGTGCCTCCGTCATTGTAAATCGATCTAGTTTAAACAGCTGTTGCATAAAATTTCGCTATGGTGTTCAGAAAGGGGACGTGTTGATGCCTTAACTGATTTTGGAAGAAATTACCTGTATATAGTTAACCAAAGGGAATTCCAATGCTCTAGCTTCTTCAAGTGCTTTATCCAATTCTAATGTTATTCAAAGTCATTGGTAGATGCAGACATTTGCAATATTCGAACTGGCAAAGGTACTAGGCGTCGTTTATAATAAAATTTAGACCAAGGCTTTTCTGGTCTTTGGGAAACTAATGTTGGATTAAGCAAAGGGATCCAAAGGTAAATACAGTAAAACCCATATAAAAGATAAAAGAAGGTGCCTGGTTACGTTGTGGTTTAGTGCCTGGTTAGCGGGAAATTAATCTAAAGACTCATAAATTTGCAGTTTTATATGGTTTTTTCTGTATGCGTTTCTTAATTCACCAAGTCAGTTTTTTAAGAATAATTTTTTCTGAATTAATTTATGTGTTTTTATCTAGGTTTAAAGCCCGTTTAAGGACAGTTTTTATGAATGTGCAATCCTTGCCAAAAGTCCCTGGAACACCCTGCAGTCAATGAAACGTTTTGATGAAATAAAAGTTTCTGTCTATATGATACAGAAATATCTCCCTCCCCCAAAAAACAATGTTGGTTGAAAAGCCTCTATTTACACTAGCTTATAGGGTTACATTAGTTGAATAGTTGAAGCTTTGAAACTGTTGTTATTTAACATTATTTTATGGGGAAGAAGGGGATCCTATTGACCTTTGGCAACCATTCATTTAGCTGTTGCCTTTCCAATTTTGTAACTTTCTATCATCCCTGCCTTTCAGATTCCACGAACATTGGCTTCGGTCATAGCCCTTTATCAAATTTGGATGAATGATGGGACACGACCATTTTTCACTCCTGCCCCCTCCACTCCAACCACTTTCCCTAAACCAACTTGAATTGTCGTAGGATCTCACATTTTTTCGCTTCTCTAGTTGTCTGTTACCTTTTTCCAAAACACACGCCTAAGATATGACCATATGTCTGTCTGCTCGCTCTGTCCACTTATTTGAGGCCGCCCTGTTTTAAGAAATCCCTAATAAATACCATCTGCGAAAACAATATTTTGCCTCGAGGCTATACGATAGCTTGGAAGATCCAAGATTATTCCTAAGCTTTTAATGTCATTTACCTTATAAACAGTTGCTTATTGTTTCACAAGGAAATCGCCCACTTTTATTGTCAATTTGTTTGCCCAACTTGTTAACCGCATAACTGTTTTCAGCCTCCGCGTACTGTGAACAATGCTATATTGTGAGCGTGTGCGTTATTTATACTTAATAACCTTAATTAGAAGTTTTGGTTAAAATTAAGATATCGTGCAGCAAATGTGGCGAGGCAGGTATCAATGAGATTCGGAGAGCGTTTCGCTATCCGGCTCAGTGGACCAGTGTATATCCATTGCTGTGCAAAGCAGGCTTGTTTGGTACGGATATCAGCCCCCTTTCTGTTCTCTGTCTCTTTGTCCATCTCTGATTATCTTATCACCCAGCTCCTCTCATTTTTTTATGCGATACTTCCTTGTTAATATTGCAAGTAGATCGGTGTTCTAAGGACTGTTCTGTTAAATATCAACTGTTTACGGAAAGTGGATCTGATTCATATTTTAAAATTTATGAAGCCTTAACCCTTTAGTCAACAAAATTGCAGTTCACTGCGCTGGCTTTGTACCAATAAACCAGGGTGTCAAACTCAATTGCATAGGGTCTGAATTGCAAAACGTACTTTAGGTCGCGGGCCGAGTAGGATAAACATTTCTTGAACACACTTTACATACACAATAAGATAATATGATCTCGCGGGCCAATTTTAATTACACGCTAGGCGGGATGTGGCCCGCGGGCCTTGAGTTTGGCATATGTGAATTAAACTTTGAAAATATAAATCTAGCTTTTTCTCAATACTGCTGAGCCCTGTTGGAAAAATTGACTTAAAAAAATTATTTTTCTTAAAGTACGAACTCAATTTATAAAAATTTATAAGCTTCCTTAAAGATAGCTTTTCCAACTAAATTTACATTTGTCGTCAACTCCTCCTTCGCACTTGTTTTTAAGTAGATGATTAGCTGGTATAATCCATGCAAACCGTTAACAAAAAACAGGCCTATTTTTAAAGTTTATAGACTAAGACGCGCAAACAAAGACTTTTTACAGACTGATATTGCGATGTATTTTAAGTCATTATCACCATCATCAACAGAACACGATTCTATCGAAAATCTCGACATATTTAGGAATGTCTCTCAGCAGTGTCAGTGTCTTCCACCTTCGCATGCATGTCTCCAACCCGTTCCACATAACTTTAAGTTAAGCCTCTTAAAGTCTTTTTTCGTAACTAAACATTTATGGCTACCGTACATCCTCGAATTGCCCCCCTCAAAGAAGCCCCCTTTGAGAAAGCCCCCATCCTAAAACGACAAATTGTTAATAATCCCCCCCCCCTCGAATAAGCCCCTACTGCTACCGTAAATCCTAGAATTACGGAAATCCCTCACCTAAAGCTGTAAGATCAAGGCATCCCACTGTTAGGGGCCCTTCTTTTCAGTCTAAAAGAGGTGATGTTTGGCCTTTTTTAGACAGGTAAATGCCCAGATATCCTCTAACCCTAGTAAATGTTCTTACGTTCTTCTCCCATCAATAGATATTGTTCCGGTATCTCTATTAACTTACACGATATGATTAAGAGATGTTATTATCTTCTAAATGATCAGTGTCCCTCACTTGTTGTTTACTGCAAATTTTTTAAGTCATCTGTGGAATTTCAGTTGTTTATCCCCTGAGACTTTCTGTTATAAGAACCAAATGCATATGAACCTGCAAACGTTTTCCATTATGGACGTTTCGTTATGTAGCCCTGGTAACACACTGTCCTGGGAGTGCTCTCAAGTGACAGTTTTGTGGACAATAATGAAGTAAGTCAAACAAACGTGAAATCATCGACACGCAGGTGTTTCCCACTGTTTCTTAAAATATATTTTATCCCTTTGTTCTGCGTTTGAGGTTTTGCCTGAAGATTAACACTGGTTAATTTCCAGATGACTTTTCGTGTTTATAACTGATGATCGCACAAAATCCCGATCTTCCTCACAGCGTTGACTGTTCTGTAGCTGACTCGAAGCAACAAAAATGTACACAAACTTTGTAGAGGCAGTCGACTACCTGATGAGTATCAAGTCTAAGAAGCCAATTGCAGGGACTGTCCATTACATGTACCACGGAAGTGCCAAAAAAGCAACGAAACTCCTGTGTATTACTCCAGAGAATATGAAGAAAGTTGGCACAGGTCAGAAAAAGGTCACGATGAGCACTTCCAACCACATCGAACCAGCCCCAGACCTGCGATCAGAGAGGAGGGTGGTGGGACGTCAACTGGCCCACATTGGTGACAGTTTGCTAGAGAGCCCGGATGCACTGACCAGTAAGCAAAAACGTGGTATAATTTTGTCATTGGCAGTTGTGAGCTTGGCTGGAGTTGCACTCATCTGTTTTGCTAAAGATGATAAGATGACGTAATTTGGAAACTAGAAAGGAGCAAGAGACTAGTTCGAAGAAGTTTATTGTCAATACGTTTAGTTAAAAGCAGCTTTAAAGATTATAGTGCTTATTATATTTGAATTTGAGTAGAGCAAAGGGCTTCTGGAATAACAACCTAGTAGCCTAGGGGCCAATTTGGTCCAGCTTTCCTTCCTGAAACTATCGCAGAAGAATGTTCAAGAATTTTAACCAAGCCTCGTTTCCACGGTTGGTCGTCTCTCGGTCGGTCAGATTTAGCGAATCGTGAGCTAGATAGCGTACAATCTCCCCCTTTATTAATCTTCCCCATCATCAGGAATTTTACTTTTCATCAGGGTTATCGCAGCAAAAAGTTCAAAAAGTTCAAAAAATGTCAAACGTTAGTTGATTTTTGTGTTGAAATGAAGATTGTTGGGAACGCGAACTGAAACGCCAGCATTCGTTATTCAAACTTCTACCCACAATAGAGAGGCTATTAAAAAAGGGTAGACTCAAACATCGATCAAATGTGTAGTTGTACGCTCTTTAGAGTTCACAACTTTGTTGAATCACTAAAACTAAATTATTGCAAGACTTTTTTCCATTGAATCCTCTGCAAGTCAGAGAATTTCGTTGCAATCAGCACACCCTAGTGCTACACACTCTATGGAGTGCACAATCAAAACTATTGTTAAGTGTGGATATTTGAATAGGTATTTTGTACAGCGTTACAGTTTAGAGTAACAAATCTTAGTTTATTGGCATATTTGGTTTAAGCAAATTTGTGGTTTGGAAAATTTTTGTAAGTTTAGCTTTTGGTCTCTAAGATCATTTCAAAACAAGATGTATATACTGTGTAAATATTGCTTGTAATCGTGAAAGGAGAAGGATATCATATTGCCAAACGGTGTAAGAAAACTACTTATTCCTATTGAATCCAAGAGTGATCACGCGTCAAAGAAGATTTAAAAATGACCAATGGTGGCATTACAAAAGTCACATGACATCAATCCAATTTGTTTTTGAGAATGATATTTCTAACTAAGAAAGTTACAATTTCAACGTTCCAATATTATTTGAACGTGATTGCTCTTTGATATTTTCAAGAGATAAAAACTTGCTTATGCGATTGTTTAAATTCTGTTTTATTTATTTATCAACTGCTTTGTTGTGTTTTAAATATTGCCCTGTTGTCATTGGAAACAATCCTATTATTGGAAAACGTAAAATAAGTTGAATTTCATAACAAACTGAAACATTGCACAAATCTTACAAATGTATAAATTTATTCTTGGAAAATCCCGAAACTTCGATAACAACAGGGCAATAACTGTTCAAAGAACTATATTTACGGTGCATTAACTTCTTATTTTCAAGATAAAAACGATAATGCAATATGACTTTTATGTTTGATATCTTCTACGCATTTTGAATTAGTTTTACTTTCATTGTTAGAATATGCCCTTTGGCAGTGGAAATATATTCAGAGAAACATTGAAGCAGTATTAGAGGAACTTAAAACCGAGAATTTATTTCTTACTATAAGAGAGACTAAAGGCTTTAGAAGTAGAAAATAGTATGTCGTTATCGTCCACCCCGTTTCTTGCAGTCACTAGGCCATCCAAAAACTTAGGCAGGTCTTTAGTAATAGACAGGGTAGCTAACCTTCTACAAAGAAATAGACAGGGTAGCTTACCTTCTATGTTTTGGAAGTCCCCTTGAAATCCCTTAAACCCAAAATGTATATTCGATATTCTGAAGCAGTGATTCAAACACGTCCTCCTATGAGCCTGAGCAAACTCTTTTTCCAACAGATCAAATTTGCCTGAAAATGAGTAACATTTCAGAATCATCTTGTGGTCAAAATATATTCCCAAGGGGTGCCTAGTTCTTGCTTTTCTCGTCCCTTGTGTTACTGAAAATCTTGAATCTATTCATTTATTGTAAGTCAAAAAGTCATAGGAAATGGAGACCGACTTACTCGAGGACTCGAGGGGCCCCTACTTGTTTCGAGGACTCGAGGGGCCCCTACGAAAGTTCTTTCTTTCCTACGAGTATGCCTTCAAAGACCAATGGATGCAGTCCCCAGTTGCCCCCATACCACACCTCCCCCTTCAAATTTCTAGGAACGCTTCAGATAAAAAACCAACATGGCTGCTAACAACCTACCCAACCTTAGTGAGCTATTAGAGTACTTTACAATGCCAAGTTTAGATGCATTAGAGATTCCATGAAAATAAAAACTACGGTAGTTTTGGATTCAAAATGTATATTTCTTGTTGTTATTGTTGTGTTTGAAATAAATGTGTTTTTTTCTGTATTCATTTCTGCTTGTGATTCGCCAATGTCGGAAGAGACAGAGATATTTCCAGGCGTGACTTCAACAAATATTCGTTTCCAATCAGGTACCTCTTTAAGAAAAATAAGTAACAAAACATCATAATTCTGACGTAGTGAAATGCTCTAATATGGCACTTGAAATCAGATCTATTTTTTTTCAAGACCTGCAAATAGAAGCTGGAAGTATGATACTGAAAGGATCCTACTGGCTTTTGCCATTCTGAAATTATCTTATTACATTGCAAGTCTCTTTTTACATCGATAACAATTCTCAACAACAGTTGGTTTTGGAGAAGTAAAGTAACCATGCAGTTTTGTAACTTCAACTAATGGTAACTTATTAGTGCGTTTGCTGGTGAATTTTTCTGAAGCAAAGGCAGATTCGTTAACCATTTCTCAACCCCATATTTGATAAAAGCAAAAGATTTGCACGGGACAGCCATTTTCGTACGTTTACCGCCAATAGAAGCCTTATACCCCTTAACCACAGGAAAGAGCCCTAATAGCAGCTAACAGGGGTTAGACAAAACCACATTTTTTGAAAAACAGGAAATACAATTAGGTTTTCAACTTCCCTATCTCCCCCCTTAAAAGAGATGCATTTTCTTTGATTTAGCAAGTTGAGAAACATAGAGCTAGCGATATTAGTAGTTGTATTATTTCGCTCTGTTATAAAATATTTCACTTTCTAATTACCGTACTTTCTATTTTCTATTTACAAGCAAAATTTCAACGTTTTATCATAAAATTTCAACTCAACAAGACAACTGTAACGATATATTTGCTCAAAATTCTACAACAAAGTAATTCATAATCAACAAAGTTGGACATTTTAGATAAAACTTTGATATCCAAAAGTCAAAAATGTCTTTGAAAAAGCAAATGAGATAGATTTTCTATCTTTGTTCCAACGTTAGGCGTAGGGGCAGCTGATTTTTTCTTGCAAAATTCGGGCAGGAGCCTTTTCTAAAGACAAATGGTATCAGAATATTAAAAAACTACATTTCGAACACGTTTATAAATTTCTAGGATGAGTAGAGTGGGCGTAAGGAAAAATCTGAAACGGGACCTCTACTTACAGACTGCAAGAAGATCCAATCTAAATGCGCGGATCACATCAAACACAATAGCAAAATGTAAAAGTGAGAATTTTTTCTCGTTAGCTAGGGGGAGCTGAGTTATAGAGCTTCAGTTGAAGAGCTTTAGAAGTTTTGGAAAGGTATTTGAACTTGAGCAAAATTTGTTTAAATATGTACATAAAAGCATCTTGCGCCCCTTATGTTCGGGGGCCTTTAGTTATCAAACTAAGGTGTCCTAAACTGCCTTATGCCACTGGCATTAGGGAATGCAAGCGTGAATGCTAGCCATTCAACAGAAATCACAGAAAGGTCTGCTTCTTCTACAAAATAGATTCTGCAAATCAAATAAATCAAGCAAAAAAAGTGTATGGGTTGTTCAAAATGATGCATGATGACAATGTTCCATATTTTGCTGAAGGGATGCAAATCCTGGCCACTGTTCCAGCAGCATCATGTTCAGCGAAACGGGCATTCAGCTCACTTAGGCACATAAGAACATATCTTCGTAACACCATAACTTCGTTACACATATCTTCATAACACAGCAACAGACTTGACAATGTCGCCCTCTCTAATATCGAACGTTAATTCTCAAGTCATGTTCTCGAAAAAAATATCGATAAAATAATCGATATATTTGGTCACCGTCGCGGGAGAGATTCGTATTTCTTTTAATGAAAACTAGAAAGCTATTTTGTAATGTGCCATGTTTATAAAAATGCTAAAAAGTAAGCCTCATTTTAATGATCTTGTCAGTCGTTGCTCGATTAATATTAGAACTTTTCATGTGTAAGGGTATACTACGTAAAAATATGGACTTTAGTAATTTGAGCCCCCCTCCCCCCTTCCCCCCTCCTATATGAGCTCACTCCGTACGCCTATGCCTAAGATATCAAAACCTTTTGTTTTTTGAAGCCACTTTTATCTAATATCAATTAGAAAGGTATGAAGATATTGCTTCATAAAAACACATTATCAGGGACCGAAATAGGATAGCCATAGCAAAAGACAAAAATGAACAATAATTGAAATAAGCTCGCTTTTGTCAATGACACAGTACCCATTGTCACTTCCACTTTTACAGACTATTGCAATTTTTGCAAAAGCTTAATTTTTCATTTCAGAAATCAAGTAGGTTTTCTCCCGTTTTCTCCTGTAAAAGTGATGCCGTTAAGATAATTGTTCTTTCATTGACTATTAATTGGCGCAAGACATAGAACAAAATAACAGGAAAAGATATTCCAGGTCAGAAATATTCTTACTGTTTTAGATTTCTTATCCCAGAGGTCCCTGTTGGGCTTACAGAGAGAGCGCAGATAACAAAGGAGAGCCGCCAGTCACTTGAAGACTCCGAAGCCACTGAACAAATTACTCCGACAAAAAATGACTCCTTTTAAACCAAGACACTGTTTTGCAAGGAAGAGCCTTAATAACGCTTAGATTTTAGAACCTAACTTTTCCTCCTGAGACACTCTTACCAAGGAGTTGGATACCCTTTCTGCATCACAAAATGGCGACATCTGAAAATGATGCTGATGACGTTTGCTACTATAGTTGGCTTTCCATTTGAAACATCTTTGCTTTATTGCAAAATTTAAAAGTAGCAAAGCAAAGGCTTTCGCTTTTTAGTTTGTTTCCCCACGTAAACGAATATGAACTTCGCTGGCAGAGATTAACACGAGTAGCTGTGTTGAGCTGCTAAAGTGACAATGTCGTCGACATAAACACGTGGGTTCGTGGATATAATTCCTTACAGTTTTCAACAGCAACAGATACCTAATAAGTAGGTTACAAATCTTTATATCTAGACTCCTCTTTTTATTATCCTGATAATCTTATTTTCTTTTTCCTTTGGACAATTTTCCTCAACACTGTAAAATTTGGATAGATTTACAATTCTTTTTTGTGACCAATCCATATCTAATAGAAAGTCACAAAGCTGCGGTAGCCATACATCAGCTCTTCGCGCATCTCCCGGTTCATAATCAATTTTGTATTTCTCTTGCCACGCAAAATACTTCAAATATTCTTCGTCGTGTTTGTGTAAATAATTGAGGTACATGACTAGCTTTTGGACAGTTTCGAATTTCGTAGCATCGATAAATGACCCTGGTATCAAGGTATCCACGTTTGCTGTCATAACAACTGGAACGTTCCCCCGTTGAAGCGCTCCCCAATACTTCTCTGTTACATAATCTGTGCAAAGCGAGTTCTCAAAAGCAAGATAAAATTTATACCGTGATAGATATTGCTCGCATTCTTCCGTATTACGATTGCAGATCCTCACAGGGCCAAAATCCTTACTGCACTTTCCAAAAACATCGACGCGGGCGTATCTTTGCATTAGATGCACGAAATCGTTTCGGAAACGCACGGCGCAGTTGCTCACACACCAGGCAACAAAACCTGTTTTTGATTTAACATCTACTTTTTTAGGCCGGCTTTCAATAGTCTTGCTGTGATACCCGTACGGATGGACAATGTCTGAGTTTCGCTGTGGTGTTACGGTCAGGTTAAACAGCATTTCGTTTGAAAGTACCTTCCGCGTATTCTTAGGGCTTTCTAAATTGAAGTAAACCCAAAGCTGACCTGCAAGTAGCGGCTTTGATCGCAGTTTTATGAAATTTTCAGGTAATGGCAAATCTTTTCCGTGAAATACTACTGCATCACTTTCTGTAAACTTTGCAGGATCTCTGGTCAGTTCGCATGGCTCATTGTACATCAAAGAGCTATGGATCTTCTTTGTCTGTAGGAAAATAAGAGGATCTTTCCCAGAATACTTCTCTGGGGGTCTTGTTTCCAACTTTTCCAATGAAAATCCAGTTCTCAGTCGGCTTTGTTGTCCCCTAATTACGTGATTTTCCTCCTCGATAAGGGCTCCATTTTGTATTAGTATGTACACAATGCAAAATATTAGGCCAGCTAGTATGGCTTTGAGTTTATACAAATTGTTCGAGCGAAGCATACTACAAACCTTCACATACCTACGGACGACATAACATGCTAGAAAAAAAACAATGCACTGCTGTTCCTGACCAAAATTCGAGCTTCACAACATCTGGCGAGTTTATCGTCATTGCTGTCGTTTGTTAAACGAAAGTTTTATTCAATAATGCTGAAGGAGTAGCTGTATTCTATAACCATGTTCAATTTAAAGGAGCATAAGGATACAACCACCTGTTACCAGCATGTTTCTAGCAAAAGCCCTGTTTGGATGGAATTCTTATTGCTGCAAGGGAGAGCTGAACGAACAGCAATGCATTGCTGATTCCCCTTTTTCAATGATCTATTCAGGGACCACGGAAGCGTTGGGCTAAGGGGGCTCTAGCCCCCTCCCCCAAAATACTTTCATAATAAACTTAAAACCATATAAAAATCAACCTGATCTTTGTTTTAAGCATGTTTACCCCCCTCTAAAAAGTTTTAGCCCACACAATCTGTAATGTGCTTTGCGGTTCTTGCGTCTGTTGTAGGGGGCCTTGTTTGGCAATTATTTGAGGTACGGGAAGCAGTTTCATATAGCCATGATTAAACTGTATCGAACATTTTATAGTCTAGACTGCTATCATGAACCTATTTGCAGGGTTCATTTATCTTGAAGCGTTCAATTAAATGGGCCTTTATTGAAGCATGTATTTTGAACTACTAACAAGATAAACATGTGTCTGAACTCAACTAAAACCCTTGGCGATTCATCCAACATCGCGACCGAGAACAGGTGGCGATTCAGCTAATAAGTTGCTACCAACAATGCAAACCATGGTTATAGACATCGCATCAAGAAACTGTTATAGGGTTCTATAATGAAGACGTCATAGAATCTAGTTTGAGAATTTGAACCAGAACACTCGAAAAAGTAGGTGTATTAGCTAAGTGTATTACAGGTTGAGGCCACGCTCATACTGCTCCATTCTCCGTTTTCGTTAGTGAAAACGATGTCGGTTAACACTACACTGATCCGTTTGCAAATAAATACGAAGCGAATACAGTAAGTGTTAACACTGCTACAACAATTTTTGAGCACAGGCTTTCACGAATCCACATCAAATTGGCATTATTATGAATGAAAATAATTGAAATTAAATCGCGAAACTTTTTTGTAACAGCCCTCCGTCCATTGTGAATTTTCCACTTTAAAATGGTTGAGATTTGGCGTGCCAGAAAGCACATATGCTGTTGCCGTTGTTAGCATATTCAAAGAGATTTCTAAAATACTGAACACCCCAAGAACACCCTAAGAACAAGCCATAAAAACCACATCAAAAGGCTTAATGTCCCAAAAAACATATCTAAATCGACATATGATTCGAACAATAATTTGGTCAATCATTCAAAATTAATGTTGGGGCGGGAACAGACCTGATAAGTCTGATGTTGTTGGTGTTGTTATACAACCAAAGATGTTTTGCGCGTCAAAAGTGTGAACGGGGGTTTATACATGTGGAGCAATTTCAGACCCATTGTGCCCTTAGTAAAGAAGCTTGTTCCAGTTTCGTCGCTGAAATTGTGTACTATTGTACAATATAATCTACACTAATAAAAAATGATGATATATTGAGACAAAATTATGGCTGTGTCCGTCTATCGGTCAGCTCTTTTCAAAGTTATGAGCTTGCAACAGCAACGCAATAGCAATAGGGTCGTGTGACAATATGGCGATCGCCGTATCGGCATTTCGATGTGTTAAGTAAAAGAAGATTACAAACTTGTCGTCAAAACTTGAAGAAATCAAGTTTAGGCATTGTAATCACAACCATGGCAATTAATTCGAACAGGATGAGAAAACTCTTTTTCAAATTCAGGCTATTAGAAAACCATCGCATTTCGATTTTTGGATAGCTAAAATTGAACATACATACGGTGGTTCCTTTTGGCGTGTGGTCAAAGTGAATCCTCTGCAATATCCTGGAACCATTTTGTTAATTCAATGTGCATCAGCGTAATTGGCCTATGTTGTGTAAGCAGTACTAAGCCTGTAAGTCACATTCCCCTACACCCACATCAGTTACGTGTTTCGTGATTTCAGTTAAGAAATTCTAGCGTAACCAGACGTAGGAAACACAACCATTGCGTAAACCAGTCTGCAGAGTATGGCTGTTGTGCGCATGAGATCAGTATCGGTATGCACATCAAAATCTTAAATTGCACACCGAATTTCTAATAGCATTATTATACGAAACTTGTGCTTGCACACCTTACAGTCAAAACTGGAACATTTGCATGCGGAAAAGTGCCTGAAATGATTATGTACATGCGAAATCTCATCAAATACTGCCATACTGTTGCGTAAATCCTGAAAATTTTCCAAATTTAGCAATTCATACTGTATCAACTGTAACAGAAACCAATATTTGCTTAAAAACATAGAAAAAATTATGTGAATGATTTTTGAACTTATCAGCTAGCACATGCGGATATGCCCTTCTTATCTCAGCCCTATTAAATTGACATATTTCATTAAGTAGTGCGCAAAACCCTTAGTTTTGAGAAAGTTGTCATAAGACATTTTTAATCTTTTAGACGGTTCCCAAAGAAAGACAAATATAAAAGTGCATCTAAATGGCACTTGAAGGAATATTTCATAAAATAGAAAAGCAAAATGGCACTTGAAGGAATCTCCTTTACAGTGCATCTCTCCTTCAATCCCCACTGGCAATTTTCAGCGAGCAGGAATTATCAGAACTGGCGATGCAGTTACTTTTAGAACGATGAAAGTGGAGAACAACACAGTGTTTGGAACTTCTTGCTGCTTTTTGACATTTCTCAATGGGTTGTTAAAATACAAAGCAATGCCAGACCCCACCTTTTCTTCAGCAGAAGAAATGAAAATATTCAAAACTGCCATTTTGTACTTATATATACCAATGCAGCTCAGCTAACAGATACAAAGTGTGTCCAGCACTTGAATAACTTTCCGTTCCTCTTTCTTCTTATCTGACTGCAATGCTAAATACACAGCAGTCATTTGCTGAAATGCTTTCCCAGTAGGTATCGACGCTTGGGCATGCCTTCTTCACAACTCTGTAAGATAGAAGATTAGGAGAAAGCTAGAGAAGTCAACTTGGCAGGGGGGACTTTACCCCTGAAATAATGTGGCGGTAATCCAACTATACATCACTAAATGAGCCTAAATAAGACTTTTTTCAGGGCTGCATAAAGTATCTGAATCAGGGAAGCAGGTTCCAAGAAATGGTTAATATTGGCCCAATTTTAACCAAAATAAGGAAAAACCAGTAAAATCATGGCACTAAGCTCAAGCAAGTCTCAAACTCAAGCAAAATGTTTACACTGGAAAGAATATTAATTCGTTTTTTTATAGATATCAATCAATAACTGAAAGATAAATTGCACTACATTTAGAGTAAAAATGAAGATAAAATGCTAATATTTTTTAAATAGACTATAACCTCCTTGCCCAGTGCCTAGAAACATGTAAAATACATTATTGCAAATCAAAAGTTTTGTTCTATCCGTATGATAAGGGGCTTTTGAAAAGATCCAGGATGGTGTTATTCTGAAGCTAAATTATAGCTGCATTACCAAAAAATAACTTAAGTCAAATGGCAAAATATAAATTTTTGAGCAATCATAGCAAATGACTAAACTCTCTTGAAATTTTTATTATCCTTAAGAAGCAAACCCAAACAAATAAAAATTCCTTTTTAGTACATTGAATCAAATCTTAGTGCTGAGAAAGACGACAGAATGTTTTCTCTCGTTTCGGTTTCCACAAGGAAAAGAATAATTTTGAATCTCTGCTACTTTGTGAGCGATTCCCTTCATCATTTAGTTTCTGAGACACTTTAGGTATTAGCTTGGAAAACATTTGAGTATGAAGAGTTAGCAAAGAACATACCTGTAAAGATTTGTGACTCCGTAAAGTAACCCATCGCCAAACGAATACTTGATGTCAATTAGCTTGACATCTAACGAATTTCCCAAGGGCCCTTTCCAGGCTGATTCCAAGGACAATCTTTGGTACAATCCTCCAAAAAGCCCAATTCCAACCAGAGATCCATCACCCATGGTCGTTATCCCTGTTACACAGCAAGAATTATTCACTCTTCTGGTCCACTTGCCTTCCAAGGCGGGTCTCTCCCACAAGTGATTGTCGGTACCAACCCCAACTAGTTTGCCGTTCTTCAACTCAGTTACCGATTTAACACAGCAAGAGTTGGGAATTTTCTTCCATGAGGCTTCCCCTAAAAAGTCTCGGTAATAAAGACTCAAATCCATTCCGATGCCAACCAATCTACCATCACGTAGAGTGGTGATAGTCTTTATCTGAAAAAGATCAAAGCCTTGAGTTTGTAATTGACTGTTAGTGACTAAAACGAAGGAGTGCAATTTTTCGGCCTAAGCATTTCGAATTGTCTCTACTAATATTCCTTTGACTTGTCTTTCACAGGACTGCTGCTATCCGTGGTCAAATTAAGGATATATTTGTTGTTTTACTAATCAGAACATCGTAACATTATCGTTGCTTTAAAAAAGCCTGCTTTTTGGCAGCTTTGAAAAAATGCCACAACTGAGATTACCTTTCGAATTTTCAACTTTACGAAAACGTTATGTCAGCATGGAGCATGTTACAGCTTTTCACATGAAACAAATTAGCCCCTCAACCCCCCCCCCCCCCCTCCACCACCACACATACTGTTGTGAAGCAAATAATCTCAAAGCTGCAATAAAAGGTAAAAGAGACTTGGCCCCCTACTTTTGTTTGCGTTGCCCCTCCCCACATTCAAATTCGCGGCTTGGGCCCTGTCATTCCACCCCCATCTCCACCCATGTTCAGCCACAATCTGATTATTCGTAACCTGATCATTCATATTTTATAATTTATAACAACAAATGTCAAATCTAGTTGGGGCAAAATTTGAAGATTGGAGCTGTCGATGATGCTTTGAAACGTTGCTCTTACTTGAAAATTTCAATAACTAGCTAGTCAAACTATGATACTTACAAATCCGCTGCTGATCACTTGTCCCCATGAGGAGCTTAGGTGCCGCTTAAAATAAAGTTGATAGTTCTTCCCAACGCCGATCAGCTTTATGCTTGCATTGACTGGTCTCTTAACCAAAGCAAAACTTTTCACACAGCAAGTTCCTTTTAGTTTCCTCCATCTAGAGTGCCATCTCTTTAGGTTCCTTACTCTTACACGATGGTCGGCTGTGATACCTGTGGGTTGAAATTGGATTTCTGTTTAACTTAGCGATCAGTTAACAGAAAATAAAAGTCGTAGGAGAGAGATGTGTTCATGTTATGTTGCTGTTTAAATGATGAAGTTAGATCACCTTATCTACGTATTTGTAAAATTGAATTAAGGGCCATCTCGGCCTAGATATCGATAAAAAAGTACATGATAGTCATTGTCTCTTTGTCGTTTGGTGCAAGGTTTATCTTAGTCAAAACATCCAAAGTGTATGATTTTACAATATTTTTTTCGTCTGTGCCACTTTCATGGCACTAAGGCCGTGGGCAGGCAGCTGATAATTATCGTTAAAACATGCAACTTTAATGATACCTGGAGTAATTTGGAATGTTTTAAAAAGAAAGTTTTTAGTAAAGTTTGGTAAGAGTGCATGTCCACCAAGTTTTTTAATCAACCTTTTTAATCTTCGTTTAGGAAAAAGTAATATTCGGTTATTTTGGATTACAGCATCGACAAATGTAGGCGTCGTGTCTATCTATTGCTTCGAAGAAAAGAAAATAACAGATAAAGTATACTAAAGAAAGAATTGAGCTGATCAATGATATTGTCACAAGCAGGGTTTATTTTAACGTGCAGTGATAACCAATTTGCACAGTAATAAATCGTTATTGTGCTGTGATAAACTCAAATTTTGTGCAGTGATAAAACTAAAATTAAGAGATTTGGCATTAAAAAAGCAAAATTGAAGCAACTGCCAGTAGACACATAAAGCTTTTAAAAGAGCATTACAATATTAAAAACGAGAACATAACAGTAACAGTGTTCATAATCTATGAAATATCTTTGAAAATTGTTCAGTATCAAAAACCTATCGAGATTTTTCATAATCCAGTTAGTTTGATAGGTGTGGTCATGAAAATTTTCAAAAGGTGACACCCAAATATTAAAAAAAATTGAATATGTGCAGCGGTAAAAAATCTGGCTCAAAAGAGATGGGAGTATCGATGAAAACTACCTGCAAAGAGTTAACTTAGTGCGCGAAAGCTATTTTGCAAATGTGAATGCAATCTTTTGTACGTACCATACAGTTTATTCTTGGTTACAAAGATATCGACAATACCACTCGCCCGAGGTACAGGTGCCCATCTACCCTTGAGACGGCGACGGATTAAAACATCTTTCTTATCCGATAAGCCAAACAGTTTCTTCCCGGCACCAGCAATTGAAATCAATTTAAGAGTCTTAAAAGACCTTTTCCAATTTGATCTAAGGGTTTTCTTCACATACAGCCTTTTTCCGCCAGCTCCTAAACCAATGAAGACACGGGCACCTTTGTACTTCATAGTTGTTACATCTGAAACACAGCATGACTTGGGAACGCGCCTCCAATTAGAGAAAAGAGACCTCTTCAAATAGAGATGCTTGTTTTTTCCAACTCCAACAATTGCACCGTTCCTAAGGGTATGGATTTTTGTGACGCAACAGCTTTTTGGGATTTTTATCCAACTGTTTGAGGTAGAGAAATTGCGTTTGGTGTACAAGTAGTTGTCCAAGCCTACCGCGACTACTTTGACTGGCAAATGGAAGGAGCTCGAACTTCCATTGCGAACCAGAAGAGAAAGCAAGACAGTTGCAGCTAAGACTGGGAGGGTTTGCATTTCAACCACAAGGGAATTTATCCTCCTTTTCCTAACAACAAAAATTTCCGTAACATTACCACCAAGATTATAGAAAAAGCTAATAATTGCAAGAATCATCTTCAATATTTGTTAATCTCTGCCTTAAATTTGTCGATAATTCTTCCTTGTACGTGTTTCACCGTAATAGGAATGCGTATTTAAGCAGGGGAGGGACGATTCATTCACAAAGTTCAACGGGAAACGTGATATGATATTGGTGAACAAAAAATAGAAAGCTATAAAGAAGTTTAAAATAAGTATGAGAAAGAGCTTTGTTGTTCATAAAAATGTTGAGAAATGCTCTGATGAGCAGCAGCTTAGAGGGCCATTTCAAGACGGGGGCAAATGCAAAAACATTGTTTTCTAGGGACCTGATAGTTTGAGTTTATTTCGAAAAAAATGATTTTTCTCATTAGATAGCTTTTATAGCCTAAATAAAATAAACAATTTGATGTGGACCAAAGCCCCAAAGTGAACTACCTTTGTAGCATAGGCCCACATTTGAAGACCAGTTTTACAACTGCTAGTAATGAAGTGTACGTCGATGACCCTAAAACCAAGATCTGCGATAAAAGAATGTTTATTTGTTAAGAGTCAGTTTTTTCATAATGGAAATCGCAGCTTTTAGTATTTTAGTAGCACAATAGTAGCTTTTCATAACAGATCAATGTGAATAAACTTACTCTAAGTTTCGATGTGAACTTTGCTTCTGCTCCAGCTCTATCTTCAGCGAAATTTGCTCACTAGCTATAGCAACCGTTTTATATACTCAAGCAAAATAAACAAAGGCAGTGAATTGGCAGGGTTTGTTTCTAAATCACCACAACAGCAAATTTTATGTCGAGATAATTATGCTATTTTTCTTACTAATAAAAAGTGAATCTCCTGTTTTCTGAAATTAATCTAGATCAAATATAGAACAGTAAAATTTTAGTGGAAATTTTTATTTGTGTTTGATATAAGCCCACATATAAATTTGCTACTAATATTTAATGTTTACTTGTTTAATTGTTTGCTCTATTTTACGGCAGTTTTAAACAGCGCATCTGTGACAGCTGCTCTAACAGATCTCAGTCAACAGTTCGCTTCCGTGTAGCTCTGAACGATTTGCTTCCCCTAAGGGGGACTCCCTACTTTCCGTGTGTCCATGTCAGCAATATTTTGCTGACACCCAGACACCAGCTGCAGCTTGAAAAATTCCAAATATTGAGCCTCAAAACAATGTTACATATACATGGATAAATGTTTTATTCAGCTTTCTGGATATCATGACTTCGTTTAAAATTAACGGACGTGGAAAGATAGGGAATATCCCCCTCCTAGTCACTCTAAGAAGTGAATAATCGAGTTACATTTGTGCATTAATAAAGGATAATTATGGCATGATGAAGCTCAAGTCTCTCCAGTGATATATTTAAAATTTTCGAAAAATATTTTACTGTTTCACTTGAACCAATTCAGAAATAGTTTCTACCATATATCTTCAAATTTAACCACGATGCCTGTGTTTGAGACCTTGCTTAAGAAAGATAGCTAAAAACTTTCACAGCATTTGAAAGATAAGTGTATTCTAACTTTATCATGGGTTTGGAGGGCGCAGCCATTCAAATATTTTGTCGTCCCCGTGACATATTCTTTGATTATCTGTTTGTACAGTGATCCATTTTAGTAAAAGCATAGGTAATATAGCTGCACTCATTCAGAATAGGCTAGGGGAAACTAATATTGAAAAGGGATGTAAAAAAGCGCCTTGGTTATACTCGCGAATTCTTTCAAAAAGCGCAACCCTTTGAAAGGCTGAAACTCTTTATTTCAGCGAACATCCTTTTCGAAAAAAAGAAGTGAATAACCTACAGGAGCAGCGCCATTAACTCAAAGGGGTGAGGTGATCTTGTAGATGGAATGTAAAGCCATGTCCTAAAAGGCTCTATCATATGTTTTATTCCCTGGTTCCATTGAGTTTCCACGTCTAAGGAAATGAACACTTTCTTGAAGGAATCCAGGGCCCCTTTTTTCTCCCAAATTGTGACAAATCATATCGGTGGATAGTCCAATGTTTGAAACTGTCTAGAAGATCACTTAATGAATTTTGCAAATACCTTGAAACTGTCTCTAGTGGACGGAAACACGAGGGTAGGGTAGGCAGTTAATGGTCTTTAGTGTTTTATCTGTCTACATAAGCATTGGTCAACCAGAAAAGAATTGGATCGAAAAAAAATACTCTATAAGTTGTAGCTTGTTATTTCCAATGTGGATTTGACAAACACGGAAATCCTCAGATCAAATAATTTCAGGCCAATGCCAAACGGTAAAACGGAAAGGACGGAATTGCATGTCGAGTTTTGATCTGTATATTTGCAACATTTTTATGGTTGACAAAATAACATGATATCAAATCGAAAAATGATATTAAATTCAAAACAATGTTGGATAGAATCACCAGTTAAATATTTTATGCTTTCAACCTAAGCAAACATTTAAACGCATAGTATTGTTGTGCGATGCTATACAGATTCACAATGCTGCGCAGAATCTAAAAATGCCCTAAGTGCTGTATCTATATCTTCCCTGGAATGCTGTAACCTCGGTCCAGGTCTTTTAGCATTTGTTGAATCTTTTTGAATAGCCATCTTTTTGTCAAATATTCTCGTTTGAGCTTCCTTCTTCGTCCTTTCATTTAACCAGATCTTTTCATGGTAAATCTCAAGACACCAAGTTTGTTTGACCAGTGATTAGATCTCAGTTTGTTTTCATATAAGCTGGAAAATTTTGCACAAGATGTTAGATCGTCTGACTATAGCTTTAGCTACAGAGATTACAGTCTTTTTTATAAGTATTTTTAATAAGAGCACAAGCCTCGAAAATGATCGAAAGTTGAGAACAAATCAAGAACAAGCTAAGACTGCGCTACTAGAAATGGTAGCTTTGAACAATGTTTTATCTCAAAAACAAGAATTTTTGCCATATGTGTATGCTTTTTCGGTGAATTTTCAAACTTGTCAGCCAATAAAGGCTGTCTCACTAACTTTGTTGGCAAATGAGGCCTGTACACCACCCTAAAAGCTAAATAGCTAGCAACTTCACTGCTTAAACACTATTGATTTGTGAACAAATTTAGAACAATCTAGCCTCAGATTTTTAGAAAAATCTAAGAATAGCCAGCCTGAACTTCATTTAACCGGTTCTTGAAAAAGGGCGTAATCCTTCCAGAAAAATGACTTTCCTGGACAAAGCTTGTTTCGCAAAGCTAAAATACAGCAGATGTATTTTCAGCTTTTTAATGGCCCATTCAGATGCGTAAAGAGAATTTTTGATCAATAAGTGCAATTTTGAACCTACGAAATTTTCTCGATAGCTTTTAAATGAACAAGTACTGTTGTCAGCTGATGAATCTAACTGCAACACCGGTACCAAAATAATCAAAGATTGCTAAAAAGAGCCATTGACAGAATTAGTAATTCAAGCTTCACTGTTGTACTTTGTTTATATTTAAGTGAGGCATACAAAAATATGCTTTAGGTCTCAATTAAAAGCTGCAAAGAAGCATAAGGAAGTTCACATCCTTCTTAATTGAAATTTACAGAAACACTAACTTCGTGATCAGAAATTTGTCATCTGAATGAGTGCTATATAATCAACCTTGTCTCTTTTAATGAAATCCAACTGTGAAGCAACAGAGATGAATTCTGTAAAACGAAAGAGTAGACAACTTGACCTGGTCGTGAAAGCTAGCTGACCCACAACATGCAAGATCAAGTTGAAAACAAACAATTAAAAGTTAACTCACGGAAGAAGCTAAGTAAGGTCATTGAGGTTACAGGAGGGCAATAATGTCAAGTTTCTCTTCTCCGTTTTTTATCCTTACGTGACAGGCTTATAACTCACCAGTGAGATTGAATTCTTCCATGGAATGTAGCGCATTCCATTTTTTGTATAATTTGCGTTAAATGCGAATAGTATATAGATCTTTGTTTCACAACAACATTGCTTTGTAAGAAATGGCATTACAATTCATGTTGACCCTCACCCTACCCCCCCCCCCCCAACCCCCCATAACTGTAACAGAGATCCGCTACTTTTGAGTAACTAACGAAAAAAAGCTAACGAATCTTAGTATGAGTAAGAAATTGACTGAATTAGAGGTTACTGGTTACCGTTTTATGTACAAACGTAATCGAGGCTATTATTACATAATCACGTGAGGTTGGTCCTACTACATAACCGCAATGATATTGTTAAATAAGGCCTCAGTCAGCTAAACCCACGACGATACCCCCTGAAGTTAGGTTAGACTCCATTTGTTTCCGTCAAGTTAAGATCATGAAACCGAGAATAACACAAATCGTTAGATTTAGGGTTAAAAGTCAGGAAAACGACATACGTTGCGCTGGGTCCTTTCTTATCATGAAAATTACTATTGTTTCTCAAAGAGCACAGTGACTGAAAGAGAGCGTGTTTCGAAAGGATGTGGTCCCGAAAATTTCCTATGGGCCTAGTACCCACACCCCACTCAATAACACGCGCGTCCACTGCTTACTTTCTTTACCATCACGTTATTTTCTTCAGTCATATATTTTGTAGGTGTCGAAGTTGGAGCATAAATGTTTGCTTTGATGACTGCAAATTCATGATTAACATGGCATCGGTTGGAGGACATAGCATGGACATAGGAAAGCAAAAGAAATGAATGACATTTTTTCGTAACAACGATAAATCCATTGTTATAACAGAGAATGACGGGAAAATTAACTTTCTAGTTGCCATGGTAACTATATGGTATCATTGTCACATTTTCTTCACTTTTCCTGTAAGATATCTTATTGTTGTAGGCATAGCAACTTCTTTATAAATATTGATAATAAAATGATTATGTTTGATGCATCATCCAATGTTAGTGAATGAATGAATACTGTGATGAGTGAATTTAATTGTAAAATCACCTGTAGCTAGATTATGTTTTGATCAACAAAAATCGTAAATAATAGAACTGTATTCCCTATATAATTTTAATTAATCCATGTCAGTGAGATTCTCATCATTGAAGACATCAATTGGTATAGACATGTTGCCATTTTTTCAATTTTAACATTTTTTATATTTCGCTTTTATCTTTCTTCTCAAACGCAATACATTTTAAGACAAACTTCGCCATCGTTTTCTGCCAATCATAATATTATTTATCGTGTTCCAAGATGGTCACCTAACCAAAGTCAATCTCATCATTGTACAGTAAACACGCATAAAAGAAACTACAGATTATGAGCCTGCAGGTTGATTCTCTGCCTATCAAGCACAATTAATAGAATAACGGCCGTGAAAAAGAGAAAACAGAGATCGACTTTTTTCAGAAACATTTTTTCGAAGGTTTACTCTAACGCAACTTTGGATAGTTTACTCCTATGAGGTAGTAGTTCTCATTGACTGGGAACCATTTTTGTTCTTTTTCTAGGTGTTTCATCTTGTTTTTTGATATGATGTATTTTCTAACTTTGTTAGCTTGGTTATTTATTACCATCGAGCTAATTCTATCTGTTTTTTATAGCTATTGATATCTTCTCTGAACAAGACTGTTAATAAAAATTCAATAGAAATAAGCAAGTATTTTCTAAAAGGGGCATTTTCCGGCGTTCAAGAGGGCATGGCCTCAAAAAGATTTCGGTCACACCCATTTAAGCCCCTTTACTTTTAGAGTGGTGCGCGGTCCCTGATGGCTGTTACAAAAAGAATATATTTGAAAGAATCTAACCTTGCCTTGCTATAAGAAAAGCATAGGAAATTTTTAACACAGGTGTTTACATAAAACAGACAGTGAAGGCTGTGATTGAATTTCTCAGTACTGCAGTGATCAAAGGTATATAGAACACATAGACATAAAAGATACGTTATTCAAAAGCAAAATTCAAACACACAAAGTGACACGGGCCATTTCTTAGAAACAGAATATCTTGCGGATAGGATACGTAACTTGAAACAGAAACAGGACATCTTGAGGATATTGAAAGGATAAGCGGGAACAGCTGGCTTTGGTTCGTCAATTAGAACATAGTCGAATATTGACATCTGTAAAATTTCGATCCACTGTGCATAATTTCATTGTAAAAACTATTATCTGTTTAACAAAAAGACTGATATGAAAGTCTTTTCCACGTAATTATTTGTGGATTAACATCACAAGTTCCGCAAATCATTTTGGCAAATTTTCTGCTATGAAACGAAAAGCGACACAACATTGGAAAATGCTATTTAATCTAAACTTGCGTCGAGTGATACATTAACAATAGTTGACCTGTAGAATATGGGTCATGTTTTCTACACGTGTGAAAACTACGAGATGCTATATGCGCTAATTTGCCGCAACCACGGATTTAAAAGCTTCTTGTAATAAAAAGCAAGGTCATTTCGAATTAACACACCTTGCGAATGGTACGCGAATGAAGGTCTATTCAAAAGAATGTGATTAAGAAAATGCATCACAGATTACTCTATCCACGTCTGTATAGGGTATTATTTACAAAATATTCAAGCAAGTGTTTTGCTAGATAGCTTGGTCTTTGTATTCTATTCATATTGACCTGAGGTTGCTTTTAAAACAAAATTTATGTTCTTGTTCAAATGTCAGCTACGATGACAGCTAAGAAGGAAACAAGTTGAAAAATTGGCCGATCAAACCAATTCGCTAAGTCGCATCAAGTAGATTTATTACCATTTCGCTTTGACCCATAATAAATGCCTCTAGGCTGGAAATCTCTGCTTTAAAGTTTGATATCATGATACATATCAAGTGATTAACATTTGACAAAAGCAATAAATGAACTAGGCAATAGAGGCTGACCATAGTAATTAGTAACCACTCTTAAAAGGTTTTCTCTAGTACGAAATTTAAAACATTGGTCGGAGAAATTGAGACATTTCTTGCGTAAGCAGTATAGCCATCGATGTATTTTTTATCATCATAAATAGACATTAAAAAAGATCTAATTGTTCATATCTAATCGTGAGCGATGTTCGCCTTTTTAAAAGAATCCTTGAAAAGATCAAGCGATCGTATATTTATAGACAAAGCATATATATAAATACATAAATATATCATAGATCGAAGAAAGTAAAACTACATGGTTTATCTCTATATGGAGATAAACCATGTAGTTTTACTTTCTTCAATCTATGATATATCACGCTCTACGTGCTAACGTATTGAGCACTGTGCTACGGAAGTATCAACAGACAAATTTCTAAATACATAAATATATATATAAATATATATATCGTAACATTATCGCATAAGTATTGACACACTTCAACCATCAGTCAATCTTAGTAACTACATATTAGGTTTGATCGTTCACTGATTTGTTTACTATATGCAAATGTCGTACAAATCTTTGTTTGATAAATATAGAAATTGATGACAAAATAAAAAATGAAATATTTCAATACTGAGTTTCATAATCTATTGCCTTGACAAGGTTTTCAGCAAAAACATCTTTTCATTTGTAAGAATAACTTCATCCTATTATTCAATCATGCTGCTTTTGCAGCCTTCTTTTAAAAATGGTATAGTTATCTTAATATTTTGTAATAACTTGCTATAGTACCACACGCAAAGGATGCTGTTATGATGTTAGATGATAACAGTAATGTGGAGACGAAACATCAGTTCTCAATGTCAACAGTCCTTAGAAAGCCCATCTCAGAAAATATTATGGAAAAGCATTTGCAACATTTTTCAATACTCTTGTAAATTTTAATTAAAAGCAGACAACTAAGAAACGGCCATCGTTACCAAAGTGTTAACCACCAACTCAAGATGCTGTTTGAGGCACAAAAAATCACTAGTTGAGGGGGGCTGAGTTAAGTTAAGGGCCTTTCAAAACGAGATCAGTAGTTAGTCGTTTTATGAGAAGGACAGGAAACACGTGTTTTGTGTTTTCTTTTTCCCACTCCTAGGCAAATTTCATTACCAATAGGTATTCTAAACAAATGAACTGGCAACCGCCATCCTAAAATAAATCTTGTTCCGGTGACACTCTTAAATTGAGCTGACGAATTCAATTCAATTCAATTCAGCGTAGCGTGCTGTTACTCCCTTAGAAGACCGAGCAGATTTGGGCAGAGTTTATTTGAAGAAATTTTAAACACTGCACATATTTCAAATTTTTGAATATTTGGGTGTCACCTTTTGAAAATGTTCATGACCACACCCATCAAACTAACTGGATTATGAAAAATCACGATAGGTTTAAGATACTGAACAAATTTCAAAGAGATTTCATAGATTATGCTCACGCTTACTGTTATGTTCTCGTCTTTAATATTGTAATGCTCTTTTATTAGCTTTATGTGTCTTCAACTTTGCGTTTTCAATGCCAAATCTCTTAATTCTAGCTTTATCGCTACACAAAATTTGAATGTATCACTGTACAATTACGATTTATCATTGCACAAATTGGATATCACTGCACGTTAAAATAAACCCTGGATTTGTGTTTGTGTCACGTCAAAAGCATATCGTTCCGGCATCGTTGTACTTGCGTCAGTAACATTCACCGTGTTCAGAATCAGGTCATCTCAAGGGCAACAAAGTTAAATGAAAAATTCAGTAGCTGCTTTTAAATGCCGACGTGAATGGCGATAGTCTATCATATCTTAAGACCGGTTGAATGAAAACTGCAATAGAAAATGCCTGAAGGTCACAACGTCCTAAACCCGGGATCAGGAAAAGATACAAACCAAGAGAGAAAGCTCTACAACGAAGTTCGTTAACCTGAAGAGATATAGAAATTTCCCATTGTTGTTTTAGAAGGAGGCAGAGTCAGCGATAGGGAATCTTAGGAGTAACTCACCCATGCTCTGCCGAGTTCCCTGTGCCCTAAGTCCCAGACCTCATATCTTCTGTTCAGCAGCCAGTCCCACTAGGTAAAGCCTGGTGCTTGTAAGCTACACCAATTATAGCAAATGAAGGTAAATCACACCACATTCAAAAGTGAAATGTCTATAATGATAAAGAAAGTAACAAGAGAATAGCAGTAGTAGCAATATCTAGCGTTGGCATTGTTGGTGTTAGGCATATTCGCCCAAGGACACAACTCTGCATAGTGCTTTATTATTTATAAAATCTTCAAAGGCCTACATCTACAAAGTCACTTTCCATGATTATCACCAATTTAAGAACATTCTGTTGTAAGACCAAGTGCACTGATGGTCGCGGGGAGTCTGAGTTTGAGGAGGTTTGGTGGCTCAATAGGCCTCCGACTAATTTTTTGTAAAGAGCTTTCAAAAATTCTCATATTTTCTGACATTTATTTAATCATATCTGCTTAGCATTAATATCAATTCTCATTATCAATTCCTGTAGCAGTCTATATGAAGCAACATTAACGGTAATCAAAGCTGTCTCAAGTCAGGGACAGTCGAAGAGGGGTGGGCTTTGGAAAGATTGAGTCCCCTGAATAATTTTCAAAATTGTACTTCAAACAATCCAAAGAATTATCTTGCTTTTAGCTTTTCAATGTTTAGCCTCCTTAATCATTTAGCCCCCACCCCCCAGTCCGTATGCTCGGCAGTCCTTGTCTCCAGCAGAATTAATGGCATTCCGAGTTTATCAAGCTGCTAGCATAACATGTAATAATGGTGGTGTCCAATAATGTTTGATGAATCCAAGTAAAAAAACCAATGAAAATTTAAGACAATATTTTTGAATCACTGACTGTTGGCGGCTGCTTAGATTTCTATTTGTTTAGTCGACGTAGAACTGACAAGAACATTTGCCAAAAACTGAGATAAACCATGCAATGTTAACATAAGTAGATCTGCTTAGCATTGCCGCATTGTCACGCAAAATTTCAGGGATTTTTGAATGCTATTTTTGCATTTAGTATAGTCTTTTATCTGAGTATAATATGTTTTGTAACATGAGCGCGAGATTTTAACGCTGAAACAAAAGTAGGGTGTGCAAAGTATACTTTTTAAATTCAAGTACACAAATGTTTTTTCTCCTGAATCATCTTATGCAACTGAGTGCCTCATTTTTTATCAGCAGTGGTAACAAAAGTTTGCAGACCTGATTCCGTATTTTCATTATAGAAACTATTGTGTTTTCGAATGGCTAAGAGGTCACAGGTGTGTGACGTCATCATTGTATTAAAGGAATGATTATCACGAATTGGCAACCAATACCAATGCAATAAGGTAAAAATATGAGGTTACTCTCAGGTGTTTGTTATGTTCTTGCTAACAGTGTCCTAATTTACCAGAAAGGTTAAAAAAATTGCAATAGATTATTTCTAATCAGAAAATTGTACATGTACAGATAGAGAATGAAAATTACCGTTTACCGGTCTGTCATGAAGTGTTTAATGCCATATAGGCAACGGTGTACAAGCTATTTGGAGTGTAGAAAAGGAGGGTTATAAGTTGCTATTATGCAATTTAGCTGTTTATAGCATCTTAGAGTCGCCTTGTTCTATACACCAAATAGCATGTAAAGATAAAGATCAAATAGAATAGTATGAAAGCAAGGGTTGAACATAAAGATTTGGCTTTGAATTGCCTTAATGTGGATGCTGCTTTGAATATAACGATAATGTACAATGGTCCGATTCTATCACATCTCGCACCAGGGGCGGACTGGCTAATTTTTTTGGCCCGGGCAAATTTTGATCAAACCGGCCCACAATAATAGCAAATAAAAAACTCCTCGGAAAATGCTAGTAAGTGTTAGTCTGTAAGGAAAACAAGTTTTTAAATTCAGTAATTTTGTGCATGGATGAATGCTGGCTAAGAAAATATGGTTAGCAGAACATGTTAAATATGTCATTTGCTGACTAAACAGTGAATAAACAAAAATTTTGACTCTGTTTCTAAATACAGGATCTTATATGTTGATAATGTTATCGTTCTGGCTTCTGGATGTCATCTAACAGGTGTTTTCCTTAGAACATTAACATGACGGACTCCAGGTTTGGCTGCGAAAAATTACTACGTAACCTGTTCTTTATTCATTTAAAGTGGAAAAGCTTCTATCACACTCCACTTGTGACAAATAATTTTCTAATCCTCCGGAAAACCACAATGATTTTCAGCAGCCCAAAAATATTAAACCCAAAAAAGAAAACATGGGCACCCCCGTTGAAATTTTATTGTGTAGCACCATACCCCTGTTGGGCGGGGTTGTATTTGACTTATGATAGTATAGGCCTAATAAACTTACCATAATTTATTGTTTATTGAAGTTCATTGAAAGGAGCAAGAGCAAGACCCTGCTGTTTTTTGTGACGTTTGTGGCTTTTGCTTTATAAAAAAGCTTTGTATCGTAGCTGAATCCTTTTTAAGTCTCACAGCTTTTCCTCTAGAAATTTCTGTGCATCACCTTTGGTTGAAGTCTTCTTGCTCTTCCCTTGTTCTACGTATGTCCTCTCCTCTTCATTGCTTCACATCACAGAGCAAATCGCTTAGTGAACTCTAATTTTTGGACTTTTAAATTTATTACATTAAGCAATACCTTGTGCTTAGGCAAAAACATGACCAGCTTCAAGCAAAAGCTAAGTAAAAAGAGATCAAGGCAGGTTAAAATCTTTATGTATCGCATTGAAAAAGGGGTATTACAGTATAATATGTCGCCAAAAAAGAAATACCGTCAAGAGAAAATTTAACAAGATGGCAATGTTTCCTGAAGAAGTGTGTTTGGGCTTTGGGCTGCGGTGACAATAATGAATTCATAATTTTGATGGTTTTGGAGTACTCGCGTGTATATTTATTCTTTCCCACAAAGTCTCTAAAAATTCAGGGCAAACAGATCAACGCGTGGGTATACTTTTTTTGCCTCACTTTTTAAGCTAATTAATTTTTTTTGCACTTTTATCAACCGGCCCTTAAACCGACCGGCCCTTCGGGCAATCGCCCGAATAGCCCGACCAGCCAGTCCGCCCCTGTCTCGCACGATATTGTAAGTTATGCATTCTCCGAGGCTGTTTTTATAACAGCTAAAGCCAGGGCCATGTAAAGTGTCGAGTGTTGAATTTTTCTCCGGCCAATAAACCCAGCTATTAAAAACATACTAAAATTTTTATACATATAAATTTTGGATAAGGATATAAAGTACCTCTCTTTGAATTCTCTGTTCTTTTCCTCTATTAGAAAAATCTCTAATAGGATAGAGACATGTCAAATCTAATCTTTATAGCGTTTAAAACGTGATATATAATTCAATGACAATAATCCTGAATGAGTATTTGCGGACATTTACATCCGCAACTGTGTTGTTCTATTTAAGAGAAACTTTGCAAAAAATGATCCTCCTTCAATTCAAGAGCGTAGAAGTCATGGAAAATGCAGTTAATTCTTGATCTAATGCCAAATCATCAAGAAAACAGGTGGAGCGCTGTTATGGCATTTTAGGAGGAGCATTAACCAAAGGAAGAATAATATAAACTCTTAAAAAGTGCACAAAAACAGATCATGATAGTCTTTGATAATTTTTATGAAAACAAATAGGTTTCTTCGTAGGTTTCTGCTTGGGCAGCAGGCAAACAATCGTTAAAATACAATTCTACGAGCCAAGTTTCTGCTAGAGACAGGACTTTTTCAACACAAAACATTTTTTGACTAGAAACGATTATACAAAGGCAATAATTATTAACTTTATTTGCTGAAGAAATGTCACCAAACTGTTTTGTTTACTTAACTAGACTTCTGTAGCTTTTCAAAGGCATCCCCAAACCTTCACTTCAAAATAAGTCGTTGGATGCCATACTTTGAGCCAGATACAAGTTTTAATCGTGTGCTCTTCAAGTAAAATTTTTAGAGTGAGGGGAGGGGGACAGCTGTGTCCAATACCCATTTCAGAAACGTCAGAATTAAGAGACGGGGAAAAATTTCATATGTAAGATAAACGACAAGATGGGTGTGAAAAATTTTATTGCGAGTGAGGCCTAAGGACTAAGTTATCAGTGAAGCGAAAACAGTCAAGCGATCAAACCGACTTTGAGATGGGATGGGGGGCATTGCGATGGCCTTACATATAATCGAAAACTGTCCATTAAACCAAGCAGGACTTGCCTCTTTGCTACAGAAAAATTCGAAAGAGATAGCTGTCGGGGTAATTTTTACTCTAGAGACCAGAATTCTTTTGAGAGTTTTGTCCTACCATCAGGCGACAGGCTTCACTCAAAAATAGACTGCTCAGGATAGCCAGCAGAACAATGAATGAAATGTTTGTTGTTTGTTTAGAAAGAACCTTGAAAATGCATCAAATGCATACGGAATTCTATTAAGGCGTTGGGAATTATGAAAAAAACAGGAAAGCTAGAGAAAGCTTGAACGTTATTGGCGTCGCTCTGAAAAGACATCTTGCATGTCTTTGAAGAACAGCAATAAACGCAGGAAGAGAAATGTCCCGTGACAAGCAAATCTTGATCCTGGACGTTTCCTTTTCCCGTACGAATAGCAACGTTCTTACATTTATATAAAGTGCTTTTTGCATCCACGGACATGGTGTAGTCACTAAAGCTAAAAGAAGTCTTTAAGAAACAGCAGTAACATAAAGGCCCCGGATATTTACTGTCTAAGTGATGTAATTCATAATATTTGTCTTTAAATTGCCTTAGTCATTGTTTTCTGCATCATATCGCGGATATAACCACTTTCTATAAATCAAATTGTACATTTTCCATTCGACAGACTCAATGCAATTGTAGCATCTTTTCGCTGTTTAATTAAACAGCAATTACTCACTACAACCTTTTTCACAATGACGTAATTTCTTGAGTATGTTGTGACCATCTTACGATTGTTACCGTAATAATTGGTAATTTCCTTTTCACTTAAACAAAGGTTTGCAAGTACAGAGAATAATCATTAAAGGTAAAATTGCCCATTGTCATCAATTCACCGACCCTCGAAACAAGAAACCGGGTCCAACTACAAAGCATCTGTTAATTTTTCCATTCTGTGCAGGCCGTGCTAAACCGAGAAGAGATCGCCGCCAAAATCTGCAGTTTTCAAAAACTTTGCATTACTTCTACGCCCAATTAAAAAATTCAGCAAAAGTCTATGGAGGGTTCTCAGATCGTTGGCTCTCAGATTGAGGGTTGTTAGATCAATTTTTAGGGGTATAGTAGAATGGGGGTGTGGTTGAGAGCATGGAATAAAATGATATGTGGAAGTGGAGGTATGCAGGGGGTTTGTCCTTTGAAATCCTTTGTTTTGCAATTCTGTGTAATAGTTTGAGAGCTGAGAGATTTGAATATAACAAGAAGTTGATGAAATTAGAGAGCCGGGGGCATCAGGGGGTGGACGTGGAATAACAGGAAAAAACTTACGGAATTTGTCCACATATTTCAATTGCAAGTGCTGAAATGCACAGAGAAACAAAAAAAATTTCTGACACTATCAAATCAGTTTAGTTATGCTATCGCATTTGTGCAAGGGGCCATTACAAGGCAAATTCTTGCCCCATTGTCCTCACGAGTCAAAAAATTGGGGACTTCTGTAGCTTTTCGCTTGTCTTATACAGACTGGGGAACAAGAATGGATGCTACGAAGGAGCATTTCAAGTAAAAGAGAGAGGAGGCAGCTAACTCACAGCTGCCCCTTTCTCGGTACTTTGCTGTTTTTCTGCTTTACTAAAAACAACTTTTGTTGTCTTTTCTTGGCAAGAATGAACTGAAATTATTATATTTCAATTACTGGGACCGGAAATGGGATCTGTTTTAATACAGCTAGATGTTATTAGTCTTGGTAATCCTTTTGTATGCCTTTTCTTTTGGGAATAGAAATTGATTCATGACACACGAAGCAGTGTGGCAACGTAACTTTGTTTCCCTGTGTAACAAAAGTTCTTGAATTGTAAAGAAAGATAAGGGGAGTGGCAAACTGAACATGTTTAGACACGTTTGATAAATAAAAATCACAACAATGTGGTTTGATTCTGTTTTAATACTTTGGGAGGAGATATGGTATATCATTATTGCCAGCTAAAAACATTTGCTTACGGATTAAAAGTCACTTTAAGTTAGATTTACATAACTGAAGGTAAGCGAGTTTTCCCTTACAGTAACAAAATTTGAAGAATAATGTTTACTTAAACTGTTGGCAAATAAACTGGGCGTATAAACCAAGTCAAATATTTACAAGGCTCTATAAACTTTTTTCAATAAACTTCGCTTTGGTTAGGCTCCTGTGCTTCGCCATCTTGTGTCAACCTCTTTCTAATGTGAAAAGGTCCACAAAACAAATGACGTAAGCTTGTCTATTTTAAAACAGGATTGGTCGTAATACTATAGATATTAGAAATATGCATCAAAACAAAGGGAGCTTTTTTCACTGCTTGGCGTTAAAAATGTCACATAGCAGCATCGTGACTCAACTGTAAACTGTTCTTTTAAGAAGGCTAGTATCCTCTTAATAAATGCTTTCGCTCAATCATGTCGAAAAATAAAAAATCAGTTATTCATGCTAAAAAGAAAACTCTCATTTCACTTTTCAATTGAGACTATGCCAGTTTCTCTCCTACTACAAATTTAATAACCTTGCAAAAAAATTCAAAGAAAGTCTTATGTCAAAGTATCTTAGACAGTGATTAAACGAAAGATAGTACATATGAAAAACGTAAACATATTTTATGTTTAAAGAAACCTCTGCATCATATCGAAGGAAAGAGTTGAGGTACTTAAACATTGTTTATTTGGCAGTGGTTTCTTTTGTTGATATTTTGGCTGTTTATTATAACAGGAATATGAAGAATGAGATTGGATATACAAAGAAAACATGTTTCAGCGACCAGTTGAAGCATTGATGCGTGCCTTGCGTTGGTATAACCATTCTTAATATTTGATGATTTGACTTGCCAAGAAAGACAAGTCCAGGCAAATTATCACCAAAGATCACCCCCTCCCTTAATATTCCGGTAGTGCAGGTGAGAATATAATGAACCACTAGCGTGAAAGCAACAGCAGATGAAGCAGAGAAAAGGTCGGCTCTGAGTTCTTCAAGAAGAATCAAGAGCTGCATGATTGATTTGACTTGCCAAGAAAGACAAGCCCAGGCAAATTATCACCAAAGATCACCCCCTCCCTTAATATTCCGGTAGTGCAGGTGAGAATATTATGGGCCACTAGCGTGAAAGCAACAGCAGATCAAGCAGAGAAAAGGTCGGCTCTGAGTTCTTCAAGAAGATTCAAGAGCTGCATCAGTTCTTGACAGCAGGGGCCTTAAGAACGTCCGTGGGATAGCTCAAAAGCCAAGGGAAAAGCGTCCAAAATATCCGAAGGCTCCTCTTGTTTGTAGAGTACCGGCTTTAGCATTGCAGTACGTCGCCTTAGGCATTCCTTCCTGAAACGCGTTTAGCTCCCATTCTACAAGGCTTAAATTTTCACTACATTCGAGAACATTTGCTTGATATTCAGTTCCAGCAAAAATCTTCAATTAAGCTCTGCTCAAAGTCCCACTTTTTTACAGTTTTAGCTCCATAAACAATATATAGCACACATGAATGAATATGCATTTGTTACAAACCTTGCACCGAATTTCAAATCTTTTCAGTAGACCTTTCACAGAATGGAAATCTTTTTCAAGGCTGAGCCTGCACATCACAATGTCGATTTGAATTTGGCCTTAGAGTAAAATAATATTTTTCAGTCACCTTTTGAGTACAAAGATCTTTATATAAATTCCTATAGATGAAGATTAACAAGAGGTCTTTGAAAGAAATTTCGATCGCAGATCTTTGATAGCATGCACATTTACAACAGGGCCTCCGACGAAGAGGGGGGGGGGCCGGGGGGCCATGGCCCCCTCACTTTTTTGCAAACCAATAGAGCTTTTTTAAAAAAACTTTTGTTATGATTGTTACACTTTCTCTTGGCCCCTCCACTTTCCAACCTGCGTCGGAGCCCATGTACAATCGTATCAATGAAAGGTACCAAATGCTCCTTGAATCAAATTAACCTCATGTTCATATAAGCAGAAGCTAGTTTTTCTCTGAAAATGCTTATGTCACCTATTTGGCAATCTTCCTAAATAAGTTATAAGAGCTTTTATAAATAATTGCTGATCGTGTGGATAGCGAATGAAAGGTAAAGAGATTCGGATTATGTACATGTAATCTTTGCTCGATTTCAACCAGAATTTCATCGTTTTGCTGTGAGATTCATTAATTATTTATGAATTGAAGACGTCATCCTGTTAGCACCAAATTAACACAACAGGATTGAGTTCAGAACTATTTCATCAACAAATAATGCTGTAAAGGACAATGCCTTTTACAATAACTTTTACTAACTATCCAATTATTTAACACTCATTGGAAAAAACCAACTATATAACTACGTCAATACAAACACAATATTATATGTTTATCATCGAAATATTTTAATAACATTGCTAAATTTTATGATTGTCACAACTTCTAAACATATCGATATCTCTTATCTCAACCGCTGAGACGCTTTTCTATACACATCAGGTGCTGAAACGCAGAGTCGTCGAAATATTTTGCTATCTGAATCAGTAATGGCATTGCTAGAGTAATTTTGAATCATGATAGAAATTCAGTATTTCTTGCGAAAATTAGAATTAAGAAAAGAGTTTTATTTTGGCATATATTTCTATGGAAAGTTAAAGAACACTAAATGTGGAAAACTTAATGGTGCTGTAGCTACCTGTTAATTTTAGTGCCAAACTCAATTAATGCATATCAAAGAGCATTCACCATAAAACTTTTGTAAGTATTGTTTCAACTAATATTGCGGTACCTCCAGAAAAATCACAATCTTCATAGCAAAGTACGGTGAAAACTTCTTTGCAAACAGCATCCTCTTCCCTAATACTTTCGTAATCTTAACAACTGATTAAGATATGCTGTGGCGATTGCAATCCTTGACTGGAAAATTCACGCAGGAGGCCAAAAAGCATGGGAAATCTCTTTTCAGACAACGTAGACGTGGTAACGGAGACGTGGGGGAAATTCGGATTACTTAAATAATGTTCAAAATATTTCTCGAATTCAAAATTACAGGCAATGCCATAATCTGTTTTACGAATCGGTAAATCCTACAAACTCAAATCGAATCACAGGTAAACAACAAAGGTTTTTATAACAGTGCAGACAATGCAAGATAAACACATGGCAAACAATTCAAAAACTGTCCTGCGCTTTTTTACTTTTTAAACAGAAAAACGTTGTCTAGCAAAATATCTAACAAAGCACATAAAACGTGCAATAATCTATGCCGGTTATCCGATGGCAAAATCGCAATCGATCTGGGATGTTGATCAAAGAATTAAAAGAAGCCCCGGCCGATTAAATTTTCAGGATTACTTATTTAAGTAAACTTTGCGTGTGCAAAGAAAGCTAAAAAAATTCGCACTACCAAAGAGGAATTTTACCAGTTAACAGTGGCCGATGTTGAAATTCACCTGCTGAAGTGTTATCACTGTGTTTTGAGACCAAACAAACAATAGTTGAGTCAGCATACAAATTAAATAATTCCCTCTTAATTATGCGGTGCTGCATATTATGCATTTGGTAACAAGCTTACCAACAATTGTCTGTACTGAAGTTGGCATGATCTGAAAACAATTACAATTGTTTGCATAAATTTCAAGACAATAAAAGTCGTGTTCATGAGGCCACTTGAAAGCAATAATGTGATCAGCTCTTGTTTGCAAGCGTTTCACAGTGCGTCTTTAAAAAGATGACATCATGCAGATGGATCGGAGCATAAAATTCTCAAAAACATGCAGAGGCAACTCCAATACAGGTAACACAGCTTTCTCAGCTACTGGAAATCAACCGTTAGTAGAGGAACATCTTCATAATGAAAATTCCTTTAAACCCAATTAGCAAGAAATCTGCCAGATCTTGAATCTTGAAATCTCGCAGTATCCCACACAAAGCTGCCCCGAACTCATAATGGGCATTTATACCATCTCCGATTCTTTTCAATTCTTGCGCGACGAATATCCTTTGCTTTTTCATGTCTTGGCAGTTTGATAACACAACGGGTTGCAATGGCTTTGCATCAAAGTCAAACTCCCACGACACGAATATGTCTTGACACATATCAATCTCTGTTACAAAATGATGATAGCTCGTAAGATGTCTTCTAGATTCTAAACACTGAGCGTATTTATTATTTGGTGGATTATTCTTCGCGATAATCAGCCGGGAAAGAAATCTTATTCTGACTTCAATCCAAGCTGAGACCTTAAATTTGTTTGCAGTCATGCGGTCTGATTTCGTCTTTTATAGCCAGTTCTAGGTTCGTGTGCCGCAAAGACCGCCGAAAACAGCCAATCACATTCAGCTTGGTCACGTGAACGGTGTTATGATTGGCTCGCGATCTATTTTGTTAAAGCCGGTTGAGTAATGTTTTCGTTACGTATCTTCATAAATTGCATGTCCAAAGTTAGCGGGAAATTTGTATTGTTGATATCACGGTGAGACATTGTTGGAAAACCGAGAGACGCACTTTATTTCGTACAATAGAAAATAGCGGTGCTGATAGCTACAGGCTTAAAACAAACCATCCATTTTTACATTGTTTCGAGTCAGTTTGGACTGTAAGCGGGTATCTATTGAAATCTATGACAAAGAGGTGCGCAGACACCACGTAACTGCATGTTTTGGGTCAAAGCTGCTTTGTTAAAAAGCCAATTAGCTATTTTTCATTGCATATAAACCTGAGTAAGTGAGTCTGGAAACATATTACATATATGCTAAACTTAGCGATGAGAAGAAAAGAAGGACAAAGAGAGGAGAATAAGGGTATAGGGGTAAGGGGTAAAGGGTGTGGTTAATCTATTTTGACTTAATTTATTTTAAGGTAAATATGTCAAAGATCAAAGGACGAGAATAATAAAAAAATAAGAGAAAGCTGGATGTCTACTTAAAAAGTAGTGGGAGGATTTCATGGTTTGAGGGAACGGAAACAAACGGGTTTCCTATTTCTAGAACTTTATTTGCGTGATCACTAAATATAAATCACCCACACTTGAAGCCATTTCGACACATTTGATAAAGCGTATGAGTCAATATTTCTCTTCTAAAAGGATCAAGGCGGATCAGAGGGCTTTGCACCTTTCTCTTCAACATATCTACGCCTTACGCCGCTCCTGGGACAGAAATTACCTTGGAAGTGAAAACCAGAATTCTATTGTGTCAATTTATTGCAATTACAAACTACCGTCTTTTTGTCAAAACATGACGATTAGGTAATGGAATAGTGAAATCTCCTCACGCAATGTTTTTCGAAGACGATATCGCTGCGCCGAACAATTCTCAAGAGACAGGCTGGCTGCCGGGTAGTTAAATTATGGCACCATCTTTATGTGTAACAAAGACATTAGACTCTTAAACAACCATTTTAGGATTCAGCTGGCAGGAAACTATTGAATCAGAATTTTGTCGTGATGCAGTAACGACTCCATTATTCAAAAGCCCGTCAACAATAAATGTATTGTTCTTGCTTCTGAATATACACTTGTCAGCGTTACATGCCTGAACATGTTATCTACTCCTGTTTTCACGATTTTCAAAAAAGCCTCTCTTCTGCTAGGTCATTGAGAGCTGCAGAACTCTCTCTTTTTTATGTTAAGTTACGACTCGTTTCTGCACGGCACGCGATCATTTATCCCTCGATCTACAAAAAATTTATATCAAAGCTTATGTTCAGGGGTGACACAAGAAGTTTCCCAATGAAGGCTCTGACAAAGAGGGGAAGTATGGCAAAAACTTTTCGCAATAAAGTTGAACACTGATCTATCAAGCCTGTACGCCAGACCCCAAACCTAAATGTTGAGCTCCTGTTTCAACTTAATAGCAATTTCCGCTAACAGGGAGCTAGCATACCCTGTTGATGAGGGCTATTACCCCTTTCGAGCCTTTTCAGTCCGAAAAACTAGGACAAGCGTGGCATACAGGTCGGGCCTTAAATCAAAAATTTGAAGACCTAGGGCGTTTTGAAAAATTTATTGTTTCCGTAAAGTGTAGAATAAAACCATTCAAATAAAGTTTAGCTAAAACTGGAAAATGTTGCATCTTTGCCCCGTTCACTTCTACTTCAAACGTTTCCCAATATTGCTTTTGCTGATTAGAATTTCCAATACTATATTGAATACTAAATAACACATGTTTCAACAGTATTACTTTAACTAAAGCCTGTAAATTAAAGCGCTTGCGATTTATCAAAAAATCAGATGCATTCAAACAGACAACCATTTTCTTTCCTTCATTTTGACAGCCTCCATCAACATTATCACGAACTACTTGGCAAATCTAAGCTTTAAATCTTTTATTGGAGTTTTGTTCATGAATCTTTTAATGAATGCGACTTGCGGTTTTTTTGCACACTTAGCGCGGTTAGCGGCATTTTGGCGCATTGTTCCTTGAAATGCGGCATTTAGGCGCGGTTTGCGGCTATCGAACACCCTATAAAACACACCGTTATCGATAGGATGCAAAATGAAATGCAACAATATGAAGCTTAGTAACTAAGGCAAAATAATAGATCGCTTACGAGCAGTTGCAACAAGATCACACAAAATGAACAATCTTTTACATAACAGTGACAGAAACTCTTCTTTTCAGCGCTCGCTAGTGGATAAATTTTGACATGAACCAATATTTGAAACAAATCTAAAATATAAACAGAGCAGCACTTTTCCAAGTACTTATTTTCATCTTTCCATGTTTGCTTTAAAAATGATCTATGCATAAATGACATCAGGCAATAGTCAATGATAACATTTTATTTTATTTTATTTTCATTTTATCATAACATTTCATAAAGTATTTTTATTTTCTTTTTTTGCATATCTTCCTGGATACATTTACCATCTTCATAACAGAGAGAACAAAGTTTAAAACCAGGAACAAACATTATGTAAACTAGCGTTATTAACTTATAAAAAAGAATATAGAAAAATGCGAAATATTTAAAAATTTTCTTTGGTTTGATTGATTCTAAAGGATTATTTGCTTTTTTGACTTTTTGAATGATTCGATTGTCAAGGCAAAAAATTAAACAGAGAGAGGAAGAGAGGGTTCGGTCTCATTGCTTATGATTGATGACAAATTGGCACTCTCCTTCTTCAAGAGTTCATTATTATATCTTGATAATAATGAAGTGTAGTTAAGTATCATGGAGTTATTATGCCTGTATCTTGAAAGGAGAAGTCCTGTTTTACTTTTAATCTTAAAGGAAATATAACTGGCGTCAGCACAACGTTAAGATCATAGAAAACAGTTCCACGATACGCGATTTTTCTTTCAGCTGTACCGTCTTTAAGTAAGAACTCTTTTGATGTCAAAAACATCTACGGAGCAAATAATTGGTATCTTTTATGATGAGATAACAGAAGTGCGAGACAGAAGCAAGAGATTGCGAATAAAAAGATTTCACTTTGTGTTGAATGCTCTGATATCATTACAATTCGTGGACCACAGTGGCCACCAATATCAACTAATTACGCATTTTCTAATGGAAAACACTACAGTGATTTGACAGACCCGAGTGGTTCATATATGAAACTGCAGTATCGCTGCAGACAATGCCTAGATTGGCAATAGTATTCAATTATGTCTCAGACAAGCATTCAGACAACGAAATCATCGATTGGCTGACTTTGTGACTCAGATTAAAACGAAGGCAGGTTAGAATTTCTTCAAAAGAAACCGCAGATAACCAGTTTTATTCAAATGCGACTTGGCTTCAATTAACACATTGAAATAACGTTGCTGTCAATTCTGAAAACGTAGCCATTTGTCATAAAAATAAATTACGTTATTTAAAAATTTTCTTTAAAACTGGAATTGCACGAAGTAGCGATTCAGAATTTTTCCTTGGTCTTGAATATTGTTTTGACTAGTTTTAGTTCAGCAACAACTAAACGTGGAACAAAGTAACATGCGCAACAAGGAAATTGCTCTGCCTGATTTCGAAGGAGAAATTGTGTCATTGCAAACTCGATAATAAAATACTGTTATTTAAGTGAGATTGTGAACATAAACAAACAAAAGATAAAGTAAATCTGTCGCGGCCCAGAAATAATTCTCAGTCGAAACAAGGCTAAGAAAATACAGTTTGGGACGTTGGGGGCGTTTCAAAAGGGAACATGACCTATTTAAAATGCAAAGAAATGACCTGTTCCCTGTTTGTTTTAGTGAAGAAAAATTGTTTAGTTTAAAAGCCCGTTTGATTAAAATTGAAGATTAAAATGTTGTAAACAAACCAGGGCCATAATGCTAGCACGTGTTTGGCTGTTCCATGGATATTGGTATACGCTTTACGTATGGAAATCAATTGTATGACTTTAGTCAGTGAATTAGTAGCTGAAATATCCAGCTTGGTTTATTGTGAGGGCAACTTTACGGATCAGGGATACAAACATAAATTTCACGATCATTATTAAATTATTTTGATTAAAATTAAACCAAGCTTTAAAGTTATTGAAAACAAGATGTTTTCATTAAAGCTATCATCTTCATTAATCCCTTTTTGCTTGCGTAGCCTAAAACGTTACTAAAAGTTGACCTTTATGAACGGTTCATGAGGAACAAAAGACGGAGAAAAAATCATAGCAGATGAAGGGGTTATCAACTATTATCGGCTGCATCTTATAAAAAAAGGCGATTTCAAAACATACATCCAATTACATTTCTATGCTTCTTAAAACCCAAGTTTGCCGAAGGGATTATAGGTGATCATGTAGCTGGCAATAAAATCTTGTAATTTACACAAGTGTTTAAGAACCAAAGTAACCATGTCAGTGATGAATATATCTTGTGCAGGCGACTGCAGTCTGTAGATCAATACATTTTATAGTCAGTATACTAGTTACAGTCGGAAAGCACATTTCAAAGCCGGAGAGTGGGTTTACATTTAAAGTATATTGCGGGTTCATAGCAAGAAGTATTAAGCCTAGGACAGTATTGCTGAGACAGTATATTGGGTTATCAAACTTCCCAGTTGGGAAAACGTGGGTTCTTATTCCGAGAACTGAATTAAAACCACGGGTACATAAATGATTACGAACAAGTCAGATTATCTCCTTTTAAATGATGCCAAAAATAATAAACCGTTCGTCTTTCCTCTTGCGGGTAGCAAACTCCATTGTTAAAAAGCCGTAGTTTACAGAATGGATTTCAAAAAACATTCACACGTGAGATGTTACTATTATGTAAGCATCCGAAAAAGTGAACTATTTTGTTTCATTATGATGTCTAAACCAGTACAAACTATGTAGGACGAGGGTCTAAAGCCAAGTTAAAAAGGGGGCGTACCGACACTTTTAGGGGTTTGGTAAAAGGGAAATCACAGAGTTAATTGATGATTTTCAAAGGATGTTACTACAAGCTCCTACCTATCATTTATAAAAAGGACTTAAAGGTTCTTGCGCAACCGGCATGCTTTGCAAAGATATTTTAAAACCAGCCTTAAATCGTACTGCATGAAAATAACAAAATATCGCCCTATTTCTGCTCGCGTAAAAAACAGCAGTCGCAAAGCATGATGGTTGTGCAGGAGCCTTTAGGCGAGGATGGTAGGCCGTTGTTTTCATAACAGAGACAGTGGTCTATTGTCTTTAAAAGGATCGTTACCGGGGCAGTGCTCCCTTAAATAGTATGCTAAAAAAGCTCTGGGTTGCTACGTGATTATTCACATAATTTGATAAGATTTTACACTTCTGCAGCTATTTCTCTAATTGGCCAATTTAAGGATTTAAACAACAGAACATTTCACTATCAAAATTTCAATAAAATTGAAAAAACCATTGTTGCTAATGTTGTCTCAAAGTTTTAAACATACGCGAAGCAGTACTAAATTGTGACATAACATGTTATCTATCCTTCTCAGTTCTTGTTCATTCCTTTGTATTACATTCTTAATACTCATTAGTTTTCGAACGAATATCGGTATGGAAAGAGAACGTTGTGTTTCCATAGAATGTGACCAAACAGCAAACACCGACAGATGATACGAGTATGAATTTCGACTACAATCATTGCCAAACGTACTTGGAACACCCAGCAATTTGCGTTGTGATTTGATATTTTTCAGTTCCTTTCCCGAATACTCCTATTTCCGCACCCCCTTCCCCCCGAAACAAGTTGATAATTTAGAAAAATAACATAGAAGTCGCAGAAAAAGCATACTTCCTAATCCCATACGTCGATTTTAGTGAACCAACATTGTTAAAAGGAGGTAAGGGGAATGGCTTAAATTGCCCTTAAAAGCTGATGTTAGTGTATCAAGACTTCTGGCAATCATTGTACATAACTTTACCCCAAATAGCAACTACAGCAGATCACTTAATTCATTAGGCTTTTAATGACCCTCTGAATGAAACATTAATGATTATGGTTTTGCTAGTGGTCAAAAACAAGTGTAAAAACAACAGCAAACGCATGCAATTAAATGATGCAACATTTCCTGGCTTTTGCATGGATCTTCCCGTCATGTGGCAGTAATATTCCGTGCTCAAATTTACTGAAGACTTTTTGTCTTCATTTGAAGGACATATTTAAAGACTATAAAAATGGAAAGGAGGAACTGTTTTTGCTAGAGTCTGCAATTATGGTTAAACGGCATTGAGATTTGGGTTGTCCCCCGCACTTACCCCCTCCAAGTTCAATGTTAATATCTCCACTATGAGCATTTAAATATCAACATTTCACAACTAACGCCGTTATTGCATATGGGGGGGGGGGCGTTATTCTACATGGGCCGGCCAAACGAAGGGTGTTTGTCTCAGCAGCTCTTGTCCAATGCTTGTTCCTTTCTTGGAAACATCAGTCACATTTTGACAGAAAGGCGATATATATGCGAAGTTAAATTTGCAGAACGATTTTACAAAATTACAAAAGATGTCGATCTTTCGGATTTGTGTAGCAGGACCGTCACCAGTAATCGAAAATTACGGACCTGCATTGACACCTGTAGGATGTTTACAAGCAGAGGCAGATCGCTTTTATTGCAAATGTATAGGTTACTAAAGTTCATATGCAACCAATACTGCTTTAAGCGTGCTCTTACTCTTACTACTATAGTGTATCAGATTCAAGCAAGAAACAAGTAAAATGGGTACGATTTTAAGTATACAGCACTTTAGCAGCGATCGTAGATGAACGCTGATGAAGCTCCACGCCCCACTTTCAAAACCCGCGCGGCGGGAATTGCGTGACCTGATCTGTCAACGGGTTTGAATGGGCCAGGAAGGCGTATTACCTCATCTATGACGTGTCGTACAAACCCTTGCAGTGCTTGGAAGTCCGCTCAGTGATAATCGACATCCAGTCCGTTCGTCAATTCACAGTAGCAGGTGGATGTTGTTCTAGACAAACACTTGAATAAAACCATTTTTAAATAATTGATGGTCTTAGAGACCATGTGAATGGACAGTAAAAGTTTTACACCGTATGCTTGTTTAAACAAAGTTTCTTCAAATCACGCTATCAGCCGTGAGGCAACGTGTCAGCCATTTCACTGGGGTGTGACGAATTTTTCTGACGTAGAAACAGAAAATGTGCAACACGATTTCATTTGCAACAACGATTAAAAAAGCAAACATTACGTCATCTGACAGTTCAAAATAACTTTTCAGCTGGATTCCAAAAACTCCTGTTAACTATGCGTTCTGTACTAAGAATTATTTGATCTCATAAAAGATCTGGATCCTGAAAATTAACAAATTTAAAAAAAAACTAATCATTTAATTACTGTGCAGAAATATTTCAACCTTGACTACTAATAAGTGAATAAAACTTTTCCAATAAAACCTTAGCGCAGGAGTTTACTCGAATGAAATATTTCTGTACAGGGAAGCAAGTCAAGATAACAGCATCAATTTCTCTCTGAACTCAATGCTCAATGTAATAAGTTCTTTGAGTGATACGACCAGTGCAGGACAAACTCAAAACAGTGCTACTAGCTGGCTCAAGGTGGAGCCTTTGCCCTAGTCGATCCAGTTACACATATGTTCCCAGTATATTTTCATTAAACTTTATTAATACACAAACTGTAAACATTTACTAATACAAAGTTCCTTAGATTTAAGAGCTAACACTGACAAATTCTAAGCTATCCGACAGCCATAGTACTGAGTTTCACATAAAAGGTTCCTTCCCAAAAAGGTTTTCAACATCATACGATAAGAAATACCTTGAGACTGAAGTAAACAATTTTTGGGTCATCTGCTAAATTTGACAGTTCATAAAAGCACAGTCGTTGATCTTCATTGTGGGATATCAAAATCAGGAAATATTTTTAAGTGTAATTGACTTAATAACCCTGCATAAAAAGACCGATTTCTTATCATATCAAAAAAGTTCGAGCAAATAAGAATACCAAAGTAAACAAAAAAAGATAATGATTTTGCCTGAACTCCGATTTAGGAAAAGTGAACTGTATCTGTTTCAATGATGACCTTGTTTAAATGACCTTATTCAGCTTGAATCTTTAATAATGATATGCCTGCTATATGTCCGCATATACGGTTATTGTATCATCATATTGTATCATAATTTCAAAGAGCAAACACATCTGTTATTTCCCAATTCAAGGATATCACAAAAGGGAAGGGTAGAGATACGAAGCCAAGTCGGCCAGGCGTTGTTATCCGCGTTTCCGAGTGATCATTGGTTACAGAAAATCACAGGGAACATTTTTTCTTGGAGAAAAAAATTTTTATCATTGAATATTGAATGAATAAATATGCTCACAAGAACAAACATTCCCTTTAAATGAAAATGCTCAAATCGATGATGTTTGAGAAATGTTTTTATTATATAGAGAGAGTTTTTATTAAAAATATTAATGATAATATCTTTGCCTTTCATTTGAAAAAGTATTGTTGATACTGATAAATATAAGCATCACTGATTAATCGTGAATTCTGTTTGTATTTTTATGTTTTCAGCTCTTTGCCTCAATGATACAATCTTGACTGCATGTTTGAGAATTTCAAAACCATCGAATCTTCACTATTTGGCAAGAAATATTAACATGAGGTTTATAAAAAATTACACTTTGCCAATTGGATGGTCGTGACAATGTTACTGAATAATTTTTTGAAATATCTATCCAATATATCTAACATAAGCACCAACTACGTGGGGCTGATAGGTTTAGGGTCTTGAGCCTTTCCCGGGATTTTTCGTGGCAACCCCTGGCATCTCTATTTAGATCAAGCTGCAGATCAAGAACGGTACTTTTTAGTAATTGAGATTCTCTATCAAAACGTCTTTATTGTTACGATTAATTGTCCGTTGTTAAGATCCAATTTTGATCATCAAAATTTTGAAGACGATGTGAATCCTATTCTACAAAAACAATTTGATTTTGAACCTGGAGCAACACTGCTGGAAAATTATAAGTCGGCACAATGTTCGCCAAGGTATTCCTTCAATTGGTATACATCCCAGCTGCATATCCAATTGCATATCTCTACCATTAAAGTATGCTTTTTTCATCCCTAAAAAGCATCTCTTTATCCCTAAAAAACAATTCTTCATCCCTAAAAAGCATCTCTGGAACCGTAACAGAGTCTTACGCAGTGTCCTACCCACTATCTCAGAGTGATTGCATTTCGAGGTATTTGATCGATACACAGCTTATTTCTAGAAGCTCAAAGTAAATATTTTCTACCAACAATAGATGATCGAGGGCAAAGTTGTCCTTTGGAACAATCGAATGAGTTTATTTTGGTTGCAGCATTAATATTTCAAGTTGACTTTGGAGATGATAAGCCATTGGAGAGATTGAAATTTGGGCGGATATGTTTGCTCAGGGCTCCTTCGTCGATCTATCCGTTTTTATGTTCTTAATCTTACCGTTTCATGCTTTAACAATGGTGCTATTCAACAAAAGATATTGAGTTACATATGACCCGTGTGTTTTACAAAGTTTATCAAGAGTCAGGTCATTTGCAGACAATGATGAAGCGGTAACTTCCAATGCAATAAATCTAGGCTCATTGATGAGCCGAAGTGGCATACAAACGGATACAATATTTATCCCTTTAGTTGCTCAGCCTCTTGATTTATTATGCTATAAGTTTCCCAGCTGTTTACTCACTTTTCTGAGTGACAGTATCAAAGGGAGTAACCTGATCAACTCAAAAAAGGGCCACAACAGGCATGGCACACACATGTATTTCAAACATGAATGAGATGCTTGTTCATGATAAATTGGTTTTCATATTATATGAATGACTGTTAATTTGTCGAGATCGAGAAATCTGCAATCAAGTGGCATTCAGAGCCCAGAAAGTGTCTATCTTTCCTTCGGACAATACCCTCAAGCTAAGGAAACATTCCTCAGCAAATCGATGAAAAAATGTCGGGTTGAGGTGTGGTAATAGTTTTTTATTGGCCTTTCCTACAGTCGATTGCTGTGTGATCGCTCGACCGCAGAGGTAACAAATTTACCTTTGGGTGGTTCATCTATTCTTATTCACAAACCTTACTTCAAACCTAAAATTCTCGTGACCCAGGCATTAATGCTTTCAAAGCAGCAATTTTTAACGTTACAAAGTAACGGGTAAAGAGTTGTTCGCACAATAAACTTATTTCTATAATGTGTAAACCGCGGGTCAATACTGTCGGCAGTTCGAGATCTGTTCTTCATGAAACAATTGAGTGGCAGCGATCTAAATTACCGATAGAGATTCTTATTGCTAAAAATGAAACAGGTACTCATCAATCAGCGAAACAAAGAGATTGAGTTTACAGTTAATGAAACTGAAAGGCTTGTAGGCACAATAAATGGCAAAGAGCAACGTTCATTTAACGAGCAAGGTTATCTCACAAATCAGATTATACATCAAAACCACGTTAACCTATTCACATCAACGAATATCTTAGAAAATCATATAAATAGACACTCAGAATGTTAGTAGTCAATATAAACATCATAATTAGTGTAACAAAATGCTGTCACACATTTTCTCCAAGCAGTAAAAGTTACTAGGCTGAACCGTTGGCCTAAATTTGTCTTTGAAATCTAAGGAATGACAGTGGTTCAGTGCAAATGCATTTTTGCGCCAGCGCAGAGGTAAAGGATCTTAGGTGAAAGTAATTTTGCAAACCCTCGGGTCAGTGACAAAGTCATAAGGAGGTCCTGCAGAAATTTGGCTGACACACGCGCTTTGATCGATAGATAAACTACAAAATAACTTGGTTTCATTCACTGTCCTCACAATGTTAAATGTAAAAATAAATTAACAGCCTTAACTGATTAGCTATCACAAGCAACCGTGGGTTAGTGCAACCAAACCATCGACAGGCAGTGACCATCTCCGTGAAGCTTTTCCAGTATCCGATACCCAATGAAAACGGTTAGTCTATCCAATCACTATGCGAACTGCCATTTTTATATCACTACTGAAGAGTATTGAACTTGCTAAAAACGTGTTTGCAAAAGTAACATACATTGTACAAAAACTGAACGCTTCCATTACATTGACAGGGAAATGAATGTTGAAGAAGCAATGCGCTTTCAGGAATATTTACACCAATGGAATGCGCGGAGCTCTGTCCGCGCGTCGCTTCACAAGACTGCTGCGTTGTATCCAAATGACCGTGCATAAGAAATAGGTTCGAAAAAGGATTACACTGAAGTTTCACAGTTCGCCCCTGTGTAGCCAGACATACAATTACAAAAGCCAGTGTAGCAAACTCCGCCAACGGAACTGCAGTTATCACAACGTGGATTTCCGTCTATTTTTACGGCAAAATCCGCTTCAATGCTTGCTTCATAGTTGAACCAGAGTCTATTGGCAGTCTCGGTGTTTGCGTTCATGAATTCTTCGATGTCCTCGATATCGTTGCCGTTATAAAAGTTCGTCGGAAAAACAACATTTCGCGCAAAAATAACCGTGCGGTTAAATAATACACGGAGCGATTTGAAGTAAATCTCACGAGCATACCTGCGATTGGCGGCAAATACCTTGAATTCGTCAGGCTTCACGTGCGTGGCAGTTCCAGCAAAATTCGTCTCCGTATACAGGACAAGCGGATGTTGCTGTGAGGGATATGTAAGATTTGATGGACCTGCAAATAAAAGGAGAGTATGGTAAGCATGTAGCAAATTACCACACCTCATCGCATAGACTATAGAGGAATAAGTTGCAGTAAAAGAAACAGAAATATCAGGTTTATACAACATTAACTATAACCCAGTGAATGACGAGGAACCCTTTTAAACGTTCAAACAAAAAGAACAAGTTTGTGGACAAACTACAGAAGATGAAGTCGAATCTGCGAACGGCAACCTACCCAATTACAGTGTCGTGGGCCATGCTAAATGTAACCTCCCCTTTGAAACAAAGAGTGACTGGGTACAGTGACCAACTTTAATGAAATTGTATTATGAGTGAGCGAAGGAGTGAGTGAGTGAGTGAGTGAGTGAGTGAGTGAGTGAGTGAGTGAGTGAGTGAGTGTGTGAGTGAATGAGTGAATGAGTGAGTGAGTGAGTGAATGAGTGAGTGAGTGAATGAGTGAATGAGTGAATGAGTGAGTGAGTGAGTGAGTGAGTGAGTGAGTGCGTGAGTGCGTGAGCGAGTGAGTAAGTGAGTGAGTGCGTGAGTGAGTGCGTGAGCGAGTGAGTGAGTGAGTGAGTGAGTGAGTGAATGAGTGAGTGAGTGAGTGGGTGAGTGAGTGAGTGAGTTAGTGAGTGAGTGAGTTAGTGAGTGAGTGAGTGAGTGAGTGAGTACCTGAGTGCGTGAGCGAGTGAGTGAGTTAGTGAGTGAGGAGTAGAGTAATTGGGAAAAGATTCTTTCTGACCATCAAAGCAGAAAGAAGTTCTAAGTGAGGTCGAGATGAGTTGAGATGGAAAAAATTTCAAAAAGCCAACAAATGAAGTTTACTCTCGGCTTTAATAGAGGTGAATAGGAAGAGAAATTGAGCAGGAAGCCTTTTTTAAAAGAGAAGCCTTTAATCATCAACAAATGCCAGTCAGCTTCTGTCCAGTGTCACTGATTGCGACCAAAACGGTTACTTCCGAAAGAGACCTGACAAGATTGATACAACATACACAGAATTTAAAATTATCTAAATCCAAAGCTTTTGAAAGAGTAATTCGTCGCCAGAAATATGCAGTATGATTTTTAGACAAATTAATCTACTTAGTTCAAGGGCAACTGGGCATGGTATCATAGACTCTCAGATTCCATGACCCAAAATTAGGGCAAATTTGTTCTTTAGTATTAAAAGAGACGCTGAATACTTTGAAAAGAACCTGAATAGTCCAGAAGGCCCAAATTGCAGTCGGTGTTACGTAAAACACATTGTACAAAACGTAATTCAAGTTGAGGCAGTAAACAATAAGTTGTTTTAAAGCGTTAGTTGGCGTTTATTGCTTACTGCTTGTGTATCTGCCCTCTTTAAAGATATCTTGAAGCTTGCAGTTATTAATAAGTGTGGTTTGAAATACTAGAGTTTCTAAGATCCTTATACTGATTTCCGTATATCAATCTCAATATTTAATGTTAAGAAAAATTTGATTGACTTTCAAAGAAATTCTTCTGCAACTCTGATCACCAGAAAATGGATTGCCATGCAAGCACTGAATGATAAGCACATGCAAATAATCTGAGAAGACAATTTGGTCAGGAACGATGAATATTTGATAGACTAAGATAATGAAAATTTAACATGGAAATGAAATTAAACTGCCAAATCTCGACGTGGCTTCAGGATTTGTAAAAACTGAATTGGAGATGTTATCTTCAAACAAACGAGACTCTTAATCTTATCTTCGCTGCAATTTTGTTCATCTAGAGGTTGGCTTTTTGAACTCTGAACAAACACCAGTAGCTATTAAACACTTGGTTAGTTAGAAGGTAATATGCCATTACTTTCCCGTCGTTCTAATTTGCGATTTGGTTTAGCTGATTGGTATGACTGGCTGTGTAGCTAAGTCGTTAATAATCAATTCAAGTTGAAGTAATTAAATAACAAGATTGACGTTAGCTAGCCTAACAGGTAGTCTGTTTCTTAATCTTTCAGACAATAAGGTTGGATATTATGAATCTTGAGAGACAATTGCTTGACTATTGCAATTAAATGGAGACAATAGTACAGGTTTTCATAGAAGATGTCATTATTCTTAATCCAAAATAAACCGACTACCTTTTTCTGTAAGAAATGTTCTACGCATTGACCTCATGCCTTTGTTTTTTAAAATGAATAGACTTACAATCAGAAACGTTCATAGAGTTTTTAAGTGACGACGTATCACAAATCCAGTTTTAGAATAAAATTTAAAAGTACAAATTAGTCTCAATAAAAAGATTTGTACATACGCATCTTTCAAAACTGTTTATAAGTTTGAGCATTACTTAGACTTGATACCTAGCAAAAGAAAAGATCCAACTTTGCAAAACTACGTCTCAGTGCTCACAATCTCAGGATTGAAACATGTAGATACGGGTAGAATCCTATACCTAGGATTGATAGAAAATGTCCCTATTGTCAATCTTCTAATAAAACTGCTGTGGAGGACGAAATTCATTTTTTATTAGTTTGTCCTCTTTACGAGACTGCTAGGAATTCTATGTTATCTACACGATTTTTTCAGAATTTCCCAGAATCTCGTCTCTTGATCTTTGTGATAAGCTTATTTGGTTCTTAAGTCAAGAATATACGGATTGTCTGATATCAATAGCTAATTTTATATCGCTGGCTTTTGAATCACGGGAATCTTTTGGGATGTTCTCTACGTGCATATCCTCGTAACATAAACCTTCGAGCTCTTAATCATTTTGTCATCTGTTTATCTTTGTATTAGCTGTTTGCTGTTTTCTGAGATTTGTTGTTAATTTGTAATTATGTTAACTTGTAATTATGGTAATTTTATGAACAGAGCCGAAACAACAGTAGTCTGTTATCCAGCTTCGTATATTGAATTGGCCGTATCTCATTCGATTTAACTGACTTTGCATATTTAGAAGTATTCTCTTGTGTTTTTCTAGTTTATGTGGTCAAAATTAAAAAATTCTTATGATTCATTTAATGACGTCATAAGTAACAAACAAGAGCAATTATAACTACAATCTTCCACTGTTATCAGAAGGTGTCATTGTATACTTCTCATAAATAACAGCGAAAGGGATGGTTTTTTAATCAACATTTGACAGTGTTTACAAACCTAATATTGTTTACAAAATCATTGAACATTTTCTTGTCTTTAGTATCAAATTGATGTCAAAGCATGATAGGTCTGACGAACGACGGTTTCAATAGCCATTGACGTTTTCTCTAGCTAATCACTTTTAGTAATAACGTAAATGTCAGACAGTTTTGTTGAAATCCAACAGCTGGCATGTCATATGACAAGAATAATTGCCTTTTGGAACCATGCAGATACCTGAGAAACTGGTAGAGTTGATAAGGACTTAAACAGTTTATTTTGTATGAGAGATTATGGAAACAATGATGGCGATACAAAATACATAATGGCTACAAAGATGACGATTATGATTATTATTATGATCATAACCATTATGATTATTGATGACAAATGATTCATCAATGTGAAAATATTAATTATTTGCTTCCAAATTATTTTCCAAAAACCACTAAATATTGCATTTAAACCATATAAACAAGGACAGTGCTGGAAAGTTGTGGTTAGAAAGCAAGTACAGTAAATCCTCGAGTATGCTTCCTGGAGTTTATTTCGCAAAAAAAATTTAGGCCTTTTGCAAGCAGTAGAAAAAATACTACCAAGACTACTTTACTTGCTTATTTGGGGTTGGTCAGGACTTGAAAATAGCAAGAACAGTCATATTTTTCAAAATGAAGTTGAATTGAGTGACAACATCGATACATTTCTAAACCAATTAAATACCAATTGCTGAACTTTATTGCTGAATTCGACTTAATCCTCATTGGGGAATGTACAAATAGGCCTATTTCAAAAAATGACTTTGATTGGGGGCGTTTTCGATTGGGGCAAGGGGCTTTTACAAAGGTGGTGGTTTATTCGGGACTTACGGTAGATTCCAGTCTTTGGGGTCCGTAGAATACATGAAAATTGAGAAAAATTTAAATTCGAACAAGCAGATTTAAGAAAATCTAAAGAAAATCTTGGTACAGAAAATGGAAATTCAGCCCCCGCCCTGAGGAAGCGCTGGATAATATAGAGCGAACGCAGCCGACAATCATGCATCATATGATGTTGAGTTTACATTGGATACATCCGTGACAAGGCAAACAGGTTGCGTGACATGAAATCTATGACAATACAAAAAGCAAACGAAGATTGTCATCCGCCACTAGAATCCGAAAACATGGAGCTGGTCGAAAAGTTCAAAGTGAATATCAGGCAATGCATAATGTCATTGCCAAATAGCTCAACAATGCTTGTATTTTTTAAAACAAACAATTATCTCGTGGGCAAATACAGAAATTTGGCAGTGTGACTGATTCAGCTGTCTTACATCAACCTGGTTTTAACATGTCCTGTCAAGATTATCATATAAAAATTTTACAAAAAACATTAGGCAGGAATTCTGATCACGAAGCACCGCAACAAATTTGCAAAATTGAATTGTGATCAAATGTAATACCGATCTTGTGATGTCAATCTTCGTTGTCTTAACTTGATGATAAAGCGATAAAAAAATTTTTTTTCAAAAAAATGCAACAATAGAAGCCGGAACTCTTTGTTGCATTATGTAACCCAATTTCTATCAAACTTGTGATTTCCTCTTCAACTTGCCGGAACAAAATATGCTACATTGAAAAGATTTCCAGAATAGGCGCAGAATATAGAACTTTTCTTAAAACTGAAGCTGTAGTAGCCATTTCATTCATGTTTCTGTATTTTAAATTATTTTTCAGGATACAATTACGTTTGCCCGTCCCCAGAAAACGTTTAAAACCAAGTTAAATACCAGACAAGTGATAAAAAGCATTTTCCAGCCTCTTACGTTTGCAAACCTTTTGCAGTAAACCAACATTGTTTTGAAAGAGAACGATCTTGAAAATTTTAGTTACTGTTCCAATAAATTTTGCAGTGATTGTATACTTTTGTCAGCAAATCCAGAAAAATACTAAAATAAATTCTTCTAGACTGGGGTTGGAATTGGCAAGTCTGATAGGAAGGAGCAAACCTTTTATTATACTAACAATGCTCTGTCAATTAGCTATTTATCTTGAAAAAGATTTCGTCTTATATAAAAATTATAGAACGTATAATAATTAGCAATTCTATGGAAACAGTGATGATGGTGCATGCTCTAAGTGTTAATAAAAAGTCTGATTACTATATTTCCATTTTAAGCAAAATGTCAGGAAAGCATCTCAAGCATCGTAAAGATGAAGGACATTAAATAAGGTTTAGTTGGAAGATTTGCCAAAATTGTTTTTCAATTCCTGCTACCGGAGAACTGAAAACCACGTGAATACATCTTACAGCTTTAAAATTGTTTCCTATAGAGTTTTACATAAGAAATTTCAAACCAGGCTGATATGTGTCACGTGAACCTCATAATATTTATAAGCCACTAATGCAGCCGTTTCCTAGGTTTTTCCAATCCTGGGCACTTCTTGTAAATCATATCTTTGATTTTTGAAATACCTTAAACCAATGCTACGGCGCATCTAAGATAGATATAATCTGACAGAGTTAAGGAAATCTAAAAGTTAGTCATGTGGCCATTAATTGTATTTCATTTCCTGTTATTTGATAATTAGATTCTTAAAGATGAACTCTCATTTCATTAAATTGAGATAATATTTGCATTTGTGGTTAACCTTAAAGGTATAGATATATTGAATTACATTGTAATTGAATTGGCAATTATGAAGATATCTACTGTCTAGTGTACTTAAAAACTTACTAATACATTACCAAAAATATATCGATGCTCCAAGTTAAAGCGAATGAGGTATACTTTAAGTTCTTAATGGAAAATTAGGCCTTCGGTGCAGGGCAAAGTAAACAGGATTGCCATATCACAACGAAGAAATATTGGGGTACGAATGCGGTGCAGAATAACAGTTTTTGATACGCAAAAACATTTATAAACTGACCACATACTGTCCAGTGGTTGTCATTAGTTACAGCTTCCATATATCCTAATTGAATCTTTAGAATGTTTTATGACATACCATTCGACCCAGTTTTAAGAATAATATATGACATATTAGACAGGGAATTTTTAACAACAATCGAGCAAAGTGCCTAACCTTAGTTTTTGCTCTTGATTTGGGTACTTTCAGCCTTGCTGAATATTTTAAGCCTTGGATACATTTTTGTAACACAATAGAAATCACGTGATCGATGACGTCATTTTCCCCGGTCATTAAAATTTTTAATTCTTTTTTTTGAAAAATCGCTCCAACCATCTTGTTTGGCATTGTAATAGGAGCAAAAAGTTCTAAAGAATAAACTCTATCAGACCTGCAGATAACGAGTTATTGCTATTTAAAGTTTGCATGACGTCATCAAAATGGCGGTTTTGTAGTTTTCAAGCACGTGGAATTCAAAGGCTCATGGTCATAATTTAGGTTGCTTTACCTCGATTTTGAAGTTTTTTTACCTTTGTGTTATTCGGCAACTCAATAATATCATTTGAGCTGATATATTTGCACGCCTGGGAAACTAAGTATTGAACAAAATGCATGCAAAAGGAAAATGTTCTAATAAAAATTTTTCTTCAAAAAAGCTATACTGAAGAGAAGCTTTCGTCAGCAATGAAAGACCGTCGATTCGTCAGCATTGTCGCTCGGCAATGAACTCCAACTTTTACAGCAGCTAGAGAGTGCAATATTAAATAGCACTTACATGCCAAGCATGACTTGATACCTCTTGCACTCAATCATCACAATTACAGGCAATGTTGCAGTTATCAGAATGTCTGTCGAAGTCATTTGAAGGAAACGATGCATCTAGCTTTCTCAGATCGGAAAGTTACGGGAATGAGTGCAAGTATTGCTCGCAAGCCATATTCCAAAATTTCAAAACGAATTGTTCAATAGAAAGACAAATATTACATCAGGACCTTTTCGATACAGCTTCATACATGAAAGTTTATACATGCGTTAACACGATTCATACTCATTGCGTAATCAGTGTAGTTCTTGGAAAGCAATTACATATGAAGGCAGCTTTGAAGTTAAACAAGTCAACGAAGAACGACAAGAAATTGTACCCAAGGCACGAATCGGCCCTCAAATCTAAGTTTCGCCCCGTTGGCATCGATTCCTTTTCCTCCAGACAACTAAAATGCATCACAACTGGTAAGCAGAGGCGTGTCACAGAATATAATATAGGCTTCCATCAAGGCAACAACCTATTCCTATGTTTCTTCAACAAAGGCTAATTAAAGGTCCACATAGTTTCTTTCCGCCAATTGATAAGCCAGTTTGAGTAGAGAAAGACATGTCTTCTCTTTCATCTGTTGATAGAATTTTATTGTTTTAGAATTCACTTTTTTGTCACTGTATACAACCGTTCGAATGAACTCCCGTGCGCCATCTAAGGCTTTATTAGCAAATTTCTAGGAAATAGCCAAGTTCTTAATATGCTGGTATTTTAAATCGTCGTTAATAAGTTTCCCAGCCCTGTAGAAGTAGGATGTGTTATCACACCCTGTGATAGCATGGAATGCTGGCAGGGAAGAACACAGTTATTTGTCGAGGCTTCTGCAAATGCTTCCAACTTTGACGAATCTCTCATGGTTATAGTTGTTAAACCTGTGTGTTTATACGCCCAAATTAAAAGCACAAGAACATCAGTGTTTTTTTGAGATAAGGACTACATCTGATTCTTGCATTACTGCATGAAGCACAAGCCGAATGTCTACGTCTTTAAGAACACACGAATGCAAGAACAAAGATCTATTTCTTTAGACTCTGTATGTTTGTTCCTCTATGACAATGAAGAATACTTAAGGCATAATATCCTTTCCTTGCTTTGCACAACCCTTGCAATCCTCTTCACAGGCTACTTTAATTTTGCATAGTGATGACGAATGTAACTCCATCTTACATTTCATGGCATTTATGCAAGCCTGGCAGCATCAACTTTTTACTCGATGATGCACGGAACAGTCCGAACGTGTTGCAATAGAAAGCGGCACCGGTTTCTATATTCAAGCTCACTTCTTTATTAGAGTGAAAAAGCTTTTTGTACTTTTAATGAGCTAGACGATCGAAACTTTTTTTCTTTGTTGACTCGTTATTTTCGAAGCTGTCTTGATATGTAATTTCTTTCCAAGAGCTACTCTGACCATGCAATGCGTATGAATCAAGTTAACGCATGTATAAACTTCCATGTATGAAGCTGTATCGAAAAGGTCCTGATGTAATATTTGTCTCTCTATTGAACAATTCGTTTTGAAATTTTGGAATATGGCTTGCGAGCAATACTTGCACTCATTCCCGTAACTTTCCGATCTGAGAAAGCTAGATGCATCGTTTCCTTCAAATGACTTCGACAGACATTCTGATAACTGCAACATTGCCTGTAATTGTGACGATTGAGTGCAAGAGGTATCAAGTCATGCTTGGCATGTAAGTGCTATTTAATATTGCACTCTCTAGCTGCTGTAAAAGTTGGAGTTCATTGCCGAGCGACAATGCTGACGAATCGACGGTCTTTCATTGCTGACGAAAGCTTCTCTTCAGTATAGCTTTTTTGAAGAAAAATTTTTATTAGAACATTTTCCTTTTGCATGCATTTTGTTCAATACTTAGTTTCCCAGGCGTGCAAATATATCAGCTCAAATGACATTATTGAGTTGCCGAATAACACGAAGGTAAAAAAACTTCAAAATCGAGGTAAAGCAACCTAAATTATGACCATGAGCCTTTGAATTCCACGTGCTTGAAAACTACAAAACCGCCATTTTGATGACGTCATGCAAACTTTAAATAGCAATAACTCGTTATCTGCAGGTCTGATAGAGTTTATTCTTTAGAACTTTTTGCTCCTATTACAATGCCAAACAAGATGGTTGAAGCGATTTTTCAAAAAAAAGAATTAAAAATTTTAATGACCGGGGGAAATGACGTCATCGATCACGTGATTTCTATTGTGTTACAAAAATGTATCCAAGGCTTAAAATATTCAGCAAGGCTGAAAGTACCCAAATCAAGAGCAAAAACTAAGGTTAGGCACTTTGCTCGATTGTTGTTAAAAATTCCCTGTCTATATCAATTAAACATTTTTTACAATATTTTATAGATCATGATTATTCAAAGTAAAAAATCTAAAAATAAATGGAGTTTACAGCTGAATGAAGATGGCTTTTGATTTTTGGTTTCTGCCCTTGCCTGATGACTACGTAATGTGACATTAAGTCCTTTTTCAGTTCAATTTGGATTTTAGAAAAGGGTCCCTGGGAAAACCGCGGTGAATACAATACAATCACGAAATCAAACCGTTTTTGCCTTTAAAATTACGCTTCTGTGTTCTCTTTAAAAGTAAGAGCCAGAATTTTTAATATTTAAAGATAAATTCATAAGGTATGAAGCAATCTCAAAGGTTTTTTAATCTGCAAATAAGGTAAAAAATTGACATAAATCATTGGTATTTCAGAAACGGACAATTTAATGCAATTCACGAGAAAAAACGGTAGCTTTTTTGATTGACGCTTTTGACGCCCTAAAAAGCTAAATATGTCTACTAAGCTCTTTTAAAACCTATCAAATATCATTAACATTAAAACGTAATCAAAGATTCAGTAGTAGTTTTCTTATAGAATACCACGTGCCCGTCCTTGCTCGCGAGAAAAGATCCTCTTAACCACGATATTTGATCTTCTGCTATTAGGCCTTCTTGCCGTTACGAGTGTGGGTATACGCTCTTTTGGCATAGAGTAAATGGTTCAATTCGGTGACATTGATCACAAGCCTGTGATACAATCCTGGAAGATTTGTATCCGATAGAAAAGATTATTCAATTGGTAATCAGTAAGCTGTAAAAACCAGAAAAATGAACGCCGATTTTTTGGCTTAGAAGCAGGCAACAGCCAAATTTAAAAGACCTTCCCTTGCATATACGGGTTCTCTTTACCTAGAGGAATCATGTAGAGGAATGAGGCAAATTTTTTGCCTATTTTAAAAATACATAGCTTCCTGACATAAAATTTCTTACGTGTTCCACAGGAAGATCCACTGTAACCTGGAGCACATTCACACTTCCCCGTTGCTCCACAAGAGCCAAAGTAACAGTTGCCACAACTGTCACTAAGCATTGTTCCATTTGAATGGTCTTCAACTTTCAAGAAGAACGAAGTGTCCCAATGCAACCAACCTTTAAAAGAAAATAAGATTGTTAAAGTAAAATGCAGTTTTCAATCATTGATCCAGCAAGATTTCCAATTTATTCGTTTATGTCTAAAGAAGTAAGGTCCGGTTTCCCATGAAGTCAAAGTATCTAAGACGCATACTCTTGAGAAATTTTCAATAGGATTTTCGTTTTCAGCTGACAAAGCTATAAAACGTTGCATGGCTAAGCATAATGTAATGAAACGATGATACATAGAAGGCGACTAAATAATAGAAGATCAAAACATGCAAATGCTTAATGTTTACTGTGGGGTTCCTTTAGAGCTGGTTCTGCTAAGGCCTAAATTTGACCTCAATACTTCATAGCTTTACGCACAGAAATCTCGCTGGATTCATTTTTGCTTTTGTGACTGAAGATTGAAAGTTTCTGAACTTGCTTCGGGAAATTAAGGGGATAACTTGCTAAATCATTCGGAGCAGAATATATACCCAGCAAAGACGTATTGCAGCGATGTATGAATAAATAAATGGGACAAAGGTTGCAACATTTGTTGTATGTTTCTCCGTGTTTAATTCAAATTTAGATTAAACCGGGTTTCCATAAAAAAGTTTACGTTACAAATAAAACAGGACATGATTACGGCTTTGAGGAGACAAAAACTGTTTTATAGCACAACAAAATGCTGCCCAAAACATCGATTCTATGGTTTTCAATAGTTACGGTATTTACACTCAAGTGTCTAAAGATTTTGCCCTAACATTAACCAAGGAAATGTGCGGCGATAAATTCAGAAATAATATCGGATTGAAAGTAGTCATTCGGCAGCAATGTTGCATAATACGAGATATGGTTATGCCATACCTTGCAGTAATCCACAGGTGTTAATTTGTTTTTAATAAAAAGCAGTCGTCCTTGATAAATATTCTAAATATAATACAGTTTATATCCTTATGGAGCCACTATAAGCGATGAAAAACAGGATAATATTACCTCCTACTTCATATGCAGGCATGACAACGTAAACATTCAGCCGCGTATACGTGCCATAACTCGCAAGAACAGATGCAAAAGATTGTCTGCGGTTACAAGGGTGCAAAGCCCAAAGAATGTGGGCCGAAATAAAAGCATCCTAGACATCCATGGGAAAATAGACAAAAAGCAGCTTACATTACTTGTATTCAGTAATAGACGAGGCTTGATACAGAAGGAGGATGTTTCTGAAAATTGATGAGTGTGATCGATAGGGGTATAGGTTCTCTAAAACGTGTCTGTATCAATTAACGGAAGCTCTTACTTCTTAAAGTTGCAGCGAATGCCCAATATGCTTATACTACTAGGCTACTTGATCAAGCAAAACTAGTAAAATCTGCAGTAAATCACCAAACCAACACAATTCTAAATTATCATTTATGAGCACATATCTTTGTTTTCTAGCAAATGATTTTTTTCTACCATCAAAAGATATAATTTGCCAATTTCACAAAATAAATATAAAAAACATGATAGCTTGGATGAAAAAATACTACAATTTGTTTTTAGGCCATTTTGTAATTAAATCCTTGATTCTAAGTAAAATTCCAAAAACTGTCATGAAATTCAAACAGACTCTTTGCTGAGAAATTTCATAAATATTTGACATGGCTATGACCCCCATATTCATTTCAATCCTTCCCCTAAGTTTGATCCCGAACTCGCAGTAGCATAAAATAAAGATATAAAACAGGCCAATGATGCCCTAAACATCTTGAAACTGACATCTTGAAACAGCTGATGCCCTAAATATTAACTGAACTTATTGTTCTGACTTACTGTAAGCTCTGATTTCATGGGTAGCAATGTAAACCGAAATTTTAATCCCAATATCTGTGATATCAACAACAAACTTGGTATGCCAAGGGTATTCCCATGCTGGGAATCTTCAAAATACATTCCAGCATTACTAACGCTAGCTAGACATAGAATAATTTTAGGCCTGCTATGACTGGGCATGTTTTAAAAGTTAATACCCTGGCAAGACATTTGGTTTTACCTATCAAATTCTTTATGAAATGTTGAAATGGTAATCAGACAAAGAACCTGATACATAATGGACTTTTGCCACCAAAACAGAGACACTCTTTGTATAGAACGTAAACACTCATATGACATTTCAAATTTACTAATCCTGTAGTGAAATGAAGATGCTATTTTTCACATACTTGTATACCAAATGCCTTTGTTTCCACTCAGCTTAGAGTTATAGAAAACAGTGTGGTTCAAGTCAGGTGTACTGCTGATATCGTCCACCATCTTAAACCACTCATTTCCACTTGGGCAGCAGGCTTTGAAAGTAACATTGTGTCCAGGCAAGACAAGTATAGAGGAAAACCTCATTACTCGCTTTCTTGCTAGATTGTCATTCTTGCACCATGTGTGGTAGTGTCCAGCCCTAATCTTCACATAAAATCCACCCTTAGAGCAATTATTGTAATTGACATCTTTGAACAGAATGGCTGGGTAGTCTTCAGTTGGTTGTGGCAATGCTAGCAAGAAATGGTGAAATATGTATAACAATATCTCTTCATATAACAAAAGGCAATACAAGAATACAAATTGTATACTACAGGGCAGGCTTCTGAGTTTCATTCCAGTTGACTGAATGCAAAATTTGGATGAAATGTGAAAAAAGGATGGCAGATACTAACCTAATATAGGAAATTCAATAGGGAAGTGCTTTAGGCCAATAAAGGGGACAATCATCTAGACTCTATGCAAATCCTGTGATATACGCTACCAAGACAAAAGTATTGCAACACCTGCGAAGGCCATTAAAACTTTTGTTGTTGTCTGATTAAGCTATTATTTAAACAGCCAATGTCATGCAAATAAAACTGCAAATTCAATGAAGTGTAAATTCGAATATTCCATTTTCATTTTTGAATATTTTAAATCAGCAATTCAAGTAACTATAAATTAAACAAACATTTTGTGGAGGTGCTTCTGGCTCTGATAAGTGCGGAAAATTTTTTTTGAATAAATGCACACAATTTACCAATTTATATGGGCCTAACTGTACCAAAAAAAATCACCCAAGTTGAATTGGAAAATTTAGGGGCAAGGAATTTGGGAATAATGACTTCACTTTTTGTTTCCTGATCTCTAACTATTTTGCTATCGTTTTCTATAAAAAGTGTCCAAATCTTTAGAATTACAAGACCAGTCACACAAAGCTTTATCACAACTACTAGCTCCTGATCCTGTTGATCTTTTGATTTTACCACTGCAGATATTTTTTCTTAAAACTATAAAATTTCTTATGTTAATATTTTAATTCTAAGTATTTCAAAATCTGCCATAAAATTCAAAGAATTTGACTACTGGTTTAGCATGATTATTTTCTCAGTTAGGGAGAATACTTCAGCGTAAAGACATAAGTCTGCAAAACTTTCATTATTTTGGTTGCTGGATGCCATTTTCATTTGGCTGTTGCAATACTTTTGTCCTGGTAGTGTACATGATAACAGTCTACTTATGCAAAACTTTTGTTTTTTAGGTAGAAATATTCTGTACAAAATATAAGACAACTGATTCTGTAAGTCAAGAACATAAGGCAGCTAATTGTGAGTATATCAACCATTAAGAATATTTTCAAAGCAAGCAAGCAATGGGAAATTAGCAGTGCATCCTGTAGTCTCTTAAGAAATTGAGTCACTACCAAAAATTTATCAAAAAGGCATATACACAAAAAATTATAAGTAAAATTAACAAATCAGATATTCAAAGTAGATATTCTTAAAGTACAAACATTGATAAATTACAAGGAGTAAGTGATCTTACTTACTTGAAATGTTACATGTGTATGTAATATTTGGAACAGCATTAGTTTCAGGCAATGACCTTCTCATTATGTGATGTCCAACATTTACACCAACATCAAAAGCATCATCATACTGCAATAAGTTAATTGAGTCATTGTTAACATGTTATAGAAATTGTGGAACAATGTACCAGCCCTTATAACAGAAAGCCCTCATCTATCTAAGACTTTTAGATCTAAAATAAAAGTTCACTTCTTTGCTACTCATTATTAGGGGGATGTTGTTGTATGTGGGCTTTTCTAGGATGGGTTGGGGGACATCTATGGGTTGCTGATGGGGCTGTCATCTTCATGAGAGATTTCTCTTGTGGAAATGGCTCCCCTACTGGTATTCTGGGGGGAGGGGCAATTTGCTCAGTTCCCTCATGGGTTTCTCTTTGATGGTAGCAGAAAATCCCCTGTATGTTTGATATGCTGAAAAAAGCCTTTGCATCTCCACACCTAATTGCAACATTTCCAATTGCAATTAAGAAAACGAGCTCTCTCTTCTCAATTAGTTTAGCGTCTGAGAGACCAAACTGTAAAGTATTTTTTCTGCGCGGGGAATGCCAGAACAATAATTTTGAAATTTGCGGAAAACAAACACTGCCCGTGAAATCGTCCGCGGAATTTGAAGCAAAGACTTTCGAAGAGACCTTGTATCCATTGTTTTTTCTTGTTATCAGAAGCCAGAAGTTTAAGTGGTGGAATATTCGAGGGGAACATGACCAGATAAACAAATATTTTGCACGGAATCCATGGCAGATTCTTACTAATGCGCGGGAGGAAAAAAGGGCAAAAATTATTGGAATGCGTTCCCCGCGCAGACCAAACTTTTCAGACTGGCTGAGAGAGTCCTCCTTTATGAATTTTACTACCTACTGGATTTGTGTTATTTCAAATTGTAATACCTCTATACTTAGTTATATTTATTCTAATTTTTAAGTTGAAGCTGATTGTAGATAGTGGAAAGCATTATAGTAACATCTTAAATCATTGTCAATTTTGGCAACTTCAATGAATTACCAATTTATCTGGCCTGTATATGTGACTCAAACCTGCTATGGAAAGGTTTTTTCAATAAGACTTTGATATATATTTTGTCTCCAGCTGGTTAATGGAAATTTTGAATCTTGCATTGTGTTGTCAATTATGTTTGTCTAGTTATGTGTTTTGTAGAGTAGCATATTCGACCTATTTTACGATTCGTGATCGAGTTTGACAACGCTGGCCCTAGCAGCACCATTTTTCAAACGAGCAGCAGCCTTGCATTAACATACTTCTTCAGAAAAGCCATTTTTAATAACAACATAAACCAATTACCATGCAGTTGTTCGTTACAACACCAAGAGTTAAAATGACCAGAGCTGCATTCACAATGTGTGGGCGACTTGGCCTAAATATTGTCCCGGCCATACTAGCAACTTTGAGCCAATATCTTTCCATGACTGGCATTTAATATGCGTTTTATGTACGAATGTGTTGTCGTAGAACTTGATTGGTAGGCTGCAATACAAAAATTATTCCTTTCAGCACATAATGATTTTGAAAAATACCCGTCAAAATATTTCAGAGTAAGATCCTTTTAGTTTGTTTGCCTTGATTTACTGTCGTCAAGAAATAGTCAACAAGCCTCTTTCTTGTTTAACGAAGCCTCCTTCTCATTATCTCAAAGCATTGTACTGATTTCAAAGCAACTTTTTTAGGTTGGAGCTTCTAAATTATCTGGAAATTATCAAACTAAAAGAGAGTCAACGGACATACATCCAAGTACTCTTATAATAATTTCAAATTCCATTCAATTTGAATTCGGATTGCGCTGTATTCAAGGACATTTATGGACATTTATGGGATTGTTTGATTACAAAAGGGAATGCTATCGTGATAGGATGCCTATTAATCGATGTGTGGGTTAGCCAGTTTTACATCAATTCATTCACTTTAATCTTTTCATCTTTCGATTGGTTAGTGAGCCAAATATACAACTATTCACCTATACAAAATTTAATCTAATTTCATTAGCATCAAATAAAAGTTTTAGAGAAATGTGTGAATAAAGGAAAGGTCACGATAGCAGCCTGCTCGACGGACTCCAAGGAGTTCTTGCGGCGAGAAATCGATGAAAATGTAGCAAATAAGAAACACCGCAAAGCGATGAGAATGAACAATAATAAATACACGTAAATCAGCGAAGGCTAATATTTCGCCCTGGCAGATAGGGCTTCATCAGAGCACAAGATTAATCTGAATTTTGTCGATTCTGATGACCTAAACACAGCACCAACAATTTCAAAATCGCCTCGATAAATTTTGATAAAAATCGCTCTTTGTAACTTGCCTTTTGATATGATACTATACTAAGGCAAATGAAAATCCAAGTCTGATGATTTGATTTGGTGAAAAACATACATAGATGTGAAAAGGTGGCACACAAAATCAAGAGAAAACGTGAGAAAAGGAATGTTTGACTTGCATCGCTGTGAAAAGATAGAATATAGTTTTAACAAATAAAGTAAATGACATATTGAACGGCGAGTAATACGCAAAGAAGGGAATAAATTTAAAATACATCTTAGATAAGGCCAGCACATGAATTTAATTCACATCAAATATGAAGATTAATTATTTCCTACCAATATATGTACTATGATACAGATTTCCCGAACACAACCATGAAGAAGGCTGAACTCAACGATGCATGTGCCACTAAGAATAAATACCTAAGAGAACACTTAAAGCAGCACGATTTTGCTGATGAGGCAATTCTTGTCAACAAGTTCTTAAATGCAAGTTCGGTTAATAGGAAAAAATGGGGTGTATTGCGGGAATCAAAAGCGCCCATAACCCCCTCAAAACGCAGAAGAATCAATTGCCGAAAAAAATCCTACGGGATAAATTTTGGGAAACTAACCTGGAAATGCAGGGTGGGTTGTTGGAAACATTGTTGGAAACTGTTTTTAAGTCCAACCAATGGGGAATTTAGATGGCCATCGAAATGTGTCGGGATATAGTGCCTTCCAAATAGCTAAAAACATTCGTCATAGGAAAGCAAGAATTTTGATAGAAACTACTAAAAAGCTAGGATGTTTAAGTCTAAGGTATAAAAACTTCCATTTGGTGGTATTATATTGCTTCTAAATGACAAGCCTTGCCTTTCAACTTGGTGTTTTTGAAGGCCTCCCGTCTGTTAGATACAAACAAACACAAACTTTGCGCCTACGAAAACCTATGAATCTACGGCTGACTGCCGGGAGAAAAAGAAAACGAAAGATATGAAAGAATGACACATCATCTCAAGTCCGTATTGGCTCCACGAACTGCCCAAGAATATGACAATATTTTGGGTTACATACTTTTCGCAATGGATTCAAAATCAACGTATTCGAGCAGAGGACAAACAATCGGAAAGGCCAACTAACTCGATTAGGAGGTTACCACACTATCTTCAATATTGGGTTCTCGACTAGCTAGGGCATCTGACTGTTGGGTAAAATTAAATTCTACCATACAAAAATATCAATAAAATAAAAGGAGATTGTTCATACAACCCTCGAAGAGTGAATAACAAGGTTGTCACTTGCCTTGTTGATAAAACAGCATGCTGACAAAAATTACACGAGGATTAGAATAAAAACAGTTGGTGGCTGAGTTAAATGGTTGGAATTTTCTCGAGCAGTTCCTGATTATTATGACGACTGAAGAAAAGTTTCACGTTTTTGGCACTTTCTAAAATTAAATCATCGAATTACTCCGTTAAATTTCACATAAATTTCCGTATTCAAAAATTCATTAAAAAATTCTAACATTTTACGGCCTGCGCCTTTCGAGTTCAAGTTTCTGACGAGTCCTGTAGAAGGCCGGGTTCAAAACATCGACGATATCGTACGCTTTCTTATGGGTAAAAATTACTGGTATTACAAATCTTTCTGATATTAAATTTTGAAACCAGAAAGCATAGGTTCTCGTTGCTGGTCACGCGCGTCTCCATTGCCAGACACGACAAATGAGCCCGACGTGAAGCTGCCACTACTGGACAAAGACACGCTGCTGCGAGAACTTGCCGAGCGTACTTGTCGGGGACTCTCCGATGATCGGTAGAACATGCTTGCCTGGGCATCGAATTCGGCCAGTTCCTGTAAGTGACGAGCCTGTAGGTCGCGTAGCCTTTCTTGCCTAATATCTTGAAGGCGAGTGCTTTCTTCGTACATCTACGAAAAAAGGAAAAGTCATACAGCTGCCTCCTGAAACAAGATAAACGAATGAAACCAGGTCTTCTAAAAAATTCTCAAGATAGAAGCAAGATTTCCAAAGATTATCTCCTCCTATACCAAGAAATTTTCAAGATTATCTCTTATACCAAGGATTTCTCAAGATTATCTCTTATACCAAGGATTTCTCAAGATTATCTCTTATACCAAGGATTTCTCAAGATTATTTCTTATAGCAAGGATTTCTCAAGATTATCTCCTATACCAAGGATTTCTCAAGATTATCTCTTATACCAAGGATTTCTCAAGATTACCTCTTATAGCAAGGATTTCTCAAGATTAAAAATAGGGTACTCTCATATTTTGATAAATCAACACAACTTTTGGACTATGTAGGACCATGGAGATCATGTTAATCTAACCCAGCAATTGTCTTTGTTTGCACTAAGACTAAACAAAAACTTTCTTCCAACAGTGATCAGCGAAAGCAAACTAAATGCAAAAAAACGCTGTGTGATCCAAGATAATGCGTTGCCTCTGCCTGCAATGAAATTCGACTTACCCTCTCTTCCAGCAACGCTCTACGGCGAGTGACGCGGTTTTGAAGATCTTCTAGTTCCTTCTCGATGTGGTTTTTCAACAAAGCGGTCTGTCTTTCTTGGTATCTGCTTAGCAGATCTTGCTCTTGCTGCAGCTTGGCTCTGAGAGAACCTTGTTCTTGAACTTGGACCTCATCTAGACGCACCTTGAAATAGAAAAGAGGACGATAAACATCAAACGAGGGGGAACATATTATAGTAAAACACCCAAACCCCTGCACCCCCCTCTCTCTTAACAATACCAGCAATCTTCGTGTCAGTGCTTCAAGAGCATGGCTGATGATGTCCCAAAATTGTGCGGCAATCAAACACGAATAAAAACGTACTAACTAACATTGGGGCTGAGGGGAATTGTGCGGTGTTAACAGCTGGTTGGTCCAGAGAAGAAGCGTGCCTTATTGTCTATTCAATATGTTTTGAAAAGGATAAGTTATAATAGCAATAAGATAAAATAGCCTGGGTATTTTGAAAAAGTGCAACAATAAAACTTATGGCGCTTTTTGCTATAAGACCTTACTCATTTTCGTAAATATCATTGGTGTTAAATTTCAGGACTTGCTTTCTGTCACAGACAATGACAAATATAAACTAAACAATCATAAATGAATGCAATTAAAATTGTTAAATTAACTCATTAAAATTTGGCATTCCAAACCAATCAAATGAAAGATTCTAACATCAAAATATTTATTAGAACTACCAAACAATGTTTTTATTTTGGTCTGCACTGACAGGTACTGTAAATTCCAGCTTCTCAGGAAGAGAAATACTTTTGAACTTGGGTAGTTCTTATCTGATTCAGTTTGACCTGAATCAAAATTACAAAGAAATCACAAACCTTTTGTTTCCTAAGAAGCTCTGACAAACTAGAGTCGTATTGTGAGGCTAGGTCGGCCATCTTGCGTATCCTGTCTTCTTTGAACTTCCTGATGATGTCGCGATGGTGTTCTCGAGGCGTCTGTGCCAGCTTCTGCTTCTGCAGAATTTTGTATTGTCGATTCTGAATTTTCAGAGTTTCGTGAAACTGTTTACGGACCTGAATTTCTTGAGCCTGAAAAAAGTGCAGTAATTTCAACTGCATGTTGCTACACACAATCAACTATAACTTTTGATATAAAAATGCAAATTGCCTGCACAAAAATAGGGCAATCTCTACCAAGGTCAGCTAGTAGAGAAAAGACATGATTCATCAACTTAGTTTGGCCAACCTACTAGCATCCAACATACTTGAGGAGGTCTAGCAAAAAAGACCTCTTCTACCTCTTCAGACGATAGGATCTAGCCTTACCTAAATAGATCCAAAAAATTGAAGAAAAGCTTTTTTGTTCTTTAACCCGATGTATATTTGATGAAGATAGCTTTAAGCCTTTTTCAAATTTTTTTGCTATTCCCTGCCATCTTTAAGTTTTTCAAAATTATTCATAAATAAGTACACTTTCTCTATTCATCATAGACGACAGGTTTTTAGCCTGACTATAGTTCAAGTATAGATACCTTGAGGGTTTTTGGTCTCTGTCTGAGTTCCAACAAGTGTTTCTTCTGCAGTTCCATCTCAGCCTTCTTGTTGTACTCCATCTGGTTGTCCCATTCCGTTTGATGCTGATACTGTTGTTGATCCCAGCGCAGTTTCTGCATCCCACGAATCTGCTTGTACTCAAGATCCTGCGTACACTCATGATGACGTAACAACATTCCGTGAGCCTGGTCCTTTTGTGCTTGCAATGTATTCATTTCCTAGAACGGAAATATTCAATGTTACACAATGTTTGTAAACAAAGAATCTCATTTAGGCAATATAAATGGTCTAGGAACTGATGCATTTTTAAACCAGAGTGTTTTAACGTAATCTGAGTGGTCAATTTGTGTAGACGTCTTTGCCTAGACTTTGACAATTTAAACATTCATATAGTAGCTGGTGGCCCTTAATCTATCATTTTGAAAAACCCTTGATGAAATAGAACTAGATAAAAACAAATAAATTAACGGAATGGAAGATTTCCTTATCTGTTAACTTCATGATTGGCAGTTACTCAAAAGAAAACTGATAATTTTCTCAACTATCTCCTAAAACTATCAACTAATTCCTAGTTAACATTTCCTAGTTCATTTTTTCATCACTGCCAAATCTCAGAAAATGAAACCAGAATTGAGAAAGTATCTTTGAGAAACTAGTTAGGGGAATGGGGGGGGGGGGGGTTAAGCAAACAAGTTTTTAACCAAAGTAAAAGGTTGCTTTCGGATGTTATGTTGTTAGGGCTTCTTGGAAATTCTTTCAAAAATTCCTTTTGAAAGCCATTTGTAAAAGCTAACACTAATGCTCACCTCGATTAGCAGTGACTTTTCAAGGGTCTGCCTCTGCATTAACTGTTCTCTCCTGAAACTCCTTAGCGAGGATTCAAATTGTTCACTCTGCTTCCGCGCCTTGTCTGTCTCCCGTTGTTTTTGCAGTCGCGAGAATTGCTCTTTAAGTTCAACAAGAGAAGTCGTTGGTCTTCGTTCGATCGGCGACTCAGACATTTCCTAATGAGAGAATTAAGTTTCAAAATATCAGCAAATTTCAAAATATAAACAAGGGAACGTTATTTCGAAAAACATCTGAATGATGGGAAAAGATACCCAAAGCAAGCCATTGGCATGACCTGACAGTCGAATTTTCATTGATAATTCGCACAAAAATATGAACTCTCAAAAAAGGAATATTTGGATTATAATCAAGAACAAGAACCAAAAATACTTTCAAAAGAACTCTTGGCGGAAATCAATTTAAGAGACTTTCAAGCAAGCTTCGTTTGAACTTTATACTTTTCACTATTTCAAACACTTTTAGGTTTGCGAATAACATATTCAACGAATAGCTAGCAAACATAGGGAAAACAACTGCTTAAAGCGATGTAGCTCACGTGACTTTCAAAGCATGGCCAGAAATGGTGAGATAATGATGATATGGGAATTCCTCATTTTCATGAAGCAAAGAATTGTGACGAAACAAACCTTTTTCAACTGCTGTTTCGCATATTTATATTCGTTCTTCACGGTGACACCGACATGCCTAAGCTCTGCATCTTGCTGTTGCATGGTTGTCTTCGTAAGTTTCTTTTCCTCTGAAATACCCTGCTTGACCTAAGAACCCAAGCAGACAGCGATATAAACGCAGTACAAGTCAAATACATCGCCTATACGTTACATTATTCTTCTATTGATAGAGGTAATAAATCTTCAATCAGGAATAAATCTCTTAGAAAAAGCTAAAACTGGGACAGGAAGAGAGGGTGGTCCAGTCAAATGACTTCAACTGCCAATCCTAAACTCCTAAAGATTAGTTTGGCCTAAACTATTGTGGATGTTGCACAGCTGACAACGACGACGAGGACTGTCACTGGAAACAAAGAACTTCAGTAACCATATCGCCTCATTGGCCGATGAAAGAAAGAACACTTTACCTACAGATTACGTTTAAGAAAGATATTATATAAAACATATCAGAGCAAGTAAAGTGGAATCATATATTCAAGTCAAGCCTTATTCAAATCTTACTCACAGTGCCTTACCAACGAACAAACAATAAAAAATAAAAGGAACACGAATTTCAAAATCACTTACTCAACTTTAGATTTTTACTTTTCTTTAGGGACATTATCGAACTAACAGTATTTAAGGACCCCACCTTTTGCTCCAGTTCAGCCCTGTGTTTCGTTTTTAGCCTTTCCATTTCTTTATCAAAAGCATGCATCTGCGTTTCGAATTCCCGTTCTAACGACCGCCTATGCTCCAACATTTCACCCTGCTGTTTCTGCTCAAGATTCGAAATTTGCTTTTGATGCTGCTGTCTTAGTCTCTTGTATCCCTGTAGTTGTTCCCGATACGCATCTGATTCTTGGTGTTCTTGCTGTTGCCTGGCAACAACATTTGCAGGTCGGATAGTAGCAAACCTATCTTCTCGATTTTCGCTGGGATTAGGCACCTAAAATTCAAAGGAATCCAATAAAATATAAACGTATTGGTGAAACAAAACACAGGCCATAATTCGACTTTGAAAAACAAATTATGGGCCATAATTAGACTTAAAGAAACAAAATTTTAGCCTTAATTTGACTTTGACTAAAAACCATGGGCCATTATTCGACTTTGATAAACAAACTATGGGCCACAATTCGACTTTGATAATAACAAACATGGGCCATAATTCAACTTTGATAGACAAAATATGGGCCATTATTCGACTTTGATAAACAAACTATGGGCCACAATTCGACTTTGATAAACAAACATGGGCCATTATTCGACTTTGAGAAACAAAATACTGCCTATAAAAACGAAAAGCTAAGTCAGTCTTTATACTCTATAGACACACTTTTTTGGAGTGACCAATACTTGAGCACACACTAACCCCATCCCTAACGCCCACCCGTAATGTTGCACTGACGGAAATTTAGTCCCTTGTCACGGTAGCTCCTAATGGTAAGATTTTGTACAAGAAAAAAAAATTCACCGTCACTAAGGAGAAACAACATTGGCGATTGCATGTTTAAAGAAGTAGGTGCTAACAACAATGACAACAAGTATTTTTTCATTAAAAGCAGTTGCTGTGTGCAAGCCTGCTTCCTTTCGTTACGGAGCTTTGGTCGGTACTGCAAACGTTCATACCATTAGGCACTTAAATGATATAATTCAGCCATAAATCATAACCCATTCTTAACATTTGCCTTACCCTTGACAAGGAGAATGATATCGGACTCTCAGATCGGGGCTCTGAATTTCCTTGCACTGCCCCTGGGATGTCTTCTGTGCTGCTGCTTGGGCTGCTTGGCGTGCTGTCATGCTCACTCACACTGCTTCCTTTGCTGTTAATGCTTAGCTTCCTCATAGCCTCTGTGTCCTGTGTAAATATAACATAACAAAAGGAACATAAGACTAAGTCATATATACAATCCGCACGTGGGGGGAAAGCAAGTTAGAGAAAGATTTGTCCTTGGCCAACAGCATGACGAGTTTAACTGCTATACCAGTTCCTTGCCTCGTTGCCTTAACCACCACCCCCCATCTCAACCTTAGGAAGAGACGAAAATACTACCTAATATTAACGTACAGAAAATAAATTTGCCAAACAAATCGACACATTATCTTGATCTTTGAAATTTGTTTTCTTTAAAAAGATTCTTAAGTAGTGCTACCGAATACGCATGCTCAAGTAAACGATAACCGACTAAAGTTGACTGATGGTGTAACCGACTAAAGTTAACTGAAAACGTCAAAAATAAAAGTTAAGGAACATTAAAATACGTCAGAAGACTTAAAACATTCCCTTTATAATCAAGGTTAACAACAAAATAAGCACTGACCATTTCCCTAGGTCCGTTCGATTCTGTATCAATCGAGGAGGTATCGCCTGGATCCGACACATCGTCTGATGTTTCTGACGTCGCATCTGTTACCAAGATTTTCTTCATTCTTTTATAATTCATATTGTCTAATTCCCGCACGGCTTGCTTGGTCCTTGCAATCAACTCCATGATCACGTTAGGCCGACGCTGCTTCTTTATAAATGGGGACTGAAGGAGAGAAACATGATATAACTATACTACCAAATGGCAAGCCAAATAAGTTTTAATATATAAGGCAAACTAAAGAGTGAGAATAAGGAAATCTTGAGAGATTAGTTACATTATGGGACAGGAAGGCCCTAATGCTGCATAGACCAAGCTCACATTCGTTTTGCTCTGTGTTGACCCAGCTGCAAAACATTATGTAAACGAGACATTTTTCAGACATAATTTCTACATTTTGCTCCCAAAAACCTTTTTTCACAATATTAATGATACACTTTTAATTCTCACTGCTTATACAGAAATTCTAATACAAATCTCCCATCTTGAGCAACAATATCCGTTTAACCTATGTTGCTATCAGAGCCAATTTACAGCAACAACAAAAACAACAACAGCAACATTAAGGCAACAACAGCAGCAACTTGAATACTTTTCACAGAAAATACGACTTACTGTCATGAGTTGCTCTGTAGTGGGTCGTTCTGCAGGAGACTTCTTCAGACAGGCTGACACGAAATCCTTGAACTCCAGCGACCTAAGGAGTAGAATTGCTTTTACTATTGATTCAGTGAAGTCTTATGCTTCAAAGTGAATATTAAAAAAGTAGCAAATTAAGAGTTTTGGTCTATTAAATGAAGAGTATTTAACAGAAATTAAAAATGAAAGACACCATTAATAGCATCAAAGAGTGTTGAACAACATAAATCCTTTGCGAGCTGCACAGAAAACACCCGCAGCTAGATTGAAAGAAGACAATGGATAATTCATTATTTCTATAAAATGGAGAGGCAAGTATCAAACTATTTAGAAATAGGGAATAGATCTCCATAAAATTCTTTGAATTTAATTCAATTCAAATTCAGTAACGGAATGCGACTATCAGGGAATGACGTAGCCGGTCGCTCGCCTGGAGGAGCCATTCAAACGGCACAGCGGTGCTAACCACTTTGACCTGGCAAACAGACTTTCTAAAGCAAACTACTGCAATGTAAATCGACATGCAATTCAAAGCCATATTCAGTGGTTTTTGTCAAGCAACGAGAAACAAACAGGCATAACACAAAAGCAAAGAATATCGTATTTTCGTGGCTATGTCGTTATCAAGAGTCTAATATTGCCGGACGTTCCAAAGTTCCAACTTTATCAAAACTCTACAAAATATCCCGATACCTTTTCATACTTTCGTGCCTACGCAGTTATCTAGAGGCTTATATTCTAATATTCTGCTAATATCGAGATTAAGGACCTGTTTTTTTTAATAGGTCTCGATTTTGAATTCTGTACATAAAATTAACTAAAATTAATTACGCGTAAGACAAATGGACATCACTAGACTTCTTACTAGTTTCGACTAATTTTACTTCGGGGGAGATTTCTCTAATACTTTTCATTATCATTTTAATTGCAGAATTCCTTTCTGGCGGTAATAGCACAAGCCATTCCCTTGCATTCTGTGCATTCCCTTGCACATGGAGGTGCCGAAGAGTCGAATAGTTCTTTAACTTCGATGCCTCATAATTAAAAATGCGAAAGCAGACTTAAGCTGCTAAAATATGTGTTTTTTCTTTAAACTTACCATCCATCCGATGACAAAGAAGGAGGTTCGTTCTGTGCAATATGATACAAGGCACTCATTGCGTTGATGTTGAACAGGGGAGGCTTCCTCTCGCCTAAAGGAGATTGAACAAGAAATGTTGAATTTATTTGAGGCAATAGGAATATGACATGTATCTAGTAAAAACAGCTTTAAAACAGCTTTTTACACGATCAAAAGATGTGATTTGCGTCAAAAATAGGAAAGAAACCCTTATAATACGTTCCGTTCAAGATTTCGAATGTAGCCCTTAGTCTTTAACGGTAAAATCTTTGACAGTGTCAAAAGTCGGGGTTACCGACCAAATATACCAAAAATTCTTAAAAAAACTGTGAATTCTTCTATGGTATCTCTACGCCTTTTTTGTTACAATTTATTATTTTCAGATATGATGCTATCGGACTTGGACGGAAATGGAAAAGTATCGGACCATGGAACCATTGGTCCTAGAAACTATTCTAACTTGAATAAGACGAAAAAGAAAGTAAAAAAACTAAGGAACATTTAAGTGCATAATAATTCAGTTTAGAAGCAAAGAGGGTTTCTTTTGACTTGCATAGTGATGGCCAAATTTCTTTTCATATTTCAATCCACTATGAAATCAAAGAATTTCTTATGAGAATTCGCTAATGTTCGATTCAAATTCATAAAATTGCAAATTTATTGTCTCCCTCTTTTGAAATACCTTTTAAATAGCCATTTGTGCCATTTTGGGCCTAACCTTTAAGGCAGCAACGTGAGATACATATAGGCAAAACACAACATAGCTTCTTTATTAGTTAAAGAAGGAGACTGAGTACGGATTCATATTTTTCAAATATTATTTGTTTTCTTGGTAATTGGTCAGACATTTTCATTTTAGGCCCTTAACAAAGCCAAATGCAGAAGAAAGACAATTATAAAAAATGCTAAAAACCATGATGATGTATGTAAGTGTACTTACCAAGTTCAATGCAAGTAATACCCAAAGACCAAACATCGACCTGAAATTAAAAACGTTATATATTACGTATTAGAGTAACCACAAGCACGAAGAATCAAAGATCTCTATCAGTAATAGAATTAGATGTTTTAAAAGGCAAGTTTTAAATAAACATATGTAGCAAGCTACACTCGTTCAGTTTCATTGATTCTCATTGATTCATTGTTATTCATTGAACGTCAAAATAAATCAGCTTAATTTAAGTTACATTACTCGTCAAGTTTTGACTATGAATTTTGAAAAGTTTAAAAACTGTCAAGTTTCGAAAAGAATCGAAAAAAAGATAAGCGAAAATTTCTCCAGCACCATATAAATTATGAGATGAAAGGAAGAGACAATTCGTATAGAAGAGACAAACAAATCATGTCTCAGAAAAAATATAAAAAACTTAAACAAATTATGTCTTACTACACTAATATAAGATTTGCTGTCAGTTACTTGTTCTACCATTCACAACTATCAAGTATATCGGACAGTGGCGGACACTTGGTCAAATATTGGGGGGGCAAGCCTATTGTTTTAATAAGATGACGTCACATTTCCCATTGTTTTAGAACAAAAGTCCATTGTTCTCTAAAGTATTGGGGGGGGGCGGTCGCCCCCCCTCGCCCCCCAAGTGTCCGCCGGCGATATCGGAGTTTTGTCACTGAATTTAAGAGCTGATACAAAACCCTACAAATTTTAAACCCGTCAAATGACTCGTGACTGTTGTCATGGAAAGAAGGGAATTTTTCCACTATTGTGAAAATATTTGCATATCTAAAAGCTTTTA